>NC_053434.1:23762903-24971023 GCF_007990345.1 Gossypium hirsutum | reverse complement strand
AGAGTTTTAAGAGAAATGCTATATGATTTTCTCAGATTTTCATTATAGGAAGCTATTGATTTCTTATGGACTTTCTTTTGTGTATGCCCAAGCTTTTTGAATATATGATTTCCAACAATCAACTGGTTCATATATTTTCTACTCTTCTGCAACTCCCAAGGTTTACCGGCCGTTGCGGATGTTTTGGTTAATTTTCTTGTAAGCAGTAAACTTGACGCTTTGAAGCATCCAGATGCACCCACTGCCAAATTGGTTTTGCATCTCTTTAGGTTTATATTTGGTGCTGTTGCGAAAGCACCAACAGATTTGAACGTATTTTGCAGCTATGTGCCTGTAATATGGAAGCTTGCATGAAAAATGCTACTGAAGTTGAGAAGCCTCTGGTTATCTCCAACTTCTCCGTACAATGTTTAGAGCACTTGCAGGATGCAAATTTGAACTTCTATTGCGAGACTTAATTCCTATGCTGCAACCTTGTCTAAATATGCTGTTGACAATGCTTGAGGGTCCAACAGCTGAGGACATGAGGGATCTTTTGTTGGAGCTTTGCTTAACATTGCCTGCACGCTTAAGCTCCTTGTTACCTTACCTTCCCGGCTAATGAAGCTCTTGTAATGTGTCTTAAAGGAAGTGATGAGCTCGTAAGCTTAGGCTTAAGAACACTTGAGTTTGGGTAGATAGTTTAAATCCTGATTTCTTGGAACCCAGTATGGCTAATGTGATGTCAGAGGTGATTTAGCACTATGGTCTCATTTGAGGCCTGCACCCTATCCTTGGGGTGGGAAAGCATTGCAACTCTTGGCAAATTAGGGGTCGTAGCAGACGTTTCTCAAAGAGCCTCTACACTAGAGTGCAGGAGAATCCAGAGATGGCTTCGCTTGATTCTTACATTTGAGCCCTCAACCCGTTTTTAGTTCACTGGACCGATGCATAAATCTTGCTGTAGTAGCTGTCATGCTCAAAGATGCTGGCATGGTTCTTTTTACAGAAAGCAGCTTTGAAATTCCTTCGTGTTTGCTTATCATCTCAGCTTAACCTGCCAGGAAATGTTCAGATGAAGGTATACACCAAAGCACTTATTAACATCTTTGGTTTCTAGTGTTGATTCGTCTGGCGCAGGTCTGAGACAACTGATGCAAGGTTAGACTCAAGACATTATCTTTTGTATATCAATGAAGGCTGCATGCATTACTGTTACAGCTAGTTGTATCCTCAAGCATTCCTGTGTCTACCCTTTTTCTAAGAATCTTTGGGAGTTATTTCAGGATGTGCTATCATTATGCTATTGATTAAATTCTTCTCCTCCTTGAAATAACAATTGTTATCATCTGCAGAGTGATTTGGGTGTAAAGACGAAGACCCAGCTTTGGCTGAGAAGTCAGTTTTCAAGATTCTATTAATGACTACTGTTGCTGCCAGTGCGGAACCAGATCTGAATGATCCCAAGGATGATTTTGTTACCAACATTTGCCGCCATTTTGCTATGACATTTCATTGGATCAGTCAACAATAATGCTTCTACTGTGTCTTCTTCTGTCGGTAGTTCCAGGTCAAGAAGCACAAGTTCGTCTAACCTGAAAGAATTGGACCCTTAATATTTTGGATGCCTTAGTTGATGTGCTAGCAGATGAAAACAGGTTCCATGCAAAAGCTGCTCTTAGTGCTTTAAATGTGTTTGCTGAAACCCTCCTGTTCCTTGCTCGTTCAAAACATGCTGACCTTTTGATGTCAAGAGGAGGCCCAGGTACTCCTATGATTGTTTCTAGTCCCTCAATGATCCTGTATATTCCCTCCACCAAGTGTTCGGATACCAGTTTTTGAGCAACTTCTGCCCCGACTTTTACATTGTTGCTATGGAAGTAAATGGCAAGCACAAATGGGAGGTGTTATGGGTCTTGGTGCTTTAGTTGGGAAGGTCACTGTTGATACTCTTTGCCTTTTCCAAGTTAGAATTGTTCGTGGTCTGGTATATGTTCTTAAAAGGTTGCCTATTTATGCTAGCAAAGAGCAGGAAGAAACAAGTCAGGTTCTTACACAAGTTCTTCGGGTGGTGAATAATGTTGATGAAGCAAACAATGAACCACGTAGGCAAAGTTTTCAAGGAGTGGTTGAGTTTTTTGCTTCAGAGTTGTTCAATCCAAATGCATCCATCATCGTTAGGAAGAATGTGCAGTCTTGTTTGGCACTTTTAGCAAGTAGGACTGGCAGTGAAGTATCTGAGCTTCTTGAGCCTTTGCATCAGCCATTGCTTCAGCCTCTTATAATGCGGCCACTTCGAGCTAAGACTGTTGATCAGCAGGTAATCATGGTGTACTATGATCAAATTTCTTTAAGATTTTCCCCTTCTAACTTTTTTGAATGGCTGATAGGTTGGAACAGTTGCAGCTTTGAACTTCTGCTTGGCCTTAAGGCCCCCTCTTCTCAAGTTGACACAAGAACTGGTTAATTTTCTTCAAGAGGCTTTGCAAATAGCTGAGGCTGACGAAACTGTCTGGGTGGTGAAGTTCATGAACCCCAAAGTAGCCACATCTTTAAATAAGCTTCGAACAGCTTGCATTGAACTACTCTGTACCACAATGGCATGGGCAGATTTCAGAACTACTCCTCATCATTCTGAATTATGTGCCAAGATCATTGCTATGTTTTTCAAGTCTTTGACTTGTAGAACACCAGAAATTGTTGCTGTTGCGAAAGAAGGTCTACGACAGGTAGTTTGAGCTTCTCTGGTAGAGTTGTCATTTGGAATGCTTTACTGGGCTTTTATGTAAGGTCCAAGTTACTTTGAACTGATGCATTAACAATCTGATCAAGTCACATTAGCTGTTCAAGAAGTGTAGTGGATGGTAGAAGATATTGTTCTTTTGATATTGTATTTCTTTTTCTTTTTCTTTTTTTTTTTTGGAAGGGGGGGGGGATTCGTTCTGGCTCTTTGAGGAGGGAGGTGCCTGCACCTATAGTTTATCCAAAGGCTCAGGTGCTGGGTTGCTAGTACAGTGACAGTGACTATTCTTGACTTTATCTTTATTCAGGTTATTAATCAACAGAGGATGCCCAAAGAGCTTCTACAGAGCAGTCTAAGGCCTATACTTGTCAATTTGGCGCACACCAAGAATCTCAGCATGCCTCTTCTGCAAGGTTTGGCACGGCTGCTTGAACTTCTATCTAACTGGTTTAATGTCACTTTAGGTGGCAAGTTGTTGGAGCACCTTAAGAAATGGTTGGAACCAGAGAAACTTGCTCAGAGTCTGAAGTCATGGAAGGCTGGTGAAGAGCCAAAAATTGCTGCAGGTAATGGAGTTCTAGAATTTCTCTAATGGGATGTTGAACTTTTTATACATGCATATTTATCTAAAATTATTTTCCTTGTTTAAACAGCTATTGTTGAACTTTTTCATTTGCTGCCTCATGCTGCATCAAAATTTCTTGATGAACTTGTGATGTTAATAATTGATTTGGAGGGGGCTCTTCCCCCTGGCCAAGTGTATAGTGAGATCAACAGTCCATATCGTCTTCCACTTACCAAATTCCTAAATAGATATTCAACACTTGCAGTTGATTACTTCCTTGCTCGATTAAGTGAGCCAAAATACTTCAGACGGTAAGGTTAAGATTCTGGGTTATGCTGATAATATATGTCCACTCATAATTCTGTTGAGTAATTGTTTTCCTTCCTCCATTACATGTTCATTTCAGGTTTATGTACATAATAAAATCAGATGCTGGTCAACCTTTGAGAGATGAACTTGCAAAGTCACCACTGAAGATACTTGCTAGTGCATTTCCTGAATTCGTACCCAAATCTGAAGCAGCAATGATTTCTGGATCTTCAACTCCAGCTGCTGCTTTATTGGGCGATGAAGGGCTTAGTTCTCAGCCTGATAGTTCTAATTTACCACCTGTAGCCTCTGGTGCAACTTCAGATGCTTACTTTCTGGGACTTGCTCTTGTTAAAACATTGGTGAAGTTGATACCTGGCTGGCTACAAAGTAATCGTCTAGTTTTTGATACACTGGTACTTGTTTGGAAGTCGCCCGCAAGAATATCTCGTCTACAGAATGAACAGGAGCTGAACCTTGTGCAAGTAAGTTCAATTTCCCTTCAGTGAAAAACATATGACTCTTCGTATACTTGAAAAGTTGACAAAATAAGTATTTGATTATGAAAATCTATCTGCTTTTCTCTGGCTTTTTATGTCCATGTAATCCCAAGAAGCAGGCTTAAGGGTTAGCTGCATACATCTGTTTATGATTTATGAATGTTAAGTGTTGAGTAGCTCTTTAACCCCTATAATTGATCCAGAGACTTTTTTTTCAGCTCTTCTATTTTATTGAAGAAATTGGTTGCATCTTTATACCATCCTGTTATCTTCTGTATGGAGCTCTTTTATTTCAATTCTCTGTTCATCTTACATCCATAGGTATTAATACATGCAATTTTACTTCTTACTCCTTTCTTTTTGACCCCTGGAGAAAGAAGTTGCCACATGGTGTTTGCATGTTTGGCTTATTGGAACCTTTTAAAGTTTGAAAGGTGTTATTGTGCGAGGTGTTTTAATTTATGACTTTATTATAAATTTTGTGACTCTTCTTGGGAAGATCGCTGCATTTGCACTCAATCTGTATTTGATAATTATTATTTTCTTATATGCAGGTGAAAGAAAGCAAATGGCTTGTCAAGTGCTTCTTAAATTATTTACGACATGACAAGAATGAAGTTAATGTTCTGTTTGATATCCTTTCGATCTTCTTGTTTCATAGTCGCATTGATTATACTTTCTTGAAGGAGTTCTACATTATTGAGGTACCTAAATATTTTTTAATACTCTTTTATTATTGAGCACTGTCTTACCGTTCTTAGTTTTGTTGCTTACTTGGTTGATGGCGTCCACGATTTCAGGTTGCTGAAGGTTACCCGCCCAACATGAAGAAAGCACTTCTCCTACACTTTTTGAACCTTTTCCAATCAAAACAACTTGGGCATGACCATTTGGTGGTGGTTATGCAAATGCTCATTCTTCCGATGCTTGCTCATGCATTCCAGAATGGCCAGAGCTGGGATGTTGTTGATCCTAGTATTATTAAAACAATTGTTGACAAGCTTCTGGACCCTCCAGAGGAGGTAATCTTCTTGATCTCCATTTTTTTATTTGATTAGTAGCACCTTCTAAACACTTCTTTTTCATAATATATATTATTATTGAATTTTTTTTTTTAACTTCAATCTTAACACATTGTGCTTTCATGTTCTAGGTTTCTGCTGAATATGATGAGCCTTTGCGGATAGAACTTTTGCAGCTTGCCACTCTGCTTCTTAAATATCTCCAAAGCGACCTTGTTCATCACAGAAAAGAACTAATAAAATTTGGCTGGAATCATCTCAAACGTGAAGATAGTGCCAGTAAGCAATGGGCGTTTGTGAATGTCTGTCACTTCTTGGAGGCCTATCAGGCCCCAGAGAAAATTATCCTTCAGGTACTTGTAGAACTTAGGGTGCAAAGGAGCAGCATAATTGGATACTTATTCATACTTGTATTGACTGTTGGTTTGGTTTATACTGCATCTTATCATGTCAGAATATGAGGTACTGTTACTCAGTTAACTACTTTTGGTGCCAAGTCCTACCTCTTCTAACATGTAGTATTTCACCTAACATTGACCAATGTGATTACATGCACACTTGCTAATACTTGTACTGGACCATACTCCTTTTATCTTAATTATATTATCGTATATGAAAATATTCTAATATGGACTCAATATGTAGGTTTTTGTTGCACTCCTTAGAACTTGCCAGCCGGAGAATAAAATGTTGGTCAAGCAGGCCCTTGATATTCTAATGCCAGCTCTACCAAGAAGGTTACCTCTTGGGGATTCTCGCATGCCAATCTGGATAAGATACACCAAGAAGATCTTGGTTGAGGAAGGTCATTCAATCCCTAACTTGATTCACATTTTCCAGCTCATTGTCCGCCACTCAGATCTATTCTACAGCTGCCGAGCACAATTTGTGCCTCAGATGGTGAATTCTTTGAGTCGACTTGGGTTGCCTTATAACACTACAGCTGAAAATAGGCGCCTTGCTATTGAACTTGCTGGTCTGGTGGTTAGTTGGGAAAGACAGCGGCAAAATGAAATGAAAGTTGTGACTGAAGGTGATGTCCCTAGTCAGATCAGTGAAGGGCTCAACTCTGCTTCTGCTAGTGCCGATCCTAAGCGTTCAGTTGACAGTTCTACATTCCCTGAAGATCCCAGTAAGAGAATTAAAGTTGAACCTGGACTTCAGTCTCTTTGCGTCATGTCACCTGGTGCTTCTTCATCAATTCCCAACATAGAGACCCCAGGGTCTTCTGGCCAACCGGATGAAGAATTTAAGCCAAATGCTGCCATGGAAGAGATGATTATCAATTTTCTTATACGAGTAAGGCTTTCTTTTGACTTATGATTTTAATTTTAGGATGAGATCCTTCTCACTATTCCTTGGAATTTAAAATTTCTCAGATCCTTGAAGGGCCCCTAAAATAAATATAAAACCTAATTAACTGCTTTCTGCTTCTTGGAAATAATAATTATTATGATGATTCATCAAATTGTTTGACCTAATATAAACCGCAGCTGACAGTTGGGGCTTGAATTCATCTCTTATGTTTCACAAATGTTGTTCAAGATATCTGTCTACCACATAAATGACTGAATCTTTTAGGGTTTAGGAATGTATATCCCTAAACACTTGGTTACGCATGACAATTTGCTTGGCATAAGTTCCTACACGGTGCTTTTTCAAGATGAATTTTAGAAAATCTGTGCAAATTGTGCTTGGCATCATTTTGTTTTGTTGCCTAGATGATTATATATCTGGGCATCTTGTTTGCTTATGATTTTGCTACATATCTTGTATGCTTCTGAAATTAATATTTTTGTTAGTTCATTTTACATTATTTCACTTAATGTTACTTTAATAGAGCTTCCATATTTGCTATGGACATAGGTTGCTCTAGTAATTGAGCCCAAGGATAAGGAATCAAATACAATGTACAAACAAGCTTTGGAGTTACTTTCACAAGCTTTGGAGGTGTGGCCTACTGCTAATGTCAAGTTCAATTATTTAGAAAAGCTTCTAAGCAGTGTTCAGCCCTCTCAGTCGAAGGATCCTTCCACGGCTCTTTCGCAAGGTTTGGATGTCATGAACAAGGTTTTAGAGAAACAGCCAAATTTGTTCATTAGAAACAACATCAATCAGATCTCCCAGGTATGTTCCTGTCCAATTAGCTTTTTCCTTTATAATTCTGGTTTTTGCTAACCTTACACTGTATTATGATTGTTGCTAAACTTTTTCAGATTCTAGAACCTTGTTTCAAGTATAAAATGTTAGAAGCTGGAAAGTCATTGTGCTCCTTGTTGAAAATGATATTTGATGCGTTTCCTCTGGATGCAAGTACTACACCACCAGATGTAAAGCTTTTGTATCAAAAAGTGGATGAGCTGATTCAGAAGCACATCGCTTCTGTTACAGCTCCTCAGGCATCTGGTGAAGATAACTCAGCTAATTCAATTAGCTTTGTGCTCCTTGTCATTAAGACATTGACGGAGGTGCAAAAGAGCTTCATTGATCCATTCATCTTGGTCCGTATCTTTCAACGCCTTGCACGTGATATGGGATCATCAGCTGGCTCCAACATAAGACAAGTAGGCCACTGCATGTTCTTTTTCAACTTTGCTCTAGTTACATCTGGACACATATATGAGTAGGTCTGGTGGTACACAGTGTATGTAGTTTCATGGTTTGCAGTTTGTTGCCTTTGGTTTCAAACTTCTTGCCATAATGTGCAGTTTTCTTCATGGTATGCTGTTGATAATTAATTAGCGTTCATTGAAACCTGCAACTTGGGCATGAATGATGTTAATTTGAAGTTAGATGTTGGAAGGGAATGATTACCACTTGGTTATATCATTGAATATTGTATGATGCGTGTTTGTGCTTCCAGAGATCTTATTTGATATTCATTTGCCGGCCGTGTTAATGCATGTTTTGCTTTTGGTACATCCCAACTCTAGATATATTTAATCCTTTTGTTTCATTTGCTTGACTTACCACTCATATTATCCCTATTTTACTTTATTTATTTCGAATACTTATTTGTGTCAGAATCAATAAACTTTTATCCTTAGATCATTTGATTGATTACATTGATTGAGACATCTTTTATATTTAGGGTCAGCGAACAGATCCAGATTCTTCTGTTACTTCATCTCGCCAAGGAGCTGACATTGGAGCAGTCATCTCCAACTTGAAGTCTGTCTTGAAACTAATTAGTGAGAGGGTCATGGTGGTGCCTGAATGCAAGAGATCTGTTACTCAAATTTTGAATGCTTTGCTTTCGGAGAAGGGAACTGATTCTAGTGTGCTTCTTTCTATACTTGATGTTATAAAAGGTTGGGTTGAAGATGATTACAGCAAGCCAGGCATGTCAGCCAATGCTAATGCTTTTCTCACTCCTAAGGAGATTGTCTCTTTCCTTCAGAAGCTTTCGCAGGTTGATAAGCAAAATTTCCAGCCTAGTGTATTGGAAGAGTGGGACCGAAAATATCTTCAGCTTCTTTATGACATTTGTGCTGATTCAAACAAGTAAATAACTTTAATATTTTATGTCAGATAATTAAATTATGTTTTGCAAAATTTTAGTAGTATGATTGGATTCAATTTCAGATATCCACTGACTCTGCGTCAAGAGGTATTTCAGAAGGTGGAAAGGCAGTTCATGCTTGGTCTTCGAGCTAGAGATCCTGAAATTCGAATGAAGTTCTTCTCCCTATATCATGAATCACTTGGCAAAACTTTGTTCACCAGGTTGCAGTTTATCATCCAAATACAGGATTGGGAAGCTTTAAGTGATGTCTTCTGGCTCAAGCAGGGTCTTGATCTCCTTTTGGCAATTTTAGTTGAGGATAAACCTATTACACTTGCTCCTAACTCTGCCAGGGTTCTACCACTTGTTGCTCCTGGTTCTGTTCCAGATAGTTCTGGAATGCAGCAACAGATTACCGAAGTACCAGAGGGTTCTGAGGATGCTCCTTTGACACTTGATAGCATTGTTCTCAAACATGCACAATTCCTGAATGAAATGAGCAAGCTTCAGGTTCTTACATGTTTTTTATTTTAATGTCTTTTGGTCCTTGAGCTAATAACAGGTGTATTAATTCTATTGTTTTTGTATTCTGTCTCCTCTTCTTAACCATATTTGTTTGCTAGACTGTTCAGTATGATTTAATTAAATGATTATTATCCCTTGGCATTGATAAAATATTGCAGTTACTTGATGCTTAATGCTTAGAGTTGCATTTCCTCTGGGCCTATAAATATGCTGTTTGATGTTGAAACTCTTTCCTCTCATTCAGGTTGCTGATCTTGTTATTCCGTTGAGGGAGCTTGCTCATAGGGATGCAAATGTTGCATATCATTTGTGGGTGTTAGTTTTTCCTATTGTGTGGGTTACCTTACTCAAAGATGAACAAGTTGCTCTCGCAAAACCAATGATAGCCCTCCTATCTAAAGATTATCATAAGAAGCAGCAAGCCAGCAGACCAAACGTTGTGCAAGCATTGTTGGAAGGGCTTCAGTTGAGCCACCCTCAGCCTAGAATGCCAAGTGAACTCATTAAATATATAGGAAAAACATATAATGCGTGGCATATTGCATTAGCTCTGCTGGAAAGTCATGTCATGTTATTCATGAATGAAACAAAGTGTTCTGAGTCATTGGCTGACCTTTATCGTTTGCTGAATGAAGATGATATGAGGTGTGGGTTATGGAAGAAAAGGTCTGTCACTGCAGAAACTAAAGCTGGGCTTTCACTTGTTCAGCATGGTTACTGGCAACGTGCTCAAAGCCTCTTTTACCAAGCTATGGTTAAGGCTACTCAAGGCACATATAACAATACTGTTCCTAAAGCTGAAATGTGCCTTTGGGAAGAGCAATGGATTTATTGTGCTGGTCAGCTTAGCCAGTGGGATGCATTGGTAGACTTTGGAAAGAGTACTGAGAATTACGAAATTCTACTTGATAGTCTTTGGAAGTTACCTGATTGGGCATACATGAAGGATAATGTAATCCCTAAAGCTCAAGTAGAAGAAACTCCCAAACTCCGCCTTATTCAAGCCTTTTTTGCCCTCCATGATAGAAATGCAAATGGTGTAGGGGATGCGGAAAACATAGTCGGGAAGGGTGTTGATCTTGCTTTAGAACATTGGTGGCAATTACCTGAGATGTCTGTGCATGCCAGGGTTCCTCTTCTGCAGCAGTTTCAGCAATTAGTTGAAGTTCAAGAATCTGCCAGAATTCTTGTGGACATTGCCAATGGGAACAAACTTTCTGGCAATGCTGTTGTTGGTGTGCCTGGAAACCTATATGCTGATCTTAAGGATATCCTTGAGACTTGGAGATTGAGAACTCCAAATGAATGGGATAATATGTCTGTCTGGTATGATTTGCTCCAATGGAGGAACGAAATGTATAATGCTGTTATAGATGCATTCAAAGAGTTTAGCACCACAAACCCGCAACTTCATCATCTTGGTTACCGTGATAAGGCATGGAATGTTAATAAGTTAGCTCATATTGCTCGTAAGCAGGGCCTTTATGATGTATGTGTGATGATACTTGAAAAGATGTATGGCCATTCAACCATGGAAGTACAGGTACTAAATATCACCATAGCATATTAACATGCTTCTTCTAAATTGACATAAAATCTTTACTTCTTCCTATTTAGCTACTAAATTTCTGAAGTCTGTCTTCTTTGTGTCTTATATGTTAAAAGCTCTTGTACTTTTAAGTCCTGATTTGATTTTTGATTAATTTTATGTCCTGAACGAGAGTGGCAATGCAGAGCATCAAATTGCTCTTATTTTTTTTTTTTCATTTTTATGGTTTTTTGGCCTAGTTTGTTTATTTATTTTTTATGAGAATGGTGAATGAGATGGGTGTTGGTTGAAAGTTTCTTGATGATTTTTCCTTTTAATATGTACAGGAGGCCTTTGTTAAGATTAAAGAACAGGCAAAGACATACCTTGAAATGAAGGGAGAACTTACTACTGGCCTTAATTTGATCAACAGCACTAATCTGGAATATTTTCCTGTGAAACACAAGGCAGAAATTTATTGCATCAAAGGAGACTTTCTAGTAAAATTAAATGACTCGGAAGGGGCTAATGTTGCATACTCCAATGCCATCACTCTTTTCAAAAATTTGCCTAAAGGGTGGATAAGCTGGGGAAATTATTGTGACATGGTACTATTTACAGATTTGATGCTTTGGATTTTAATGTTTAATTTAGGCGAGGACTAATTGTTTATTTCACATTGCAGGCATATAAAGACAGTCATGATGAAATTTGGTTAGAATATGCTGTTAGCTGCTTTCTTCAAGGCATTAAATTTGGTGTTTCTAATTCGAGAAGCCATCTGGCTCGTGTTCTGTACCTTCTCAGCTTTGATACTCCCAGTGAACCTGTAGGGAGGTCATTTGATAAGTATTTGGACCAAATTCCCCACTGGGTCTGGCTTTCTTGGATTCCACAGTTATTACTTTCCTTGCAACGGACTGAAGCACCTCATTGCAAACTTGTGCTTCTTAAAATTGCTACTGTTTATCCGCAGGTAAATGTTTATTCTAATCACCCACATAGTAAATGTACGTTACTCATTTAGCTATTGCAAATTTTTAACTTTTTTTCATTTAAAATCCAGGCACTCTATTACTGGCTCCGGACTTATTTGCTTGAGCGCCGTGATGTTGCAAATAAGTCGGAACTTGGCAGAATGGCCATGGCTCAGCAAAGAATGCAACAGAACATCTCTGGTGCCAATCCTAGTTCTCTTGGCTTGGCTGCTGATGGAAGTGCTAGAGTGCAGAGTCATACTGGAGGCAATTTAGCACCAGATAATCAAGTTCATCAAGGTTCTCAATCTGGTAGTGGAATTGGATCTCATGATGGGGGAAATTCTCATGGGCACGAACCTGAGCGATCCACTGCAACAGAGAGCAGTGTGCACACAGGAAATGACCAAGCTCTGCAGCCAAGTTCTTCAAGCATCAGTGATGGTGGGCAGGGTACAATGAGGCGTAATGGTGCATTAGGTTTGGTTGCATCTGCTGCCAGTGCATTTGATGCCGCTAAGGATATAATGGAGGCCTTGAGAAGCAAGCATGCTAACTTGGCTGGTGAGCTTGAGGTGAGAAATTCTGTTCTAAACTTTTTAGTTTCCCTTTTATGATTTGGCATACATCAGATCTTCATAACAAACCAGAATTCAGTTTACTGCTACGCATCTCATGAATATTAAGAGTGGAGCTTGATTAAAAGTGAAGGACCATTCTGTTTCATGACCAGCTACCTGCATTTATTTAAAGTGATTTTCCACTAATGTTAAACATAGATAACCCATGAAATCAAAACTGTGATGTTTGCTCTTTCCCACACCGTTCAGTCAATCTCTATTTAATTTTATAAAATTAAGCCTTTACTTCTTCACAGGTTCTCTTAACCGAAATTGGTTCAAGGTTTGTTACTCTGCCTGAGGAGAGACTTCTTGCAGTGGTTAATGCACTGCTGCACCGCTGTTACAAGTACCCCACTGCTACTACCTCAGAAGTTCCCCAATCTCTCAAGAAAGAGCTCTCTGGTGTGTGTCGGGCTTGCTTCTCTGCAGATGCTGTCAACAAGCATGTAGATTTTGTTAGGGAGTACAAGCAGGATTTTGAGCGTGATCTAGATCCAGAAAGTACCACAACCTTTCCAGTCACACTTTCTGAACTGACTGAACGACTAAAACACTGGAAAAATATACTACAGAGCAATGTTGAGGACAGGTTTCCTGCTGTTCTGAAGCTGGAGGAGGAAAGCAGGGTGTTACGGGACTTCCATGTAGTTGACGTAGAGATTCCGGGGCAGTATTTCAGTGATCAGGTAACAAAACCAGAACTTTCTCTATTAGTTACAGTACCCCTTATGTTGTGTGGTCAGCAATGTACCAGAGATTGCCATTCTAGTCTTTCGGACTATCTGAATTTGTGAATAAAATGCAACATATGCCCCAAAGGTCACTTGCAGCTTTTCAATTATTTTGTTTTTGTTCTACTTAAATTAATCATCTCTTGAACCTCCAGGAAATTGCACCTGACCACACAGTAAAGTTAGATCGTGTGGGAGCTGATATACAAATTGTTCGAAGGCATGGAAGCAGCTTTCGTCGTTTGACGCTGATTGGCTCTGACGGTTCTCAAAGGCATTTCATTGTCCAGACATCTTTGACTCCTAATGCTAGAAGTGATGAGCGGATATTGCAGCTCTTCCGTGTAATGAACCAGATGTTTGATAAGCACAAGGAGTCCCGACGTCGTCATATATGCATCCACACACCCATTATAATTCCTGTTTGGTCGCAGGTGATCGGTCTTACCTGTTAATATCTCCAATCCCTTGATTTCTTTTATTGTTTTTGTGTAGACCTGCAAATTTTTCTGTAGATATCGTGTAAGAAACTTTTTGTAGCTTTGCATCCATGGAGACTGGAATGCATGGCAGTTGGTCCGGTCATGCTATTCCTGTTTTATTCCCATCAAGATAAAAGAATAACTGATTCTTTAACAGGTGCGCATGGTTGAAGACGATTTGATGTACAGCACATTCCTTGAGGTGTATGAAAATCATTGTGCAAGAAATGACCGAGAGGCAGATCGTCCAATCACCTACTTCAAGGAGCAATTAAACCAGGCTATATTGGGGCAAATTTCCCCTGAAGCTCTGGTAGATCTCCGCTTACAAGCATATAATGATATAACAAAAAATCTTGTAACAGATGGTATCTTTTCCCAGTACATGTACAAGACCCTGCCAAGTGGCAATCATATATGGGCTTTCAAAAAGCAATTTGCAATCCAGTTAGCTCTGTCGAGTTTCATGTCTTTCATGTTACAAATTGGGGGAAGGTCTCCAAATAAGATTTTATTTGCAAAAAACACGGGGAAAATATTCCAGACAGATTTCCATCCTGCATATGATGTTAATGGAATGATCGAATTTAGTGAACCAGTGCCCTTCCGTCTGACAAGGAACATGCAAGCATTCTTCTCCCATTTTGGTGTGGAAGGGCTTATTGTATCTTCAATGTGTGCTGCCGCACAGGCTGTAGTCTCACCCAAGGTATGTTTTCTTAGCATTGGTATCAAAACCAACACATGGTCATGTTGACGACAATGTTTGATTCACATATTTATTCCTCTGCGGTGCATTGCAGCAATCGCAGCATTTGTGGTATCAACTGGCCATGTTTTTCCGTGATGAGCTGCTTTCTTGGTCTTGGAGAAGACCACTCGGAATGCCACTTGCCTCTGCCGCTGGAAGTGGTAGTATGAACCCTGCTGACTTCAAACATAAGGTTACCACCAACGTGGAGAATGTTATTGGCCGGATCAACGGAATAGCTCCAGAGTGTTTCTCTGAAGAGGTATAAAATTGTGTGTGTGTTATTATTTTTTTTCTCTCTCTGTTACCTGTTTCTTTGGTGGTCTGGCTTTAAACGCTTACGGGTGTTTTTTCTGGTGCATTCAGGAGGAAAATGCAATGGACCCACCACAGTCAGTACAGAGGGGTGTTACCGAGCTAGTCGAGGCTGCCCTGCTACCCAGAAATTTATGTACAATGGATCCAACATGGCATCCCTGGTTTTGATTGTAGTTATGGTATCCTCTAAATGTCCAACCCTGTTGTAGATAATTTATAAATGTAGAAATTTTCAGATTTGATTTTTGGCACCAAATCTGGAAATGGATTTGAAGTTAAATCCCACGAAACAATCACTTCATTGGTGATCTTACTACACATTTATTCTTTCTGTTTTTGGTCATGAAAAACTTGAGATGACAAAAAATGACAAAAAGAATGAATGGTGTAAAGAAAGACAGCCGAGCAATAATGTCCCTAGTCATAAAATGAGATTACTATTCACAATCTTGCTTATCCTCCTCCAGAGGAAAGCGCAGGTGCTTTCCTTTGGGTGTTGGCAACCCCTTCAACCTCATTATATCACTTGAATAGTACTCCCAATTCTCTCCACTTTCTTCTTCTCCAATCTCATCATCACTGTCGTATAAAAATCTCGTGTGCTTTCCCGTGAACATCTCTGTCATGCTTATCTTGCTTATGCCTTTGCATAGCTCATCCACCAATCCTCCATCTACTTTATGGTCATAGCATTCATCTCCCATTTCTTCAAAAGTTTCCTTATCCTCATCTTCATCATGGGTGCTTGCATTAACCTGGATAGACCAAATAGTGGCGCTGTCGATGTCATCATTGTGGAATGCCAATGTCTTCTCTTTGCTTGCACTGCTGTCCTCTGTTATTATCACTCCATTATCAGAACGGCATTCTGATTTCTCAGCAAAATCCAGCAGCAGCGATCTAGTAATCGCACATTTCTGTCCTTCAATGTTAGCACTCACCATCTGTAGTATCACATGCCAAAGTATTTCTCAAGTTCAGCAATTCGATCACGAAATAAAAAGGACATCATGCGATGGGGGAGTAAAAAAACTAACCTCAGATATTTTCAACTCTTCTTCGACAACAGGAAGATCCATCAGCATTGAACCCAATCCTCCATCCTCAGAAAGATTAGGGACCTGGGGTGTATTTGCAGGAGTGGGGGCCACAAGTGCCATTGGGGATTGAAGATGAACAAAAGGGCGGCTCTCCAATGGCACTTTTGAAACCTCAGCCTCTTCCTCAACCTTCTGCAACAGAGTCTTGACTTGACCCCTTAACAAAGCCTCACCAGAACCAGGAGTCATCATCGTCATCGTGTTGGTCTTACCCTTACCTACTACAGCAGATGATGGAGTCTTCATTGCAACCCCAACAATCGGCGAATCGTTTGTTATATCAATTAGCGCGGAGCTTTCTTCTTCTTCTTCTTGTTTCCCATTTCTTGTTCTTGTTTTAGACGCACTCTTCTCCGATCCTTCAGTCTTTACTTCTACAACAAGACACGAGGAAATTAGTTTCTTGTTCTTTTCCTAAGATAGACAAAGAAATATATATGAAATGAAAAGAGAAGTGAAAATAACTCACTGGAAACAGGGATACCGTTGTTGGAAGCAGCCAAAGTCTGTGACCGGGTAATTCTTCTTGAAGATAAAGGGGTCTCCATTGAAAATCAAAACAACTCCGCTAATGAAAGAACGTTAAAACTCTAAAATCACGAAAGATGCCCAGAACCCTTAATAAAAGAAGATTAGAATTGATGGTTTTTAAAGGGCTAAGAGGAGAGGGGTTTATATATATCGTATGGAGATATGATTTTGATTAAGGCTGGGGCGAGGGTTTAATGGGTAACATCTTTATTCTTACCGTTGTAAACAAAACTAGCCGTTGCCCTCGAGGGTTTCTTTTCTTTATTTGATTAATATATTTTTGTTCAGGGTTCCATTTATCCACTTCCTTTTACTTTATTATGATGGGTTGGTCTTCTCATTTTGATATTTGGCTCCTCTTTAGAATTGCGACTGCCCCAGTGTATTAATTTTTATCTATATGTATTTTATGTATTATTTATATTAGGTATACGATTATTTTCCTTTTTAAATTTATTTCAAATATATAATATCGTACATTTGAATTTGTAATGGTCATATTTTAATATTTAAAATATAATTTGTATATTCAAATTACATTTTACAAACAATTAATAATAATTACTTAAAAATATTTAAAATTTATATTTCATATATCAAAATATTAATAATAAATTACAATAAATTTTTTTCTTATTTTTGTATTGAAATATCATAATATTGATGAATTTAAACATAATCTAAATGCATGTTTTTTACTTTACAACATATCTAAAATAAATATTTTATTTCTCAAAAATACTATTTAACATCAATATTAAACACTTAAATATTAAACTAAACTTTTCAAAAGTATCTTTTCCACACCACTTTTAAAAAATAATGCTAAACTAACCCTAAAAAAAATCTATAAATGAATCTAGGATTCAACTTTAAAACCTTGCTTCTTAAGCATCAGAAGAATAATCTTCCTGAACACCTAGTTCAAGTTGTTGGGTTTGGTGCCCTAAGTGTAGTGTTTTTGTCTGTTTACAATTGTATTTTTTTCGATCAAATTGATTTAATAAAAATATCCATAAACTATATTAATACCCCTGTATATTGTCATCAATGGTTTTTGCACGCAAAGTAAAATTAAAGCAAATATTGGATCATTGGTTATCTAACGTTTAACTAATACTAAATGATATTACGTGGTCGGATTATAACATGGAAAGATAACTTATATTAGTAGATGAACCTAACCATATCCTTAGTTTAATCGAAAATAAGTAAATCGATTGAAAGACTAATATGTCGTTTATCAAGTCCAATTGGAGAGATGTTTTGTCTTGGGTATCAAAGTGAATGACTCCCAAAATATAGAGATATAGATGTGACTGATTGGACTGACAATACATCAGACAAGACCCAAGTAGAATAGATCTTAAATTCGTTTATAGATTTATTCATTTGTGACGTTTATGGTGTGATATACCTTAATCCTAAGTGGATGACAGACCATGTATTCGTATTTGTATACTTTGATGTAAGTAAAAGTCTGAGTTCAAATAGATAAGGAACCGAAAGCAGGTGTGTTGGGTAAACGACTTCTGCAGTATGTTGTATTACATGATAGATGAAAAGTAAATGTGACCATGAATCGTTTGTCTTTGTAATGAATGACTTCATTTGTATTCGATAATAATTTACTTTTCATGAAGGAAGATGTAATGGTTACCATAAGATAAAATATGGTCATATTGGGAGAATGAATTTATCTTAAAAAAATTAAGGATATCTAATGTGGGTAACACAATTATGACAAGATCATTGAATGAGCACTAATCGAGTAGCTTTCGTAATTGCATGTAATTGGAGAGAGCTCAATCACGATATTATAATTAAATGACTTTGTGACTAAATAAGTTTATATTAATAGGCAAAAAGCTGGAACTTAATTATAAATCATTTGAGCCCCAATTACATATATCTAATTAGTCCCTCGCTAGCTCGTTGAAACCAGAAATGAATTAAATATAAAATCAAATTAACAAAAATGGTTAGAAATGATAAAGTTAGAGAAATGAGTTACATTCGAAAACGAATGTGGTTTCTCACCAAGTGTGGAAATGACATGAGAATTAATTTAAGTTTTTCGAATTATTATTTAATAATTGACATTAGAAAATGCAGTTAAATTAATTTATCATTGTGAATCCGTTGAATATGGAAATTAAATATATTTTCTCATAGATGTTTTACGGTAAAGTTGTCATAACTTTAATGGAATTAGAATTGGGTTGAGAAAATTATTTAATTGAAAATTTTAGTTATTTAAACTAATTTAATAAATAATATTTATTTTGAGAAATAGAAAAACATGAATTGGGTTGGATTAAATTATAAAGTGTTGAGTTAAAAATGTATGAAGTACGTATAATTGGACCTAATACATGAGAGGTCCAAATATAATGTGTATGAGGGGTGGCAACCCTAGTATAATTAACTAGGGTTAGTCGCCCCTCTCTCCTAGTAGAACTAGATGACTTATATTTCTATTAGATAAGTATTATTTGTATTCTACTAATTCAATCATTATTCTTCAATCTCTCCCTATAAATAGATGCCACTGATAACCTAAAAACACACAACTTTGAGATATTATTATTCTGCCCGAAAACATTCAAAAATTTTTTCTAAGTATAAATTCAATTTTCTGGAATATCAATTTTACCAGATTTTATAAAGAGATATTTACTTTCCTACTGAAAGTAAGAAAATTATTTTTGGTTCTATGTTTGATTCGTAATTGTTCGGGCTTACACTGAAAGTGATTCGTGATATGAGAATTGGGAAGAAGGTCGTTCAATTAAGAGCCGAGAATGTTTAGGATCTGTCTCGCACAAATAATTTTCGAGAAAAGTTTATTACTATAAATATAAAAAATCGGCTCAATTTTTAAATTTTTAATTTTCCGCTATAAGAAAAAAACTACTTTTAAATCGAATTTTTTCCAACATAAGTCACTATTTAATAGATTGATTTTTTTATTTTAAAAATAAATTACCTGTATAATCCTATTAATATATTACTTTTTAGATAATTTAATTTATTTGTATTTTATCGACTAAATTAATATCCGATTAACTTCTAACATCAGCCCAATACTTTATTTATAGTAGAGATATAGAACACTATTATTTTTTCCACCACAAAGAAAATAAAAAAGAAAATCCATAAATCAATTTGCCTTGCATCCTAGGAATAACGACTAAATAGGCAATATAGACCATATTTTTAATAGGCCAAATAAGTCTTTTTTTCAAAATTTAGGAAAATAGTTTTTGGAGAGTGTGTGTGAAAGAGTGTTCAACTAGGTGCGCTTTTTGCACAGTTGGCAGGAAAGCACGTCGGCCATCGATTTTTTATAGTTTTTTAAGGGTTAGAGTTTGTTAAGAGGGTTAGAGTTTTTTTTGTTTAGGAATTATGATTTTTATTGGGTTTAGGGTTTTGAGAGTGAAATTGTGACAGTTTATAGGTAGATTTGAGGGGTCAGGGATGCGATAACGTGTCTTAGAATACATATATTTTATATTTCATGTCAGGATAGGATCATTACCTCAGAAACCCATCATATGGAAGTCAAGTTTCGGGGTGGTAGTGCTTGATACGGTCACAGGTTGAAACCTAAGTGAAAGTCCCAGTTGGCAGTCATTATGCTGTCAATAGTTCGAGTATAATTGGAGGTCAGTTGATGATCGTTATGCGGTCATGAGTTCAAGCTTTTTGGATACCTGCAAATGATGCCTTATATATACCATACAAAATATTGAGGCCATAATAATAGGGAAAAATGAAAAGTTTTCTGATGTAATCAAAATAATTTTTTTCTTTATTTCCAGACAATCGATATTCTTAATCTTTTGTTCTTATCCGAAGGCTAACACCGAGGTGGACATAAGAAGGTTCTCAGGTAGAGAGCGAATGTTTAGGCAGAGTAGAGGTCAAACTTGGGTTGGTGTGACAGCGGTTGTAGTTATTAATGTGTTGTTGAATGATGACAACCATTGTTGCCCCGAAAGGAGCATCGCCTTTACTCCACCGAAACAGACGTTGCCTACCTAAGAGTCTTATTGTGTCCACGACGGTGCCAGCTTTCAGATAAGAAGAAAGGTTAAAGATATTGACTGCGTGAAAATGGAGAAAAAAACTACATCGATTATAACGGGAAGCCCCACAGTTTTTCCCTATGATTATGCCTTCAAACTTTTGTATGGTATTTATAAGGCAACATCTCCAAGTACCCAAAAAGTTTGAGCTCATGCCCGTATAAAAACCATCAACTAGCTCTCCAGTTGTACTTTGATATATGACCTCATAATAGTCGTTGATTGAGTCTTCTACGTAGATTTCCACCCGTGACCATATAAAACACCATCACCCTGAACCTGACTTCCATAGGATATGTTTCTGAGGTAATGGTCCCATTTCAGCAAGATATATGAAATGTGTGTGTCTCGGAGTGATATCGCATCACCGACGACTCAAGAATACCTCATGTCAAAACTATTTTTAAATCGAGTTTTGAAAAATGGGAATCGACTTTAAAAAAAACGAAAACGGGAGTCGCCACCAATCTTTTTAGGTGTGATTGGATCACCTTATAAAACGTTTTGTTTTAAAACATTAATTTTGGTCTACGAAAGTCGAGAAAACGGATTCGGGAGTTGGTTACGTACGAGGAAGGGTTAGCACCCTCGTAACGCCCAAAAATTGGTACCTAATTGATTATCAAGTGTCTTTAATGTCGGAAATTTGAAAGTTTTAAGATGCAAACCTCTTTTAATTAGAATGTCTCAATTTTGAAAATTAAGGCTCACTTATTTTAAACGAGTCAAAACATCACATCCAGTAAGTTAAGACGCAACATTTTAAAACCTTCGAAACTAAGCTCGTCTTTCGAAAATTTCTATCTCGAAACAACAAAACGCCATATCCAGTAAGTTAGGACACCATGTTTTGAAATCTCAAAATAATTGTTTAAGTTTTGAAAACTCAAAATCACTTAGAAGGGTGCTTGACTATTCGAATTCAACGAGAAAAGTCGCAACCCAGTAAGTTAGGGCACTACCTTTCTCGAAGTTTCCAAACATCAAGCATTGCCTTTTTATTTTTTTTAAAAAAAAACCTTGGAATATTATTTTAAATGACGTTTTAGGATGACATATTAATGCATCATGAAGCATAGATGTACAAAATATTCTAACATTTCCATACAAACATAAATAATATCATTAAGACAAAACTAAATAACATTAACATACGTTTAATGAAAAAAATCATACTAGGGTAAATATAAGATAATAAACAAATAAAAACATGAGTAAACTAAAAGAAAAACATAATACATGCAAAAATTATACAACGATATATATCATAAAATAGCACATAAAAGAAATAATTAAACATAGCATATAAAAAAATGAAACTATGCACAAATAAGATAAATGACATACACTAAAAAAATGAATAAATAGAACATTTACAAATTATAAAAATATAATGCAATAGTTCAAAATACATGAAATGATAATATAATATATATACATGCATAGAAAATATATATTTGAAAATAAACTATATAAAAAGGTTAAATATTATAATATATAAAATACATAATCAAATGTATAAAAGATAGGAATAAATATACATATTTGAAAAATGAAGAAATTAAAATAAAAAATGTTGAAAATCTAAGATAGACGAAGAATAAAATAAGAACAAACCACAGAGAGTAAGAACGCAAGAGGGAGAGAAATTTGAGTGAATGCTCTCAAGAATTCTTATTGCTTCCCAAAACTCAAGTGATTTACAATGAAGGGAGAGGCCTCTATTTATAGTTGAGCCTCCCCAAATCCAACGGTACAGATCAATTACATCAACGGTTAAGATTAAAGGATATTTACAAATTAAATCTCTAAGATTACAAGATCATATCTTCAAGATTGCATATCATATCTAAGATTGTATATCATATCTAAGATTGTATCATATCTAAGATTGCATATCATATCTAAGATTGCATATCCTTAAAGATTATATTTTCATATGAGTCAAGTTTATATATGGACCTTAAATCCTTTCAAGTAATGGGCCATTCCGATTGGGCCAAATTATATGTTTGTAATTTTGTACTGGACTTGGACTTTGTTTTATTTTTATTTTTTTGGGGGTTTATTATTTTAAATACTGAAATGGGCCGGGCAAAAATGGGCTATTACAGCTACCCCTCTTTGCTCATTGTCTGTAACGAGAATAGAGCAAAGACTATAAAAGGACCAATTTTCCCGGTCTCATCAGCTTCAGACTTCATGGTCCTCAATCTGCTCCTTGCAAACTCAGGATTGTCATGTTGATATCTTCGATCTGCTCTCCGTCGAACACAGAGGCGCCAAATCAGCTTCTTCGATTTGTTTTCTGGCAATACAGAGATGCCAAATCATCTTAAATCTGCTTTAGCGTAAACACGTGAAAGCCAAATCTGCTGTGTCTTCGATTTGCTCCTTGTAAACACAAGGATGCTAAATCATCTTAGATCTGCTTCAATAAAATCATTTGAAGGTTAGATCTGTTATGTATCTGCTCTTTGTCGAAATGGAGATGTCAGATTTGTTATCTTCGATTTGTTCCCTATAAACACAGGGATGCCAAATCTGCTATCTTCAACTTGTTCCCTATAAACACAGGGATGCCATGCTGAAATCTTCGATCTGCTTTGCTGTAATCACAGGAATGTCAGATCTGCTATCTTCGATTTGTTCCCTATAAACACAGGGATGCCAAATCTGCTCTCTTCAACTTGTTCCCTATAAACACAGGGATGCCATGCTAAAATCTTCGATCTGCTTCGCTGTAATCACAGGAATGTCAGATCTGCTATCTTCGTTTTGTTCCCTATAAACACAGGGATGCCAAATCTGCTCTCTTCAACTTGTTCCCTATAAACACAGGGATGCCATGCTGAAATCTTCGATCTGCTTCGCTGTAATCACAGGAATGTCAGATCTGCTATCTTCGATTTGTTCCTTATAAACACAGGGATGCCAAATTTGCTCTCTTCAACTTGTTCCCTATAAACACAGGGATGCCATGCTAAAATCTTCAATCTGCTTCGCTGTAATCACAGGAGTGTTAGATCTACTATCTTCAATTTGTTCCCTATAAACACAGGGATGAAAAATCTGCTATCTTCAACTTGTTCCCTATAAACACAGGGATGCCATGCTAAAATCTTCGATCTGCTTCGCTGTAAGCACAAGAGTGTCAGATCTGCTATATTCGATCTGTTCCCTATAAACACAGGGATGCCAAATCTTGTTTCTCTGATCTACATTGTCCCATAAAAGACATAACCTGTAGAATGCGTATGAGTTCATGCCTAATAATTAGGATTCTATGATCGAAGTGAGTCAAATTCTCCTAATTAGACATGTTATAATGCAAAATGTTATGAATATGACCCCTATTTCGGACGACATCACTTATTCCCTCATCGAAGTTTTCCTTACTTCTCTCGAAGTCTCATTCCTACTCAGCTTGTGGGTTTGTACCATTCTTCAAATGCTATGACCTGCTGAAAATGTTTGTAAGATGATCCTCTCTTAGGATCGAATTGTTTGATTTGTTCAATCATCATTTAGACTGAAGAAGAAATTTCAGTTTCCCCGAGTACATCCGACCCTCACATATGGGAATTCCTTAAACAATTGTCCTGTTTCAGTTTCTTGTATTATCTAAAAATTTCCAGAGTAATATGCAAAACTTCATTTGTAAAGATATTTAGTTCATTAGTCATTGTTTCTATGTAACATACTTTATGAATAATGGAGGACGAATAAATTGATCTTGAGGATAATTTGAATGATTTATCAAAAAACAAAGGAGGTTAATCTATCTTTGAGAAGAAAGAGAATCCCAAGATAGTAAACAGGACAAAAAAATCAGATGCCCTAGATATCACAGCTTAGGCTTCCGTATGTGAACTCCGTGAAGACTGCTTTGAGTTTAACATGTGTTTAAAAGATCCAAAGTAGTTTGTTGATGCCCCTGTATGTAACATATTTCACTTTTTGTCGAATCTAGTATAGCAAGATCACTGCAGGCCTTTCAAAATTTGAGCTGCCCTTTCCGATTTTCAATTCAAAACCCTTTCGGTCTCAAGGCGCCCTTTGCGGGTTTCACTTTAGCCTCTCCATTTTTTCTTTTTTTTTCTTTTTATTTTTGAAATAGAAGTCCCAAAGTGCCCTTTGCGGGTTTTCACCTTGGCTTCCCTTCTCCTTCAGACAAAGTACTCCTTGATCGAGTCCGAATTCACTGGATCAGATATATTCTTCCTATCCATTTCTTGTCAAAATCAGTGCACCTCTAGAGAAAGCCCTCTTCGCAACATATGGCCCTTCCTAATTCAGTATCCTTTTGCATGGGAAGGATCTCTTTCAGCACAAGGTTTCCTTTATGAAATTCTTTTGGACAAACCTTCTTTGTCATAAGCCTGTGTCATCCATTCTTGGTACATTTGCTTAGGATGAATACTTTCAAGTTAAGTTTACTAGAGATATTCAATTCTTGACTCCATCAAAGCTTGGAGGAAAAATCTTGATTCATAAACCCATGAGAAAGGGATTGCCCCAGCAGCAGTCCTGGCTGTTGTTTGTCAAACCATACAAAAAGATGGTTTAATGATTCTCAGCAGACAAGAATGAAGTTGCTGACTTTATCCTTCAACCTGGAAAACTGAGGTACAGAGATTACTCCCGGAGCATACATCCCACCATAACTCGATGATGTTTCTGAAGCATCCCTAATCTTCATAAATTGCCCCCAACTGTGAAGCTGCCCAAATGAGCGTAGCAAATAGGAGCCACAACAAATATGGCTGTGGTGCTCCTTTGATACATATAGGATAGAGAATGAACAAACTCTTGCAGATCATCAGCTGAAAACCCAGCCTGGTCTAAGAGAACATGATAGTGGGTCTGCCTCGTGATTCCAATCATTCCAGCATGGGTACCAAGGTAAAAAACCATTGTTCTTTGGATGGCATACTTTGTTGTCAATGATAGTACCGTGTAGCACATTGTCAGGATATCCCTGCTGAAAAAACTTGGTATGATGGTTTTTCGTACAACAATAACCACAATATTTAGGGTTCCACTTATCGTCAAGGAACTTGCAAGCCTCAATAACTTGATCAAAACTTGATTGAATTGAGACTCGCTAACTCCATCCTTGAAAATAATGATTTGATCAGGTTTCCTCTTCCCCGAACTTGTATAGAAGTCTAAAAGAGCTTCCTTCATGATACTGTCATCCACTTTGTCAGAAACTGGTTTTGAAGAAAGAATCTATCATTTTAAGCTTCAGGGGCTGTGTACGGCCTGATGCCCCATAGCTGGAAATCAATGGCCACCGCTTGGAGCTAACCATCGCAGCTGTTGACGGCACATCAGACTGCTCAGGAAAGCCAAACAATGCACCCATTCCAAGGATGATGGTTGGAACTTTTGAAACAACTGGAATTGAAGGTGTTTGCCCCAGCATAAGCATAGAGAGTGGGCGGTAGTTTCTTATGCCAATTTTTACCAATCTCGGTCATCTTCTGTAATTTGTTTTTTTCTTCTTTTTCTTTTCTTTTGGCAACATTGTACTGTGGTATGGTGCATTATCTTTCAAAAGACTGCAAACTTTTGGCATTGTGCAGTTATATATAATCTTTTTTTTTGAAATGGATGACTTTTGACTTTGTAATGTTGGCATATGAAGCTATCTCCCCCTCTTAATGGAGTAGTTGACGTCCATAAAGATGAGTCATTGTCAGCTTGAAACTTTTGACGAGCTTGGGCCCATAACATACATGCCCCATAAGTCTTGACTCCTTTAAATTTGGCACTCATTATACAACTGATACGATCCCTTTCCATGGTGGACCAACAGTGCCCCAAAACCTCATGTTTATCCTGGCAATTGCAAATCCTCCTGCATGCATCTTTGGACCACATTTTTGAATTCCCATAATAGTCTCTACAAGGTCTTATTTTGTCTCCTCTGCTAATTCCAATTTCGCAATCTTTCTTTCCTTTAAGGCTATATTTCCTACCACCACTTCATGGGGTAAAAACCATTTTCAACAAATTCAGAAACAAGTCACAATTTCTATTACCTTCAAAGTACTGAGATTCCTCTAAACACATATTGCACTCAAAAGGAACTCTGAATCTGTAGAATCGTTGCCCGTGCCATTGATATCTAGGGATTTATGAAAGGCACACAAAAGAATGAAAGAATATTTACTCGGATAAATAATAAAAGTATGTTTTATTGAAAATAAAAATGTCTGAACATGGGCCCATTTCTCAAAAGAAATCTCATTACTCCTAGGCTTTAGAGCAACAGGAGTGTTCTGAATATTACTCCGTAAAATTCCTAAAGATTACAGGAAGTTCTTCTGCAGTCCAATTGTTTAAACAACTTCCCGGTTCGTAAGGGCAAATGCCCTCAAGGTTTCTTTATTTAGTCCCTTCTTCATGTACGACATTGATGGGATGATTTTCATTTCCAAACACCCCATTCTCTGGTAAGTTATCCCTCCTAACACAAAAGTCGGGGATATGTAAGGGAACGTCGTTAATTCCCATTCAACTTCTTTTTCACTCAGCCGTGACCCTCTTCTCTCTCTCTCCTTTTCTTTCTCTTTTTAATAACCTTAACTAATTAGGGTCTTTTTATAATTTTGAATGCAAATGATGCAATGAAAGACTATGAGATGCAAATGCATGAATGCAAAAGGTATCGATCTCGATTCAATCTTATTTAGAAAACTTTATTTAGAAAAAGAATATCTTTACATATAAATGGATTACAAATACACTTTCGCCCTAATGCCTAAATTTTTAATAACAAAACAAACTCTTGGCCACGATCAGATTGTAGCTCATATTGGTGGTCAATATGTCAGCATGTGCTACCAATGTCTGTAAATAATCAGCTGCCTCCTGAGTTTGAGCTACGACCTCACCTGTGGGGTAATCCGTGCAGCTAAGGGCACCTCCTCCAATACCTATGAAGTTGTTCTGATTATTTTGAGATAGATTAGCGAACAAGTAGGTATCCCGTTCTGCAGTGTGCTACCTTAAAATAATATCCTATATCCTTAATGTTTCTTGAGAGCTTTCAGATTTCTACCCACGCAGAGCATCCTGCCTCGGTACCTTCGCAGCATAGCTAATCTCTAAAGGTCTTTGTATGATACGGTCTTTTTTAATCGCTTTCTTTCACGCTTACTTGAGCTATTTAGGCCATCGGGGCTTGCATTTCCATTGTTTCTGATAAGTACAACAGTAAACTCAAGCTTGTTGTTTGGTAGCGGTCCTATAGTAAACGAGCTTTTTACCATCATAGGCAAAATTCTTTCCATCCAACTCATTTTTGTAGGTCTCATGCACTCTATCAATCACTTTCTTTCCAATACCCTTACCATCCACATGGCAACCGTCTTCATATGAAAGAGAAATGCTACAACGGTAGAAGTGTCCATCGATACTCCCATACTCACTTTGAATTGCTCATCTATCCTCCTGTCAAACAAATACTGCAAGTCCCCTTAGTTATTGTAGAACAACTGCTTAGCTTCATTACTCCATTGATCCCATATTTCCTTTAACTCCTGGAGATTATTTTGCGTCACGCTGATGCGAGTGTAACCCCATAATTCTGATGTGTATCCTTCAGCGTTTCCTTTGACCATTTATGGAAGTTAACGTTGCCCTCCATTCTATCAAGAAGTCCGTTCTCCATAATAAAAATTTCTTAACTTAGAAACTGACCGTGAATCGATACCTTTTAAATGCAAAATGACATGCACAAAAGAAAGAAAATAATCAGTATCATATGATATTAATAAACACAAAGATAACCTAAGTATAATTCTATCTATATTGAGCTCTTACTGTTTTTCTATATGTGGTTTGTTTCTAAAGTTTGAGGTACCCGAACCAGCAGATTCCTCGATCCTCACCCATTATAGGCTCATTTGAATCGAGTTCAGTTCAGGGGAATACATTTCCCTATGGCTACACAGAGATGAAAATCTCACGAAACCATAGGTACGGATGTATCCCGAAAGTGATCCACTATCCTGCACGGAGGCGAAAACCTCACGAAGGCGTAGTTTCTTACTCCCACTTAAGGTTGTGACCACAACGGTCATGCGAATGCAATGCGTATCAGAATATATAACATATGCAATAATACAAACACATGTAATGAAAAAAGGATTGAATTTTAAAATTTTTCAAATTTTTGACATTAAGACAAAAGGTAATCAATTATATGGCTTAACTCTCTTATTAGTCCCCAGCGGAGTCGCCAAGCCATCGAAACCATTTTTAAATCGAGTTTTGGAAAATGTGAATCGACTTTAAGAAAAACGAAAACGGGAGTCACCACCAATCTTTTTAGGTGTGATTGGATCACCTTATAAAACATTTTGTTTTAAAACATTAATTTTGGTCTACGAAAGTCGAGAAAATGGATTCGGGAGTCGGTTACGTACGAGGAAGAGTTATCACCCTCGTAACGCCCAAAAATTGGTACCTAATTGATTATCAAGTGTCTTTAATGTCGGAAATTTGAAAGTTTTAAGATGCAAACTTCTTTTAATTAGAATGTCTCAATTTTGAAAATTAAGGCTCACTTATTTTAAACGAGTCAAAACATCACATCCAGTAAGTTAGGACGCAACATTTTAAAACCTTCGAAACTAAGCTCGTCTTTCGAAAATTTCTATCTCGAAACAACAAAACGCCATATCCAGTAAGTTAGGACACTATGTTTTGAAATCTCGAAATAATTGTTTAAGTTTCGAAAACTCAAAATCACTTAGAAGGGTGCTTGACTATTCGAATTCAACGAGAAAAGTCGCAACCCAGTAAGTTAGGGCACTACATTTTTCGAAGTTTCCAAACATCAAACATTGCCTTTTTATTTTTATTTTTAAAAAAACCTTGGAATATTATTTTAAATGACGTTTTAGGATGACATATTAATGCATCATGAAGCATAGATGTACAAAATATTCTAACATTTCCATACAAACATAAATAATATCATTAAGACAAAACTAAATAACATTAACATACGTTTAATGAAAAAAAATCATACTAGGGTAAATATAAGATAATAAACAAATAAAAACATGAGTAAACTAAAAGAAAAACATAATACATGCAAAAATTATACAACAATATATATCATAAAATAGCACATAAAAGAAATAATTAAACATAGCATATAAAAAAAATAAAACTATGCACAAATAAGATAAATGACATACACTAAAAAAATGAATAAATAGAACATTTACAAATTATAAAAATATAATGCAATAGTTCAAAATACATGAAATGATAATATAATATATATACATGCATAGAAAATATATATTTGAAAATAAACTATATAAAAAGGTTAAATATTATAATATATAAAATACATAATCAAATGTATAAAGGATAGGAATAAATATACATATTTGAAAAATGAAGAAATTAAAATAAAAAATGTTGAAAAACTAAGATAGACGAAGAATAAAATAAGAACAAACCACAGAGAGTAAGAACGCAAGAGGGAGAGAAATTTGAGTGAATGCTCTCAAGAATTCTTATTGCTTCCCAAAACTCAAGTGATTTACAATGAAGGGAGAGGCCTCTATTTATAGTTGAGCCTCCCCAAATCCAACGGTACAGATCAATTACATCAACGGTTAAGATTAAAGGATATCTACAAATTAAATCTCCAATATTACAAGATCATATCTTCAAGATTGCATATCATATCTAAGATTGCATATCATATCTAAGATTGTATCATATCTAAGATTGCATATCATATCTAAGATTGCATATCCTTAAAGATTATATTTCCATATGAGTCAAGCTTATAGATGGACCTTAAATCCTTTCAAGTAATGGGCCATTCCGATTGGGCCAAATTATATGTTTGTAATTTTGTACTGGACTTGGACTTTGTTTTATTTTTATTTTTTTGGGGGTTTATTATTTTAAATACTGAAATGGGTCGGGCAAAAATGAGCTATTACACCTCAAATAGGAATAAATATTATTGACAAAAATTTTGAATGCTGAAGCGAGAAGAAAAACTAGAGAGAGAAATGTTGTAAAGTGAAAGGATGATGACTGAGAAAGACGATGGTTTTAGGAATGATAAAGTATGGAGGGAGAGCCCCCCTTTTATAGGTATGGGGGAGGGGTGATATTGAAAAGATAAAAACAACATGTGGTTGAAAATGCATCACAGAAAATGCATTTTTATTGAATATTTGAAAGAGGTGCCTCAAATCTTACCCGGGATTCCTAGGATCATAGCATTTTGTCAGACTTTGGATCGTAGTGGATAGAAAGCGTATCTATCTGAGCAAGCTTTCCTGTTGACATGTCAGGGAAAGCGTGCTTAGATGAATGCACTTTCCTTGACATGTTAGCAAGAAAGCTCGGCCAGCTGGATGCATTTTCTGTCCACCACCACTCAAAGCCTTCCCATTGGAATCGTGGTATATTTTCAAGCACACTAAAGGCTCTTTGAAGCACACTCGGTTGAAATCTATTTTCAAGTACAAAAGACCTTTTCATTTTTATTATTAGATGAAAAAGCATATTTTTTAACGTGTTTCAAAGCACGCCTTCCCTCTTTCGTCATTTTATTTTTGCTATTAAACTACTAAATTATTCAATACTCAGACATAAGCAATTTTTTTTAAGAGTTGTATTGTGAGTGGTGTTTTCATTTCTTTGGATAACCATCTGAATATTTTCTGTTTTAAATATTTAATTTGTTTTAAATTAAAATGAGTAGGCGAATAAAATCCATAATTTATTATAACGGTCAAATTTGCAATACGAACATCGAGGTTGTACAGGAGCCCAATCTGTGAAATTAGCTTTTAATTGTAGCATTCAATTTCGTAAGCTACGGACTAGAATGAAAAGGAAATTTTGGGTTCAGGCCGACGAAGAATTTCGAGCTTGAAATGTAGATAGCTGGTGTTAGTGAACCTATTTTAGTATGAGTTATTTGATGTGAAAGGTGAGCTGGAGTTGGAGTTGGAGTCGGTATAGATTTGCACTACTCAAGTGGAAAATCTATAATGGAGTTATATGTTGAGTTTGTCGAGGTTGATGGAGCTTGTCCATGTTTGACCAATGTTACAGCTTATGCGTGAATTGCAGCATAAGCAGAAAGTTCTACGACACGGTTGTGCGTAGGGTTCACTACTTTGTTACAAAGCTCCCATTATAATGTCCCTGAATTATCAATAGGAAGACATTCTTCGGTTTTAGACATCGATTTCAACTTCAGTGCCCATTATCAGTCAAGTATGAGTGTAACCCGAACTCAAAACCTGAGCATGGTATTCAATTAGTGCATTCGATTTCAACTTTGATGGTTCGATGTCCTGGGCAAAAGCACTTATAGTGGTATGCCATCAACCTACACCGGTTGGCAATCTGGTGCAAATGTTGACTGTAACATGGGGTATAAAAGAACTGATGATTTACTCTTTACGTTCGGGTCCGACGAAGGTACATCGAACCCTTTGGTTGAAGATGACAATGAAGGTGCAGCTGAGGAAGAAGATGCAGCCGCGGACGAAGGGGCAGCGAATGTTGTTCAAGGATCTGAATTAAACCCTGATCCAATTCAATAGTTCATGCTGGATGGTTCGAAACTAGCACCTCGACTCCCATATTCATGTTCATCTCGACCCTCATATTCATATTCATCTCCACCGCTGTCTTCGTCCTCATATCTTTTTATGGTTGAGTAAGGTGTCATCCAAGCCTCCAGCCAAGTATCCTCTATTCTACGAGAAGATGGTTACGATGATGAGCACCTTGAAAAAAAAATGACGCGGTGGGTGTTTGTGACACTATTGGTGAATAACTGTACAATGTCATAAAATCTGGTTCCGCATAATATCTATGAATTGTTGTTGTTGGTGGATATGTTGACATTGATATCGGATTTAGTGTTGGCATTCGTGTCGACATCAATGTCAGCATCGAGGCATAATATTGGGGACTAGAGGTGTGCATGGGCCAGGTCAGGCCGGGCTGAACTGAAAATTCAGGCCCGTTTGCTAGGACCAGGCCCGACCCAGCCCCCCATATTAATTTTTATATAACTTTAAGATATATATAATATATCAAAAATACTAAAAACATCAAAATAAATATTTCTCAACAAATTGAAAATAAATTTTAAAAAATATGTATACTTAAATAACACTAAGATAGATGCCTCTAAAATAATAACAAAATTAACAATAAAATAAGTTTTATACAATATCCGAATAATAACAACAAAATAGTAGCAACATAATAGTAAAATGGTAGTAAAATAGGGAGAAAACAACAAGAAAATAATATTGAAAAAAGTAATTTTTTGTCTTTGAGTGAATTTGGGCTTGGTCGGGCCAGGTCTAGGCCAAAAACGCCTTACCCGAGGCTTGACCCATTTTTTAAACAGGCCTTATTTTTTTTTCCAAGACGGAGGTGCTGCGAAATACACACCTGCAGGAGGTGTATATGCAAGATGTTGTGGTGATGCATAATGTGGTGCTTGTGAAAAATACATAGGTTTAGTGAAAAGAACAAGAATATATGTAAGGAACTGACCGGGATGTGGTGCAGATATCGGTGCCCTTTGTTGGGTTAGAGTCGATCACGAACTTGTCGCGACACTTGCTCAAGACCTACATAGCTAGAGTGATTGTCGTGGCCTCTTCAGACGAATTTGCCAACTCCTTGCCTCTACCAATAGTAGATATGGCTTGCCGGCGAGTCTAAACCAAGGCATGTACTCAATAAAAGTCCTTGTGTCCATTGTGAAAAAAAGGTTCGTGAATGGGTATGAAATCCATTCTACGATCCCAAATTTTGTTATACTCTGTAACAACCCATTTTTCAGTGGTGTCGAAAATAGTGGTTTTGAGACCACAACTCTAACCTGTCGGTCTTTAAATATTAATTATTTAATATTTGCATAAAAACATTTAGCCCTTAGATAAATTTATTTGTAAGTCTTTGTTTTTTTTCCCTTGATAATATGAATGTTTAATTTATTTATTAAAATTTAAAACAAAAAGTTTACTAAAACAAGGTTGTTCCTGGATAAATATGATAACTAGGTCATTTTTTTAAATGGTAAAATAGGTCATTTTTTCAAAATTTAAGGAAATATGTTGATTTTGGAGAGAGTAAGTGAAAGCACACCTAACTAGACACGCTTTCCTCCAACAGTCATTTCCCCAATGATATAAATTGAAACGCTCCAACGGTAAAATGTTTAAGCAGCCCAACAATTATTTTATTTTTCTATACCAGGTCATTTTTCATTCTTTTCACTCAAATCCAACTCCCTCTATCTTCTCTAAACTCTCAATTCTCTAAATATTTTTTTTTGATATTTTCTAATACATTTGTATAATTTAATTATTTCTTTGATTATTCGTTTCGATTAAATTTTCATGAATGACAAGTTCTTTTATTCGTTTCAGCGACAAGCACATTTCCACTACTCCATCGATAATGGTAAGTAAAAACTTTAAATTTCATTATTTTCAATTAAGTTAATTTTAAAGTATTTTAATTTTTAAAATTATTTTATTTTATTGATATAAGCAGGCGGATGATCATGTTTTAGAGGCAATTTATCAAAGAGCCTAGATAGTGAAATTCGTGGTTATTTGCAAGATGTGAGATTTTTACATGTGTCTCATATGCTTAGGGCTATAAATTAGATCCTACACTTATCGACACATTGGTGGAAAGATGGAGACCCTGTTAGTTAATCAGTCATTTCCATAAGAAATAACAAGCATTAAAGAATCTTATTGTCAATAGAGTGTATAACAAGGGAGGAGCAAGTGGTGGTGCTAAGGAGATCAATTCACCTAAAGGGGCGGAAAGCCAAAAAGGAACAAGAGGGCATGTTGATTGCTAGGAGAGAGGATGATTGGGAAAAGTAACTTTAAAGGTTTTTATACTTATGTGGATCCGAATTTCCTTGAAGGTGTGTTCACTCTTTGACAATGTTTTAGAATAACGTATTTTTATGTATTAATCATGTGTTTATTTTGAGCTTGATCCTACTAATTTGAGCTATTTATGTCTTTTTATCTTTTAGGGACTGATTTGGAGGCAAAAGCAAAATTAAGGGACAAAAGTGCAAATTTGGAGACACATTGGGCTGATATGCGACACAGGAAAAAGATTGTGCCAAAAGTGCGAGCGTGGAAGACACAAGGACTGAAAACGCAAAAAGAAGAGATTTTATTCTATAAGACTCCATTTTATTTATATTAGGATAATTAATATTAAGATAATTATTAGGATTATTCAAATTTAGGATTTTATTTTAATTATCTTTATTTATCTTTAATTAAATGTATTTATCTTTTTAAAAATTAAGTTCAATTAGACTATCTCCCTAGCACTATAAATAGGGGGTGAAGTGACTCTATTTGGGGTTCATCCTTTTCTGTAAACACTCTCCCCCTGAAAGTCTAGGCTTTTGTTTCTTCATATTTTCTTTCAATAAAATCCCCTTTTCTATTTTTATATTTATTTCCTTTTCCACCATTATTATGAGCCACTAAAACCTATCTAGCCGAAAGTTGTCAATATTCCCCAAAAAGGGTTCTTGAGGCCTATAATCCGTACTTAGCCTTCTCGCCAAGTATTCATCGTTTCTCCGCACTACGGGCTAACGCTTCCATCCATAGCCCTTAAGAAGTAAGCTTTTCAGCATATGCAAAGGCGGCCGCTTTGTATGTTTTGGAAGGATTACACAGTCGGTTCGTTAACTTACTGCGTCAGAGGTTGGCAAGCCAAAGAGACAAAATGGCGTGGGATTTGCCATTGAGAAGAGTTGATCTAGCATAGATTACTGGCTAGAGTCAGGTTCTCTAAAAATCGTAAGTCTAATCTTTGGCGCTGGTAGTCGTAGACGTCCTCTTCCACTATAACTGGCTTACTTGAGTTGAGAAGGGTTATTTAAAAGCCGAGGATTGAACCCAAGGCGGAATGAGATAACTGGAGGCTGGAATCTACCAATAAGAATTTCTTTTCCTTTAACTCTCTTTATTATTTTTATATATTCTCCATCTCAATTTCCGTCATTTATTTAATTTCGCAATTTCAATTTAATTTAAATACTATTTTTATTTTTCCAAATCGAAATTCTTAATTCTGTTTTTATTTTTATTTTTTAGGAACACAAGTTTCTTGGCCAAGAAATTATCCAAGATTTCAAGAAACGAGCATTCGTACAATCCGGTCTCTGAGGATTCGACCCTACTTTCCCTTTACTGTTATTTTTATTATTTTACAGGGAATAGGATATTTTTGGTGCTCTCAACGACCACATCACTCTTGAAGAGTGTTCACACTTAAAAAGCATGTTTTTGTCTCATTTTAAAAGAGTAGAAGGGCTAGTGAAGAAGGGCTATTAAGTAGGTGGTCATGAGTACGAAAGGTTGGTACTTCTCTCATTAGGACAAAAGGTTAAGAAAGGCACTTTCTCAAGTGAAGTCAATGGGAAAGTCAGTGTCATTTGTCTTGTTGACATGTGTACAGTTGGGGAGAGGTCTAACAATAGCCCTAAGTCATGTGTACATGTATTATAAAATGGTCTTTCGTGAGACACTTCTTTGCTTAAATATTTAAGGATGGAAAAGAAATTCTCCTCATTGTCTAGGAAAATGAAAAGTTGACGTAATCCTTTTAGAAGGTTCGTTGCAAATGTAATGTTGAATTCAATTAAGCTTGGGAAGTAACGACAATGATGAAGGGTGTGTAACACCCCAATACCTAGCCTAGGAGTTTAGACCGAATTTTAGAAGTCACATTGATCACTGAAGTGATCATGAGAAATTTTAGTTCAATAAACTGAAAAACATTACAGTATTTAAATTTCGTAAAAACTTTTAGATATAAAATCTCGGTATTACAAAAACCTCAGTCCAAATAACGCTTACATATATTTAATACAAAAGTCCATACCACAGTTTTTAAAATAGTACTTAAACTTATTATTTAAAATGCGTAACTCCGAGACCTCCGGCGTGCTGAGTCCACAATCAGAATTCAGAAAAGGGGAAACACTAAGGGTGTGAGCTACACGAGCTCAGTGTAAGTTCAAGACATAACTAACAACAGAATTACATACCAGAATTCTAGATAGCAGTACAACAGTGAAACATGCTTACAAAGATATACAAAACCAGAAGGTATACACGAAGCCAACGTCTCAAAAAAACGTACTTAAGCAAAGCACTTGTCATCACACACAGTGTTACAAAACCTCATTACACGCAAAAACAATCACAAGTGATAAGTCAAACTGATAGAATGCAGACAAGTAGTGAATACCCACCCATCCAGCCAAAACACCTCTTCGTCCCCCTATCACACCCTAATAGAGTTGTTTAAGCTCATCTAACCAGACACACCGCATAGGACCTCAAAAGGCCCATCCAACCCTACACACCATGTATGTGGACTAAGCCACTCAGATAATAGTACGCAACAAAGCTGACGTATATTCAGTATAATGCATTGCGGTAAACCGCTATACAGATAAATTGCAGTTAAACTGCCAAATCAGAAATAGTCTTCCTTCTCTTCACAACCAAACCCCAAATCATATGCAATAATGCACACCAAACACGAACAGTTATACAGACATAGAAGGTCGTAAATAATCAGTCAAATATAGAATTCCGTATGATTACAAAAATACACACTCTTTGGAATCAAACATACAGAATCAAAATACAGAATTAGAATGCCTTTACACACACAAACTTAATGTCAAATTTCTTCACAGTTATCGAACATGGTTTCATTTCGTAGAGCACATTACAAACACGAACTATCAAATCGAAAGTTTAGCACCACACATATAGTTAATCACATGACCCTAAGCCGTATCAGAGTCCTTAATACTTACACAGAGGCCCCAACAACCGTTGGACGACACAAGAAATAGAACGGATAGGGTATGCTAAAAAACAAAAATTTACGAAACAGGGCCACATGGCCGTGTGGAAGTGCCTAGGCCGTGTGAGGGTCCACACGCCCATGTGGAGAGGCACACGCCCATATGAAAGGAGGCACGCGACCATGTGGCTAAGGCACATGCCTGTGTGACCTAGGGACATGCCCGTGTGATCTAGTCGTGTAACTCTTTGTCCGTTTGTACTAAAATAGGGTACAGGTAAGACACGATCGTGTGAGGGTCTCACACGCCCGTGTGGGATCCCTAAATCCCCAAATTGGCCACATGACCATATGGCATCAAAGCACATAACCCTAATTCCCAAACACATACACCCGTGTGGGGAAGGGACATGGCTGTGTAGAAGCCGATTAAAATCCCCAAATTAGCCATAAGGCTGTGTGGCACAAAAATTGGCCCTAAAGCCTTAATTCCCAATTCTACACGATCGTGTGAACAACCCATGTTGGGGCACACGCCCGTGTGGCCACGAAACCACACAGAAACTAGTTGCACAACGTGCCTTTGCTCTAGAAATGCTACCCAACCACTGTTAACCAAATAACACACCAAAAACCCACAGTATTTCAAGCTAAACTGCAACAATTGACACTTCGAAACACACCAAATATGTCAAATTTCACTGAACTAAATCAAAATTTTGAAAATGAAAAGAAAAAGTTACTGAACCCATACCTGAATTCGCGATTCCAAGCACCAACGAAGATCGAAACGCCTCTTCAACACAATTTCTCCTTGCTTGATTCCTTAAATTACCCGAACACTAAATATAAAAATCCAATGAAACCCCAACGATTTCAAACAAATTTAAAAGGATAAGCAAACAAAAGTGACTGCCAGGAGAAATCCATGGCAGAGGAAAGCAGAAATATTTTTTTGGGAAATCCCAAAAGAAGAACAAAGAGGGAAAAAAATGACATGAAGGAAACAAAGAGAAATCAGGAACGTGGAAACAAATCTGCAAAAAGAAAATTAAGTTCAAAATTAAAATAAATAACTAAGTAAATAAATATTTAAAACTTAAAAACAAAACAAAACAAAACAAAACCCTTTAAACACACATGAGGATTCAAACCCAAAACTCCAAGGTAAACTAACACACAACCAACCACCAAACCAGTAGGCCTATTCTAACACTAGAACGCGAAACCAAATGCAATTGTTCGATCTAGCCACTGGCCCTACCTACAAATCACAAAACTTCTAACCCCAAAATTCAGGATGTTACAGGGTGTCTGGCACAACACATGTGGCTAGATGCCACTTGTCATTGCTGTCAAGCCTAAAATAATGCGTTTGAGATGTCCTTTTAAGAAAATCTATAAGTCTAGGCTTTGGTTGTCTTTAAGACCATTTTCACTTCCTTTGATTTCTAAGGCTTTTTATGTTTTTCTTTAGCCATTTGAAGTCCTTTTTTAGTTGTTAGAGTTAAAGGTTTTCTTGTGTTTATTGTTGGGATTTCTATAAGCATTTTTTTTGTGATGTGATAAATGATAACGTTAATAACTTGGATTTTGTCCAAAGTAAGATGGATAAAATGCATTTGGATGGTAAGAATGAGAACTTTGAGATGATGACTCTTTAAATTCATTTTCATTTGTAGTCAAATTATGTGATGATAAGCCTACAAATGAATCATGAACATGTCCTTCCATCATCTCTAACTTTTTTATTATGTGAACTAGTAAGAACATTTCTGAACAAACCTGGATCATTATTTTCACTCACACCTTGGTTTCCATAAAAAGGGATAGAATACCTTTGTTGAGGTTCATTTTGGTATCCACTTTCATTATTTTCACCAGAAGCATCACCATCATTGCCACCACTTGATGTCGACAACTAATCACTTTCTTCATTAGATGAAATAGGTGAGATATCATCCATATTTACACCTTGAGTTTCTTTACCAACATTTTCATTATTAGTGTCATTAAGTAATTGTTCAAGCAAACATGTATAATTATCTTTAGTATCAAGTGTAGCTTCCTGTTTTTCCTTAATCCATGATTTTAATGGATCCTCCTTTTCAAAAATATTGCCAAAATTGATTAGATTAAACCCATCCCTAATTCGTGCACACTTTTTCTTCACAAGTTCCTTAGTTTTTAACTTCATTTTATAATGAACATAAACTAATTTTTGAAGCTTTTTATGCTTTAGTCAATTTCTTTAGTACCATTGAGTAACTCTTAAGGCAACCATATAGAATTATATCAAGTGTAGCTTCAACTCTTTTCTCAATCAATGAATTTAATGGGTCTTCTTTAAAAAAATTATCAAAATTGATTGGATTAAATCCAATCTCTAATTCTTGCACACTTTTTTTAGCATGTGCCTTAGCTTTAACTTCTCATTATAATTAATATAAACTAATTTTGAAGCCTTTCTTCCATAATGAATCTACCATTTAGTTGCATGAAAAACATAAATTAAGAAGCAATTCGTAAAGTATATAAACATTTCTTCATTGTCTACAGAATTATAAATATATTCACAAAAATGAAATAAAAACTACAATATTTATAATTAACAATAAAAAAACAAAAAATTAGTTGAAATTTACAAATTGTTGAGGAGATTAGAGCTTGTGAGATAGAAAATGTGAGAAAACTCCTTTCAAATAACCAAGAAAATAGGAGGAAATGAGAATTTGATATTTTGTTCTTGTTTCAAAATTAGTTCTAAGCTTCTTTTTCTTTTTTTCTTTTTTTTTTTTGTCGTACGAATGAAGTTGTAAGTTGAGAAAAAAATGTTTTGGGACTCTTAAAAAAGGACAAAAACAATAGCATTAGCAAGCAAATAGCCATTAACTCACTGTCACCGGACCAAAAATAACCAAAATCCAAGTGATTTTGTTTGTTGCAATGTTGTTGCGCCACATTTCTTCTCTGTTACAGCTGTTGCATAACAGGCTGCGGCCGCAGTAGTTATGATTCCATCACACCAATTTCATGAGCTGATATTGTGTTTTGACGGTGCTAATCTTCGTTATGATGAGGTCAAGGCATTGTGGCTGAAATTTATTACTCTCATCTTCCTCTTGTACATCTCAGCAAATGCGGTAGGCTCCTCACTGATAGGTTTCTCTCATTATCTTATCTTCAGTGGGTAACTGTTGTATCGGGTGTTGGGTTTTAGTCATCGATATATTTAAAGTTAACAACTAGACATGCTCATGGCCCGACCCGAAGGCCTATCCGAAATATGGAAGGGTTTGGGCAAAAATATAGGCCCGTTTCAAAAATGGAATAAGCCTCGGGTAAGGCATTTTTTACCCGAGCCCAATCTAGCTCGGCCCGAATTTACTAAAAGACGATTTTTTTAATATTATTTTCTTGTTGTTTTCTCTCCATTTTGCTATCATTTTACTATTATGTTGTTATTGTTTGAATATTGTATAAAACTTATTTTATTGCTAATTTTGTTATTATTTTAAAGACATTTGTTAATTTTGTTATTATTTTAGGGACATTTACTTGTTAAGTTACATCTATCTTTATGTTATTTAAGTCTACATATTTTTTAAAATTTATTTTCAATTTGTTTGATGTTTTTAGTATTTTTGATGTATTATATATATTTTAAAATTATATAAAAATTAATATGAACAGGCCGGGTCGGGCCTGGGTTTTAACATTTTTATCCGAGTCAGGCTTGGGCAAAATTTTAGGCCCATTTTTAGGTTAGGCTAGGCCCGAGCCTAACAAGCGAACTTGAGTTTTTAGTTGAACCTGGCCCAGCACATGCACACCTCTATTAACAACTGAACGATAATTTTTTTATTGAAATAATCAATTCATTGGTGATCTTACTTGGTTTATTCATTCTATTTTTTATCTTGAAAAAAATGACAAAATGAATGAATGGTGCCAAGAAAGACAGCAAAGAATTAATTTCCCTAGCCAATCATAAAATGAGATCACTTAATCTTGCTCATCCTCCTCCTCTAGAGGAAAGCGCAGGTGATTTCCTTTGGGTGTTCACAACCCCTTCAACCTCATTATATCACTTGAATACTCCCCATGCGCTCCCCGTTCTTCTTCTTCTTCTTCTTCTTCTTCTTCAATCTCATCATCGCTGTTGTAAACAAATCTCGTGTGCTTTCCCATGAACATCTATGTCATGCTTATCTTTCTTATGCCTTTACAACGCGTGTTTTACTCCTCCTCATGAAAACATCACATAATATCTCATATTCTATGTATTCAATCTTGAATACTAGCTTTTCAAATTACCATTTGACCGTATTTGGTAAGCATTTATATAAACATTCTTTTGAAAGTCATGAGTGAGGAAAAATTTTGTAGGAAATATATTTTGATATCTTCAGGAATTTCAACAATAATCATAACAAACTTTAACCATAATCCATCTATAAAAATATAGATAGGTATTTTGGATTATTTTATTATCATCTTTCAACTACTATTGGCTAAGTCAAATTTACCACATATGTTTAATTATTTCAATTCATATAAATGAACAATTTCCCAATAATTTTAGTATGTTTCTAGTATTTTTTAGTATAAATTTTACTATATAGTGATTCATGAAAGGTTGTAACAACAACCATTAGATGCAAATTAAATCCTTTATGAACTATCAATTTAATAATATATCTAAAGATTATTACATCCACAACAAAAGAATATTATATATTGTTATAATCAATGCCAGGACTTAGTGCAAAACTTCATATTTTTTATTCCGCTTTTGCAAAACTCCATGAATTTTAATTGTACTTGAGTTGCATCTTTCTATTTTAACCAATCTACTCCATATCAATATTTATGAATAGATTTATTCAAAATTCTTCTTTTATTTCATTATTTCAACAATAATATTGCATGCAAAACCGTTGTCGACCACTTTTATTATCAGTTCGACATTTTCTCGAATTTACATAACTTATTGAAATATCTTATTTTCATTATTTTAATCTTCAGTTTTAGGTATCTGAATTTGTAACGACCCAAAATTGACGGGTGTTGAAAAATTGAATTTTCGGGTCATCATTTCTGCAAAATGAATTCGTAAATATTTATTAGAAATATTTACGAAGCTAGTAGTGTAGTTAATTAGACTTTGGTTAAGTGAATTAGCTTGAATTAAAGTTAATTTAGTGAAAGGACTAGATTGAATATAGTGTAAAAGTTTAATTATAGATTAAAGAAAAGTCAAAGGACTAAATTAGTAATTAAACCATGAGTGCCAAGTGTGTGGTAATAGTGAAATACATGTGGAGTAGGTATAAGACATATATTGATAATTATTAGTATTTACTTATTATATAAGTAAATAATATTATATTATAATTATAAAATAAAAGAAATAAAAGAAATGAAATAAAGAAAAGAGAACAGGGAAAGAAACGAAAGTGGGGGAAAGAAAGAAAGAAAGAAAAAGAAAAGGAAAAATAGGATTTTGAAGTTTGAAGCTTATTTGGTAAGTTAATTTAGTCCATTTTCTTGTAATTTTGATGTTTTGGGGATCTTAAAACAAAGTTCAACTAGAATTATATTTAAATTTAGAAAGTTAGTGAAATTTTAGATGTTAATTAAGTTGAATAAATAGATGAATTATGAGATAAAATGATAGAAATTTAAGTTAGAAGTGGGAGAAGGATTGAATTGTAAAAAGAGATATAAGTTTTGTTATAGTAGGGACTAAATTGTCTAAATTGTAGAATTGATGTTTTATATTGAATATTAAGAGTTGAAACTTGTTTAAAGTGGGTATTAAATGAAAATATGAGATTTAATTGAAGAGAAAGAATGATGATGGTGGAAGAACTAAATTGGAATTTATGTAAAAGTTACATTAAAAATAGAAGAGTGTGTTATTTAATGATAATTACTGATGATTTTAAATGTTAATTTTTCCGTAGCTAACGTAGCACCGGAAACGTCATCAAAGAGGGGAAAAAAGAAAGTGAGCAAAGATAACGAATAAACTCGAGAATTACAGTTTGTATTTCTATAAACTGAGCTTTTAAATTAAATGTTGTATGTGTTACTTTATTATGTATGGTAAGTAAATTAAAGGTAAGAATTGTTATATTTGAAATGCAATAACTGTTATATGAAAAATTGAAAGTGAAATGAAAACCCTATTAACAGTGTCGGGCTAGTCGGATATAATTGGCATGCCATAAGATTGGAAGTGTTCAAGGATACTCCGACTTTGTGTCAATGAGACATTATAAGTGTCACCTTACTGTTACTGTTACTGTTTCGGATTCGTTCCGATGAGGTACTCTATGTACCGATACTGTTACTGTTACTATTACTGTTAATGTTACTGTTACGGTATCTTTCAGTTTCGGCTGATGAAACACTGTATACTATCCCAGTGCGTGGGTTGGATCCGCGTATCCGTCCAGGTCCGAGTTATGTTAATAGGGGTAAATTACTGCATTGAAGACTGAATGATACTGACTGAATTAAACATCTTACTGGTTTTGATTCTAATGATAAATGTTATTATGAAATGAAGACAATTAATTGAATGTTCATAATGTGTTTATTTATTGGATTCTATGATTTAAGTATAAATGCATAAATTAAGTATTGGTTTATAGAAATACCACTGAGTGTATATCAGCGTGCGGTTTGTTTCCGTGCGCAGGTTAGGTACAAAGTAAATAACGTCTCAGCATCCAAGCTAACTCCCGAACTCAAGTACTTGGTGATGTATCTTATCTAGAGGAATGGCATGTACCTAGGTTGTCTTAATGTTATTTTGAGTATGAATATTACTAGTGTAAGCATGATAAATGTTAATCTATATAAGCAAAATTTATGTTTATAAAATAGTCACTTCTATAGTTTATTTTGAATTGATTTGGATGGTATTTAAGTATAATGTTTGGAAATTCTATGTTAAATAGTTATCGAAAATATGTGAGTTAAATCGTTATACTAGTGGTTTTAGTGTGTATTATATATGTTTAATCATGTTTTGGACTGGTTGAAAGATTGTATTTTAAACTGCTTGTTATTCAAAGTGTGCAGGGTTGGTAAATTTGAACTATAAGATTAATTTTGAGTCCACACGGCATGTCACACGGGCGTGTAATCTGATCGTGTGAGACACACGGCTTGCACATGGGCATGTTGATAGAACGTGTGTCCCCTGCATCCTTAAATATGAAGTCAGGATAGTACATGGGCTAAAAACACGGTCGTGTGTCTTGATCGTGTGAAGGACACGGGTTTCAAGCATGGTCGTGTGTCAAAATCGTGTGAAAATGGCTTAAAATGGTGAAAAATTAGTCTACCACACGGCCTAGCCACATGGGCGTGTGCCCAGGCCGTGTGACCTTTTGATGCTTAAGATATTGCAAGTCAGAATTGCTCACGGGCTGGCCACACGGCCATGGGAGCCACACGGGCGTGTGCCCCTAAGTTCAAGAAAAATTTTCAAAGTTTTCCAAAGCTACCGGTTTTGTTCCAAATCATTTTTAAAGCATGTAAAGGGCCCCGTAGGCCCATATTTGGGACTAAATGGTAAAATTTCAAAAGTTTTGATTTGGAAAGCAAATTTATGACTCGATTTTGTATAAATGCTAGTGTATAAGTCTGGTAATACCTCGTAACCCTATTCCGGTGACGGATACGGGTTAGGGGTGTTATAGAATCTCTTTTGGAGTTTTAGTTATTAGTTATGTCTTGAGTCTCTTCTAGAGTACCCACATCCACTATATGATCATCTAGAAGAATTATTTTTTTATGATAATTTTCATATTTGGAACTTGCAATGAATTATCCTTGTTGAACTTCTAGTTCAAATTACTTTCCCTCTAACTCATTACAAGTTATTATTTCTCTCCCCCTAATGTCAGAAAAACTATCGAATCAAAATAGTAATCACAAATCATGTCATAATTGAATCTCCAATACATTTAGAACATATAATAAAACAATGAGACTTGTAATTAATATATATTCTCAACTTTCTTTGAGGATTCACTCATCTTTGTGAGTTGTGGTAGAGCAATTGGAACATATATGCACATATAAAAATTCAAAGATGAGAAATATTTAGCTCTTGACTAAAAATTAATTGCAATAGGGCGTATTTATAACTTATTGGCTTGATGCGTACAACACGTAAATCAACTCAATCTCATGTTGGAATAGGAAGTTTAGTTCTTAGAAGTAATAATTTAGATATTAATCAGAGATGTTCAATCAATAATTTCTCTAAACCATCAGATGCATAAATAACAAGCTTTTACGAAAGTTTTTCAAACTCAATCAATAAAAGACTGATATATAAACTCATCAGCTTTAGCAAGATAAATTGTCTTAATTGCATAATTTGAATTTAATTATTTAAATAAGCAATCTTGCAAACGGCAGGTTACAAATTGATAACACATATATGATTATTTTGTAGATGCATCTACCAAAATCATATAATATCAAAACCATCCATATGGTGGATGAATTGGCCCATATTCATTTCATAAATGTAAGACATTAAATCTCAACTTTAGCTAGTGAGTTTCTAATGAGCAATTTTCATTGAAAACAAACAACAAATATTCTTTAAATTAAAGAATCTTCTTGTTCTTTAATGAATGTCCATATGAATTCTCAATTAATTTTCACATCATATATGATCTAGGATGGTCTAACTTATCACACCAAGTAGTAAATGCATTTATATCAGTAAACTTCTGGTTTACTTTAACATGCATTTCAATTGTAATAATAATATCAATATAAATTGTGGCAATTTCATGATACTTTTACTGTCATTCCTTTTACTTTGTATCCATATATAATTACTATTGTGACGTTACTACTGGAAATGTCTAAATCAATGTGAAATTTATAATGCCACTAAGTCAATAAAATATAATTTCCAAACAATTATATGCAATATTCGTTTCAGGGAATACGCCAAAATCTTCAAATATCCAAAAAAAACTTGCAACTTCAGGTGCATCCAACCATAACAAACTTTAGATAGAATTATCATATTCTATTACTCATAAGTAGATCTTTCACAGTAAAATATTTTGCTTTCAATCCTTAATGAGGATGATGACAAAAGAAAAATACAAAGATAGTCACATTCAATTCAATTTAAAAACAAGAGTAACCAATAACTCAATCTTCTCTCGATTCATATGAAATATAATCTTTTCCTCATTCACAATTTCAATATGAGATCCATTACAATGAATATCTTTTAAAACCAATGTATTAACCATTACAAATTTTGTTCTTTTTAAATATTGATAGATTAGCTCTTCTAGAGCTTTCAACTAATTTTGTACTACCAAATATTAGAATAATATTGGTTTTTATTTTTACTTTTGTGTTTGCGTTCATTTCGAGGAATGCAATAGATTTACTAGGACAAACTTATAAACGTCCAAATAAATTCTTTATTTCATAATCACTATCGCAAACATGTGTAGATTTCAAATCAAAATCTATCTATTCATGTTGTCATGATTAGTCTCCAATTATAAAAAATATGATATAATAAATATATTATAGTAAAAGATACTTGAGATTCTATAACATCATTGTTATCACCCTGGCTATTATTATGAGCACAAGTAAGGATTATATAAATTTCTTTAGATAATGATTACCCATAACGCGCAGGCCTCAATTGAAGACTAAAATTGCAATAGCTTTAGAAGACAATCGACAACAATTTGGACAACAAATTTGGAGTGATCATATTATAAAATAAAAAAGAATCGTGTTGATAATGTGCCATAAAATAAATAAACAGAGAGTAAAGAACAAAGAAAATAGGAAAGCAAAAGAGAGAGTGAATTTTATTGATAAATTAGAATATTTATAAAACTTCTCCAAAGTCTCTATTTATAGGCATAATAAGTATAAATGAAGTAGATATCTATATCAAATGACTATTAGAATTTAAAGTACATCAAAACTTATCTTGATCTTGATGGACATCCACTTAATAATAAAATATTCATAATAGATAAAATATTTTTACTATGATGAAAATAATCCTATTAAATAATAATCGTTATTTAAAAAAATGAAATGGAAAGAGAGAATAAGAGACGTTGGGCTATTTATAAAAAGGAAGGTGGGGCTTTGGCCCCCTTCAAATTTTTTGTAGAATAAGAAGAAGAAGGGAAGAAAAGAGAAAAGCAAAAAAAAAAAAGTTTTATTTTTTTTAAAGTTGATAAATACAAGTTATGTATAATGTTTTTATGTGCATGTATTATATTAAAAGTAGTAGTTGTAATATAATAATTAATTATATTTAATTTATGTAATTTTTTTAAAATTATGCAGATATCAGAATGTCTTCTCGAGTAAACACGACTCACACTTCATCAAGGATCAATGAAACAGTAAAATTAATTATAAATTAAATAAAAAAAGATTTCATTTTGGTTTCTCATTTTTTCTTGCTCAGCATTATTTTGCTCTAGATGTTTTGGTTGTATGAAACTTATCTCCAGTTGATTCTTATTAGCCCTATTTATCCTCTTTTTGCATGAAACTGACCTCTATGTGTTTTGCATGTATTTATATGTATTTATCTATTTGGTTTCATGTATTGAAATTTTTGTTGGATACAAATAAAATTTAATAGCTTATATTACATTTTAAGGTTGTTATTAGCCCTTTTTAGCCCTTTTTAGCCTTTTTTTCATTTTAATAATAATATTTTATTACTCATTTAATTTAACTTCAGTAAAAAATTTTTAAAATTAATTTTATGTTAAAAATTAATAAAATATATAATTTCTTTAATTTTATGAGTGTTGAATGTGTGAGTGTGTCCAACATGGTTATGTTAAGGTACTGTTATTAATCCAACCTACCATTCTCAAGCAAATGGTCTTCTCTTACAATTTAATTTAACATTGGTAACTTGTTTATATTTGCTAAGCTAAGTTTGCTTTGATATGGATGTTTGCTATGTTGGATTGATTAAAAACATTTCGTTGCATTTTCAAAGATTTATTGGGATTAAGGTCAGACCATTATTTATGATAATCTCTCAAAGCGAGCTTTGATATGGATGTTTATAGATGTACTTTTCTTTTACATGTTATAATTATGTGTGAAATATGTAATATGTATACAACTTTTACTTTTATAATTTATATTAAAGAAATGGCTTAAATGAATATTTAACTCTCAAGCTTTAACTTTTTCTCACTTAGGTAAGTTCTTGTTTTTGTCAAAAATAGTATTTAAACTATAATTTCATGTCCCGACTTTTTAATTTTATGTTTAAGCATAAAATTATCCTACAACGATGATGAATCGAAGGGTATAATATAAGTTTTTGTTTTTGTTTTGTTATACTCTTCAATATATAATTTTATGTTTAAATTATATAGATAATTGATTTATCATATTTTTATAAAAATTTTACCATATAGGATGGGTACAGAGTTTTGAGGTCAAGTTTTCATTTTTCCAAGTACGATACAGATGAGCTAATCATGTCATACTTATAGTTGGCGAGATTTGCGAATGTCACATTGATCCGGAGGTTTGACCTAAAGGAAAACCTAATATTCGCCTTGGTTGAGCGGTGATGTTTGGAGACCCATGCCTTCATCATGTTGTGCGAGGAGTGCATTATCATATTGGAGGATGTCACAATGTAACTTAGGTTACAAGTTATCGGTGATGTGGTCACAGGTCGAAGCAAAGTGTTGGAACCTTCAATAATATGCCACATATTGCTTGGACGGTCCCCTAGTGATGAGGAACAGAACTTCACGTGCTTGACATTGGCATGGTTGACAGCAAATTTCAAGGAGTTATCGAGCACCGCTGTAATACCCCCTACCCGTATTCATTATCAGAATAGGGTACGAGGTATTACCGGAGTTTACAATTTTTTTTATATTCAATATAGCCCCTTTATAAATATCTAACCTTCCCTGCAATATTAAATCGAGACCAATCCAATTCAACATATTTTCAAGATAAATTCATGCATATTTATAAAATAACGTCATCACATACCCAAAACCAGGTTTGTTAACCATACTAATGGCTAACTTTATATTCATTTCACGTTAACATTTACTTTATTAGCTTATACATGCCATTGATTTCCAAAATAAAGTTTCTTTATATACCGAAATCCTGAGGTTGATAGTGTGATGTGTCTTCAACCAAATCCGACCTCCAAACTCTTAACACTACCAAACAGGAAAAAAGGAAACGAGGTAAGCACTTCGTGCTTAGTAAGCTCATGTAACAAGAATTATACTTACCTAATATTTTCAATACAATACAATAAACATTCCTATATCCATTCAATGCATTATTACCCTAACATGCACAAACTCAACATTCAAGCTAGTACAATAATTTCCATGTACCAATAATATATATTATGATTGATGAGCTCATCAATACATGATTTCCATTTCCTTATTTTTTTTCATATTTATCCCGTTGAATTTCTTGGAATTTTCGATGGATTTTCAGAGGTACACTTTTAGTGTACATTTCCGGGTCCGTCAATTCATATTCATGTGCGCACATTTCCATTTCAGAGAGCACACTCCCGCGAACCTCAACCTTGCAGCGGGATTACCAGTCCAGGCTAAATCCCCTGCAATATAAACTCATAGAGTATTGTTGGGATTACCAGTCCAGGCTAAATCCCCTGCAACGACAATTACTCTAACGAGCTTGGATCTAAATTACCAGTCCAGGCTAAATTCAGACCCTAATTCGGATTACCCGTCCGGGCTAAATCCATTTTACACATATTCTTCGAAAGGGCTATATCAGGATAGGATCACCCGTCAGGGCTTGATCCTTTTTACCGTCAATTCCTTTTCAGAGATCCATCGAATTTTCCTTTCATTCAACCGGGATTTCTTCCCATTTTATCAAATATATCAATGTTTCATTAATTTTCATACAATGAACATTCAAATCATATTCACATCAATAACATACAACCTCAAGCATTTAAGAATATAATTCAAGTTACACGAACTTACCTTGATACTTGTTTGTAAACAAAAAAAATCTACTAATCACTAACTTTTTCCTTTCCTCGATCTAGCTTCGTATTTGAATCTTCTGGATCTAAATAAATAAATTTAATTATCAATTTAATACATTTCATGTTCATATGCAACATTCTCTATAATTCAACTATTATTATTTATAGTTTATTCAAAAATGTCTATTTGAGTTATAGTCACTAAATTATTTATAACTCAATCTACGGAAATCCAAATTAAGATCCATTAATTTTCCCTGAAACTAGACTCATATATCTTCTTACCATAAAATTTTCAGAATTTTTGGTTTATCCAATTAGTACAGTTTATTCTTTAAAGTCACCCCTGTTCTGCTGTCTGACAGTTCTGACCCTTCTTCACTAAAAATTAATTATATCTTAATACAGGATTCAAATGATGTTTTTGTTTGTTTCTCTTAAAAATAGACTCATTCAGGATTTTAGATATATAAATTTAAGCCCCTAATTATTTTTATTCAATTTTTTATGATTTTTAAAAGTCATAATAGGGGAACCCAAATTCATTCTGACCTTGTCTCACAAAATTCATTATATCTCAAAATTTACAAATCCATTGCTTACAATATTTCTTCTATGAGAAACTAGACTCAATAATATTTAATTCTATATTTTGTTCATCTTCTAATTAAATTTATAAAATTTATGGTGATTTTTCAAAGTTAGTCTACTGCTGCTGTCCAAACTGTTTTTGTGCAAGCTGTTTATTACCATTTTTCCCCTAAGCTTTTAATAAATGATAATTTCGTCCCTACTCAATTAGCCACTTAATTGAGCTGATTTTTCTCAATTAACATTTTATTATATCACCTTAAACTAGTTTACAACCTTTAGAAATCATAATTTCAGCAATAGACTTTAATTCCAAGCATTTTCACAATTAGGTCCTAAAAATCAATTTCTATTGAAATTACCTAATAAAATCATCTCATAAACAAATTAAAGCTTTAATTTCATTCTATTTCATCATAAAATTACAGCACTCAACCATGGTGACTTTCAATTTCATCCATGAAATCAAAAACTAATGAATTTAATAGTAGGACCTAGTTGTAAAAGTCTTAGAAACACAAAAATTACAAGATAAAGGCAAGGATTAACTCACTTGGTGCAAAAATTATGAAATACTAGCTTATAGAACCCTCCTATGGCGTTTTTAGCTGCTGGAATCGAAGAGAAATGAAGAGAAATCTAGATATTTCGTATTTAGTCCTAGTTTTATTTAGTTAATTTTGCAATATTCCAATTTTGCCCTTAATTTATCAATTTTCCTGCTGATTTCATGCCCTTGCCGTCCAGCCATATATAAATTTTGGGTCTAATTTCCTTTTAAATCCTTTCTCATTAGACTCTTAAACTATTTAATCATTCTAGCAACTTTTACACCTATTACAATTTAGTCCTTTTCATTTAATTGACTACCCAAACATTAAAATTTCCTAATGAAATTTTAATACCACATTACTAACATTTAATAAATATTTATAAAATTATTTTCAACTCGGTTTTACAATATAGAGGTCCCGATACCTTGTTTTTACCCAATTTATTCAATAATTTCTTTTTCTAACTAACCACTAAATCGGTAAAAAAAAATTCTATCAATATTTTCATACGATTTTCCTATCATATCAATTTTCATGCAAAAATATTGAAATAAATTTCTCTTTAAATCGGATTTGTGGTTACGAAACCACTATTCCGATAACCTTGAATTTAGACCATTACAATCGCCACTGAGCACAAGGTGATGTGCGCTACTCGAGCATATATTATGCAGTTGATCAGGGGTACTTATGCCGAGCAACACATCTAATAGGGTCCACTTTAGGTACTTGCCTTTATTGAAGGATTTCCATCGTGCCAGTACTTATAGTTGGGGATCAGTAGTGTTGGCCATATTGTACCATGGGCTTTGTCGATCAACAAAACACAGGATACGTAACATGGTCGGTTGTGTGGGTTTGATGTAGTCTTGGGCTCTGTAGAAGATGCTGTTCCTAGCGACTGTTAGGCACCAACCATATTTGTGGCTACTTATCAATAGCTAAAGACTAAATTATACTTACATTTAACTACTCATAAGTGTGGATAATATTTTCCCAAGTTTAAGTGCTAACTTGTTTGTTTCAGTTTCAGATGGGCAACGTCTCTAGAAATTGGTGCGAACAAAACATTAATCATATATCGTCAAATGGTAAAGGTGTCCGCCGGAGAAAAATTAATATATATTGATTTAACTTAAGTAACATTGATTTAACTTATCCACTTGCAGTATGTGATGTGACTTGACTCATTCTATTACATTGTGTAGTTCTTGTGGATATCGTATTCTGTACCGAACATTGCGACCTTATTCCAAAATGGGTTCATGTCGAAGCACATGTGTGGTGCATTAACACGTCGGTGCTCAACTTCTCAACTGTTGAGTGGTACAATGCTGATTGAGTTATGCGACAGTTTGGGTGTAGACAATTTGTGCCGAATGATCCACAACAATTTACTGATGTCCATAATAAGACCATAAGGGGAAACGATGGAGTGGATTGGAGCGTAGAACATCAGCGTTATATAGCACTATGGAACGTTCGGTACTAGATGCGACCTGAGATGCACTCTTGTATGTTTGATTTCAGTCCATCGATTGTACTTTTGTACATGACCCAATGGTGCGTTTATTTATATGGTGGGCAACTTATGATGGAGCTAAACCCAAATGATGAACATATGGCGAAGCCCGACCTAAAGGCTCAACATATGGCGGAGCCCGACCTAGACACATGGGTTGACGCTTTTTGTGAAGGGTCCCAAAATAGTTCATACAACCCGAAGATGGGCGGTTTTAGTTCAACTTACATACAACCGCAACCTCTGATAACATTTGCTATCTTTTGTGATACCACATACTCTACACCACCTCAGGCCACGTTCGATTCGACAGCTAATCCGACAGCTGATCCTCTTGATGTGTATAGTACACTCCAACGTCCACCGCATCAACAGAGGTCCATAAATCGTTATATCTCGAACGACGATACCACTCTCGGTTCATTTCAATTTTGATACCTATATATTTCAAGTGTTATGTCATATTTGTTGTATTGATTTTTAATTCCACAACTTATGTATTTGTCTTTTTTGTATAACTTAAAATATCTTTTAAAGTATTAAAAGTTGTATAAGTTAATTTTAAATAAAATCTTAACACTAAACAATACAAACTTCATTTCCATAAGACCATAAAATGAAAACATCGAGTACAACATTAATTTCCTCCAGACCGTGAAAATTGGACAGTATAGACGTTTCCATAGGGACACTTACTCCGATTGTGGCCAACTGTTCTACATATGGTGCAACGCTTTAGATCGACCTCTTTTCTGATATCCATGTCATTCCAAATCATCATCATTTTCAGTCGACCTTTGACTTTCCTACGTAGTGACCTATCTAGCAACATCTCGAACGTAAGCGATTGTACTTCCCATGTCGACATATCCCTCAATACGGGGAACTCATTACCCCAAATACGTAACATAAATTGAAGAATGTACACATAGTTGATATATTGTTTGACATTCAAATTCAATGTAGCACATGCTGTAACCATATGTGCATACAAGTACCGTAGTGTTTGGAACCTCTCGCACTCACACCGCCTATTTCAAAGATCAACTCCATAGGACCGTAACAGGATCCCCGATCGACGACCGATGTACTCTTTCACTCAGAAAGTTTCTAAGTTCTGGGAATATGGTTTTGCATTCATTGACCTAGCCTTTTGAATGTTCTCTTTCATGGCATTCCTGACATATTCGACATGTACGTGTCCTGCCTCCAATTATTTTGATTGTTTCAACCTCATTCTTTGCATTAAGGCTGTCAGCCTGTAAAATGTGGCTGAAAAAACCCGCTGAAATTGGTAAGTGACATGTACGGCTCAAGACGGAATTAACGGCTTCAACGAGGTTGGTTTTCATATGGCCATATCGGTACCCCTCGTCAAAATATTGAGCCTATTACCATATCTCCATGCTATCCAATTACTATCTGAGAGAAGGTTCGAACCCCATCATATCAGTCTCTAACCTCGCCAGCTTATGTCTAAATCAGTGTGCTTCCAACTAGTATCCTACATATATATTCCAATAAAACACGTTACCATCTCATTTAGTAAATGGACTCAAAATATTTACAAATACAAATTTAAATACGATATTTTTACCCATGTTCACAATTCATTTGTGCCAATTTTTGTTCTTGTACTCCTTGTGAAAGTTGATAGTGATATGGCGAATACAGTAGACTGACCTCCATGGAACCTCGAATTCCCGAATCTTAGTAACAAGGTCCTTCAAGCAATGCAAATTTGTCTTGCTTGGCAACATGCCTCCACAAGTTCCGAATGAAAAATGCCCAAGACTCAAAGTTCTCCGACTCCACGATAGCAGAAATGATCGGTATTATATGTTGATTACCGTGTTGTGCAACCGCAATTAGAAGTATTTACGTGTATTTTTCATAAAGCCACGTTTCATCAACCTGCACTGGCAATTTTTAGTGGGAGAAGGCCTTAACACATGGATCGAAAGTCCAGAACAATTGACGAAAAACTCTTTTCCCCAGTTTCAATTGTCCATTTGGGTCTTTATAAGACAATGTTTGCAAGCCCACGACAGTTCCTGAGATGTACTCTACTATTGCTAGAATCCAACCCTGAAGTTCATTGTATGACTCATCCCAATCGCCTTACAATTACTACATGGCCATTTGTTTTGCCTACTATGCTTTCATGTACGACACTCCATATTGGAATCGAGCTTGCATGTCCGTAATAAATGTAGACACAGGAATTGTTGGACTATCTTTCACTAGTGGCATGATACAGTTAAAAATACTTTTGGCATCTAATTTCTAGTGGTCTTGAGACATACGTGCAACATTGCATGTATGACACCCTTCTTGTAACACCCTTACCCGTATTCGTCGCTGAAATAGGGTACAAGGCATCAACGAAATTTACCGAATTGATTTTCTGTTATTACAAATTAAATATTGTTTATTTACCAAAATATGTCATAACGTCCTTTAGATGGGCCTCCAAAGCCCAAAACATACTTCGAGACCAACCCGGAATTAAACCGAAACCATAGGGAATTTTTTTTTTTAAAATCCTAAAGTTTTTTTTATAAGCTCAATATAACCCCTTTATAAATATTCAACCTTCCCTGCAAATTTTAAAATCGAAACCAATCTAAACCAGCCAATCCATTTTAAACAATTTGATACCAAATCATACTTCTATTATAATTAAACCATTTAGCATATTCATCACTCTTTCTTTATTATATATTCATTAAACAAGTCTTAGCATTTATATAATCATCAAACCATATACATGCCATATAAGTTAAAAAAAGAAAATTTACAAAAGCTACCGGAGATAATCTGGATAGTGTGATCCTCAGTGTTGATCTGATCCTTCGTATATTTTCACGCCAATCTACAAGAGACATTGAATACACTCAAGTAAGCTTATAGAAGCTTAGTAAGTTTATTGGCATAAAACATAAATCTTACCAAACATTCATACAATTATACAATATACACAATTACTAAGTTCACTTCTCAACCACAATTTCACATGATGAATTCATGATTTACAATTCGATTACTTTCACCGTTTCTTCTATAAAAAACTAGACTCAATAAGCTTTAATTTCATATTTTATTCATTCTCTAATTCGATTTCTATAATTTTTGGTGATTTTTCAAAGTTAGACTACTGTTGCTATCCAAAACTGTTTTAGTGCAAATTTTGACTTTGATTTTTGCCCCAAATTTCACAGTTCATACAATTCAGTCCTTGCTCAATTAACCCCTCAATTAAGCTAATTTTTCCCAATTAATACTTTACCTATAAGTTAAAATTTATTTCACAACTATTGAAATTCAGGATTTCCACATAAAACCCTAACTTCAAACTCTTTTACAATTAGGTCTCAAACATTCACTTTCTATTCAATTCTTTCAATAAAATCAGCATATAAACAATGTAAAGCTCTAATTCCATGCTAAATCACCATATACTTCCAACACATATTCATAGAAACTTTCAATTTCTTTCATAGAATCAAAAACTAATGAATTCAACAAGTGGACCTAGTTGTAAAAGTCACAAAAACACAAAAATTTCAAGAAATAATCAAGAATTGAACTTACTTGCAGTAAAAATATGAAAAACCAGCTTAAGGAAACCCTTCTATGGTGTTTTTTCTGATGAGAATGCATAAAAATAAAGAGAAATCTAGATAATTCCACTTTAGTCCTAGCTTTATTAAGTAAATTTTACAATATTCTAATTTTACCCTTAATTCATCAATTTTCCTGCTGATTTCATGCCCCTTGCCGTCCAGCCCAAAACATTTTGGGTCTAATTGTCTTTTAAAACCCTTCTTAATAGTCACCTAAGCTTTTCAATCATCATTTAACTAGTTTTGTATTTTTTTAGTCCTTTTTAACCAATTGACTATCCAAACGTTAAAATTTTCTAACGAAAATTTAATACCAACTCAATGGAACTCCATAAATATTTTTAAAAATATTTATGGCTGGGTTTATGAACTCGAGGTCTTGATACCTTGGTTTAGACCCAATTTACTTATTAATTTCTTTTTAAATCACAAAATCCACTAATCCAAAAATTCTCTTTTCATCACACTTGTCTCATATGTATTTAGTTATTAAATTTTAAAATTTTTTTTATCGGATTTAGTGATCTCGAATCACTGTTTCTGACACCACTTAAATTTAGGCTGTTACATTTCTAATTTTCATATTTTCCATTGTTGAGTCCGCTGTATAAATGTAGCCCAAACCCACCAGCCACACTCATCGCCGGCTCTCCAACATTCCCCAACATATAATGTTGATGTAGACTTGGAAACTTTGTAATCAATCGACACTTTCATGCTGTACTGTTTGATGGCAAACACATAGTCCACCTTGTTTTCGAACCGTTGCCCAACAAATAACTTTTTCAACTGTGAATTTGACGTCAATCTGTGAGCAGGTACTATATCGGCATACTCAGAGAACTTGTATGCACACATTGCATTTGGATCTACGCTCAACATGTTGCCCCTAGGTTCATTTCGTAAAACAATGCCATGACTTGAGTTACTGAATGAAGGGTTGTGATCATTTTCAACCTCTTCATGGCCTTTATCGACGATATCGTTCGGAACTTCATCAATATCGGGGTCACTAAAATCTTCAACGTCCTGATCAAAATCTTCACCATTATTGGTCCCTTCTCCAACGTCTACCTCGGTGCTTATTATCACATCCGAATGTATTTGTAGACAGGGAGCTGGGGTACGATTGTTACATGAACTCTCACAATAATTTGGATTTTCGGGCATTTACGATACTCCTCTGCATTCTAACTAATCTGTCCATCCAACATTAAAATCAAAATAAAATCCGCGATGTTGACTTATTGGACTAACATTCTCAACGGGCTTTAAATCTGCTCACTCAATAAATAACTCAACTGGTTGGGGGTTCTCACTCTAGTTGACCACCATATTTCCATCATAGTGCCCAAGTCATCATCATCTAATAGTTGCATCTCACAAAATTTTATCGATTCTGTAAATATTGGAAACTTGTAAAATAATCTGGACGTCGCTCTTTCACAATGGATAGCTATTTTTGCACTGATCTTCCTTTTCATTTCTTCCAACTTCACATTTTTATTGAATTGCAACCCTACTCTTTGTCGACCTTGAAATACACAACCAACATCATCTTCTACAATTTCACCATTAAAAAAAACTTACACCAAAAACATCGTGTTATTCAGCTTCAACAGAATTTTTGAACTCTCTTACTAAACACAGCAATTTCTCTCTTTTCTTTTCTTCTAGTTCAACTCTTACAAAAACGCCTCAATATATCTATATATGTTGAGGAACTAAGTGGTAGAGCCATAAAAGAATGGTTCCACCAAAATAAAATATCAATTTATACATTTTTAAATTAAGAAAAACATATTTTAAAAAGAAATTACATTGATAATAAAATGGTGGCGCCATTTAAAATGGTTCCACCAAATAAAATATTATTTTTTTTAAATTTTAAATATAAAAAAAAACATATTTAAAAAAAAGTCTTAAAATGAACTGATGAATGGCTCCACCAAAAAAGATATACATTTAAAATTAAAAAAAATAAACAAAGAAAGGACCCAAATCAAATTAAAAGAAATGAACAATAATAAACAAAAAGAAGAAAAAAAATGGCACAAATCAAATTAAAAGAAATGATGGTGGCAGACATTGGAAACTAGAGTCAAATTATTTGGCTCAAAAAAATGAATTTTTTTTAAAATTCCTTATTTTTCAGAAATTATAATATTTTTTTTGATATTTATACAAATATTGTCATTCTACATGACAGCACCAAAAATTTAATTTTTTTTATCAGGTTGTTGACGTGGCATGTTAATGACGCCAAACTCTTTGACTCTATCAACTTTCACAATAAATTTTAAGCTATTTACGTGTTTAATAAAAAAATAGGTCATTTACATAATTTATCAATTTTTTAAAGTTATTTTTATAAAAGAAAAAGCCCATATTTTCCCGTTTTCCAGTCAAAAATTTTCCGCAACTCACTTTTACTCAAACTAGCATTGCAATAACACTTACCCAACTCTATAATCTCTGGGATTCTCACTTGAAAGTTTTCAACTCCACATTTCACTGTAATCGTTGCTTCAATTCTACTTAGATGATCCGTCATAATAGACATTGTACCATGACTGAAGCCATCGAGCTTCAAAGTTTCTTCCCCCAATGCCAAAATAGCAGCGATTCTTCGAAATGTGTTGTAGTTCCAGACATGAAGAGGCAATCCATACACTGCTAACCGTGTAATCCATACATCGCCGTTTCTCCATGGGTGGTTACCTTGGTTGTTGCTCAATATTCTTATTGTTTTGAAAACGTCTGTAGTTCCTTTCCTTCCATTTTATTAGCATATTAAGGGAATCTGAATGATCTTGTAGTTTTTGAGTAAATTTCGTGATTTTATCTACATTTTAATCATTTACAACATGTTTTCACAATGATGCCAAACAAATGTAAGTTTTCAAAATCACATTTTTTTTCACGACTGCTACTTTACTTTTAGCTAATCTGTCAATTCCATAAGAAATAACAGCCATTAAAATAATCTTGTACTTTTTCTTTTAATTCCAAAAAGCTTAGAGACTAACTCGAAATCATTCAAATTTAAAAATTTGGACGCACTGATAGATGTAGAATACAGTTAAGTCTAGTTTTTCAGAAACCCCATGGAGGATATAGTCAAGAGTCTCTTACGGTCTGATAATATTATGGAGCGAGGAACAACAGCTAAGGAGTATAAACTCAACCACAATTTAAACAATAGCTAGCTAGAGAATGTGGAAATTTATTTTTCATTTATTACGTACATAGGTTTGAGCATAGAAAACAAGCATAAAATGTAGGCAGTAGCCATAAGAAGAGTCCAAATGCATTTAATTAATACTAATACAGAAGTAAAATGAAGTTTATTTATGCAAGGATTTGCTCAAGAGGCTTGGTTTCCAGTTCGGGCTTCTTGGTCGTCTCCATCTGCTGTTCCTTGGCTAGTTTCTTTAGCATGGCAAGCTCAAGATCCTTGCTCATCTTCCTCCTATACATCTCAGAAAATGTGATGGGCTCCTCAAGTATAGGTTTCTCTCCTTCTCTTATCTTCAGTGGATACACTGTTGCATCGGGTGCTGGGTTTTGGAATGTGGCTATTGACAATCTGCTGCAGTCGGAGTTCACCACTGCTTGGTGATCAGCGTTCTTGAACCTCCCATTGCTCAGGTACTGCTCATCACAATTCAAATTATACTTTGCTGCTATTTCTTTTTATCACCAATTGAATGAATGTAGCAAATTTTGTAAGTTTTATATTGAAATCCTAAATCATGTTTTGCGGTTTTAGTGATGTTATTTCTTATGGGAATGACGGACTAATAACAACGTAGCATCCATGAAAAAATGTGATACTCAAAACTTACACGTGTTTGGTTATTTATTCATTTTGAAATGAATTCAGTGGTTTTTTTTTATTATGTATAATTAAATAGGTACCATTATTAAAAGGGTTTTAAAAGAAAAATATTAAATAAAAAAATAACAGGTATATGATAAAAAATATATATATTAAAAAAGAAAAAAGATAATTATCTTTAATAATAGTTTTTCTCTAAAACTAAACTTAAGGCTTTAATTTGATGGCGAAATTAAGACCCACAACTAAAACATTTTAGCCTAAAGTCTTATTTTGTGTATATGACGTGAATTCTCAATTTATATTTAATAAAAAAACTCATATATATTATGTTTATCATATGATTGTATTTAAATATGATACAATTTATAATTTAATTTAATAATAATTAAATTATTTTAATTAATTAGATTTTTATTATTTTTAATTGAATATTTAGTGTGAAGATAAAAAAAATTAAATAGAATAATCATTTATGAAGGCTAAGCTTTTCCTTTTAATTAAAATTCATTTAAAAAATAAATTTTAACGGGGTTAGCCGCTTTATCTAAGGATGTTCAAATAGTCGCCGATTCAATTAATAATCGAACCGAATTAATCGAACTACACAGTCCTTTAATCTTTAACCGAACTGAAATATTCCAGTTAATTCGATCGATTAATTGAATTAATCAAAATTTATATATTTTACTTTTTGATTAAAACATGTATAAAACATATAAAAAAATTCATTGATAATGTTCATTTGTCTTGAAAGCTAATCAAATTAATCAAAAATTTAAATCTTAAAACACTACATAAGTTCGATTAATTATCTAATTTCGAAACGAATTAATTAATAATTAAAATTTTAAAAAATTATTAACTAACCTCTAATCAAACTAAATTTAACTACCAACCGATTAACTAAATTAAATCGACTCCATCGATTAATTCAATTTCTAACTTTCAACGCCCCTAGATTTATCAATGGTTATTTTTCAAATTATAGGATGTGAGTGGTTATTTGTTTCTATCTAAAATAATACAAGTGTCCTGAAAAGAAAGTCCTTTCATCTAAAAAGCAATTTTTCTTTAACCCTTTGCTTGTTTAATTTGTCAAATTATAACTTTAAAAAAATAAACATTTTATCCATTTAAAAATACTTTTATTATAAAAACTTTTTGTACCGACAACAATGCAAATAAGGCAAGCAGTTAGACTTACATGGCCATGATCTCCAAGGTTGACCACAAATGCCCCTTCAACAGGTTGAACAGTGATCCAAGTATTGCCATTGTCCCTGGTGGCTTGAAGCCCACCAACTTGATCTTGGAGCAACAGCGTGATAGTCCCGGGGTCAGTGTGGCGCTTGAGTCCCAGAGTGAGATCAGGTTGTGGGCACTTAGGGTAGAAGTTAACCACCACTTTCTGGTCCATCTCCACGCATGCCTTGCTCAATGCTTCTTTCTCCAATCCCATTGCTTCTGATAACACTTCAAGAAGCTTGCAAGCTAGGCCCATCAATTTATCACTGTACTCCTTTGTCACCTCAATCCACCCCTCTGGCATATCAGGCCACCTTGAATAGTCCCGGCTCTTAATTGGGTACGAGAAGTAGGTCACAATCTCCCGCCAATCTTGCACCGTTTCTCCCTGTAATTAACAAACATGATCAATCTCGACGCTCCCATTGACTATATAAAGGACTAAATCAGCCAGAAGTGGTATCTTATAAAATTTAAGCAATAAGTCGTTAAAGCAAAAAAGGAGAGAAGAGATAGGGAGTTGAGTGATGAATATATTTACCTGGAGGTGACTGGAGACGATGAACCCACCTTTCTTGCCACCAGACATATTGAACCGAAGCTTATCTTCGGCGGGCAAAGCGAAGAACTCTCTGGCAAGACCGGTCATCTCAGAAATGAGTTTAGTGTCGACTCCATGATCCACGACCTGGAAGATACCCCAATTTTCACAAGCCTCCACGATTTTCTGGCATATCTCCGCCCTATTTTCACCTACATCATTGATGCCGGCAAGAGAGATCACAGGGATTTCATCGCTGAATTGGTTGTAAGCAACCTTAGGACGCTCATCTTCATCACGAACAAAGCTCGCCTGTAAGGTTTCCTTCCCTGCAAGCTCTGTGAGAGTTGAAGGAGCCATTACTGCTGGTTTTAATTATTTGGTATGCGTTAAATGGATGTTTGCTTACAGATATAGGTTAGCAGAGAACCGTGGAAATGGTGTATACATAAGGAGTTGGAGGGTGTCGGCTAACTACCCCCCCACAAGGCTCGTGAGAAACCTCCCAAGCAGACAGCTACTAGTTTTGGTAGTTTTGGCTTCTACAATTACCACATTCTATATATTCTCTTCTTCATTTCACTTTCATATTAATTCCGACTTGTCATTTTCTTCGGTAAATTAGATATATATTTTCAGAAAAACATTTTTGGAGATTACAAAATATAGATTATTTTTATTTTTGTTCTTTTGAAAAATGAAAAAAATAAAAAGATTGGCTGAAAATTTAGAAAATTATTTATAGAAAATATTTTTTTTAAAATTTAGGAAAAATAGAAAAATGTTTGGAAAATTAAGATATTGAAATTTTTTTTACTTTAAATTGAATTTATTTTTATTTTATAATTCAAATAACAAAATTATTTAATTCATCATTCCATAAGTTATGTTTATTTTAATTTTATTTGATTATATTAGTAAAATTTTTATTTATCTAAAAATGAAAACTATTTTGAAAATAAAAACAAAAAATATTTCTAAAATCCAAACAAGGCTGAAGTTAAATATAAAAATAAAAGAATACAAATTATAAATCAACCGAAAATATTAATTTTTTATTTTGTCTCATTTATCAATTATTTAATGTTATTTAAATATTTTTTTGTATTATTGAGACATCATTTTAATATTTTTTTAATCTAGATTATAGACACTGGACGTGAGCCCAAGATTCAAAGTCTACGGGCTTAGCGTACATGAAGTCTAACATCCTCTTAGTAGCCATAACATGAAATCTAATTAAAGGTTGGTTTGCGTAATTTTGTTTGGCAGTAGGGTCTCTCTTTCACGTCTTCACCTAACGAGATTCAATGCAGACCTTGCATGTGACTAGCTAACATCCTCTTAATTTGCTTCACCAAATATTTTCAGGTATTAATGTCATAATAAATTCCTAACCTAAAATTTTCTGAAAAAAAAACTAAAATTAATGTGAAAATTTCTCATTTGAAATTTTATAAATATATTTTGATTTAGTATAATTATGCACTTAAAATTTTTATTATAATTTAAATTTATGATTGAAATTATTTTTTTATTTAAATTTACATATTTAAAAAATAAATATATCAATTTATTTTTATATTTAATAAGCAATATATAAATGTAAAATGTATTATATTTGATACGATGTTGATATATGAATCCCATGCACAATTAATAAATCATAATTTATCATTTTATTATTAACAAAATAAAAAAATTAGAAAATTTATAAATAAATATTAATAAATTTATTTAAACCTAATTACAATTAAACCAAGACCAAAATCTCGTTCACTTTAATTTCTCGAAAACATGAGCAAATTAAGTAGAAGACCATCTAAGTATAACAATTAATAACTAAGATTTGAAACAATGTTGCAACTATGTATAGTAACTAGCAATATATTTGAAGGCGATCTGTGAAAGTTTATGACGACAATATTTTTAGGTTAACAATAGAATCTTTGGACTACAACAACTGGGGAATCGGCAACAAAGCAGTAGTCTAAATCAAAGCCAAAGATTGGAGCTACCGCAAACAGCATGTTTAGTATTGTTTTTAAGATAAAAAATATTTTTGAGATAAAAGTAGAGGTGTGCATGGGACGGGTTGGGTTCAACTTAAAAATTAGGCTTATTTGTTGGTTCGGGCTCGGTTCAAAAATAGGCTTAAAATTTTACCCAAGCTCAACCCGGTTAAAAATATTAAAACTTGGGCCCCACTCGACTCACTTATATTAATTTTTATATTATTTTTTATAATTTTAAAATATATATAATACATCATAAATATTAAAAACATCAAAATAAATATTTCCCAACAAATTAAAATAAATTTTAAAAAATATGTAGACTTAAATAACACTAAGATAGATGTAACTTAACAAGCAAATGCCTCTAAAATAATAACAAAATTAACAATGCCTTTAAAATAAAAACAAAATTAATAATAAAATAAGTTTTATACAATATTCAAATAATAACAACAAAATAGTAGCAACATAATAGTAATGTGGTAGCAAAATAAGGAGAAAACAATAAGAAAATAATATTAAAAAACAAAAAAAACTTTTTTTGTCCTTTAATGAATTCGGGCCGGGTTGAGCCAGGCTCGAGCAAAAAATGCTTTACCCGAGCTCGGCTTATTTTTTAAACGGATCTTATTTTTTTGTCCGAGCCCATTTTTCGAACTTATATTTTTGTCTAAACTCTCTCACATTTTGAGCGGACCGGGCCGAGTAGCCCTATCCATGAACAGGTCTAGACAAAAATACTCTTAAATAAGTTATTTTTTAAGAGAAAAAATGTTTCTTCCAAACTAAAAATGGACCCAAAAATATTTTTTTGAAAAATTAAAAAATTAAAAATTTTAACTTCACCCTAAAAATACTTTTAAAAAACATTACAAAATTAAACCTATCAACTGTCATTGAAGGAAATTAGTGAATTGAAACAACAGTAGATGAATTACCTTATAAGATTAAAATAATCCCTATAAAAATTAAGGAATTCAGTGCGTAGGTTATTGGCTTCTTTCAAATCCAAGTCATCTTCAAAGGGATTCCATCTCCATCGAAATAGTGATCTCTCTCCATTAAACATTATAAAAAGAAAAATAGTTCGTTTATTCCCAAATTTGAAAAAAAAAATACTGATTTTAAAAAATATTTAGGATTTTAGACTAATTTTTAGGATATTTAGAAAATAGGTCGATTTTAGAAAGAAAAGTAAAAATGCATTCTACGTGACGCATTCATTGATGTGCAGTGAAAACGTATCATACAGAGTGCGCTTTCTGATTTTTTGACACATAAGCTCATTTGGTCAAATGATTAAATGTTAGTAGTTTTATCTTTTTGAGTCTCAACTTTGATTTCTCTGCTACTCACATTTGTATTTTTATTTCATTTGTTTCAAAATTTACTTATATTTTGAATTATTATTTATAACACATCAACTTTTCTGGTTAGATAATTAATTAATAATGATTTTATCTTTGAGTCATGGGTTTAATTCCTTTTCTAAGCACATTTGTATTTTTTCTTTCATATTATTTCAAGCTTTTTTTATATTTTTAATTAATAATTATATTATTTTCAATTTTTTATTTTTTAATTCATCTTTTTAATTAATAACTCTTTTATTTATAAAATTAAATAATTATTTTCAATTATAAAATAAAAATAATTTTTTGATAAAATTTATATTTATCATTATGTTAAATATAATTTATTTTTTAAAAACATCAAGTAATTGTTTTGATATATTTTTCTTTATATATAATATTTATATGTCAAATATTTATTTTCTCCACCTATATTATGGGTATGATGGTTTCTAATATTATAAAATCAAATATCATTATTATTTTTATATGTAAAATATTTCAAGTATCACTGTTTTTCATCTACATTGTGAGTATGATATTTGAAATATTTTTATATGTAAAATATTTCAAATAATTATTTCGAATACACATACAAAAAATATATAATGCTAAAATTTACTACACTCATGATATGGATTGAAAAATAAATATTACACATATAAAAATTATATTTAATAAATATAATGATATTTGACAATAATTATTTATTTTTATAAATAAAAGAGTTATTAATTAAAAAAACTTGAAAACAATATATTATTAATTAAAAATAAAAAAATTTGACACAACATGAAATAAAAAATACGAATTTATTATTTTTCAAAAAAAAATACAAATGTATTTAGAAGAGAAATCAAACCTAAGACTCAAGAATAAAATCACTATTAATTAACCATCTAACCAAAAGAGCTAATATGTTGAAAGTAGTAATTAAGGATAAAAGTAAAGCTTGAAACAACAAGAAACAAAAATACAAAAATGAGTAGGAGAGAAATCGAGCCCGAGATCAAATATAAAACCATTAACATTTAACCATTTAATCAAATAAATTGATGTGAAAAAAATGTGCTTATAAAATACATTTTCAATGACACGTCAGTTTGTTTCCCTCTACTATTTTTCTAAATACCTCAAAAATCGATTCAAAACCTTAAATATTTTTTAAAAATCAGCATTATTTTTCAAATTCGACGGAGTTTACTCTCTTTCTAAAGAAATGGAAGCTGAATGGGTAAATTCGTAGCTTAAATATATATATATATATATATATATATAAGGAATTACCGCTTTCTATCATGATAACCCAATAACCAATTGGATGGTAAAGAAGAAAAAAATTGTAATTAAGTTTTAATTAGGTTTAAATAAATTTATTAATATTTATGTATAAGTCCTTTAATTTTATCTTATTTTATTAATTAACGAAGTGACAAATTATAGTTTATCGATAGTATATGAGATTCATGCACTAACAATAGATCAAATATAATCTCAATTCAAAATGGTGTTATATTGTTAATTATGTTAATAAAAATTTCATTAAATTAAAATTTTTATGTATAAAATTATACAAAATTAAAATTCATGTATACGTTGCCCATTAAATCAAAGTTAATATATATCTTTTAAATTATCCCAAAAGAAAAAAAAAATTGTTTTAATTGGCATAGAAGGGTTATTTATTCGATTGGTTTTGGGCTTAAAAGTAGATTAATCCATAATTTGGCCCTCTATTTTTTCATTTTTAGGCTCGGTCCAACTTATTGTCCCAAATTTATTATTTATTTAATATTAATATATTTACATATTTAATGATAAAATTAATTTTAATTAAATAAATAGTAATTAAATCGGATTGAAGTCAGCGGAATGGAACACCTTTTGTCCTAGTCGGGTCCGAGGCAGGCTAAGCCTTTTGAACGAGTTTAGCCTTCAAACAAATCTACTTCAAAGTCTTCCATAAGACTATTTAAACAAGATTATAATTCTTTGGAGGCCTAAGAAATCAAGGTTTTAGAGATGATTTCTAAACTCATTAATTGAGTTTTTTTTTTCAAAATAATAATTTTATATATTTATATTATAAATAAAGTGTTTGATTGAATTGGTGTCACAAATATATTATATTATATAGATAACTTAATTTGTTTTAAAATAAAATAAAAAAATTCTTTTAAAAAAATTTAAACCTGAACACTCAAGAACCAAATATTACAACATTATTCATACAACTAAAATCTCATTTACAAAATCATTTATAAATAATTATTATTTTCAAAAAATTCTTAATAAATTTAAATTATCAATAATCTTATCTTTAGGATTACAAATGGACTTAATAATTGTAATTTGTTGTTATTGAGTCACCAAGCTTCAAATAGATAGATTTTTCACGATGTTTCATGAATTGGACTAATCTTAATGAGTTAAGTAAACTTAATTTACTCAAATAATCTCTTTGGTACCTTATTCGCGGGTCATAACATATGCACATACTATCCATCTAGTTTAGTTTTGTTAATATGGTTACCCTTGCACTCATTTAATTTAGTAAGGCTGCACTTGGGGTAAAATCCCCATTCAATTACACTACTACGTCCTACACGTTCATCTTCCATTCTACGGCATATGAGGTCTACGCGTCAAGTTATTTCCTACAATTACCCATGAACAACTAAGATATAAATTTGGACTTGCTAGTCATAAAACTAGTAGTATAATCTTGGTATTGCGAACATCCAGAGGTATGAATTGACAAAAAAAAAAAGTTTACATTTTTTATCATCCAAAAACCAACCAATCAATATTTACCAGATTGACAAAGCAGTGAAGGTTTGGTTCACTCGAGAAAAGAAAAACCATGTCATCTTGACAGATGCAATCATCATCGGCAAAGCTCTTGGTTTTGCAGAATCGATGAGCATTAAAACGGCAGAGAAAAAAAAAACTAGTGTCTTTGGAGGGTGGCTTGTACGGTTCAAACAATGACATGAAATCAAGTATTACCGTTTTCATGATTGAGGCTGAGAGTGTTCCCATTCAAGACCTTCCTATTTTTCGCACTAAACTCCAAGAAGTGATAAAAGATAATGCACTTATATCTTCAAATGTTGAGGCAAATGTTGGCATAATTGCAAATTTTAGGGTGAGGTATACAACCCGTTTCATTAGCCATTTGATTGATGCATATGAGTGCAATGGAAGTCATCCGCTCTCTGGTAACAACAAGTTCAAGACACGACATGCAATAGACACTCTCCATAATTCTCAATTGTTGGAATAAGACTACCTACGAATAACATTTCAAGTGTTAATACCAAAAGCATAGAATTGGTTGAGGATGTTGGGAGTGTGTCTTTACTTATAGCACAAATCCCAGGTGATAATATCCATCAAGTAATGGATGCTACCACATATGTGCTGTTATTCAGACTTCCACTGAAGAAGAGATTGTTGCCCAAGTCATTGGAGTGGATGAACAAAATGGAGATGAAGGACTGCTACTTGGTCTGACTTCGAAGATTTAACTATTAAGCTCTTGGGTAGCCTAGCTATTGAGGGAGTTTCCTCTTGCTGAAGAAATAGATCGAATTCTTCACCGATATAAGCGTTAAATTGCCACTAAGAGAATTTAGTTTCCATTAAAAACTTATTTAAATAACTTGTAATTTTTTATGTAAGTGTTTAATTTATTAATAAAATATTAATGGTACGTAATAAGGATTGGAAAGTGAAATTTAGACATGTCTTGTGCGAAAGTAACAAAGTAACTGATTGTTTGGCAAAAGCAGCAATAGGAAAACTAAACTAAATAGTTCTTTTCCTAGATCCACCACAGTATGTTATATTGTTACTAGAAGAGAATACTCATGATTCCTTATATGAAGGAACCTCTATTTCTATTCATTCCTAATTAATAGGAGTGTTAATTTTCTCAAAAAAAAAAAAGAAACAAATCAAATTAAATATAATTTTATTTTTTATAAGGTGAAAAAAATAGGTTTATAACAACTATCTCTATAACATCCGAATGATGTTATAAGTATATAACAACTGCTAAAATCTTGATTAATTAATGCATTTGCACTCTTCTTCATAAACAATTATGGAATTTTGCAAAACTACACTTTTTTAAAATTAGCTTGAACATTTAAGGCATAAGCTTAGCTTTGCCCGTTTTAAGTTTATAGTATTTTACATTATGTTATTTTTATATATTATGTAATTTAAAACACATTAAAAAAATAAATCTATACTAATATATAATACTACTATAATGTAAACATTAAAATAATATTAAGATGACTATATAAAAAATTTCGAGAAAATAAAAAAATATATAAATTATTAATATTAAATTAATAATATAATTTTTTTTTTAAAAATATGAGCATATCTAAAATGAGCTTGAGTTAATCTTTTGTAAATATGGGCCGATTTGGACAAAAAATTTAGACTTATATTTCAAATCGGACTTGAAAAAACATAAAATATATTAATATCATACTTAGACGCAATCAAACTCGACATATGAACACCTTTAAACTTTTAATCAAATTCATAAAAACTTTTATTATCGATGCAAACTTGTCCAATCAATGGATTGAAATTTAAATATGAAATATTATAAATAAATACGAAAGCTAATACATGCCTAATAAAAATATAACATTTTTAATAAAATCGACCATACATTTCTTTTCTCAATTTGTTGCCTTTTTCTTTTGTATAATTTGTTTAGTGATTTGTGAATTACAAAGTAATTTTTAAATTTTATGGATAAATCTTAAAAAACAAAATTGAAAAACTCCATCATACTAAAAAAAAACGATTTTGATAAGAAAATTAATTCGATTTAGGTTGGGTTTAGATGGATGATTAGGTATGGTGCGGTGTGTTTAGCTTACTTTTTGTCTGATGCTACAATATCTCTACAATATTTAATCTTATCGCCACCGCTATTTTTACACTAATCGCAGCTAAATGCACCGCTCATTCAAACTTAACTTTATTTAATTTTGATATTTGAATCACTTTATACAATTATTAATATATATATAAAAATCAAACCAAGTAAAAGAAAAAAAGTGAAGTAGAATAGAAAAGTCATATATTTAGTCACTTGATTCTTGAGTGAAGAAAAATCAAAAGGAAGTATCACATGCTAAGTTTTAATATTTACATTTTGTAGGGAACTGAAACTGACATTGGAGAATGAACCTGACCAAAACAACAGCGGTTCTGTTCTTTTGACCAGACAAAGATGGCCTGTTACGAATATCATTACTATAGTGTTCCTGATCGACACTAGTATAGTCTCTTAAGTCGATTAAACTAATAATATGAGCAAGATTCTCTTCCACATTTTCAATGGGTTTGGGTGTGAAAAGCCTTAGCCTAGACGCTCAACACCCATGCTCTGAAGCTACGGTGGTCAAAGAAGAACAACTGCAAGTTGTCCATTATCCAGATACATGTGTCATTTTCTTTTGGAAGTTTCACTCCTTTTTTAACCTCAAAGCTTTTGAGATTGTGAATTGTGTGAGGGAAGAGGAGATACATATATCTCTCTTTCAGTTACAGTTGATGGTGTATGGGAGATTTTACTTGCTACCGACCAAGTGTTTAAATGGTGGGAGCATAAATTGTGATGGTCCCCTTTACCACTCATTATTGGATACACCATAGAAATTGAAAACCACTTTGGATCATATTTCTCTTTCATGTAAAAATGGCCGCATTTGCTACAGCAAAACAGATATTTTCTAAGTCAGCACATATTTCATATTTATTCTAACATGTTAGGAATTTTTTAATATTTAAAGTAATTAATCTACATATTAACTTACATTTATACCTGACTTAAAAAAATGATCATAGATTTAATTTTTATAATTAATAAAATTTAATTTACAATTAATTTTTACCTTAATTAACTAAAATTTAATAATTAAATGAGTATCTATTCTAAATTATATATATATCCATTGGAAACGTGTCTACCTTACCTTCTTATATAAATTAAAAACAGGACAGTGGGAAGCTTAACTATATTGAGGCAAGAAAAAAATAAGAAAGAAAGAGATGTGTTTACGATGTTATAACATTCACATACATCAATTCAAGCTAACTACGTTGATGTTGAAAAATTGGGGTATAGAAGATGTTAGAAATGAGAGAAGGAAGGAGGCAACCATTTTTCTTTTTACGTTTTTTACACTAATTCTTTAAACCATTAATTTTATCTTAATATTTTTTATAGAAATGTAATTTTCTCAACTTTTATCATAGAAATCATGTTATCATATTTATGGAAAAAATTAGATTTTAAAGAAGATAAATTTTGATATACCAAATATTGAAATCACTTTTCAACTAATTAAATTTCACGAAAAGTGATCACTCTCCGTCATACCGAATTAGTTAATATTGTAATCTAGTAAATATTATCAGTTAAGGATTAAACAGTGAATTTAAAAAATTTATCTAAGATACATATTACATGTTATATAAGAAGGATTCATTTACAATACTATAAAATTACTTAGTTTTACCTCTCGAATAAATTTTTACACAAGTAATAATTTAACAATTTGACAGTTGAATTTATCAACATAATTATATTTATTATGTATGTAAAATTTTAAATTAATTTGATATTTTTATCATCTCATTAAGAAAATTATCTTTATCGTTACATTTAAGATATATATTTCTTTTTAGTGGTTTGAAAGTACACAATCACCACTTTTGGGGTTAGATTGTTGTTGAAGTACTCCCTTCTATTTTGTGTTATTTGGCTTTATGGAGGGATCGCATTTTTTTTCTCAAAGCTTCCATTTGATTCTCTAAAAGAGTAGCCTGTTATTGAGGATGAATCATCTAAGGACGATATTCCTCATGATTTTGGATAGTTTGCACCTCTAGAGTAAGGTAAGGATGAATCCCCGACGGAGGTGGGAATGGCTACTGATTATGACATAAAGTGTAACATTTGGTTGGCCAGTAATTTAGATATTAGTTGCTACTGGCCATAAGGATCATATGGTTGATTTGCAAGCAGCTGAATTGAGAGGTTTTGCTGAATTTGAGTGTTGTGGGGATGAGGGTTCTGACTCTAATCTCTTCTTCTTCTCAGCTTGCAAGGATATCTGGGTTGGCTTGAGCCATACTCAATCTTCACTAGTTGTACTAATTGTTGATATAAAAAATGAGAGTGATGGTTGATGATGGTTCATATGGTGATTGTGTAAAAAGTCGTAGAAATTGGTAAAGGAAAAAAAGTTGAACAGTTGATTAAACAAAGTAACAATTAGTATATTCGTATCGTCCTTGCTCGATGGGTTCTAAAGCTATACTTATGGGCTATTTGAGTGAATCTCTTGATGCTAATTATCCCCTTAAGTTATAGTTTGATGAGCCATGTTAAATTTCAAATATATGCCTTTAATATGGTTAAGAAGAATCTTATATTCATAAATTGGCTTAAATAGATCATTATGGAACATGATAAGGTCTACAGGTAATGCAAGTGAATGAACAAGTGTCATTAAAAGTAAGGTGTCTCTGGACAAAGTTGCTTTCCGCAACCAACTTGATTTGTTATTCTTTAATCAAAATGGTTGACTTAGAAAAGCTTCATTCAAACAAAGTGTACACATAATATATATATACATTATTTACCTTCATTATTTAGCGACGTGAGATTTATATCTCATTCACATGTGAAATTGAAAAATACAAAATGAAAGAGAATATATGCATGGAGACGACAAAAATGGGTCTTGGTTAATAATTTGTCCATCCTCGCTGAAAATTTGAACAAGAGAGGAATATTTGCATATTTTTTTAAAAAAAGTTAAGGATGAAGTGGAAGAAGATTTGAAGTAAAATTAATACGTGTTCATTTGTTATTCGTCAGGCTACCATCTATAAATCAGCGTCAATTATTAATGGGAAAATTAGTATCTGAAACTTCCCCAGAAGTTGGTAAAGATAAAATATAGGAATAGGAAAACGTAGAATATGCATTCAAAGCTTAAATAAGACGTCCATGCGCATTGTTTGACCAACTTTTTAAGATCTTCTTTCGTTTTCCAGTCCATTTCTGGCTGTACGATTGCATCACTTATACATTCTAATTCGTGGTAATATAATTCAAAATACCAGGTCCTCACTCTCACTATTTCTGAATCCTTGACCGCCCCCAAAAATCAAACCAAGCTTTGCCATTCTCTTTCCAAGCACCATTATCGATTCCCAAATTTGTTTCTTTATATATATTTGGATATTGTAGTTTTGAGTAATTAGAGTAAATGTGAATAAATATTATGTGTATTAATTATTTGAGGTTAAATTAGCTGGATATGTAAAAAAAAATACGCGTTTTTTTGTAATAATTGAAAAATATTTCCAGATAAACATGTTTTTATAATTTCTCTCAAAAAAATAATTTATTTCCCTAAATTAAAAAAATCAACTTATTTTACTAATACATAATTTTTTCGACATATTTTACTAATTTAACCATTATTTGAATAGGAATTTAGATTTAAATACCCAATTTTATAAATTTGGTATCTAAAAATTATTGAAATGGAATTTTGGTATTGGATGAATAATAGTAAAAATCCAAATAATAAATCGAGTCGATAAATTTACAGATATAATTAAGTAAAAAAACAGTAAAACTCCAATCATCTGCCATTTCTAATAATAAATAGTATATTAGCATCAATTTAGAGTTAGAACTGGAAAATCAAAGATTTGTTTCATACTGGAGAAGTGATGATATTTGGACACGTTTTTGATAAATTATGAAGTGGCTGAAAAGTCCAAGACTTGTGTGTGTGTTTCTTTAACAGCTTTTGAAAGTGGGGCTCCATCTATCTCTATATATACCGTTATTTCAACACGTTTAATGAAATGACTTCAATCCTGACACAAATACTCGTACACAATATCTGAATAATTAAATAAGTAAATGCCCTCATTAAATTATCAATTTTTATTTAATCACTCAATTATCAATAAATTTTTTCTAGTAATTCAACTATAAAAAATTATAAAATAATTATCTAATTATTCAACTTTTTCTGTTTAGTCACCTATCGTTAAATTGTCAACGGAACATTTTATAAGAATACATACTAGATTACATAATTAATGCTCTATTTTAATACTATTTTATTTTACTTTTCCCTAAGTTTAGTTATATTTGATGTAACAAAGCAGATTCTCTAATAAAAACCATGGCCATCAATTGAAAAGGGAAAGGGAAAAATATACTTTTTATGGTATTAGTGTACGTATCTCATACGAGTTTAGGTTTCCGGTCCTTACACTTGCTTGTTTAAAAAAAAATTCTTCTCTTAACCACTTCTTCTTGAATATCCGATCAACTCTTATCTAATTGTAATTGGAAATACTAAGGCTATCTTCCCAAACACTCGCAAGCCAAACAATCCTCTAACCTTGGCCACCATCCATAACTCCATCAAACTTACCTCCACCAATTATCTCTCTTGCAAATTTCATATTGAATCCATCCTCATAGGTTATGACTTGCACAAGTTTATTAACGATTCGCATCTCTCCACCTGTCACCATCACCGTCAGCAATGCAATTTCCCCCAATCTTGCATGTCAAACATGGCTGAGACAAGACAAACTTTTGTTTGGAGCACTGGTGGGCACGATTTCACCTAACCTTGTGCCACGCATTACTCAATCAAAAACGTCTCGTGATGCTTGGCAAGCCCTTGCCAACACTTATGCTTGTCCTTCTTATGGACATATCAAACAAATCAAAGACAACTTGAAAAGCATCTCCAAAGGATCATAATCTATCACTGACTATATGCAAGCCATAAAGACCAAAGCAGACGAACCTGTCACCCTTGGGAAACCACTTGATCATGAAAACTTTATAGTAACTTAGCAACTTTCCTCTTTAACATTAACTTAGCTACTTTTAAAATTGGAATAATAGTAACTTTAACCTTCAACATTTATACATTGTGTAATTTGGTTTTGTTTGCAATTTTACTTTTCATTGAGACATTGAGGGCTAAATTTAAAACAATGTGAAAAGATGAAAGTTATTGTATTGAACTTTTGCGTGCTTTCATTTTTGGTATATTTTCAATCATATTTAGCTGACTATTTCTTTTTAAGCTTTTTAGGTGAAAGGGTCATAAGGAAAAACAAAATTACAAAAAAGATCAAACTACATGATGTGTTAATGTTAAGGGTTAATTTCTTTAGAATCAAAACTAATTGACATAATGTATAATGTTGAGGTTAAAGTTGCTATCATGCTAATTTTAAAAGTTGTTGCATCATCCTTCTTTTAGTCATTTAATGGCATTGGTCGATGTCCAAAAATGATAAAATCAAATAGTTAGATGATCGTTTCGTAACTTTTCATAATTAGATGATAAAAAACGGAACTTACCAATAAATACTAGTGTAGTTTACCCTAAGAATTATTAACGGTAAAACCCAAGGTTATTAAAATATTAGTAAATATACGTCTCAATCGTCCAACTTCAAAAAGTTACAAAATGGTCACTAAACTATTTGAAAGTTTTCGTTTATCATTGGGCTGTTAAAATCGCTTATGTATGGCATTTTTTGTTTACATTGCCTACACCAATCGAAAGCGCTCATTTCCCTGTAATTTTTTTTCATGAAACAGATTTGAACATCATGAATTTATGAATCAAAATCCAAATAGCTTTCTACTTTGATCATTGACACTGATCGCCAAATCGACTTGGATCTAAGGTATGTTCTTCTCCTCGTCAATAGATATTGATCCACTGTTTCATTGCTAAATCGTCGCTTGGAGTTCGCTAGTTGAACTTTAAAAAAAACCCTTAACAACCCAGTGATTTAAAACAAAAAATTTCTAATAATTTACTAACTTAAAAGAAAAGTTGTGAATAGTTCAATGATTATTTTATAACTTTAAATTCTAATAATCAAAACATAAACTTATAATAATTTAGTGCCCTTCACTCAATGGGTTGAAAAATAAAATATATTGTTATGTGACTTTTTGGTATTATATAAGAGATGGAGGTACATGAATGATGAAATCTATTAAACGTGGAGACACCCACACCTTCCTAACTTGCAAACCATTTATAACACTTTATTTTCTTGTGAATTCAATTCTAATTTATTTAGAAAATTACTCTTTTTAATAAATATTAATATTAATATAATAGTAATTTTCTCGTTCATTATTTTTATATGAAATATTTAAATAAAATAATTAAGAATGTAAGGTCTAAAAATTGAACATAAACTTATATTTAATTTTGCACTAATTAAAATTTTAACAAAAATCAATAATAATATATATATGGTGAAATGATAAAACTTTAGATTTTTCAATCAATCAAAGTTTCATTTCGATATATTTTATATATTTTTATTTTAATATACATAATTTATTATCTTTATCAACTGTATAAGTCACAAATCAACTCGACACTATCTTACAGTTATGACAAAATCATAATAAATAATTGTAGTGCATTTAGTATTGTGTTTATTATCAATGCATTTATATGTTTAAATTTCGTTTTTACTCATAAATTTTTTTACTTTTTATTTTAATATCAAACATATTTCATGTGTTGTTATGATTAATTAGTTTCAAACTATGCATTTTATTGTTTATTATATGTTATTTTTAAACATAGATATGTGTTCTTAATTCGTGATTTTCACACACATACATGTATGATAGGGTGTCTAGTCTAGGCGAGAAACAAGTGACTTTGATACCATATTTAAAATAAAGTATTCAACTATTGTTAAAAATGATTGAACTATGCAAATATGGTTTTTTTTCTGCCATACAGTATATAAAAAAAAGTATTCAGTTATTGTTAAAAATTAAAACTATTTTAAAATAAATGTGTTAAGAATTTTTAGTACTCTGGCAAAAAAAAAATTAAAATATTATTAAATAAAATAAAACACTTAGAATTAGTGTGTAAAAATTGTTTGAAATTATATAATTAAACACATATTTGTCACTTAATAAGTAAAATTTAATTATTCATTAATTTGAATAAAATTATTTTATCTATACTTTATATCTTATTAGCATAATTTTAATTTTTAAATATACTATAAGATTAATCTATGTTTAGAAATTATATATATATATATCTCATATAGATATAATAATTTAAGATATTATTTTTATCAAATAAAATATTAAATTACAAAATACAAATAAAAATTAAAAAATGATTTAAATTTATTTATGATATCAATCATAAAATTATAAAATAATTTTTATATATTCTTAAATATACATACAACCAAAACCGTATACCGTCAACTAACAAAATTAGTTTATTAATTATATTTAATTTTTAATTTAAAAAATCTAAAATAATAATAACAACAAAAAAAAATTCAAAAATAAGATTTAGTGTTATTAAACAACATAAGGATATAGATAGATAGATAATTCAATACTAAAAATAGGAGCAAAGGCATAATTAAAATTTGGGCTAGAAGGGCAAAAAAGTAAATTTACCATGATATGAAATTAAAAACTTAGAATATTTGGAGGAGTTAAACCATCATTTATGGGGAGAGTGAGAATTGGATTATAAAGTATTGGGTGATTATATTAAAATTTTAGGAAATGACTATAAATTTACCAATTTAGTCAACCTACCCTTGATTCGAATAAATTTAAGAAATTTGTATAACCACTTATAATAAATTAATTTTGGAATACGAGTTGTATAAATATTTAGTGTAAGAAATTATTTTGTTTTTAAGTGTTTATAACTAAAACACCAGAAAAGAAGATATAAATTACATCCAAACCTCATACAGAAAAAGGCAACATATAGAATCATATAATTGAGCTACTAAAAACAGCTTAGTTAGGTGAGGCAATCAAACACACAGAAGAAGAAAATCTCACAGCATTTTTCTTATTTTGGAGTTAACTATAAATCTTTATTATTATTATTTTTTTTATGATTTGAATTTAAGGATTAATATTTCATTAAATCAAATTATGCGGTGTTTTTAAAGTAGATACAACTTTAGAATTACAATTTCCATTATTAAGTTCTTGAGATTAAAAGTAAAAGGACTCATTTTCTAATATATAAGGACTTGAGAGACTGAATGCCGAATTAGACCAATGTAGGTTGTTATTTGGTCATAACATAAAATAATAAAATAAAAGCGCTTTTGACTATGGGCATGGCATTGGCAGGCAGCAGCTACACCACCATCTCCTTCTTCCCTTCTTCCTACCATGTTTCCTCTCTCATTGCCATTATCTTTGTTTTGGGGGCTTTTAATCATTTACCCCTTTACTATTTATTTATTTTCTTCTTTCTTCTTTTCCTATGGGATTCTATCTCTACAACTCATTCCTTTAGCATATCTTCTTCTTCTTCTTTGTTAACAACATCATGGGAGCCTGTCTCTCCACTACCAAAGTTATTGGCTCAAGCAGCAACGCCGCCGCCCACCACCGCAAACATCAACCCTCTGCCACCACTGTAACGGCCAATGAGAAGAAAGAGTCTCGAAAGCCAAATAATCAACAGGGTCAGCGGCAGCAGGTGAGGAGTTCTCAGCCTTTAAAGGTCAAAGGGAAGCCAAGTTCTACCAGACAAACAGGGATCATACCCTGCGGCAAGCGTACTGATTTTGGGTATCATAAAAATTTTGATCAGCGATACACCATTGGGAAATTGTTGGGACATGGACAATTTGGTTACACCTATGTTGCCATCGACAAGGCAAATGGGGATCGTGTTGCTGTTAAGAAAATTGATAAAAATAAGGTATTCTTTTTTAATGTTTTTCTCATCCTTTGCTTGTTTCTGCTTCTGGGTTCTTGGGATTATTTTGATTCACTTTTTCCTTTTGGCTATATCCGTAGTCTATTATATTCAAGGTGGGATTTTTCTTTCTTACTTCGGGTTAAGGTTATGGGAGTGTTTCCTTTCTCTGATTTGTAACCCAGTGAGGAGAGCTTGTTCTTTTCCCCTTCTGATTGGTCTCAATTAGAAACACCATCGACTTGTCTGTGGTAAAATTAGGTGGGTTAACTGCAATAACCTCGTCGAGCTATGAGGATTTTGAATCCATTCTTCTTCGGCTTGATAATCTTATTACTGTTTTAGGATCTTGGTATGACAATCTTGTAATAGCCATTTTGTTATAGCAAGTTTACAGCAATTGATTTAACTGTCATGATAGTTGAGCTAAAAATACAGTAGTTGCATCTGAAATCTAATATATCTTGCTGTTTGAACTGACCGTGAATTCAATAGAAGCATCGTAGAGATATTGAATGGAAGATGATGTATTTTTCACTCAATTAACTACTCAAAATTTGGTAGTCCTAATATGTCTTTTGCTTTTTCTTATGTGGTGGGGTGCAGATGGTTCTTCCAATGGCTGTTGAGGATGTCAAGCGAGAGGTTAAAATATTGGAAGCCTTGAAAGGGCATGAGAATGTGGTTCAGTTTTATAATGCATTTGAGGATGATTCTTATGTATACATTGTTATGGAGTAAGTTTTATGAATATCGTCTTCTTCTATGGCTGTTCTTTGGGTTCTCATTTTCTCTAATCATGTAATTTTCTTGTCTTCTGATGTTCACTTTTGAAAAAAAGTATTTTTTTTCCGTAGCTGGTGACACATCTTTGACCTTGGTTATGTGCTTTTGTATCAATCCTTCTATGTCTTGATTATATCACGTTGTCGGTGGTGTTTGATGCTAGGTTATGTGAGGGTGGAGAGTTGCTGGACCGGATATTGGCTAAGTAAGGATGCTTAATTAATCTTGGGACAATTTTTTTTACTGTATTTATGGTCCAAATATAATAATTAGTACTTCTCTTGATGGTTTCAATAGTGTCACAACCCGTAGTAATATGTTCTTATCATTTTCTTTCAGAAAAGATAGTCGTTATAGTGAAAAAGACGCAGCAGTTGTTGTACGGCAGATGCTCAAGGTTGCTGCTGAGTGTCATTTGCATGGCTTGGTGCATCGTGACATGAAACCTGAGGTTGCTGAACTACATTAACATGGCTTACATGCAAAATTTCTTTAGAAAGTCTTACCACTTGCTTATTGTTCTCTCAATGTTTCTTTACTGTAGAATTTCCTATTTAAGTCGACCAGAGAGGACTCACTGCTTAAGGCTACAGATTTTGGCTTGTCAGACTTTATCAGACCCGGTAAGTAGCATTTGCTTCGTGTAGAGATCTTGCTATTGCTCATGAAATAACTATGTATTAAAAAAAACCAGGATCCATCTACTGTGTTATTTAATTTTTCCTACTCTAGCTGTTACATTCATTTCAACTTTTTAATATTAGAATCTATCAATCACGGACACACCATGTCCCCTGCATATTGATTTGTGCCTGTTTTTGACACGGACAGGATGGAACATGTATCCAATATTTGGTCTTAACATATTTAACATCCAATATTTAACGCTATGCAGCCTATTTACCAAGATATTTGCAATGTAATTTAACTATTCCAATAATTTATTTATGTAATATAAAATGTTATATACTGATTATATTTATTTGCAAAACTTTTAGTATTAAAATATAATGTAAATGATTTTCATATCTTGTAGCATCATGTCCTTGTTTCTTTCTAAATTTGCGGTATCACTGTGTCCATATTGTGTTGTACTCTGTGCCATGTCCGTGCTTCATAGTTTATACTCATGCTACAAATATCCAACCCATGCAATCCTTAACCATGACTGACTAAATGCAGGGAAGAGGTTTCATGATATTGTAGGCAGTGCCTACTATGTTGCTCCTGAGGTGTTAAAGAGAAGGTCAGGGCCCGAATCAGATGTCTGGAGTATTGGTGTAATTACCTACATTTTGCTTTGTGGGAAGCGGCCCTTTTGGGATAAGACCGAGGATGGCATATTTAAGGAGGTGTAGTACTTTTCCAAATCATGGATCTTGATTTATCTTTTTCATTGAATTTTATGGGTTTCATTCATTTACTCATTTATTATTATCACATGTAGATAGAAAATTACTTTTGCACTATGTTTGTTTCTGCACTAGAGGCATTTCAATGGACTGATTGATGCACTTCATTATCCTTTATGCACTTGTTATGCATGTGTCTACGAGGAAAAAATATGGAAATTTTGTTTATCGTCCAAGTTACTTTAGCTGTCTTTTGTTTGCTCTGAATAATTATGATTTTTCTTATGAAATCCACTGATAATATGGGTCAATGATTTTTTTTCTTCTGGCTTTATTTATTTATTTAATGTTAATATTTTCTGGAAAATTCATGTGCAAAATGTCAATGAACTCAGGTTTTGAAGAAGAAGCCTGATTTTCGTCGTAAGCCATGGCCAACAATTAGCAATGGTGCTAAAGATTTTGTGAAGAAGTTATTGGTGAAGGATCCCCATGCCAGACTGACAGCTGCTCAGGCCCTATGTATGTGTTTGTTTCTCTCTTCATAAATTATTACTTTTAACGCTAAGGAAAAGGATGGAAAGTTTGCTATTATTTCTAGAATATCTGATTGTTTTTAGCTTCTCCAGCACACCCGTGGGTTAGAGAAGGAGGAAATGCGTCTGATATTCCTGTTGATATTTCTGTCCTTAACAACCTGCGACAATTTGTGAAGTATAGTCGATTGAAGCAATTTGCTCTGAGGGTAATCTAGTTTGTCTTCCCGAAATATTAGTGGATTGTTCATGGTCATAAACGACTGTTATTCCCTCCATTTTTCATCATGTTAAATATAATTATTATTACTGTGTAGGCATTAGCTAGCACACTTAATGAAGAAGAGATAGCTGATCTTCGGGATCAGTTTGATGCAATTGATGTGGATAAGAATGGTTCTATTAGTCTTGAAGAGATGAGACAGGTAAACATTTCGATCACATGTAGCATCTTTTAGGTTGCACCGAGCTTCTTTGTATTCGTCCTGATAAAAATGGTTGCTGTGCAGGCCCTCGCTAAAGATCTTCCTTGGAAAATGAAGGAACCACGTGTCCTTGAGATTCTTCAAGCGGTGAGTACAGGTTTCATGTTTTTAATCCAGAAGTAACTTTTTGTTTTCCTCTTTCTTTTGTAATTAGTTTTTCTTTCCAGTGGTTTTGATTGTTGTGGAGGTGTTTATTTCCTCTGATCTCAGATTGATAGCAACACAGATGGGCTTGTTGATTTCAAGGAGTTTGTTGCAGCAGCTCTACATGTGAATCAAATGGAAGAACATGATTCTGATAAATGGCAGATGCTTTCGCAAGCTGCTTTTGAGAAATTTGATGTAGATAGAGATGGGTTTATAACTCCAGAGGAACTTAGAATGGTAAGTGTTGTTTTTGGTGATATTTTTCTTCTAAAAACAAAGAAAAAAGTGTTTATCCCTGCAAAATTAGACGTATGTGTTTGTGGACTGCCCTTGTGTTGTGTCCCGAGAGGCCAATGTAATTGCTTGCAATGTCGACCTTTTTAATGAAGAATGTTACTAGTGTAATAAATTATGTTCTCTTATTCACATTGTGCAATCGTGTTTGCAGCACACGGGCTTAAGAGGTTCCATTGACCCTTTGCTTGAGGAGGCTGACATTGATAAAGATGGAAAAATAAGCCTTTCGGAATTCCGCCGACTTCTACGAACTGCAAGCATTAGTTCACGGAATGTACCTTGTTCATCTGATCAGCGGAATTCTCGGAAGTTATAGGTTATAATAGAAGTTTACGAGGGTTGATCAGTGGAGAGACAAAAAGAGAGCCAGGAGAATATAGAGGATTTTCCCAGATTTTGTGCTTGCTTGTATCCGTACCAGATCCCAAGTATGACTCCATATACCTGTCTTCATCAGCATGCTAGAGAAGGTTTTTAAACTCGAGTTCTGTTGGATGGAATCTGCAAGGTGTTGGATAATAAGAGTTGATGTTGGCAGTGGTAGCGAGATAGCTGCAGGTATATGGTCATACTAGGTATATGGTCATACTGTGTATATTTCTTTAGTTGGGTAGTTGTTGTTTGTACCCTCCAAATTTGTAACATGCGACTCACAGTCATTTATCAATGAATATATGCTGCATCGAAATTCGCTCATCCGTTTTGCCCCTCCAAATGGTATCATATTTGAACCGCGCCAGCCACTAATTGCATGTCCAACTATGATATTATTGTGGTTGGCATTCACGTGGGCAGAGTCTCTTTCTTTATTAGGTGTGAAGTCCATTCAATGCAGGGCTATCTACCTGGTTGGGAAGTGAGGCTTAACTGCTTAAAAAGGCAATGGTAATAACTATTGGGAAGTGAGGCTTAACTGCTTAAAAAGGCAATGGTAATAACTATTAAGGAAAACTGCTTCATGTTATATTTTAATCACTTATATTTGAAATGTTATGTTTTAGTTATCTATGTTATCGTTTCATTATGAAAGTCGTTAAAATCTGTTATCTTCCAAACGACAATTCGACATGGTAGTTAAAATAAGTTTTAAATGGCTACGTGAATATTCAGTCAAATAAATTAATTTATTCTTTAATTAAATAAATTTAATAAATTGAATTTTTTAAATTAATTAAAGGGAAACTTTAATTTAGTTTCCTAAAATAATCAAAACTAATATATCAAACTAATGAATCAGATTAATCCTTGAATTGAAAAAAAAAGAATCATTGGTCTTCTTTTTCTTTTAATTTTTGTTTCCATTTTGATTGATCTATTTTTATAGACATTTTTGTCCTAAACATTTACGTTGCTATTTAAAACTCATTTTAATTGTTACGTCATATTGTCATTTAAGAGATAATAGATTTTAACGGTGACTAAAACAACTAGTAATTAAAAACTGCAGTTTCAATCAACTTGGTTGTTCTCATCCAATAGAAGTAAAGCAAAGCAAAGGGTTGGTTGGTTATGACCGCTATCTGGTAAAGTCTAGTCAAACTTGTCGCATGTTGGTGGCTGCTAGGCTAGTGGCCTGTCATTTTATTGCAATAATTGCAGTGGGGAAGACTGGAACTTTGAAAAGTTGGGAGTCATTCACCCACAATGGCAAGTGGGGGCCCCTGTTAGGGGATCAACTTTTGCCTTTTTTTTTGAGGGGGGGGGGTATATGTTAAAAATTGAGAGAAAGGGATAACAACAATAACAGTTGATTGAATGAACAGGAGAAAAAAGAAAGTTCCTTTCTAGATGGCATTATAACATATCCTGATCATCGCATCAATTCTAAATGAGCAGGAGAGAATGATATTAACAATAGAAAATTTGTAATTCACAAATACCTAGATAATGAAATCATCCAGGTCTGCCTCAACATCATTGATAGTTTCAGACAAGCATCTTCCAGACCCTCCTAATGCCAAAGAATCTGGCAGTAAGCAGAAAATGTACCCTTGTTTACGTACTTCTTTCGGCACTACCCTTGTCGGACTTAACACAGAATATCAGGAATTTGAAAAATTGTTCATTTTTTGGACTTTGAAACTTCATCCAGATTGTTAGAGGCGCTATCGCGAGGACCTTGAATTCGGCTTGAAGAGATACTGTTCACCATACTTCTCTCCTCAGTTTGCTTGCCTTTTGTTTCTACAGCAGACAAACCCTGCATATGACATTTGGTTATATTTAGCATCACAGACATTACAACCAGGGATATAGATTGATAAAATATACCTGATTTGTTGATGAACCAGGTATCTTCAGCTCAAGTTCGGTCACCACATCGTTAGAACCATCACAACTATCTCTGTTACTTCCTCCTTGGTCATCCATTGGTTTGCTTCTGCAATCCCTTTGGAAAGAAAGGTGTGAAGACGATGTAGGTTGTGATGATGGTTGTTCCATTGAATATGGTATGTAGGTTGAGCAGGGATTGGCAACAGCACCTGGACCATGATTTAGAAAATATGGATACGGTTGCAGTGAGGGGAGCATTGCAATTGGACCCGTAGGGACATGCAGAGGAGCTGGATATGAATAAGGGGGAGCCACAACAACTGAAGGTTCAATACCGGTCCATGGGAACATGACACTAAGTCTTTGCTGATACTGAATGTTTAGGTTTTCGATATCAGCTTTTAAAGAAGCCTTTTCTTCTCAGAGCTCATTCTTCTCCTGAGTCAGCTGGTTGGAACAAAAATGCAAGTGAGAAAGCAACTAAAAGTACCATAATCTAAAGGTTTTAATACTAAGAGAATGTCACCTCACGTGATTCCTCAGTAAGTGATGAACACTCAGCCCTTAGTCTGTTGACTTCGGCAGTTAAATCCTTAAGCATTTGGGTTGTATCCACAAGTATAGTTACTTTATCATTCTTAGGTCTATCTGGGTCTACATTTCAAATCGTGACTTTTCAGAAATCAAGAACTTAACTTTTAACAAAAAGTGCATTCAGGGAAGAATTAACAGTAATCATGCCTAAGAGAAGTGCTGTAGAGGTAGGGACAAAAGGAACTGAGTATAACTGTCGATACAACTTCAATGAAAGAAAGAACAAAGTAGACATGGATACCGATCAGACGAAATGCGTTAATCGCTGCAATCAAGCTCCTAACAAGTAGAGTTACTTCCTGAATTGCTTTTGTTCGATGTTCCAAGCAATATTTGAATGTTTTAGTTGTCTATGTGCATCAGTAACTATGCATCCTAAACACGAAAAAATTACAAGACCTTTTATCAACAGCTTTAAAGTGAACCAAGTTTAGTAGGCATTCAAAGTTTTCCAACTGCTTATCATCAAAGCAACAGCATCTAGCAGATGAATGAACGAGATGGGCGCAACCGTAACAACCGACAATGGCATCGAACTAGAAATTAGATAGTTCAAATTGTTACTACACTAAAGACCCCACTAGCTAGTGGAAGAGGATGAGTTATCCTAGTAACACAGGGTAAATTCATAGTCATCTAAAACAAGTAATGAATGGGCATAAATTTACCTAGCGTGTTACCCAACTCAACAAATTGCTCATTCAGCTTGTCCCTCCTCAATTTTTCACGGTCCGCCTTCTGAACTTTCCTTGCAGCTATTGGATCAGTAGCTTCCATCTCCTGCCTTTGTCTGCCAAATTATAGAAACAATGAATGTCCATCACAACCACCAAAATAACACGATGATTCACCAACACTAAATAAGTACCACAATTAAAATGTGAAATAAGCAAGAAATAAAACGAGAAATTTAACACGCCGAAGAGAACAAAAACCTGGGTTCAGGGTTTGAGGGGTCCAAATCTGCTGCCGCTGGCATAGAGAAATCGTTAGGCTTCCATTGATGATCCATTGCTGATTTTTTCCCCTTAGTATGAAGCTGGCATTTAAAGTTATAGATCAAGCTGATGATCCAAAACTTTTATGCGTGTTTTGCCTTTGCTTGGGTGAATTCTGAGAGAGAAAATCGTAAATGGGGGAAGGAAGAGGAAACTCAAACCACAACAGCACTAACTTGTGTTCACCACGAGCCCAAACCTGTTTGTGGGACCTGTCGGATTTAATTAACTTCACTAAAAAGGCGGTTTTTTCAAGTGGGTTGTAGACCACCGTAAATTTCGTAGGATTGCGTTGACTTTTAATTTAATTGGCTGCAAATATTATATATAAAACAATCCATAAAGTATAAATTAATTTTAATTTTGATATATATTTTAAATATTGATTATTATTTGGTATTTTTTTTTCATTTCACAAACTTTAAAAAATTATCATGTGCTTTGAGTGAATTAATTTAGCTCCACTATTTTTTTTTCCTTTAAATTAAAATTCAATCAAGTAGAGTTTTAAATGAAATCATTTTATTTGTAGTGAAAAGATAATTAGTTTAATTTATCAGAATTAAAGTCAAAGTCTTGTAATGGGCTTTGACTTTGTGATAAAAAAAAAAGAAATTGTTGAAAAAAAAATTATGTGGATAATTATTATTATTCAATATTACTAACGAGTAAACCTTTAGCAGCAAGATAAAAAGTGAATTTTTATTTATGTGGAATGAAATTTGAATTTGGAGATACAAATAATTTTTTTTATATTCCTCTATTGTGTATGTATATATAATTTAAATAGAATAGAAATATAGAGTTTTGCATTTTTCTGTATCTCTTAAAAATTCTATTTTTACTAATAATCTTGTTCTTGGATCGGATTCTAATAATCTCTCTTTTTAATATTTTTTTAATATACTCTTATATGACACTTGTCAACTCTCTAACATTATTTATAGAATCTAGAAATTTCATTGGCAGTGTAACAAATATTATTCCTTCAAATATTAACTATAAATCTTATCACACACTATACATATGGAAATCATAAATTTAAAACACATCTTTAAAAATAACTTACAATAAACAATGAATCATATTATTTGAAACTAATTAATCATAAAAACATATTAAATATGAATGAAATTAAAATAAAATTTAAATAAATAAATACATCAGACAAATAATACTAAATGCTCTACAATTATTTATCATGCTTTTATCATCAATTGTGAGTTAAATTAAGTTGACTTGTGATACCAATTAAATTAATAAGATTATTAATATAAAAAACTAAAAGAGATAATAAATTGTACATATTAAAATAAAAATATATAAAATTTATCAAAATAAAACTTTAGTTGAGTGATAAATTTAACATTTTAATAATACAATTAACATTGATTCAAATATTATATTATGTATATTTTTATTGATTTTTTTAAAAATAAAAAAAAAATTAAAATGTTCTTAAATAATATAACCTATTTTAATAATTTTTTTTGTAATTTTTATAATTAAGTTAACAAGATATCAATTTAATAAAAACTTAAATAATAAAATAGATATAAATAATAATTTGATCATTTCCGATCTCAACACACACAAAAAAAAAAAAAAAAACTCAATTCCTTTTATGCTGATATTATCTGCTTCAAACCAGAAAAGAAAAGAGAAGGAAAATAAGGGGGAAATTTAAGTTATGAAGAAATGAAGATAGTAACTTACAACGTAAATGGACTGAGGCAAAGAGTCTCACAGTTCGGTTCTCTCCTTAAATTACTCAATTCCTTTGATGCTGATATTATCTGCATCCAGGTCCCAAATTTTCTTTCCCCCCCTTTTTTTTTTCTTTTCTTTAAATTTAATATATATTTACTACCTTAATTCTTTTTCCTAATTTCTTGGGGGGGGTTGAATTAGGAGACGAAATTGAGAAGACAAGAATTAACGGCGGATTTGGCAATAGCCGATGGCTATGAATCCTTCTTTTCCTGCACTCGTTCCTCCGACAAAGGCCGAACTGGGTACTCCGGTAAGATGTTCGATTGTATGCCTCAATGAGAAAAGAAGAAAAGAAAAGTTCCCCACTTATTTTATTTTCAGGTGTGGCAACATTTTGTCGTGTTAAGTCGGCGTTCTCCAGTGTAGAAGCGGCGTTGCCGATTGCGGCGGAGGAAGGCTTCACGGGTCTCCTAGGTTGTTCTAGAAAAGACGAAGCAGCTTCAGCAGTAGCTGAAGGGCTTGTGGAGTTTTCAAGAGAGGAGCTTCTCAAAGTTGATAGTGAGGGGCGGTGCATTATCACAGATCATGGTCATTTCGGTTAGTTTAACATGATATTATTAATTGGGTTAGTTCTTTGTAAGATGGTACGATTGTCTCAATCTTTTCTTAATGTATTTGTTAGTTCTTTTCAACTTGTATGGACCCCGAGCAGGGGACGGTGATTCTGAGAGAATTCAGTTCAAGCTCAACTTTTTCAAGATATTAGAGGTGATGAAATTTGTTTAGTGAGAACTTTTATTTGAGAGATGTTGGTGCAATGGGGATTGACACTGGTTGTCTTTGATGTAGAAAAGATGGGAGTCTCTGTTGTGTCGAGGAAGGAGGATTTTTGTTGTTGGTGACCTCAACATTGCTCCTTCTGCTATTGATCGTTGTGAAGCTGGACCAGATTTTGAGAAGAATGAGTAAGCGTTGGACCTATTTTTGTAACTTTTCTGAGTCTGACATTGTTTACAACTCTATGGATTGTATATATTATGGGATGAAACTGGCTTTCTTTCGAAGTACTTAGCTCAGTTGCAATCCATTGTAGGTTTAGAACATGGTTTAGATCAATGCTAGTGGAATCTGGAGGCCATTTCTTTGATGTTTTCAGGGCCAAAAATCCAAACAGGTTTTAACTTTCTTCTTATGACATTGAATTCATTGTATTCAATTGACATTCCTCTTATAACATTATTAGAAGTTCTGCTTTTTCATCATTATTAACAGGTAAGGTAAGCGTTTATTCTGTTGTTATGAAGGCTTTTAATGTTTTATGGTTTTGGTTATTTACTTGTTTTTCCATCTTTAACTTATTTGCAGAAGAGAAGCATTTACATGCTGGCCTTCAAATACTGGTGCTGAGCAATTCAATTATGGGACAAGAATTGATCATATTCTATGTGCTGGGCCTTGCTTACATGAGGAGCACGATGTAGAGGGACATAATTTGGTAACCTGCCATGTGAAGGAGTGTGACATCTTGACAGAATACAAGCGGTGGAAGCCTGGAAGTGCAACAAGGTAAAGATTAGATCTAACCTTGTAGTTTTCTCTTTTCAAATTACTTTGTGGTCATCTTAATGATCGAAGGTCTAAGTTTTGATTGTTATGGTCACTGAAGTCTCATGTTATTCTAAATCAAATCCGACAATATTCTAAATATTTAGATATTAGCATGTTTTTGTCTATTTTGCCTCATGCAGGTGGAAAGGAGGGTGGAACATTAAGTTAGAAGGTTCGGACCATGCACCTGTTTATACGTGCTTAAGGGAAATCCCTGATGTCTTAGAACATAGCACTCCATCTTTAGCTGCTAGATATCTGCCAATGGTTCATGGTCTGCAGCAAACTCTTGGTACGAGATTCAGTTCCCATATTTGGACATTACTTTCATTTAAATTTTAGTATATATGTCTTAGAGAATTATTTCTGCAGCAATGTAATTTTTCAAAGATTATTCTTTTTTTTCTTGTACAGTGTCAGTTTTAATGAGAAGGCAAGCTACTAAGCAAGTCAAATCCGATGTAGTATCAAGTTCATTTCCTGATGAAAGTATCATCTCAGGAGGTTGCAGTCATGTAAAAAGGTCTATAGCTAATTGTGATGCTAATGGAACAGATATATCCTGCTGTTCTTTGGACCAGGACTCCCGAAACCCCATCCTAAAAGTTGTTGGTCATTCTGAAGATCTCAAAGAGGAGGCTGCTTGTAGCACTACCATTGTATTCAACGAGGAGTACACCAGTCCATTGCCTAACAAACGAACCAGGAAAAGAGCTAGAAAGAGTCAACAGCTCTCCTTGAGATCATTTTTCCCGAAAAGTCAAAACCTAGATTATGGCATCGAGAATTCTACAAATGATATTTCAACTAACCAGACCGGTGTCCTAAACTCTAACAATCAGTCCCAGGAAGCTCCTGTGATGGATGATCGTAGATGCACTACCATGCAGAATGATACAAATGGAATTTCATCCTCACAGGGTCAAGAAGAACCAGATCGTCCATGTAGTCCAGCACAAAACAACACAAATGGGAATGCATCCTCACAGGGTCAAGAAGAACAAGATGGTAGTCGTTATTTGGAGAAACAGAAGAAGAGTGATGCATTATTGGAGTGGCAAAGGATCCAACAACTCATGCAGAACAGCATACCTCTTTGCAAGGGCCATAGAGAACCTTGTGTTTCTCGAGTAGTGAAGAAACCAGGTCCTAATTTTGGTCATAGGTTCTACGTGTGTGCTCGAGCTGAGGTATGCGTGTTTTATCAATTCATTAACCAGTCTGCTCTTCAAGTGCAGTTTACTGATTACATTAGGAAAGGTGCCGGATTTATGAAATAATTCAAGTTGTTCTTTTGGCATCTTACAGGGTCCTTCTTCCAACCCCGAAGCAAATTGTGGTTACTTCAGATGGGCTTCTACGAAGTCACGGCCAAAATGATGGTGATCCTTCTTCTCAAAGTTTGATGGGAGGATATGCACATGTCCTTCCCTCTTGACCGGCTCCACAATGCTGGCATACCACCCATTTTGTAAATTATTGATCAATTTCAGCCTCTTCCATGCTAGAGAGCGAACTCTTTCTTTCATCCTGGTCATGTACTGAGGATGTTGAACGTCAGTTCATCTTAATTAGACCAATGGATCAATTTTTCAGTGGTTTAACACTGCATTTGTCAATGATATCAACATTAACACCACCATAAGGTTAACTTCCTGTAATCTGTTTCTTCTTTGTTGGTTGAATAGTGTATTTACATGAATCAAAGAGAATCATTTTTCATCAATAAACTATCTTATATCAATCAAAGAGGACAATTTTTCTTCATCAATCAAAAGGCCTTGAGTAGATGGAATGCACTACACTGACTATTCACTCCAAAGAAAACCACCAATATAGTGTTCAGACATCAGTCTGGGGTACAATCCCTGTAAAAAAACACGCACACAATCATACGTCACTCGTAGACAAACCGAGTTGGATTTCTTAACTTGGTCAGCGGAAGAAAAACATTACTTAAATGGTAAACCAACGGGGACTTCATTGGTTAGAATGAGAAATCGAATGGCCGCGTATTATTCCTATTCGGGTAATTTTCCTTAAATGATCAAATGAGCTGTTTCCAGAAAAACCTAAGTGGTGACAGTTTCTAACGCATACAAGCATCCCCTTTCCATGCTCATCACTTGTCAATAATCGTATAATATCTATTGCAGGATTTTACTTTTTCTCCAAGGCTAAGCAAACTGTCATTACAATTTAGGTAAATGGTGAAATCACTTCCATGTTCCTTCTTATTTATTTGAATCGAACCTCCTCACACTTTCAAACACCCCAAATGGATCCTGCCAAAGGCTTGAGTCTCAACAGCCACAGGCTTATACTCACAGACCATAACTCACCTCACAATGACCAACACTTGAATGTATTAGTCGACCGCATTTGGTCTACAGTCATGGTTGCAGTGATAAGTCTTGGTATAACTTTTTTCTTAATCTACAAATGCATTTTCCGATCACCAAACCACTCTTCCGATGAGAACAAAACCAAGCCAAAACCATCTGTCGACAGCGAGCTTGACCAGATTCCAGTCCTTGTATACGGAGAATCAATGATGCCCTCATCGGAGCCTAGTTGTTCCGACACTATTTCGGAGCTTGAAACCTGCGCTATATGTTTGGAAGAGTACGTGCATGGAGAGAGGGTGAGGGTGTTGCCGAGGTGTAAGCACATGTTCCACAAGGATTGTATTGAAGAATGGCTTGAGGTTCCATCTTTGCATTGTCCCATTTGCAGGGATAAGGTTCTGGAGCATTGCCTACAATCGGCAAGGTCTAATAATTGCAGGAACCAAAGGCATAATAGTAATCACATTCCATTGTTGGGTTTCTATGGTGGTATACGTAACACATTTGTCTAATTTTCCTTTTATTCATTATTTTTTTCCCTTTTATTTAGTCCTACTCTTGAGAACGTTATGAAGTAAAGGTTACTACATTTGATGACGGGCATTGACCCCTTGTTAAATGGAACAATAGCAATTTTGATCCCTCTCAATTATGAGTAATTCAATTTAAATTTTAAAATAAATTTGTATATAATTTTATTTCAATCCCCCACCCAACACTAAATTTGGTTAAAAAGGTAATGTTTAAATGCACTTAGCTGACCCTAAAGTGTTGTTTGACAGCTTATAATATAGGGTTTTGTGGGAAGCGGGAGTTGCCAAATGGGGGTACCAAATTGAGTAAAATGAGGTGGTTGGCTTGAAAGGGGACGGCCAAAGTCAACTTGGATATTTCTGTAATATTATTAAAATATTACAAGTAATTAATTAAAGAAATCCACTCATCATAATATAATATGCGACACTTGGTTGCCCTTACAGCTTATACCTAAGAACTGCATTATTTTATTACTTAACTCTTCACTAACTACTTTCTACATCTCTTCTTTCCTAACTTCAAGATACAAATAAGAAAATATTGTTTTCCCAACCCTTTCATTTACTTAAAAATCAGTGTTTATGCAATTTTTTTAACTCAATTTAATAATTAGCTTTCAGTTTTATATGTATTCTTCACTAATTTCACTTAAATATTGTGTCATCAAAACACCTAAAAATTATATAAAGTTTTAAAAATAAAATAATATTTCTTTTAATATTTAGGTGATCTAAATTCATAAACAAATTAACAGAAAAATTATCAAATTTCGAGAAACATGGGACAAGCGATATAAGAATGTTCTCCTCAAACCTTATAAAGATTGTTGTTGTTGGAGAGGGGGTTTCAATTTTTACATAGAAGTATACATGACCTGCAATGGAATATTATCATCTGACATATATACCATGAAACAAATTCTATAGTCGAGCATATGGTTCTTGGGTTTACGGTGTAGGGAATAAATTGTTGAGTGAAAGATTAGTTTGAGGAGAAATGTTAGTATTTATAGTGTTGTGAGTTAGGGTCCTAAGTCTTTCTTTTACCCAATAAAAAAAAATTAAAACAAATGTTGAAATTTAGTTTTGAAGATGTAACCTAATACCTATGTCTATGGTATAGTGTTATAAGATGAGCAAAAATGAATGAAAAGAAAGGTAGTATAAGATAAAGTATAGGGTATTGAATTCTAAAATTCCATAATTAAATTAAATATAGTTTTCAAAAATTGGAATAATAATAATAATCGTTATATCAGATTGTGGAGTGTGTTTCACATTTTGGATGAAATAGAGTCGACGTCATAACAAGGAAGAGCCGTCGTCAGGACGACATGACAACGATGTTTGGACGAGAAGAATCACCAAGTCCTGACGATGTAATATGCCACGTCCTGATGTGTTCCCTACTAAACCGAGTTTCTTCTCCTAGTTAAACTTTGTTATCTTTTCCTAGTCTAACTCTGATTATTCTAGGGATGTTTTAATCATACTTTCACACAAATTTCAACCTATAAATAAGGCTTTTAGCAAACCTAGAGAGATTGATTCAACAACATAATTAAGAGAGTTTTGTGAGAATTTTGTATTTTTTTTAGGGTTTGGGTTTGTTTGCTTCCCCATCTTGTACTTCTCTTTGGTTCTTGCCGTTTTAATGAAGCTTTCTTTGTCTATGGTTTTTTATTCTCTTTAAAGGGGTTTTTCCACATAAATATTTGTGTCCAACTTTTTCTTTTTTTGTTCTTATTCGTTACACAATTCAGATTTACCTCAACATAGTTTATAAAATAGACTAACTTGAGACTAAGGGCCCCTTTGGATGGGCATTTACTTTCAATGTGGTGTATTTAGTTTTTTCGTTTTTGTCTCACACTACAATATATAATCTCATCGCCATTACTATTTTTTACAATAACTATAAGTAAACACACCGCCCATCTAAAGAGAACATAAAAAGTATTAGCAGTCTAAGATGAGCAAAATTGTGAGAAAGAAATTGGAGGAAACGGTTGGTTAATGAATATTCAAACACAATACATTTTCTTGTCGCATTTTACATTTTTAACCTAAGCTTAAGCTGTTTTTGCTACCACATACTTAAAAGGCAATTTAAAAGGTAAGCTCCAACGTTCGCTATCTCACACACATTAGAAGTCAATCTATGTATGTGGAAGAGTTATGTTGGACCTCATTCCACCACTAAAAACACATCAATAATAATAATAATAGAAGGGATGAAATGGCTTCCATGACTAAACTGATAAAGACAACAAGGAAATGGGGAGCACGTTTTGCGACTTTTTTCACATTTTATTTTTATTCAACTTTTGGGACAAAAGGGTGAATCTCAAGTAAATCTACAAGTATAAGAGATGATGGAAGTGGTCTGTGGGGACATTACACAAAGTGCTTATCACTTGTATTTACCATCATCCCATTAAGTTAGGAATTAAAAATTACAAAATATAAATTTATAAATAAGAAAATAATATGCTTTAACATATTAAAATTTATGTTTTTTTATATTTACACTTTTATTCATCTAAATTTAAATTTATATTAATTATTCTTTACGTTATATTTAATTATTTTAAAATATATGTGTTATTTTATATTATTATACTAATAATCAAACATATGATAGATATATTCATGCAATAATATAAAAAAAAAGCAATACCACTCCTTTTGATCCCAACCAAGAGTATACATATTTAATATGCAAAGTGGGGGTGGGGTTAGCTACAAAAATACCCAAGATAGAAGTGACCCCACATTTAATCGGTGGATGCACATCAAAAAAAAAAAATGTAATAAAATTTTAAATGAGAACAAAATATCTCATTCCTTTTTTATGAACAAATACAAAACATAACGATGGAAGCAAGTCCTTTTGGTTATGCCATTAATTCTTGTCCACCATATGCCATCCATTAAACTACCTAATCTTTGTTGCTTTCTTTCTTGTAATATATCCCTTTTAATTACTTCTTTTTTAATTAACTATGAATCATTCTTGTGTCAAGCTATTTATATACAGTTAAAGAAAATGAAAAAGCACAAATTTACCGATGAAGTATATATATATATATATTTATCTTTTTATGGTATTATTAAAAATCACATTTAAAAATAATTATAATTATAAAAGTTATGGTAATTACATATTTAAAAATAATTAAAATTAAAATTACATTATTAATATAAAAATAATCATTTAATATATTTTAATTATTTCAAACTGATTTTTAAAATATTTTAGAAAAAAAAAGGTTAAAAGAGATTTTTGACAAAATTTTAATTTTTTCATGTAGTTAAAATTTTCATTGCTAATTTACTAAATGTACAATTAAGGTCCCATTCTTGATTGTTCTTGGGTTTTAAAAATATTTTTCTATCATATAAGCAATAAAAAACACTTAGTTTTGAAGGTCAAAATTGTGGTGGAGAAGTGCTTTTCTACTTAAATGTAAAAGTTGAGATTTAGGTTTTATTTATTTATTTATATATTTAGAAGTAAAAATTATCAAAATATTCTTATTTATATTAATTATTTAATACATATAAATTATATAAATTTATATTTTATGTATCATTAATTTTACAAACAATTTCTATTTATTACTTAATAATTATATAATTTAACTAATTTTTAGCCTTCGATAAAGGATAATTTAACCTTCAACCACAATTTATTAACCGGTACAAAATACTCTAAAAGTTAACTGTCCATATTTTTCATAATAATTTTTTATCATACTTTTCAAAAATAATTTTTTTAAAAATACTTTTTAACCGCAACATCAATAAAGAAGTAACCTTTAAGTATATGATTCTTACATTTTATTTAAATTATAATGAATAAGATTATTTTCTTTCTCAAATAGCATCTCAACTCAAGTAGCATCTCAAGTTTAAATTCCACGTGGGTTTTTAATCTGATTTTTATTTTCCTTTAAATTTTATTATGTGTGAAATTTATTTAATTTTTTATTTAAATTTAAATTAATCTATTTTGTAATAATTAATTTTATAATATTATTTAGATTTTTTTTATAAGTTATGAATGCAGTTTTTAACAGAAAAAGAAATGGCCACATTGCAAGGTCAACTTGCTGACTCAGTCGCAACTCACAACTCGCAACTCGCAACCAAAAGTAAATGTCGGATAAGCTTTGCCATAATTTGCTATTAGCCAATTAACCATAGTTAAGGAGAAGTACAAAAAGCACCTTCCGTTGCTCTTTTTCTCCCTCTATATTATCACCTATCCCTCCCCATTGGTTTCTCGAAACAAAGTTATTCCATAATCCAAAAGCTCGTACCATGCTCTCTTCCCTCCCCATCTCAAATTCTGTCTCCCTTTCGTCAATTTCTCCTCCGACAGCTTCCCGTCTCCGATTCCGACCACCTCTCGCCGCCGCCTCCACCGCCTCTTTTACTTCAAAACAACAAAAAGCTTCTCCCAGAGGTTACCTTAGCCGTCCAGGAATGGCAGCGTGCACATCTTTGTACGAGGTGCTGGGGATTTCTGTCGGCGCTTCGAACCAGGAAATCAAGGCGGCGTACCGCCGATTGGCAAGGGTTTGCCACCCCGATGTGGTGACAATCGATCGGAAAGACTCATCGGCCGATGAATTCATGAAGATCCATGCGGCCTACAGTACCTTATCGGATCCCGAGAAACGAGCCGTATATGATAGTAAGCTTATCTGGAGATGCCAACGGCCGTTGACTTCGGCTTCTAGGTTTTCTAGTTTTACCGGGAGGAGTTGGGAGACCGATCAGTGCTGGTAAATTAGTTGACTCACTCCATCAGCCTACTGAGTTGGAGGTTGAACTCATCAACGTTTCTTAAAAATCTGTACAGTTAGATTATATCCCAGCAAAAAAAAAAAAATAACTGATTGACTAACGAAAAAGAAAGCAAAAAGCAAAGAGCGGTGGGCCGTGGGTTTTGGTGGAGAAATCAGAGGTGTTGATAGTGGTACGTAAGAGCTCTGCTCTTTTTTTGCCCTGTGCCCGGCATCTACAAAAGATGGACCCTTCCATTGTACTTTCAGTACTATTTCACAGTGATTAAAATCATAATTACAAAATTAAAATGACAAATAGCTTGTTGTTAAGCTTAATTTATATTATTAGCTGTGATATTGTGTGGTGAAGTTTCTATTCTGAGTTGACAAATGGAAAGGAAAATTTTATCCAAATCAAAATTTTTCCTTTTACATCTCATCATTTTTCTCAAGAAACAAAATTTGCTGAATTAATATTCTTATACCAGTTTATTAAGATAAAATATTTAAAATTCTGGATGGGGCTTCCCTTTTGATTACATAACATTTATAAAATTTTAAATTAATAATAATAAAATTATAATTTGGACTATCAAAAAAGATACAATTATTAAAATAATAAATATAATTTAATTCCACAGAAAAGAAAAATCTAATTGGAAGAGGTGGTATTATTAAAAGGAAAATGGAGGGAAGTTTGTGGGGTGTGGGTAACATAGTCAAAGGTGGGATTGTTTTGGGAAGACAAGTGTGATGCTGCCCTACACAAATGTAACTGCAATTCATGCGTCATTGTTAAAGGACAAAATGATGATTGTTTCTAGAAGACCTATTCACAAACAAAAAAGTTGGTGTCTTTTAAAATGGTTAAATGGCGCACTGTGATTGAGGTGGAAAAGCAAGCCTTCTAGAAGCTTTTTCATCCAATCTAAATTTGCCAGCTAACTATGACATGGAAGATGTAGGGATTTTGCCTCCAATAAATGTGGCAGAATAGTAATTTTTTTTGTTACTTTGATTCTCGTTACTTGCGGAGCACTACTTCCCAAAATTTCCACCAATATCCTCTTTATATTATTATTATTTCACTTAATGTTGTAAAATAAATTGCATTATTACCAGAGTGTTTTGTTTTAAGATATTTTTATATACATAATTCCTTTTGTGATTGTATAACATATATTTACAAAATGGAAGCTTATCGCTCCAACCCTTGAAAGCACAATCTGAAGGCTAATTATCATGTTCTTTGGTATAATAAATATAATGTTTGTTTTATAAAATATCCCAAAACTACACTTCTTAAATCTTAAAAGGTGTTCACAATTATAAATATAAATATACGTTCGAGCAACAATAGCATAAAAATCTAAATAAAGCTCTTACATGGTATACACAAATAATGAGATTATATTAGGGTTATAATCGAGTTAAGGTAAACCCGAATACTATCTAACTCAAGCTCTACTTGAAATTTGGAGCTCAATAAAACATCTCTTTTTAAACCCAAGCCCAACTCAATTATTCAACTTAGGGTTAAAAATATATATTAAGGGAAATAACATAGTTTAATAATGTAACAATATGAAAAGCTCAATAAGGCACATAAGTTGTTCGGGCCTAGTATTACTAAGCTCAAATTCGACTTGATAATTATCGAATCAAGTGCAATTTTTTTTCGAATCAAACTCAAATAATTTACGAGTACCTGATAAAGGATGAGAATGATGAATGCGAAAGCGGATCGTAAAGTCTGTCAAAGTAACTGATTTTACTTTTGGCTCTAGACGTTTGGAAAGAAACTTGGATTTTGACACAACCTAAAACAAAATTGAATCCAAGTAAGATAAAAAAATTAAAATAAATAACTAAAATAAAATAATAAATCAAATATTAGAATAATAAGAAAGCGAATAAAGAAGAAAAATAGAAAGATGGAACGTGGTGTGTAGAAGTCTTAAAAAGCCTTGAAAACATGAAGAATCCACAACCCCCTTCAAGTGGCTTTAATTTCCCCTCCAAGATAGAAACCTTAGCAAGAAAAAGTTTAAAGCTGATCTCCACAATCTAAAAAAATTGTTAAAACTCTTCAAAAAAAACTCAAGAGAAATTCTTGAAAAGAAAAACTCAGAGAGAATTTATTAACTCAAAGAGAAATAGAATAATAATGAATTATCTGAATTGTGTACAATGCAAAAGCCTATATATAGACTAGCTAAATAAATCTAATTTAATCTAAACAAGAAGTAATTTTAAACTAAACTTTCTTGTTAACATAAAACTCTTAAATAACTTAAAATACTTAATAATTATAAAAAAATAAGAGTTGATAAATAAAATATTGAGCTGATATATAATAAAAATTAAGCCTAAAACCCGAACCCAATATGTTTTGAACTCAAATTAAAAGCCTGAAATTCGTAATTCTGCTTGCGTAGTCTTCATTAAAACGATCATAACTTGAGCTTTCGAACTCAAAATTGAGTGATTCAAAATGTGTTTTGAAGCTAAGAGATAAATCTTCAAACGCCATGATGACATCTCAACCCAGAAATGTTAGGATCCCAAGCTTGAAAATTGGCTGCTTTGGTAATTGGAATTTAATAAATTTCACCCCATCTATGCATGTATCATTCTCCCTTTCCTCAAAAAGATTTGTCCTCGAATTTTGTCTTTGATCAAATCCTGATTTGATTTGCTTAACCTTTGACACTGTTGTTGGGCCTTGAGGTAGTGTAAGTCTATCACATTCATGAGTCTGAAATTGTGCCTTGAGACTTGCATCAGTACCGGTGTATTATTTACACCGCTAAATTAGAGACCTACACTTTGCAATTATGTATGATGACACTCAAACTTAGATGCTCAGCAGAGGCGAAGAAAGGGGCACAAGCAAGGATCTTACCCCCTCCCTTTCAAAGAAATGAAAATTTTTATTTTACATTCCAAAAAATATAAAGTTATAAGTTAATAAATAGCAAAATTACAATTTAACTCTTAAAAATAATAAAAAATTGATTTAATCTAAAATTTTATAAAAATATAAATGATAATACAACCCTTAGCAAAAATACACTTCTTTAAACGATAATTATATACATTAATAAAAAATATGAAGAATTGGTTAGCAAGTAGGAAAAAAATTGATTAAAAAAAACAAACATCAATACAGAAGGTAATTAATCTATGTTAGAGTAATATTTCTATTCTTGAAATGTCTCAGTTTATTAAATTATAAGTGCCATTTTATTCAACTACAAAGGACCGGATTGGGATTCTCTTTTCCTCCTAATTACTAAAATATACAAATTTATAAACCAAACCGATTCAAATCATTTGGGTTGAGTTTTTATTCGCTTCTAATGTTATAAATTAGAAGGACGGGTGGGTGATGCTGGTGTTATAAATCAATCTTACTCTCAATTTTAATATACTTTAAACTCAATCCAGTTGGATTTGATTATAAATAATAATAATAATATTTTAATTTATTCAATTAAACTTCAATTAATTTTTCAACTTTTTACTAACTCAGTAAACAAACGAGAATATAATGTGAAGAAAATAAACTTAAATATACTAAACCTACAAACTCAAACCTTGAAAACAAAATCCTAACTCTCATAGAATTCTCTCAAAATAGGTACAAAATTCTCTCCATAAGTACTACGAAAACTGTCACTAAACCTCATTTGCAACTATAAAAGTCATTGCTGATTGTAATGTTTGACTCAGGGGTACAAAGGCCCTTTAAATAGACTCAATATTAAGGGTTCAAATGACTAAAATAACCCTAAAGTAATTAGAGTTCAACCAGGAGAAGAAGTCCTGCTTGGAGTAAAAAAGGCGGCTACATTAGGTGAGATATCGTCATGATGTCGTCTCTACTCCTGCCTCAAGAGATCATCACCTCGTCCCAATGACTTTCATCGTGACGTCGTCCTTTGCTCGTTGTGTCATCTCCGTCATGATGTCATGCGTCTATCTCCAATAAGTGCTTGCAAAGCGTCTGATAAATGCGAGGCACACCTCACATGAAATGACTTGAATTGAAAACTATTCAAACTTGAAACATTCCAAACCTAGAAATATCTTGAACCCAAAACTCCTAGAACTTGAGGTGATCAAAACTTGAAACTATATAAGCTTAAAATGACTTGACAAGAAAAATCTAACCCTCAAACTTGAATGTCTTGAATTCAAAATAACTTGAACTCGAAGTGATCTAAACTCAAAATGACCTAAATTATAAATTTTGTCCAAAATTTTAAAACCTGAATTAAATTGAATGGAATTAAAACTAACCAAAATCGCTTGATTTCCACGCAATGGTGAAGTGCTTTGTTTGTGGAGGAAAATTATGTACTTAGATTAAAGATGAGTGATGCATATAACTAACATTTCAAAATAAATCTGATGCTAAAAAGAGGTTATACATTTTGAACCAACGTATTTGTAAAAAATAAAATTATGCAAATAAAACAAATAAATAATTATAACAATAAAACTATTATAGAGGCTTTTGTATTAAGAGTTGTATTGTGTTTTGTTTCGTCTACCAAAAAATGAATAAATTAATCTCTGTACATAAGATCAAAGAACAAACTAGTCATTCTGTTAAAATTGTAATCTATTCTGTTAAGTGCTGACGTGGTTGATAAAGTAATTAGACAGTGCCACATATATTTTATGTCGACTGATATTATGAATTTAACAAAAAGATCAAATTATTCTTCAATTTAACATATAATAATTAATTATGAATTGATATTTGGATGAGGTAGGGAGTGAAGAGATAAGAAATGATGAAAAGGTTACGTAGTCCATCAAAACAGCATAATGAGGTAAGTAATGCATGTGTAACCAAAATCGTTGATTGTGATTTCTGATGTTAATTTCACCCTCCATTATTATTTTAAACACTTTGCTAACTAATGACACTGACAACTGATCAACTTAAAAAATTAGTCCTTCAATTTTCCCTTTTTCCTTTAATTTCTTTTCTTGCCCAATTGCCTATCACTATCATAAACTATTCATGAACCCCATCTAACTCACATCTCTCATATACCTTACTGCTAGCAGTTTTAAAAAGCTTAGAATCCATTTCAATTTTGCTCCAACTCATTTGTTTAAGATAATTAATTTCTTTATTATTTTCCCCATTCTACATCACAGCTTAATGAAAAGATGGCTCAGCATCCAAATATATTAGTATACAATTGATATTAAGTCTTACTTTGTTTTGTTGCGATTTAAATAAAAATTGTTTTAAAGTGGTTTGTCTCTTTATAAAAAATGGAATAATATAAAGTAGAAATGTTGATAAATTAAATTAGACATTAATAAAATTTTAGATATGATGGACCCAAAATATAAAAATATAAATTTTTGTTAAGTCCAGTGACTCAATTTGTAGACAAAATTGTTCCAGAAGATTATTAGAAAAAGTAGAAATGATTTGATTAAAAGTGAAGTTCCGCACATGATTAGCTAACAAATGTCATCAATTAGGTTGGCCGATCTATTTATCTAAATTAGTAGATTAGAATTTTATTTTATTTTTTTTTTCAACCCGTTGAATTCAATTACACAATCCTTGGAAAATTATATGACGTATTTTTTTCAATTTATTATTTATGTTGCAGGTTTTTTTTTTTAAATTTTATTTAAAGAAAGAAAATTAATATAATAATTGTTTGTTGAATTTCTATTTTAGGTTTTGTTTGTTTCAACATAAAAGTTTTTACAAAAAATATTTGTAGTGTTTTTCGATGCTTGTTTCATGTAAAATAGAATGATCAACATAGAATTATCCCCTTTATTCCCATAAACTAACAAGGCTCTGTTTACTATAACACCTTTATACTCGACCCGAACATTGGGTCAAAGCACCGGAATGTTACATTCTTTACTACATTCTTCACTTATCAAATATTTTCTTATAAACTTTCATAACTTTTCAATTTAGTCCTTTTTTGTCATAAAAATTCAATATTCACTAATTAATCATATTAAATTAAATTTCTTTCTTTTCACACTTTAATCACATAATTTATCTCCATATCTTGTTTCACATATCAAATTTTTGTGTATTCCATTTCTATTATTTTAATCTACATATTTTCTCAAGATTAACAATTTAGTTTTTGTCATAATAAAAATTCCATATTTTTTCACAATTTCATTTTTACAATACTTTATGCATATTTCATTATTTTATAACACATTCATTAAACTTTTATCATAATTTTCATATTCACATATTAAACCGTTTCACACTTAAAATTTTTTATACATTTTTTTTTAATTTAGTCCCTATTGCCATGTAATTTATTTTTCACCATTTAAGCACTTTAATCAAATAACTCATTATAATATCTTAATTTACATAACAAATTTTCATACATATCACTTCTCTTGTTTCAATTATAAATTTCACAAAGTTTACAATTTAATCCTTAACATCATGAAGATTCATTATTTACTATAATTTCACCTTAACATCACTCTGCAATCAATTCACTACTTATCATAAATCTCAAATGTATATTTGTTTCATTAAAAACAAGTTTTATGAAATATTTTCAAGAAATCTGCCAAATAACATAAAATATTTTACACAAATTCATCCAAACACCAAAAAATATTAGCTTTTCTAGAAAAGTAAGTTATTTTCCAAAAATCATTTTCCGGAAGCTATTTTCAGTGAACCAAATAGAGCCTTAAGCTCAGCGGCAAGGAAAAAGACAACTCCGTGCATGTAGATTCCAGAACATGACAGTCAGTAAGGATTATAATTTACTATTATTTGTTTTTTTTAACTTAGAAAATATCATTTCATTGAAAAAATAGAAAAGGTCCTAAACAAACCATTACACCCCCTAGTCTTCCTAGGTAGAAACAAATAGATACATCACCATAAATTTGAATAAGAGGAGTCCAATTAATGCTTCTAAAAGTGGATTTGGGGATCATTATTTAAATCATTTACATGGAGGAGTCGTATACCTAAAGATTCTCCGATTTTGTTCACAAATAGACTAAATAAAATGGAGATGCCAACATTAGCGCAAACAAAAAGGATGTTGAGCCAACCAATTGCCTTCAGCAACAATCTAATCTTCCATAGGAGTTCTTTTCAACACCTTCTTGATACAAGCTTCCGTTGGACTTATAAGAGCAAAAGCAAATATGTGTTCAGAAAAGGTAACAAAGATTCGATCATCAGGATTTAGGTAGGAAAGTTGGATGGCTTGCATCCATTCAAGCTCTGCTTTTCTTCTTGTGCCTTAAACTTGGTAGCCTTACAAATCTTGAAAAGACTCATTTTAGCAGACTCTTTATCAACTTTACCATTCTCCTAAAGATTTAGCATGTTTTGTTCTGAGCATGGAGGCATCACGATGTCACATTGATCATTCATAATTTGTCCATTTGATAATAGTCCAGTTACCAAGATGGTCTTTAACAATACTAATCTCATCAAGAACCAAAGTTACCATTTTAGCCTTCTTTGGTAAACCATTAAAGATGGGCTACCCAAGGCCTTAAGGCTTCTTTCCACGAGCTTAGAGGATCTTAATGATAGTCATGGTACTTAAAAGTCTTGCAATGGAAGATATCAAACACTCCACCCCTTGCAAAATACTCAATATAATAAAGGAATTATAGGGATTAGACTTTTGAAAATAAGATTTAGCTTTCATAATAACAACAACCAAAGTCCTATTTGTCATGCATCCTTCATGAATAACATTAAATGCATTTTTGGGTTCGACATCTACTTTTAATTACTGTGAGTAATTAAAGTTACATAATCCACAAGCTTTGTTTTTCCTTTCTAAACAAAAAAAGTTGAAATGGGCATATGATTATTTGTTAGGATCTAGTGCCCTAAGTGTAGTTTATTCATCATAAGTACTTGTAATTTTTCGAATAGGTTGATTAATAAATTTTCATTATTCATATTAGTATCATTTGTATTTATCCTTAACGGGTTTTTGCAAGAAAAGTAAAATGTAAAGAAAATATTCGCCTATTGATTACATAAAACTTTAACTAATGCCGAGTTACATTATGTTGTTGGATCGTAATGCGAGAAGACAACTTTATTAGTAGGTAATCTAAAAGGTCCATAGTCTGATCAATTGATGTAACCCCCCAAAATTTTTGGGTGTTCCGTACAAGATTGTTTTGATAATTTTATACATATCTCTGGTGAAAAATTCATTTTTAATGAATTTAATTATCTTTAGACTATTGAGAGGTCATTAAAATGTATTTTGGAACTTTTTTAAAGTTTCAAGCTCAATTGGGTAAAAATACGAGTTAAGGGGCAAAATGATAATTTTGCTCTCTAAGGCATTGCAATCATTTGTGTGACAGCCCTAATTTGACCCTAGTCGGAAAGTGGTTTCGAAACCACAAAACTGAGTCATTAAATAATTAACAGTTATATTTTATGCTTATTATATGTGTAAATGCATGTGTGAAAGTTTCATGCTTTGATTTTTTGTCAAATGTATGTGAAATTTAGTAAATAGGATTTATGAGAGAAACTTTTGAAATGTGATAGGTTAATTTAAAATGATCTACTAATGCATGTTATAAAAAAAATGGACTTGCATGTCAAATTATCCATTTTTCTGATAGTGGCCGGCCATGTTGTTGATTAATATATTATATGTATTTTCCATTAACATTATTTTCAACTAAATGAATTAAAGAATGAATAAAAGAATAAAGGGTAATAAAATAATGGGTTGTGGGAGGAGAAACCAAAATTGGTTCATCTTTGTTCCTCCATTGCCGTAGCTAGAAGAGAGGAAGAAGAAAATTCTTGTTAAAATTTTGGCTAAGGAGATTGCTAGAATAAGGTATGTACAATGCCACTCTTGGAAATTTATGCATAATTTGGATGGTTAGTTTGAATTCTACCTATTTCATGGTTCGAATTTTTGTTATTTGGGAGGATTGAAATTCGGCCAAGGAGTTTGAAATTCTTAGTAGATGTTTTGATGTCATTAGTATGTTTGAAGTGTTTTGAAAGAAATTACTTGTGTATTTTAGGATAGTTTCTTAGTTCCTCCATAACCCATGTGCAAATTTTCATTTTGGTAGCTATGGGAGCAATCGGTCATGAGAGGATTTTTCATTTAGAAATGATACTTTGATGTTTTGTTTTGAATTAATAAAAGTACTCTATTCGGTTGAAATTATAAAAGTATGTTAAGTTTAAAAAAAATAAAATTTTGTGTATCTAATTTGAAAAGGCCGAATGGATTATATAAAGTGATTTGAGATTTTGGATGCCTTGTTTTGTGACATTCGGCTATGATAAAAAAATGATTGTATCGGGGATTTTAGAGATGTGAATTGGTAGGTGATATGTATTTAAATTGTTTATTAAGGTGTTGGTTGTATGGTTAAAAATGTGCACATGAAAGTATAATAGGTCAAATGAATTTTATGTTTCTATATGTATGATTTAGTTGATGGTGTGATATATTAGCATACTTGGATATTGATGTTTGTGTGTCTCGTGTTAATATGATAATCGGCCATAAGCATGATTAAATGGTGCGGTCATTGTTTGGCATAGGTGAAACCTATATGAATTTGTTACATTCGGTCATAAAATGGAATTAAATATGAAGGCTAAGTTTGAGTAGTTAAGGCCGAATGGGTTATAAATTAAACATAAACAGATTTTATGCATATGAGCATGTATGTATTTGTGTGTGTGGCATTGATGATAAATGGCAATTGGTAATGTGGTAAATGTTTAATAAGTTGACATTCGGAGTTAGCTATATGTCTTGGAGCCATAGTGTAATTTGAAATAATAAAAGTATATGATATTAAAGCATGCATTATATATATGCATGTGTATACGCGGTTGTGCATAAATATGAGTAAATGATTTAAATTGTGATAGTCATATATAAGTATATATATATGCCTTATGTATGTACCTTGTGTTTATAGAGACATTCGGGAATAAGGTTAAATTCATGTATAAGGAAGCATGATAAGTTATGTGAATCTTTGCTTGGTATGCGAATTAGATATAGATTATATAAGCATGAAATCGAGTCATGGCATATTTATAAAATATAATACATATTGAAGATATATATGATTGTCAAATGTGACTATTAAGAAATAAAGTTGAGTAAGTTATTAAACAAATCTATTTGTTTTAATTAAGCTCAAGAGCAAAGAGGATCAAAATCAGATAAGGGAAAAGAGAAAGTAATAGAGTAGCCGTTCCGCAACCGTTCAAGTATATCCGAGGTAAGTTTTGAATAGTCATATTTAGTACATAATTAATAATATCTTGATATATGTATGATAACTGATTGAGATCTATTGAGGCTATTCGAATATAGTTGTGTGTCAAATAACTTATGCTTAAGGCTTAAAGCCGAATAGACATTAGAAGATAAGTTGGAAAGTAAAACGGACATATATTCTCATGTATGTTATTGAACCAAAGGTTATATGAATGGTGCCTATGTTACGTTATTATTTGAATGGAATAAATGAACTATGATTGTGAGATGTTATGTGAATTGAATTCTCTTGCGAATAAGTATGCATGACACTCAGTGATGAAGTATATCCGGACTTAAGGTCCGCAGGCTATGTGCTGGAATTATATCCGGACTTAAGGTCCGCAGGCTACATGCTGGAATTATAACCGGACTTAAGGTCTGCAGGCTACGTGCTGAAAATATGTCCGGGCTAAAGTCCCGCAGGCTTCGAGCTGGTATTATACCGGGTTTAAATTCCCGCAGGCTTGTGCTGGTAATTAGTTTCAAGTTCTAAGACCTGACAGGCTTAATGCCAGTAAATTAAATAAGATTACGATATTGAATGTTCGCAGTAAACCATTGTTGAGTAAGTACTATACATTTAAGATGTTCAGGTGCGTATTACTTACACATCGATGAATTGATTTCGAAGTGAATCATTAGCATCAAAGAAGAATATATATATCAATGTGATTGATGGTTATATTTGCGAATATGAGAATGATTTAATCGGTCATGGTATATTTGTATATGAATTATATGTTAAAATTACTTTATGACACATGTACATTCAGTCAATGATTTTGTGAATTATTAGTATTAAAGAATGATACTTAAATGTGAATGATTGTTATATCTACGAGTAAAACAATGACCTATTATGTCAAATGTTGTTAATATATGAGATTATTTGATTTAAATGCATCGTATGAACTTTAAGAAAAAGAAAAAAAATGTGCTGAGAATCTATGTTTATGTTTATGTGTATTCGGCCATGAAGCAAATTTGAATTGAGATTAGGTTTGTTTAAATAAATGTTTCGATGTTCGATAAGTCTTAATTGTTTGCGATGCTTAAAACTTACTAAGCTTTGAAAGCTTACTCTGTTCTTTATTTCTCTGTTTTATAGATTGTTGATCTTGGCCATCGACTCGGGGATCGTCAGTAGTTCATCACACTATCGATCTTTTTGGTACAATTATATTTTGGACTCGATATGGCATGTATAGGTTACGCTGATGATAAAGATGTTTGGAAATTGTAAATATTTTGGCCATATGAAAATGGCGTATAACTTAAATATCAGTATGTATTTCAGCTCGATCTTTGTTTATGTTTATTGATAATGTGAATGAGATAATTAAATGTTTTATTCGGTAATGCCTCTTAGCCTTAATCCGGCGATCAGATTCAGGCTAGGGGTGTTACAATTTGAGACCTAAATATGATTAAATATTAATGTTTGTGATAATGTATGGTGATGAGATGATTTTTTTATTTTAAAAATAAATAGATTTGGCCTTGAAATTTAATTTTAACCATATGTTCCTTTTACTGTTTGACCATTTGATCACCTTTCTACTTTTAATCATAATAAAACAAAAAAAAAGGGAAAATAATCCCCCAAATTTTAGACATTCTAGTCGACCATATCAAGAAGAAGAAGAATACTTTCTTTTGTATTCTTCTTCCATCTTCTACACCAATCTTCTTAGATCTTCCACCATTTTCTTGCAAAATGAACATCTAAAAGTCCTATTTGAGCCATCATCATCATCATCATCATCATCATGAGTTGGAGAGTGAAAACTAAGGAGAGTTTTCATGATTTTACATCATTTTAACACTCCATTACAATTTTATGAGTATTATATTAGTTGAGCTATTAATATGGCTATTAAATGTTACTTTAACATTTTGACACTTTAGCAAAAGTTGTTATTTTGCATGTATTTGAAGAGAAAGAGGCTACTAGAGGTGGTTTTAGCAAGGGAAAGGAAAAGATAATGGATTGAAGGCCTTGGAGAAACCTCCATCCATTTTTGTTGCTTTTGGGAAATGTAAGTTCTCATGGAACTTACTATACTTTCATGTTGTTATGTGTGGTTGTGAAACTCTAGTAAGAACATCAATATAGTTAACATGATAGGTGAAAACATGGTCATTGTCTTAAAAATGTATAATTATTGGTTGTGATAATGAGAAAGTTAAAAAAGGATATTTGTATGTGTACAATGGTATGGTGACTTGTATAACGTGAATGGATGTTCGGTTTATGAGCTAAGTAAAGTGGAAAACATGAATGCTTATAAATGTTGTAACTTTAGACAAATGAACTTGTTTATTAATGTTCACTTAATTATTGTGTCTAAGTAAACTTGGTAGAAAAGCTAGGATACGGTTGGCATGACAATTGGGGTCATATGCGCATTTTTGTACGGGTTGTTATAGAGTTTGTAACGGCCTAATTTTCAGTGGTGTCGGAAATGGTGATTTGAGATCACTAAATTCGACAAATAAGATTGAACAAGATAGTAATTTAATATTTATGAGTCAAGTAAGAATTTAGAAGAATTTGTGAAATGGTGAAATTAGTGAATTAAAAGAATTTATTAGGTCAAACGGGTCAAAAATGAGGTATCGAGACCTCAAAGTTGAAAATCGAGCTATAAATATTTTTATAAATATTTATGGAGTGTCATTGAGTTAGTATTAAAGTTTCGTTAGAAAATTTTAACGTTTGGATGGCTAATTAATTAAAAAGGACTAAATTGAAAATAGCGTAAAATTTGTTAAATTGTGAGTAAATAGCTTAAGTATTTAAAAATATGGATTTAAAGAGCAATTAGACCCAAAGGTTAATGGCTGGACGGTTTGGGTATGAAATAAGCAAGAAAACAATGTGAACAAGGGGCAAAATTGGAAATAGCATAAAAGTTAATAGTTAAATAATGATGTAATTGAAAAATCTAGACATTTCTTCATATTTTCTCAGCCAAAATGCCATAGAAGGTCTGGAGAAAGTTGGTTTTTCATATTTTTACATCATGTGAGTTTAATTCTTACTTTTCTTGATAATTTTTATGTTTTTATGACTTTTACAATTAGGTCCACTTGTAGAATTCATTAGTTTTTGATTTTATGGGTGAAATTGGAAGTTACCCTGGATGGATAAGGGAATTTTATGATTAATTATTATGAAATTTAAGTTCTAATTTCATATTAAGGTGGTTTTATTAAGTGATTTTGATAGGAAATGATATTTAGGACCTAATTGTGAAAAAGTTGTGAATTGAAGGTTTCTGTTGAAATTAAGAATATAAAAGGTTTTGAAATAGTTTATAATGATAAAATAAAGTGTTAATTGAGAAAAATTAGTTCAATTGATAGGTGAATTGAGCAGGGACTAAATTGTGAAAACTGTAAATTTTGGGGTAAAAGTGCAATTTCGAAATTTGAACAGCATAAATTGTGAAGTGAAATAGAATTGAAATGGATGCTAATGAAGGAATGATTTTATAATTATAGATCAAGAAAACGAACTGAATCATGGAAAGGAGAAAATTCAAGAATAGTCCCTGAATTTCTACGACTTTTGCAAATTAGTCCAGGTAAGTTCATATGGCAAAGTTCAATGTTTTGATATGAAAATCTTATGATTGTTAAAGTATTTTATTGTTGATGAATACTATCAATTTGCATTAAATAATGAATAATGTGTAACTAAAAGTACAAATTAGTAGGAACAATGGATTTGAGTGCTTCTATTCTGTGACCCTGATGAATTGACGAAAAATATGTAATAAGTGTGCCCATTTAAGACCATAGCTGGGCTATGGCATCGGTGCAATGTGATAATGTGACTCCGTATAAGACCATAGCTGGGCTATGGCATCGGTATAATGTGATAATGTGATTCCGTATAAGACCATGTCTGGGATATGGCTTCGGTATGATATGTGAACCGTGTAAGACCATGGCAAGGCTATGGCTTCGGTGTGTGATGCGTAACAATGTGAAAGTCTATAGTTTACTATGGCAATGTGATAATGAAGCACTCAATTCCCTTATTGTTCCCTAATTTGACAATGAAGTAAATGAGAAATGGGCCTAAGGGAGTTAAATTGTGAGTAGCCATATGGAAATTATTCCAATGAGTTATTAATGAAATTGTGATTTGGAGGATGAAATAGTTAAACTAATAGATATATGATTGTGTACGATATTTGATATGATTTGTGTTTATATGCCTATGACCTTACTAAGCTTCAATAAGCTTACTTGTGTGTGTTTAATATTTTTATGTAGATTGACTTGAAGTGAAGTGGGTAGATCGGATCAACACAATAGGGCACACTATTTAGATCAATTCTGGTATTTTTTGTTTTATGTTTAAAGATTTATATGGCATGTATAGAGTTTGAATGAATTGAAGTAAAGATGTTATGAACTAGTTAACAATATTTGTACTAAAACAGTTTTTGGTAAGTAGTAGTAGTTTGACTTTGAAAATTCACCATAAATTGTGGAAATTGAGTTAAGGGCTAGAAAAAAATGAGATTAAAGCCTAATGAGTCTAGTTTCATATAGAGGAAACGGTGCATGCAATTGGATTTTATGTTATGAGATATTTAAATTGTGGTGAGACAGAGTCTGAATGACTTCGAGTTCCCCTGTTCTGATTTTAGAAAATCATTAAAAATTGCACAAGAGTCATACTGTATATGTATGGATTCCTCATTGGGTCTATTTTTAAGAGAAACAAACGGCATGGTTATTTGAATTTTGTACAGAGAGAAATTTGGTTCGTAGTGCATAGGGGTCAAAGTAGCCAAACCCTGAAACAGGGGAGGATTTAACTAATAAACTGTACTAATTGGACCAACCAAAAATTATAAAAAAAAATTGATAAGTAGATATATGAGTATAAATTCGGGGAAAATTTACGGATTTGGGTTTCGAGTTTTATAACTCGAGATATGAATTATTTAACAACTATGACGCAGTTGGACAGCTTGTCTGAAAAGTATGATATAAATTATCTAAATTTGGTTAAGTACTCAAATAAGTTTAGTAGTGCCTTGTGCTCGACTCCGGCAACGGTCTCGGGTAAGGGGCGTTACATTTATTGGTATCAGAGCTTCGGTTTAGCCGATTCTCGGAATATGTATGATGTGAAAAGTGTCTAGAATTACATGCCATATAAATCTGTGATAGTGTGCTGTGTATGATCCGATCTAATCCTTGTTTTTATTATAGATTATCTTCGATTTGAAAAGATGTCAGATAGACCAGAACAAACTGAGCAAGAAGAAGTTAATAGCAGAGTACAAACCTCTGAACAAGGAACAAGTAGTGAAGCTCCGATTTCATTGATGCGAGAACAAGAACTCAAAAATATGATTTATGGATTCATGAATCAATGGTATAATGAGAATGTGCGAGAAAGAAATCAGACTACACAACCTCCTCCCCCTATCTCAACATCTGTAGTACCCCCGGTTGCTCCTCCACCTCCTCCGACAACTGAATCTGGCAAACGTTCTCCATTTGAAAAGCTCAGAAAACATGGGGCTGAAGAATTTCGGGGAAGAACAGATGATGACCCTGTTAAAGCTGAATATTGGTTACAAAGTATAATGAGGGTTTTTAAGCAAATGGCGTGCTCACCAGATGATTACTTAATATGTGCCGTGTCATTATTGAAAGAAGAAGCTTATAACTGGTAGGAAACAATAGAAGCTGTTGTACCGGCTGAGAAGATCACTTGGGAATTTTTTCAAAATGAATTTAAGAAGAAATATGTCGGTAGAAGATATCTGGATAAGAAGAAAAGAGAATTTCTCGACTTGCGACAGGGAAACAAGTCAGTGGCTGAATATGAAAGAGAATTTGTTTATCTGAGCAAATATGCTCGAGATATAGTACCTACAGAAGAAGAAATGTGTATCAGATTTGAAGAAGGGCTTAATGATGAGATTAAAATGATGATAGGGGGCATTGAGATACGAGAATTTGTTGTTCTATCAGATCGTGCTCAGAAGCTTGAAGAAGTATATAATAAAAAGATGCAATGAGATAGAAGAAGTAAAGAATCTTTCAAAAGAAGTGCATCTAAGTCATTTTCGACTTTACCAGTGAAGAAATCTAAAGAGGAATTCAGTCGAGCCACTTCAGTACCGGAAAGATCAGGAAAAAGTAGGCCAAGACAATCTGATTACAAAGCATCTGACAGACCTACTGTTAGTGTGGGTAGTGTACAAAATACCCAAAGGCCTAAGTGTCAACATTGTGGAAGAAGTCACCCCGGTGAATGTAGAAGTAAGTTAGGGGCTTGTTATAAATGTGGGGCCACTGATCACTTTATTCGTGATTGTCCCCAATTACAAGTAGAAGAAGTGGAACGGAGGGAGAAACAGAAAATTCTTCCTCAAAAAGGAAGACGCTCTGGTCAGAGCAGTGCTACAGGGGCTACTCGTTCGGGTATGAAAGATACTGCTAGCCGATCAGAAGTTAGGGCTCCTGCTCGTACTTATGCCATTCGAGCGAGAGAAGAAGCAACAGCTCCAGATGTAATTACTGGTACTTTCTATCTTTATGATGTTTCTGTGTATGCTTTAATAGACCATGGGTCTACTCATTTATATATTTGCACTATGTTAGCATCTGAAAAGAACTTATTTGTTGAGCCTACTGATTATGATGTACAAGTTACAAATCCGTTAGGTCAAAGTGTGGTAGTTAATTTAATATGTCATAACTGCTCACTGAAAGTTAAGGGCTGTGATTTCCCCGCTGATTTGATGCTGCTACCCTTTCGTGAATTTGATATTATCTTGGGCATGGACTGGTTAATGAAACATGACGCGGTAGTGAATTGTCGAGAAGAACGAAATAGCTTGAAATGTCAAACAGGAGATATTGTTTTGGTTGAGTCTGGGAATTTGGATGACATGGTTAGAATGATTTCCTTTATGTCTGCTCAGAAATTGTTGTGTAAAGGAAATGAGGCTTATTTAGCCTATATTCTTGATACTCGAAGTTCTAAATCAAAGTTAGAGCAACTATCTGTTGTAAATGAATTCATGGATGTATTTCCTGAAGAATTACCAGGTTTACTACCCGATAGAGAAGTTGAGTTCGTGATAGACGTGCTTCCAGGAACAGCTCCCATATCAGTGACACCGTATAGAATGGCTCCAGCAGAATTAAGAGAGTTAAAAGTGCAGTTGCAAGAACTGTTAGACAAAGGGTTTATCAGACCGAGTATGTCACCATGGGGTGCACCTGTCTTATTTGTGAAAAAGAAGGATGGTTCATTGAGGCTGTGCATAGATTACAGGCAGCTGAATAAGGTAACAATTAAAAATAAATATCCTTTGCCTCGTATTGATGATTTATTCGATCAGCTTAAGGATGCTACAGTGTTTTCAAAAATAGATCTCAGATCTGGGTATTATCAGTTAAAGGTAAAGGAATGTGATGTACCGAAAATAGCTTTTAGAACTCGGTATGGTCATTATGAGTTTTTAGTTATGCCATTCGGTTTGACAAATGCTCCTACTGCTTTTATGGATTTAATGAATCGAATTTTCCAGTCTTACCTGGATAGATTTGTGGTTGTGTTTATTGACGATATACTGATCTATTCAAAGACAGAATCCGAGCATGCTCAGCACTTGAGAATTGTACTACAGATATTAAGGGAAAAACAGTTATATGCAAAATTTAGTAAATGTGAATTTTGGCTTCATGAAGTGGGATTCTTGGGTCACATTGTGTCAGTTGATGGTATACGGGTAGATCCGAGTAAGGGGTCAGCGGTGATTAATTGGAAAACTCCAAAGAATGTTATGGAAGTGCGAAGTTTCCTTGGATTAGCTGGTTACTATCGTCGATTTGTGAAAGATTTTTCACTGATTGCTTCACCGATAACTAAATTATTACAGAAGAATGTTGAGTTTGTATGGTCTGATGAGTGCCAACAAAGTTTTGATCAATTAAAGAAAATGTTGACAGAGGCTCCGGTGTTAACTCAGCCTGAATCAGGTGTGCCATATGTAGTATATAGTGATGCGTCTCTGAATGGTTTAGGTTGTGTATTGATGCAGTCAGGAAAAGTTGTAGCATATGCTTCTCGACAGTTGAAACCACATGAGAGGAACTACCCTACACATGATCTTGAATTAGCTGCCATAGTATTTGCTTTAAAAATTTGGAGACACTACCTATATGGAGAGAAATGTTATGTGTATACAGACCATAAAAGTTTGAAATATTTAATGTCGCAGAAAGAGCTGAATTTGAGACAGAGGCGATGGTTAGAGCTGTTGAAAGATTACGATCTTATCATTGATTATCATCCGGGTAAGGCAAATGTAGTGGCAGATGCACTTAGTCGGAAATCATCATTATTTGCTCTTCGAGCGTTAAATGCTCATTTGTCTGTTAATGAAAATGGTTCTATATTAGCTGAATTAAAGACAAAACCAGTATTCTTTCAACGAATTCGGGAATTGCAAGATGAAGATCCAAAGTTGGTGTTGAAACGACAAATGGTTCGGGATAATTTGAACTTAGATTACTCTATTGATAATAGTGGTATATTATACTATTGTAATAGAATTTGTGTCCCGAATAATCTAGAATTGAAGAAGGATATCTTATCAGAGGCTCATAGTAGTATGTACTCGATTCATCCGGGTAGTACGAAGATGTATTGTGATTTGAAAAAAATGTATTGGTGGCCTGGTATGAAACGGGAAATTTGTGAATTTGTGGCAAAATGTTTAATCTGTCAACAGGTAAAAGCTGAACATCAAGTGCCTACAGGTTTGTTACAACTCGTAATGATTCCAGAATGGAAGTGGGAACATGTGACGATAGATTTTGTATCTGGATTGCCAGTGACTCCGAAGAAAAAAGATTCGATTTGGGTGATAGTAGACAGATTCACTAAATCGGCGCATTTTATTCCGGTCAGAACAGATTTTTCACTTGATAAGTTAGCGGAATTATATGTGTCAGAAATTGTGAGATTACATGGGGTGCCGGCATCAATTACTTCTGATCGAGATTCGAGGTTTACTTCGAGATTTTGGAATAAACTACAGGAAGCTTTAGGTACTAAGTTAAAATTTAGTACAGCTTTTCACCCTCAGACAGATGGACAGTCAGAGCGAGTGATTCAGATTTTGGAAGATATGTTAAGGTGTTGTATACTCGAGTTCAGTGGCAGTTGGGAAAGGTACTTACCTTTAGCTGAATTTGCTTATAATAACAGTTATCAAGCTAGTATCAAAATGGCACCGTTTGAAGCTCTGTATGGAAGGAAGTGCAGAACCCCGTTGTATTGGTCAGAATTAAGTGAATCGAAATTAGTCGGAGTGGATTTAATTCGGGAAACTGAAGAGAAAGTTCAGATTATTCGGGAAAGTTTGAAAGCTGCTTTCGATCGTCAAAAGTCGTATGCAGATTTGAAAAGAAGAGATATAGAGTTCAATGTGGGTGATCGTGTGTTCTTGAAAGTTTCTCCGTGGAAAAAAGTTTTACGGTTTGGTAGAAAAGGAAAGCTTAGTCCACGATTTATCGGACCATACGAAATCATTGAGAGGATCGGTCCGGTAGCTTATAGATTGGCCTTGCCTCCAGAACTTGAGAAGATCCATAATGTATTTCATGTATCTATGTTGAGACGATATAGATCAGACCCTTCACATGTGATTCCTCATACTGAGATAGAGCTACAATCAGATATGACTTATTCGGAGGAACCAGTGAAAATATTAGCTCGAGAAGTTAAAGAACTACGGAATAAACGAGTACCGTTAGTAAAAGTGTTATGGCATCGACATGGATTGGAGGAGGAAACCTGGGAAACAGAGGAGTCAATGAGATCACAGTATCCAAATCTGTTTTCAGGTAACAAATTTCGAGGACGAAATTTTTAAAGGGGGAGAGTTTGTAACGGCCTAATTTTCAGTGGTGTCGGAAATGGTGATTTGAGATCACTAAATTCGACAAATAAGATTGAACAAGATAGTAATTTAATATTTATGAATCAAGTAAGAATTTAGAAGAATTTGTGAAATGGTGAAATTAGTGAATTAAAAGAATTTATTAGGTCAAACGGGTCAAAAATGAGGTATCGAGACCTCAAAGTTGAAAATCGAGCTATAAATATTTTTATAAATATTTATGGAGTGTCATTGAGTTAGTATTAAAGTTTCGTTAGAAAATTTTAACGTTTGGATGGCTAATTAATTAAAAAGGACTAAATTGAAAATAGCGTAAAATTTGTTAAATTGTGAGTAAATAGCTTAAGTATTTAAAAATATGGATTTAAAGAGCAATTAGACCCAAAGGTTAATGGCTGGACGGTTTGGGTATGAAATAAGCAAGAAAACAATGTGAACAAGGGGCAAAATTGGAAATAGCATAAAAGTTAATAGTTAAATAATGATGTAATTGAAAAATCTAGACATTTCTTCATATTTTCTCAGCCAAAACGCCATAGAAGGTCTGGAGAAAGCTGGTTTTTCATATTTTTACATCATGTGAGTTTAATTCTTACTTTTCTTGATAATTTTTATGTTTTTATGACTTTTACAATTAGGTCCACTTGTAGAATTCATTAGTTTTTGATTTTATGGGTGAAATTGGAAGTTACCCTGGATGGATAAGGGAATTTTATGATGAATTATTATGAAATTTAAGTTCTAATTTCATATTAAGGTGGTTTTATTAAGTGATTTTGATAGGAAATGATATTTAGGACCTAATTGTGAAAAAGTTGTGAATTGAAGGTTTCTGTTGAAATTAAGAATATAAAAGGTTTTGAAATAGTTTATAATGATAAAATAAAGTGTTAATTGAGAAAAATTAGTTCAATTGATGGGTGAATCGAGCAGGGACTAAATTGTGAAAACTGTAAATTTTGGGGTAAAAGTGCAATTTCGAAATTTGAACAGCATAAATTGTGAAGTGAAATAGAATTGAAATGGATGCTAATGAAGGAATGATTTTATAATTATAGATCAAGAAAACGAACTGAATCGTGGAAAGGAGAAAATTCAAGAATAGTCCCTGAATTTCTACGACTTTTGCAAATTAGTCCAGGTAAGTTCATATGGCAAAGTTCAATGTTTTGATATGAAAATCTTATGATTGTTAAAGTATTTTATTGTTGATGAATACTATCAATTTGCATTAACTAATGAATAATGTGTAACTAAAAGTACAAATTAGTAGGAACAATGGATTTGAGTGCTTCTATTCTGTGACCCTGATGAATTGACGAAAAATATGTGATAAGTGTGCCCGTTTAAGACCATAGCTGGGCTATGGCATCGGTGCAATGTGATAATGTGACTCCGTATAAGACCATAGCTGGGCTATGGCATCGGTATAATGTGATAATGTGATTCCGTATAAGACCATGTCTGGGATATGGCTTCGGTATGATATTTGAACCGTGTAAGACCATGGAAAGGCTATGGCTTCGGTGTGTGATGCGTAACAATGTGAAAGTCCATAGTTTACTATGGCAATGTGATAATGAAGCACTCAATTCCCTTATTGTTCCCTAATTTGACAATAAAGTAAATGAGAAATGGGCCTAAGGGAGTTAAATTGTGAGTAGCCATATGGAAATTATTCCAATGAGTTATTAATGAAATTTTGATTTGGAGGATGAAATAGTTAAACTAATAGATATATGATTGTGTACGATATTTGATATGATTTGTGTTTATATGCCTATGACCTTACTAAGCTTCAATAAGCTTACTTGTGTGTGTTTAATATTTTTATGTAGATTGACTTGAAGTGAAGTGGGTAGATCGGATCAACACAACAGGGCACACTATTCAGATCAATTCTGGTAGTTTTTGTTTTATGTTTAAAGATTTATATGGCATGTATAGAGTTTGAATGAATTGAAGTAAAGATGTTATGAACTAGTTAACAATATTTGTACTAAAACAGTTTTTGGTAAGTAGCAGTAGTTTGAATTTGAAAATTCACCATAAATTGTGGAAATTGAGTTAAGGGCTGGAAAAAAATAAGATTAAAGCCTAATGAGTCTAGTTTCATATAGAGGAAACGCTGCATGCAATTGGATTTTATGTTATGAGATATTTAAATTGTGGTGAGACAGAGTCTGAATGACTTCGAGTTCCCCTGTTCTGATTTTAGAAAATAATTAAAAATCGCAAAAAATTAATTATGAGTCATACTGTATATGTATGGATTCCTCATTGGGTCTATTTTTAAAAGAAACAAACGGCATGGTTATTTGAATTTTGTACAGAGAGAAATTTGGTTCGTAGTGCACAGGGGTCAAAGTAGCCAAACCCTGAAACAGGGGAGGATTTAACTAATAAACTGTACTAATTGGACCAACCAAAAATTATAAAAAAAATTAGTAAGTAGATATATATGTATAAATTCGGGGAAAATTTACGGATTTGGGTTTTGAGTTTTATAACTCGAGATATGAATTATTTAACAACTATGACGCAGTTGGATAGCTTGTCTAAAAAGTATGATATAAATTATCTAAATTTGGTTAAGTGCTCAAATAAGTTTAGTAGTGCCTTGTGCTCGACTCCGGCAACGGTCTCGGGTAAGGGGCGTTACAGAGTTAGAGTTATATCACGTCATTTGATGATTTAGTATTTGTTTAGAGTTATATCATGTCATTTGATGATTTAGCATTTGTTGCGGATCATCAAATATATACTGCTTCTTCAGGGATAATCTTGGTGTGGTAGTTGGGAAATGTACCCATATTGTAGTAAACATGTAACTGTTTTCTATTTATTTGAAAGATGAATAAATAAATAAAGTTAATTTCACATTTCACTATTATGTCTTTTGTATTTTCTGTCTTTGATATTTTGCATGCATAGCGAAATTGGGAGAAGTAAATATTAGCTCATTGATTGTCTAAAGTTCAAACTGAAGATAAGTGGAATTGTAAAGAATGTTTACATAGTGAGAAAGATAATTTACTTCAGTAGATAATCTAAATAATTCCTTAATCCCATAAAAGAATTAAAGTGCACATTTGATTCAAATATTGAGAATGATTATTATGTTGTCTACAATTCCAATTGGGGAGATGACTAGTCTTGCCTATCAGAGTAGTTGACTCCAAGAGTATAGACATCGATGTATTCATTAGTAGAATGATACACTGGATTGGACCCATGTAACACCTATATCTTGTCTTTGTCGCCATATTAGGGTTATAGAGAATTACCGATCAATACGATAACATTTAACCTCAAAGCATCTCAATAAAATCATTTAACACTACTTAAGTAAAACACATTAAAGAAAAACAAACATGTGCATTTTGGCATTAAATCGGGCTTTCGAGGCCCTAAAAAGATATCATAAACAATTTGGGACTAAATCGTAACAAAACATAAGTTTTAAGATAAAGATGCAAAAATGTGAAAATAGGGGTCACGCGGCTATGTGATATATCCCAGGGTTGTGTAACAATCAAACAAAGGGACACATGGCCATGTTTTAGCTCATGTCTTCACTCGTATAACTGTCTGACTTGCCACACACGATCGTGTCGCAGGCAGTGTGCTAGGCCATGTAACACACTTACTTGATACACTAACAATTTGCAAATGACACATTTGACAGCTTGTGTCCCATGCCCTGTAATCCATAATTTGACCTTAAAAACAAGCCATTTCAAGGCCAAAACACTCCTAACCAACCATCCTGTTTGTGCACACATTCAAGCAGCCTAAACATCATTTAAACACTTATAAACATACCGCTTCAAACATATTATTTCATTTAACTAATATGTCATTCAAAGGTACCACATTCGTATCAAAACATCACTAACCCAATCAAAGTAATATAGCCACATTTCAAGCACAAAACTTAGTTCTATTAACTACCAAATGACAATCAACTTAACCATTTACATTTCAGTTCAAACATACCATAAAGAAGCATATATTCCAAGTACCTAAAAGTGACCAAAAAACTTAAACTTATCAAAGCGTTTTAAGAAAATCCATCAAACAAAACTTAAGCTCTAAAAGCATATTTGTACCAAAATGATCATTAACACACTTATGAACTATTACTACACAAAGTTTTATACATGCCATATAACCAAGATATCCAAAATCTACCAAATTTGTCCTTGACATAGTGTGTTTCTTTGAGCTTGATCCGATCTCCCAACCGCAAAAACGAAATCTACAAAACAAAGAACAAACAGAGGTAAGCTTACTTGAAGCTCAATAAGTTTGTAAAAATAATGATAGAGCTTACCACAAGTTATCTTAACAACACAATTGGATAACAACTAAGATAATTCCTTGTTGTTCACAATCCACCACAGATAAGAGCTACATGTTTCATTAAATCAGTTTGATTAGATATCATAGGTCGTCATTTTCAAAAATGCAGAGTATCACTTATTCGATCTAGATTCCAGAACATTCATCGTTTCGTAATGTTGCTCACACAAGCTTACGAGAATTCATAACTTACATAGGATTCTCAGCCATTGGATTAGTCCAAATCATTAGAACAAAATATGTAATCATTTCATCACTTCACGTCCCGGCCTAAGGCCTAATCCCCTTAATTATTCGTATTACCAACTTTTAAATTGATCCAATAAGCTTAAAAATTCTACAAACTAAATATTTATAATTTTTTGAAAAGAAAAACTAAGTATAAAAATTAGACATACGAACTTACCAGGTTGATTTGTAGTAATAGCCAAAGTACAGGGACTACTCCGCTACCTTATCTTTTCCTCGGTCATCAACACGTTCGTGATCTAAAACAATAGTTCCATTCAATTAACTAAATCAATAGCCAAGTTTAATCATTCTATACATTTTAAGTCCTTTTTGACATTTACAAAATTTCCCTCAATTTCTCGCCTTTATTCAATTTAATCCTTAAACCCCAAACATGCAATTTACCTATTTTTTCTTAATCTCATTCCAGCCAAACCTTCCATGGTTTTCCAACAGCCTTTATTTGCAAATATTTCATATCAAGGACAAGCACTTTCATCATTTTTTCAATTTAGTCCTTAAATATTAAAATGATAAAAAAATTACTTTACAAAACAGTCCAATCTAAAATCTAAGCTTAGAAATCTTTCAAAAGCTTCAGGGAAACAACTCAATTCATCAATGGTGCAATCCACAATGTTTGACAGTTTTACAAATTAGTCCGAATTAGCTAGATTAAGCTAATACGAACTCAAAAACATAAAAATTACTAAAAACGAGCATAAAAACACTTACGAATTAAAGCTTTAAAATAAAAGGATGAAACCCTAGTTTTTCTCTCCTTATGCCGTAGAGAAGATGAAATAAAGCTTAAATTATTCTTTTTCTTTTCTTTAATTTAATATATATAGGTTTTTTGGTAAATATTTCAAAGTTCTTAATTAAACATTAATTAATTACAATTTACCTTAATTAAGCTTATCCATTTAAATAAATAACTATATTGATCTACCCATTAAATCTTTATTGGCTAATTTATTCATTTAACCCTCTAAATTTAGTAGACTCTACTTTTATAGCTTTTACGATTCAGTCCTTTTTACTAAGTAACTATTTAAATATTATAATCTCATAACCAAATTTTAGTATTACACTAATGACCTCGTAAATATTTAACTAATAAATTTTATGAATTGACACGTCAGATTTTTTATCCTGAAACTACTATTCCTGACACCACAAAAAAATCGACTGTTACAACTCAAGATGAATTAATTCTGAATCTTTTTGTGAATTAATTCACTTGTGACGTTCATAGTGTAATTTACCTAAATCTTGTATTAGTCACTGACCATGCGTATGCAACTCATGTACTTTAATATGAGTGTATACTTATGTTCTAAAAATGATCAAGCCTATAGTCGGTATGTTGGGTACATGACTTGTGTATGGCATGGCTTTACTAGCAACAGTGGAATCCATAGCTCAATTAAAGAGTAAATGATATCCTCTCATTGGCATTGTGTGGATTGATAAATATGAAATGTGGCCACGGGTTGTTACTTCTCGAATGAGCAATTTATCATTTGTTGACAGTGACATATTAATCATTAAGAAGACACAATGGTGACAATGAGATAAAATAGGATTGTATTGAGTAAATGGATTTAACTCAAAGGAATCAAGGATATTATATGAGGGTAACGCACACATGACGAGGTCATTGAACAAAGCAGTTGGATGAATTACTTTCGTAAAGAGTATACAATAAGGAGTTTTCAATCATGGTATTTCTTGTAGATTGACTCCATGATTAAGTAATTGTGAATTATCAGAACGATGCAGTCCTTTTTACTAAGTAACTATTTAAATATTATAATCTCATAACCAAATTTTAGTATTACACTAATGACCTCATAAATATTTAGCTAATAAATTTTATGAATTGACACGTTAGATTTTTTATCCTGAAACTACTATTCCTGACACCACTAAAAAATCGACTGTTACAACTCAAGATGAATTAATTCTGAATCTTTTTGTGAATTAATTTACTTGTGACGTTCATAGTGTAATTTACCTAAATCTTGTGTTAGTCACTGACCATGCATATGCAACTCATGTACTTTAATATGAGTGTATACTTATGTTCTAAAAATGATCAAGCCCATAGTCGGTATGTTGGGTACATGACTTGTGTATGGCATGGCTTTACTAGCAACAGTGGAATCCATAGCTCAATTAAAGAGTAAATGATATCCTTTCATTGGCATTGTGTGGATTGATAAATATGAAATGTGGCCACGGGTTGTTACTTCTCGAATGGGCAATTTATCATTTGTTGACAGTGACATATTAATCATTAAGAAGACACAATGGTGACAATGAGATAAAATAGGATTGTATTGAGTAAATGGATTTAACTCAAAGGAATCAAGGATATTATATGAGGGTAACGCACACATGACGAGGTCATTGAACAAAGCAGTTGGGTGAATTACTTTCGTAAAGAGTATACAATAAGGAGTTTTCAATCATGGTATTTCTTGTAGATTGACTCCATGATTAAGTAATTGTGAATTATCAGAACGATGCTTCTGGATATAATTGCAATCACTAGAGCCTAATTGTATATGTTCGATTGGTCCCTTTGCTAGCTCAGCAAAAGCTTGATCAGACTACATTTGAATCAAAAGTAAAATCTATGACTTTAGGAATAATTTAATTGAGTCAATTTATTCGATGTGTAATTACATTAGGTGATCGTGAGAATTGATCAACTAGAGAATTTGATTAAAGAATTTTCTTGAAAAATTAATTTGAAAAATCTAAGTGATTTTTGAAAAAATTAATTTTGATCAAGTAAAATTAAATTAATCAAATCAATTAAAATTAATATGATATTTTTTAAAGTTAATTTTTAAGTCAAACAATTGGCTCAATGGTAATTAAACTTGAAATTTGGTCCTGAAATCGTAAATTGGGCCCAAAAGCCCAAAATTGAGACCTAAAAACTGGTCAAACCGGACCTGATATGTGAAACCAGGCTGATGGTTCAATCGGTAGCTAGACCGGACCAAACCAGCAGCAACTAAACCGACTTGGGATGCCGTAAGGGTGTCGCACCTGTATCACCGTACATGGTGGTGCCGGTTGCTGTGAATAGTTTAGTATTAAATTTAATTTAATACATATCTTAATAGTATTTTATTAATTTAATATTAAAGTGATTATCTTAATATTATATTTAATTTAATGTTTATCTTATTATTATTTTAATAATATTTATTATTAATTTTAATATAATATTTATTTTGATAAATATTATATTAATTTAATATAAAAGTGATTAAGTTTAATCATAGTTAAACTCTCTAAACTCTCCCTATATAAAGAGAGCCTTGGATCATTATTTCCACACCCTTGAATTTAAAAGAAAGTTGTAGAGAGAAAATTTTCTTAAGAGATTATTCCAGAAAATTTCTAGAGATATTTTTTTGATTTACAACTTAACCCAAAAGTTTGGAGAAATTGTAAAATTACCCCACTAGTAATCTTTGTGAAAATTTTTCTGATTCGAAGCGAGCCTACACTCAGTAGACGTGAGCTTGAGGATAGCGGAGAAGACTGCTCAATCAAAGCGTTTATTAAGTATTTATTACTTTAGATATCATAGCCAATATCTTGCTCTGGAAAAATTTTAAAACTTTGGCTTTTCCCTAAATTTATTTTCCGCTGTGTTTTCCAAACCTATTTTTCTAACAGGATGTATATAATGTCTTTGGGTTTTGCACTTATATGCATTGGTGTGTGCAATTCTAAGCTCTTGTGACCATTCTTGGTGTGGTGGTGGCTTCCTGTATGTTCAAGTTCATTTTACTAATATTACATTTGACGAAAAGCTTTATACGGATAGCTACTTGCTTATAGAAAATGAATATGAATGGTTGTGCTATAAAGTTTAAAGAAAAGGTGAAGTCTTTGCATGTGTTGCCATGATATATAAATACGTTCCATGGTATGATAATAATATATATTAATCATATTATATGTGCTATACTAATTGCGTTAGTCGACATGATTGTAAATTCTTATGCTTAACTTGCCTTATGTGATGTTGTTGAGAATGTTATAGTAAGTATGCATGTTCTTATGGCATTTGGTATGCTCACCTCCAACAAGGTAAGTATAGTGAATTCCATTTGAACTTACTAAGTATTATTTGCTTCATTCCGTTGTTTTTGCGCATAGATTGTTGATTTTGTGAGTCTTGAAGCCTAACTCAATTCGAGACATCACACGATCATCAAAATCAATAAGATTATGAAAGTGACATATTTTTAGTTGTGGCATGTATTAGTGTGTCTAAATAGTAAATATATTAATTTCATATTACTTAGTCTTTATGTTGAATTTTGTTTAAATTTGAGCTCGCAAGCTTCACTTGTTATTTCATCACCTTATCATTCTTTTGGTAAATCATTGATATGCATGGATACTTACCTTTGGAGATTCTAAATTGCGAATTTAAAAGTGTATTATAGTTGCTTTTGTACAGGCTTGAGTGTTTTTAAGCATGTGTTAGATATATCATGAATAAAGGGGCTTAGGAAAGCATTTTGAAGTGTTTAAATCATGCTCAGTGAGCCACATCGCAACCATGGAATTGCAACATCGTGACTTCACCACCTGATGTCACAACATCTCTACTCAGTAAGGCATGTCGCAACATCACAAGTCCCCTTATCATGGCGTTATGCCATTCTATAACCCTGTACCATTTAACGCATTTTGACCTTTTTTCCAACCACCCTCAATCGACTATGATTGAATTTTAAATGATTTTAAATTATTTTTAGAACTTTAAATTTGTATAAAACTTATTTATAAAAAAAATTAAACTCTTAACTTTCAAATAAAAATTGAGATTTCCTATCTATACATGCTCCAGTGACATTTCCCATTCGTACCAATCGTTAGGATCCGTGAGGGGTGTTACAATAGAAATTGAGTAAATTGGTTGAAGGATTATTATGTTGTTTATCAAGTCCAATTAAAGAGATACACTATCTTAGACATCAGACTGATTGACTCCTAGAAGATAGAGACATAAATGTGGTTACTTGGATTGAGAATACATTAGACATGACCCAAGTTGATTTAATCCTAGATTCGTTTATGAATTAATTCCTTTGTAACGTTCATAGTGTGACTTACTTCAATCCCGAGTAAGTGATTGATTATGTATACGTTACTCATATACTTTGATGTATTGAAACATCAAGTTCGAATAAATAAATAGCCAAAAGTTGACATGTTGGGTATACGACTTCTTCATGACATAGCTTCATTTACAATAGTGAAATTCATACCCCCAATAAAAGGGTTAATGTTATCCTCTCATTGGCATTACATAATAGATGGAAATGTAACGTGGCCATGAGTCATTTGTTTAAGACAAATGATTTGTTACACCCCATAATTAGGCATAGAAGTTTTGAGGGTAAATTACGAATTTTGGCTCGGAATGGGTTTAGAAATTTTAAATTGTGGTAACCTGAAATTGTTTTTGTTTATGGTTTCATGAAAATTAAAACAATTTTTGAAAATAATGTTCAAAAGACTTTCAATTTTGAAAAAAGGACTGATTTCTAAAAGGGTCTAAATTATGAGTTTTTAAAAGGTAATTAAACTAAATTTTAATTTTTACCCTATTTTCCTCCTCCATCTTTATAAAACCCACTTCCATTGCATTCGAAGGTTCCTCTCATTCAATTTTAATTCTCAAACTTAATTCTTTAGATTTCTATCATTTCCTAAGCCATAAATCTCTATAGTATTTCAACAAAAACATCCAAGAACGCCATAAATTTCTCCACTGTTAAATTTTTGGGTTTTTCGAGTTTTTGATCAAACATTTGATTTTTCATCAACTAAGGTAACAATTCGGTTCCTTATTAGTTTTTGATGTTATTTGATCCTTTAAATTGATTTTTTAGCCACTAAATCACATGTTTTAAATCAAAACCGAAAATTGGGTCGTTAATAATGGATTTCAGGATTTTGGGTAAAAATATGGTTTCAAAGTGATTTTGAATTAGTTTTGACATGATTAGGATGCTTCTAAACTTACTTTAAATTTTCATTGAAGATTTCCAACGTTTTAAGGAATTTTCGTGAAAATTACAACAAACATGTCGAAAATTTCGATACCATGAATTGGGTAGTTTTGAGTAGTTTAAAGGTTGAGAATCAGTCATAGGTGAATAATTAGATGAACAAAATCAGTTTTAGGCAAAAAGATTAAGTATAAACCAAGAAATTAAAATTAAAATTTGCTATGTTGAAGGTTTCAATTACATGAGAATTTAGTTTAGGCTTGTGTTTTTATTGTTTGAAGTGAGTTTTTGGCCAAATTTATATTGTGTTGTTGTGTGATTTACCATATTGAAGCTTTAGAATCATCAGGACCTTCAATGACTAAAGATAAAGACAATGAATAGTTAGTTTAAACTTTCGACAATTAGGCGAAAGTGTGATCGGTGAGTGTTTGGAATCGCTACTTGTAGACACGATTCATAGTGTTAATTAAGAGCTTAGGAATAGCCTAAACCCCTATCCTAAGTTTCGAGTGTAAGCCTTCTATTTCCCTTACTTTATTTTGGCAATTATGTGATTATGTGAATAATTGTGGATTGATTATTATGATATGATATTATGATATGAGATTTGTGTGATGACTATTGTGAATTGTGTTGTGTTGTGGGCATGATATACATGCCAAATGAGGATGATAATGATATGTTAATAATGCAAATATGTAGCGAAAGCAATTGAAATTTCGGTAAATATATGTGTTGAATTGTGAAATGTGATATTATTATGACGTGTAATATGTGAGAATATTTGTATGTGACATGTGATGTACTGATTTTAGTGCACACATATCTGGCCAAATATGTGATGACTCAATAAGCACTATTGTGGCACTTAAAGTGCAATTAAATGTGAAACTGATAAGCATGCATTTTGTACAAGTTGTGATGTAAATTGATGAATATGAACAGAGATGATGTGTATTAAATTGGTAATTAAAAATGTGTAATTGTGGATATTTTGGCCTTGTGATCACTTGAAATCGTTGGATATAAGTGGCATGCCATAGGATTCTGAGTGTTCACCTATTTGTATTGTGTTTTTGGGCACTGAGGTCTTAAGACAGGTTGGAGAGATAAGGGAATATGTGCTAAGGTCCATTCAATGGGGCATGTTTGGTGTGTTGGAGAGTGTTAGCTTTATGCTTCACTTTTTGAGATATGTTTGACTCAATTAGTCAATTGGTATGTTGGAGATCCATGTATCTGATGTGTGGTGATAGAGCCCACTTTTATATTTCATAGCCTCAAGTGCAAAATTATCGTTTAAATGTGATCTTATATGTTGTGATAATATGATGTGAGATGGATGCATAAACATGTGAATAACATGTTAAATACGTTGATTTAAGTTTCATGAAAATGTTACTATGTTATTATAGTAAATTGCGTATGCAATTGTGGATTGGATCGTTTTCATTTAACTTGTGCATGCATGTTAATATATAAGCTAGACACAATTAAAGCATGTATATGTTGTTAATCTTGGCAAATTATTGTAAAATAAATTATTTGTATATAAGTTGAGTGTAGTTATACGTGAGAGTATATGTTAGTTTTATGTTTTAATGAAGAGTGAATATATTGTTGTGACTTGTTTAGAATATAGTTGTGAATGTGTTGTAGCATGCTCTTGTTTAACCTTTGATATTGTGTATACATTATGGTTGTTTTGACATTCACTGAGCTTGATTAAACTCACCCACTCCTTTTAAAACCTTTGCAGACTGTTAGCATTATGGTGTGAGAGATATGAGGATACCAAGGAAGTGATCCAAGTTAGGCTTTAGTATTTGCGTAGGTGGTATTAATATTATTTTTTGAACTTTAGGGATAGGGCAATATGGTTAGACTTTAACTGATTATTATTATGGTCCTCATGATATTTTATGGGTTTAGTTTTCTAGCACTTTTGGTGGATGTCATAATTATTTCATTGGTATTGTTTTGGTTTGAATATTTGCTATGTTGAAGTGCCATGAACTGTATGTGTGGTCAATGAATGTTGAATGACTTGGTAGAACTGTTGCATGGTATGGCCATAATGGTTTGGATATTTTGTAGCTTAATTATTCCAAGGAACTATAGGCTTGGACTTTGGTATGTTGATTCTTGCTCGGACATGTTTTTGATGTTTTGAACTATTATTTTGGTCGTTTTGACATTGGTTTAAAGAGGTAAATGATGCATGTTGATTAGATATTTTTTGGAATGGATTAAATGTTTAGATGTGCAGTATTTTTGTGGTCTGGAGCAGAGGTATCGATATTCGTGTTTTAAAAATGACACCTCTATGATTTTTGAAAGTGCGAGAAGTCAGTAACGTAATTTGGTATCTATACCATATCACGAGTATCAGTACTAAAGGTAAAATAATCGATACTTTAATAAAGGTATTGATAAATTCTGGGGTTTGATTTTTAAACGAGAAATGGAATGCTGTTTTGGTATTGATTTTCCAATCGGTATCGATACCATATAAGAGAAATATTGATACCTTTGTTTTAGTATCGATACTTGCGTAACTTGTTTTAGAATTTTGCTAAGTGGCTCTAATGCATGTTTAATTGATATTATAAGTTTGTTTGAAGTATGTTTGACATGTTTTAATGATGATTAATATATGCTTGACTTAAAATTTTGTAAGAACGCTAATAAAGAGGACGATTGCCTATTAATGTGACATTTTAAAATGTGTGTGATGTGTGATGATGGTGTGGCATTCTAATCTTTGGGCTTGGCGACTGGGCCGGGTATAGGGTGTTAAATGAGTTAATTTCCATTGGTTAGTAATTGATTTTTTCATGAAAGAAGATGTAATGGTTACCTTGAGATAAGATAGAAAGTCAATTATAGTTGATTTTGAGTTTCAATAATTTCAAGTTACACTTTTTGACCATTTAAATCCCATTAATTAGGGTTCATGTCATTATAAGTTTGGGTCATTCTCAAATTTGAGTTGAGTGAATTCAAATTGATAATCAAATTCAAATTGAATGAACTGAATGTTTGGGTTAATGTTGTAATAGGTATATGTAACTACACCCAAATATATAATGGTTGGTTGTTTCTTTTTTAGTTATATATTCGTATGGCTCTTGATCTACCCTCCGCGTTGGGTTAATTATTTGTTTATGCTAAATTATAAAGTAAAAACTTGAAGGTTAAGATATACTCTAAGCCCCTATACACTTTGTACATTTAGAATTTAGTCTTCCTACTTTTATTTTCACATTCAAATTTAAAAATTCAAGTTCAGTTGTTACCAGTTAAAATTCTACTATTAAATGCTCTAATGTCACATTTTGAAATTAACAAATAAATACACTTGGTAGTGATTAATAATAAAAATAACATTGAAAATACTAATTAAGATTTTTTTTTACCTTAAAAGCACCCATTCGAACTCATTATGATATAATATTTTTTTCTATTTTTTGTTAGAGTAGTATTATTAAAAATTGACATCATCATTTTGACTCAAATAGTTAACAGTAGTTGCTATTTAGACTTAACTAATGACATTATTAAAGTAGAGAGATCAAATTATTTCAAAAATTAAAATATGCAAATTAGATCTCAAGTTTCAACATAATCTAAGGTCAATATTGAAATTTGATTATTGCTTATAATGAAAAAGAAAGAAATGCAAACTTGAAATAAATGGAAAGCCATGTGATGGTTCCAATTATATATAACTATGTAATAATTTAATAATTTAATTGAAAAATTAATAATATTAACTATCAAAACTAATTAATAATATTATAAATTTTTTTTTTTGTAATTTTCTACCTACAAGCTTTCATGAGAATTTGTGTTAACTGTTATTATTTATTTATTTTAGTTTTTTTTTATGATAAACCTAATGATTTTATACAATTTGCAACCAGATAAATTTCAAAGTAATTCAAACGCCTAATAGAGTAACTTATTTTCTTAATATGAAACTAGGGCTTAAACATTGGGCTATTAAAATATATGGGCTGCTTTAATTGGATTCCATATAAATCTATTTCATTATAGTAAAACAATCCAATAATATTATAATTTTGTTTGTTTTTCAATCATTTCTATTTGTGTGTGTTTTCTTTTCAAGGATTTATAAATATAAAATAATAAAATTCGTACTTTTAAAATTTTTAATTTCAATTTCTATGCTATCTACAATATTGATACTATGAGCTAACCAGATATCAATGTAAACAAACTAATAAATAAATAAATAATCTAAACACCATAAATTTTAGGAATAACTCATATTTTGACCATTGAATTTGGTCAGTTTTTTTTTCATGTTTCCACCTAATATTTTTCTCGTTTTAAGTTAGTATTTAAATTTATATTTCGTCACACATTGTCTCCTTTTCTTAACATTGTTAAGATGCGATGTCATATCACTCTATCATTGTGCCACGTCATATAGGGGTTGAGTTTAGTTCCGCTTAGTTGTTTTTTATTTTTTTAAAACTGTTCACAATAACTCAATTTAGTTCTCAATTTTTCATACTAATTTTGAATTTTAAAAATTTTAAATTATTTTGACAAAATAAGTTTCTTTTTTGGTTTTTGACATTATTTGGTAAATTTTCAAAATCACTATCATAAATATTTCTAAAAAAAATTCGAGTAAATAAAACATATTCAATAACTATTATATAATATTTTTAAAAGAATATTTTAATATAGAATATTAAGTTATTTTTTCTATTTTTAAATATAAAATATTTATTTTTATATCATAAGAAATTAACATTAGTTACAAATTCAATAAAAAAAAGGAGTTCAATTCGATGTAGGTAACTATACTTTTTGACTTGTATTCTAAAAATCACCCAAATACTACAAATCGGGATTTTTTTTTCTTACCCATAACATCATTACCTAAAACTTTTAAAAAATATATTTAAAAATAAATAAACCAAAATATAATAAAAATCAAGATTTTTTTTAAAAAAATCCCTTTAAATGATTCCATAAAAGGAAACCATAACCCATACTAAAAAAAATCAATCAAAACTTTGACAAACAATATTTAAATGCAAAATTGATCCCCAAGTAGCTAAAATATATTTGATCAAAAAGTGGTACTTAAAAATATATTTCCGTAACACTAATTATCTCAATTGTTAAATTCATTAAAAAAACGCTTAGTTAATTAATTACATTATGACAACTAACATTCATTAACCAATAACGTGCCACTTTTTAACTAAAATTTATTTAAAATTAAAGTTTTATTATTTAAAAGTTGTGGAAATGTAAAAACATGGCTTCTTCTTTTTCTGGAGTTCTGAGCACGAGAAAGGTACATTTCAAAGACTCGACTAGTGTTTTAGAGGATGAGATGGTTGTGGATACTATGACAACCAGAACTTTATCTTGGAATGATCTGGTATTGGGGAATAAATCAGACGAACAGAAAATGGTGAACGAATCAAATCCCTTGGACAAAGATTTTGCTTTACAAGATGAAGATGTTAAGAAGTCGAAAGTTAACGACATCCCTTCTATTGATTTTTCAAAAAAGATCCATCAACTCTTTGTAGAGGATATGGCCACTTCAGTGGTGTTGTTCCAATAGGGTCGGAAGCGTGTAAATTATTGTACTAAAAAATCACACAAAGTTCAATTCTCAGGGAAGAGAGGTGGATCACAAGGATCTCTTAAATATCAAGTCTTTCCTTAGTCAAAATATTCCTTCTATCGTAATTTAATAGCACAATTAAATACTACTATTATACCCTCAAATATTGAAAGAAAAATAGGACAAGAAAGAACACAAGATTTTTAACGAGGTTCGGTAAATTATACCTACGTCCTCGGGCACTAACACCAGATGATAACTTTACCATCTCCAAAATATTACAAACAAATAGAAATCCTTAAGAATTCTCAAATGGGAGAAGAGAGAAAACTTAGAGAGAAAGATTGGTTGGGATGGTTGAAATGAAAAATGGTTAGGCCTATTTAAAGTTGAGGTTTAGGGACTAACTTGCAAATGGCCTAAAAAATTAGGGACCAAAATTGCAATTATCCCATTCAATTTTAAACAACTTGCCTACCATTTTTCCTTTCGGTGCCACTTGCACCTCCCATTTTTGACTTTTCAACTCACCCTTTAATTGACTTTTCAACAATCTCCACCTTGAAGATTTGATTAGGATAATCACATCTTCACATACTTCCTTCAACTCCCCAAATTCGATAAAGCTATCTTTTGTAGTGCCTCCAAATGCGCTCTCAAGCGCCATACACCTGAAGGTGCTCAAATTTTCAGGATGTTAATCAAGTTCAAACAATGATTAAACTTGATTGTTGTTACCACCTTGGTCATCATATCTGCGAGATTATCTGCTGTCGGAATCTTCTGAAGTATAATTTTTCCTTTTTCAAAGACTTCCCGCACAAAGTGATATTTTACGTGATATGCTTGGTTCTTGAATGATAGACCTGATTTTTTGCTAAATGAATAGCGCTCTGACTATCACAATATAGACTAATGTGACTTTGAACAACTCCCAAGTCTTTCAACAATCCATTAAGCCAAATAGCTTCCTTAACAGCTTTTGTAACTGCCATATATTCTGCCTCTGTAGTAGACACTGCTACTGTAGACTGTAAGGTAGACTTCCAACTCACTGGGGCTTTCGCAAGAGTAAACAGATACCTCGTAGTTGAACGACGTTTATCTAAATCACCAGCAAAGTCGGAATCAACATATCCAACTACAAACTGATCAAGTGCTTCATCCTGCTCAAAAATTAAACCAACGTCTACGGTTTTTTGAAGATACCGTAGAATCCATTTCACAGCTTGCCAATGTCCTTTTCCAGGATCATGCATATACCTACTCACAACTCCAACAGCTTGTGAAATGCCAGGCCTCGTACACACCATCGCATACATCAAACTCCCAACTGCATTAGCATATGGGACTTTCGCCATATATTCTCTTTCATCTTCAGTTTTCAGAGATAATTGAGCACTAAGTTTCAAATGAGAAGCAAGTGGGGTACTTACATGTTTTGTGTTTTCATTTACACCAAAACATTGTAATACCTTTTTCAGATGTTGTTTCTGATTTAAACAAAGCTTGCCTCTCTGCCTATCTCTACTTATCTCCATACCGAGAATCTTCTTGGCCTCACCTAGATCTTTTATCTCGAACTCTTGATTCAACTGAGTCTTCAGCTTATCTATCTCTTTTTGGCTCTTCGAAGCGATTAACATATCATCAACATACAAGAGTAGATAAATGAAAGATTTGTCATGTAGCTTCTACAAATACACACAATTGTCATATTTGCATCTTGTGTACTTCTGCCTTCTCATAAAGCTATCAAATCGCTTGTACCACTGCCTCGGGGATTGCTTCAATCCATATAGCGATTTGTTCAGCTTACAAACCCAATTTCTACCACCAGCATCTGTGTATCCTTCGGGCTGAGTTATATAGATCTCCTCTTCTAACTCACCATGCAAGAAAGCCGTCTTAACATCAAGTTGAGCTAGCTCCAAATTCAACTGTGCTACCAAGGCCAACAAAATTCTAATAGAGGAATGCTTCACAACAGGGGAAAATACATTATTGTAGTCAATTCCCTCCTTCTGAGCGTAGCCTTTAGCTACCAATCTTGCCTTGTAGCGAACATCTTTCTTGCTAGGAGATCCATCTTTCTTTGCGAATACCCACTTGCATCCGATTGCCCTTTTACCTTTCAGTAATTGCGCCAACTCCCAAGTATTGTTCTTCCGGAGAGACTGCATTTCTTCATCCATGGCGCATTTCCATTTATCACTTTCTAAGCTTTACATTACTTCTTGATAAGTGATAGGAATATCATCATCAACAATGGGAAGGGTGTAGGCCACCATATCAGTAAATCGAGCAGGTTTACGAATTTCTCTCTGTGGCCTTGCAATTGCAACTGGTTCTGGTGTACTTAACGGTTCTTGGGTCAGAACCTCTTCAACCTCTAATTCCTCCATTGTGGCCGGAGAATTAGACTTATTAACTGGGCAAATCCCCATCTGCTTAAACTCTACCTGTTTTGGAGTACACTCCACCTGCTGTGGAGTATCGCTCATCTGAATATCTTTATCTGCTACATTTTTTAACGTGGCAGATTCATCAAAGGTAACATCTCTGCTATAGATCATTTTCTTTGTGTCTAAGCACCAAAGACGAAATCCCTTCACTCCAGAAGTGATTCCCATAAAGGAAGCTTTCTTTGCCCTCGGATCTAACTTTGATTCCTTCACATGGTAATATGCAGTGGATCCAAACACATGTAAGGAATCATAATCTATAGCCGGCTTTCCAGACCATACCTCCATAGGAGTTTTTCTTTCTAATGCAGATGATGGAAAACGATTAATAAGATGGCCAGCGTATGTCACAGCTTCAGCCCAAAATTGCTTGCCCCACCCAGCATTGGACAACATACATCGAACTTTCTCCAGCAATGTTCGATTCATACGCTCTGCCACTCCATTCTGCTATGGTGTATCCCTAACTGTGAAGTGTTGAACAATACCATACTTGGCACACATCGAAGAACAGATCACTTCTATATTCCCCTCTATTGTCCGTCCTAAGCCGCTTGATTTTCTTGCCAGTCTGGTTTTCGATCATAGTTTTCCATTTAAGAAAAACTCCAAGCATTTCATCCTTAGTTTTCATGGTATACACCCAAACTCTTCTGGAAAAGTCATCAACAAAAGTAACAAAGTAGTGTTTTCCTCCCAATGAAGGTGTTTTGGAAGGCCCCCACACATCTGAGTGAACATATTCCAAAATACCTTTTGTATTATGGATAGCAGCGCCGAATTTCACTCTCTTTTGCTTTCCCAGAACACAATGCTCGCAAAATTTTAATTTGCAAGCCTTTGCACCTTTCAACAATCCTTGCTTTGCCAGAATTTGCAAGGATTTTTCGCTGGCATGTCCCAACTTCATATGCCACAACTGCATTGAGTCCAATTCGTTATTACCGGAAGCTGCAGCGACTGCTCCAATAACTGTACTACCTTGGTAGTAATACAAGTTATTTTTCCTGATGCCCTTCAATATCACAAGTGCGCCAGATGTCACTTTCAAAATCCCATCTCTCATAGTAACAACTGAACCATTAGATTCCAAGGCTCCCAATGAGATGAGATTTTTCTTCAAACTGGGCACGTACCGAACATCAGTTAGAATTCTGGTTGATCCATCTTGATTCTTTAATTGGATTGAACCTATCCCAACAGTTTTACAGGTATTGTCATTGCCCATATAAACAACTCCTCCATTTAGTTCTACTAAATCAGAGAACCACTCCCGGTTAGGGGACATATGATAAGTACAACCCGAATCCAATATCCACTCATCTGAATGGAACGACAATGATGATGCAACCAGTGATAGTTCAGAGTCACTAGTATCATGCTTTGCAACACAAGCATCTACAACAGCTTTTCCCTTATTCTTCAACTTTGGACAATTTTTCTTCTAGTGGCATTTCTCATGACAAAAGGCACATTCATCTTTCCCGAGTCTGGACTTTGACTTTGATCTCCCTTTCTAAGTTTTCTTCCGAGTGTATGAATGACCTCGGACTACTAAAGCTTCTGTATCTCTGATTAAGTTTTTCTGTTTGTCCTTCTTTCTATGTTCATAACTGTATAAGGCCGCACAGACTTCGCTCAGAGATATATTACTCCTGCCATGAAGTAGAGTAGTTTTTAGGAGCTCAAACTCCCCAGGAAGTGACCCCAACAACATCAAATCCAAATCTTCATCTTTGAATGTCTCATCCGTATTTAGCAAATCAGTGACTAACTGATTAAATTTGGTGATGTGATCATTCATTGTGGTACCTGGGACATAAGTGAAGCGAAACAGTCTTTTCTTCAAGTGGAGCTTATTTTGACTGTTTTTCTTCAAAAAAAAATTTTCAAGTGCCACCCACAACTTATTTGCAGAAGTCTCATTTGAAAAAACATACCTCTGCTCTCGAGAAAGGCATGATCGAATTGTGCCACATGCCAACCGATTGATCACCTTCCAATCTTTCTCCTGTACATCATCTGGTTTCTCTTCATCAATGGCAATGTCTAGACCCTGCTGAAAAAAGGCATCTAGAACCTCACTTTGCGACATACCAAAATGGCCCGTGCCATCAAAGATCTCCACGGCCAATCTTGCATTTGCAATTTTCGGTCTTGTCCACATGGACGATGTTGAAGCTCATACACCGACCGTTTTCTCCATAATCTTTCAATATACCTAAGGAAATCTTTTCTAAATTGGAAGATCAGTTTAAACTGCAACCACAGAGCATACTACGATTAACCTTCGGTTCTTGATACCACTTGTTGTTCCAATAGGGTCGGAAGCGTGTAAATTATTGTACTAAAAAATCACACAAAGTTCAATTCCCAGGGAAAAGAGGTGGATCACAAGGATTTCTTAAATACCAAGTTTTTCCTTAGTCAGAATGTTCCTTCTATCGTAATTTAATAGCATAATTAAATACTATTATTATACCCTCAAATATTGAAAGAAAAATAGGACAATAAAGAACACAAGATTTTTAACGAGGTTCGGTAAATTATACCTACGTCCTCGGGCACTAACACCAGATGATAACTTTACTATCTCCAAAATATTACAAACAAATAGAATTCCTTAAGAATTCTCAAATGGGAGAAGAGAGAAAACTAAGAGAGAAAGATTGGTTGGGATGGTTGAAATGAAAAATGGTTAGGCCTATTTAAAGTTGAGGTTCAGGGACTAACTTGCAAATGGCCTAAAAAATTAGGGACCAAAATTGCAATTATCCCATTCAATTTTAAACAACTTGCCTACCATTTTTCCTTTCAGTGCCACTTGCACCTCCCATTTTTGACTTTTCAACTCACCCTTTAATTGACTTTTCAACAAGTGGTACTTAAGTTATTAGGGAGTATCGATTTTCTAGCTTTACAAAATAGACTTTACGGATTATCGAAACCTACCAAGCCTTTTTAATTGATGGATATCGAGAATTACTATTTTTTAGACATGTATCAGAATGTGGAGGACTATGAGAAGATATTGTCACAATGCCCTTGGATTTTTTTTGGACAGCACTTAATTGTTCAACTTTGATCTATCGATTTTAACCTAGCTCTCCAATACCCAACTTTGTAATTAGGTGGATCAAGTTTCCAGGTCTTCTGAGTTTTCTATACAGAAAGAAAATATTATAAGAAATTGGGGGTTTGATAAAAAAAAGTGACAAAACTATATTTCAATACAAACAACAAGGCAAGAGGGCATTGTGCGCATATGGTTGTTTCTATAAATCTAGAAAGACCTCTAATGTCTTAAATACTATTCAACGAGAAGATATAAAAAATCAAGTATGAGAGCTTACCGGTGGTATGCTTTCTGTGTGGATGGTATGGCCATAACAGGAAAATTTGACCAAACAGATCTTCATTTTCTGCTGCATCGGAGGTGGTATTACAGTCGGCTAGCACCACACCGGCTGCTCTGGAACCGTCGATCGAAAATGGCGAATACAGCCTGTGGATGTTGGTGGAGTAGAAATCAAGGCGCCAATCTCGTGAACCTAATAAATTTGAAAGGTCTAAAGAAGGGGAGAGAATCATGGGTTCAAGATATCAATCTTTAATGGCACTAGATTCGAAAGTGGTGAATAGAAATTTTATTAAAAAATACTTGTCGAGATAAAAGCATAGGAAAAAAGGTTTTAATTGATGATGGGGTAGCTCTAGAAATGGGATAAGAGGTTCGGGTACTGGTGCAAGAAAGGATAATATGGGTCAATCCTTTAGGCTCATTAATCGCATCTAGCAGGAACGCCATCAGGCAATTGGACCTTCTAAGGGCCAAAAATATGTGGTTTTTCTTATTGGGATGGAGACACGGCGGTGAACAACTTGCAAGCCTTCTGTTTCTCTTGGATCTAAATCGGGCGTGCAGAGAAAAAATTATGTGGATGTTTGTGAGGCTCATATAGGGTTTAAAAAAGAGGAATTCCCAAAGGACCCCTCGACTACAACAAAGAAAATTAATTTAAACTCTACCCTTGGTGAACCATTTCTAGCAAGCAATTTGGAAAACACTATTTCGAAGGCCCCCTAAATTACGGTAAAAAATGACGATCTTAAAGCTGCTAATGTTGGAGTGGTTGTTAGCATTTTTTCTTCCATCCCAGTTGAAGGTAATAATGATTTTTCGTTGCACTTTAATCTGACTTTTGAAGAGCTAAATGAAGAAGTAGTGGCTGTGATGGGTGGTATTTGAGATGCTAAAAAGCATTAAGCAATTGTCTTTCAAGAGAAGGAGAATCCTAAATTAATCGAAACTAGTGAATTGTACATTGTGGGGGTTCTTCAAGGTCGACAAAAGGAAAGGGGATTGGAGAGAAATCATTTAGGCCAAAGGGGTTTAGAAAATAAATATTAATAAAATAGTTACGGGACCAGGTAACCGTTTCAAGTCCTCGAGAAATACTCGAGTCTCTTTTTTTGAATCTATGTTGAAGGCAACAGATCTTATTTCTTCTGTGCTAAATGGGCAATAAGTTAAAATTATGATGAACGAAGAAGGGGAACGACTGGACATTTCTATTGCTAGTCAACAATAAATTTGTTCTTAATTTTTTACATTTTATTATGAATTTATCCATCTTTTCCTTAAATATGCAGGGTTGCGCGAATTCTAAATTTCCTCGAAGATTTAGTGAATATAATAAATAATATAGATCAGATAATATCAGTATTCTTGAACCAAGAGTTAACAGAGTTAAAGTAGACACTATTATTGCAAATCTGGGTTTGGAAAAATCTCATTGCATGAAAGAAGTTGGCTTTTCTAGAGGTATATAGTTAGGTTAGAAGGAAGCCCTTGATATCGAGGTGGTTGGGAATCATCCCCAATTTATCTTGGTTCGTATATGCTTTATCCATCTTTCGGTGTTGATTTTTATTGCTTTTGTTTATGGTAGTCTTAATAGATAGAAAATGAAGCTTTTTTGGAGAGATTTATTACTTTCTATTTCATCTAGTTTTTATCCTTAGATGGCTATCAAGGACTTTAATGTCATTTTATTTCCAAGTGACAAAAAAGGTGGTGAGGTAAGAGGCTAGAAGTGTTCATCTTTCGAAGAGTTTATGGATTTGGTGCAGTTTCAAGATCTTGGTTTTAAGGGTTTTCCATTCACTTGGCACTGTAGTAATTTGTTTGATAGGTTGGATTGAGCCTTAAGAAATTATGTGTGGTTGGAGTTTTTTCTTTCTTCTTTGGTGTCTCATCTTCCAACAATAAAATCGGATCATAGGCCTCTTCTTTTAAATTTTAATTTAGACACCAATACTTCTTTTGGTAGGCCTTTTCGGTTCTTAGCTAGTTGGAGGAAACATCCCAATTTCTGGGACTTTGTTGTGGGTAACTGGAACTTTGACGGTAACATGACTAGCACGATTGCTCGCTTCACAGAGAGACTCAAAGATTGGAATAAATGTGTGTAAGGTCATATTACGGCTTAGAAAAAGAATTTGATTCACAAGAGAGCCATGGATTTTTTTAGTTCTAATAGACTTGCTAAATATGAATTAGAGGTTCGAGAGGAGTTAGAAAATGTCCTTTTATCATGAAGAAATGCTTTGGAAGCAAAAATAAATATGTGACTGGTTGAGTTTGGGGGACGGAAATATAAAATACTTTGCGTATATCGGATGGTGATTTGAGTAATTACTCTGAGACACTTAAATTGAAAGCTTTTAATTTTTTTTAGAAACTATATGGAGATGTACCAATTTAAATAGGGAATTTTCCCCCAAGTGGTTTCCCGAGTCTTGCACCCAAAGACATGGATTTTCTTAGAAGACCGGTTTTAAATAAAGAAATAAAAAATGCTCTTTCTGACATGGAACTGTTGAAAGCACCAGGAAGTGATGGCTATCATGCATTATTTTTTCAGAAATAGTGGGATAAAATTAGAGGTGTAACACCCAAACCCGGCCTAGATGTTATGGCCGAATCTGGTGATGTCACATGAAATGGAATTTGAAAACGAGTTTGTCGAGTTAAAACCGTTCTAGTTGATTAGTCTTTATTTTAATTTGAAGTAAAGCTCATATTCTTCATTATGATTAAATCAAATCTTTTTAGTGGAAGCTTTTGGAAACGTTTATTTTTTTGGAAAACTGTTAGTGTTGAAAGAAACCCTTGTTTTTAGCGAAATCAAGTTTTTACCGTTTAGCCGTTCTAAAACTGTAAAATAGTTAAAATCTAAAGTAAAAATCCAGAACAATCCAGAGTCCCAAAATTTACATCAAACCCTAATTAAGTAATAAAATCAAAAAATTTATGAGAATAGTCTAAAATTTTTGTGTGGCTACCGTCGAGTCTTCCGCTGTGCTGATCTGTCAAGTTTGGGGATTACCTGTACAGGTTAAACAGAAAGGGTGAGTTTTCGTAAACTCAGTGTGTAATCCCTACAGAAAACATACATACAAAAACACATCAGAATACAGTCAAACATAGGCTGGCCTGAGCTCATTACATATTCGATTTGGGCCTTTGCCCAATCAGATACAGTTTCAGATATTTATACTAGGGCCTTGTCCCATTTCAAATACAGTATGCAATAGTAGAAAAACAGAATCCTACCCACCAGCCTTTACACACTATTTCCTTCTATCCTTACACACCATGTGGGGATTAAATCAACCCTCCTATCCTTACACACCATGCTGTACCGAAATGCGGCACAATAATCAGAAATTTGTAGCAGAGCTGCCAGATAACAGGCTTAATAGCCTTTTAGGTACTTCCTCCAAATATCATCAATAACCCACCCAGATGCAATGCAACATACAAAATATGTCATGCTATTATACAATTACAGTACATATAATTAGATATCATAATTCATACTTGGTATAGAAATCAGACAAACAGATCACTCGTATAAGGTCTAAGTAGGGTTTACCGACCCTTCAGTAAGTCCACAGTCAACTTGGGTGACCTGTGCAACCTTAGACAACTTTTCAGAAACATGGGCTCACACGTCCATGTGGCTAACTCGTGTGGGCCCACACGGCCCAAATTGGCCTTGGCCATGTGGATCACACAGCCTGACCCAGAATTCCACACTCTCATGTGAACTGTCTGTGTGGGCCCACATGCCCGTGTGGCCAACACGGCCTAAATCAGTCTTGCCTGTGTGTCACACATGGCCTACCTGGCCATCACACGGTCGTGTCATACACGCACGGCCTGGCTCATCGATCACACGCCTGTGTGCCGTCACACGACCTACCATATAGGTGACCACACGTCCGTGCGGCATTGACAGTAAGTTTTTTTGGCTTTTCACTAAACCTTGTTTTCTGCATTTCGGGTACACACCTATATCGTCTTCGATGCGCAAGCACTCCTAAGCCTCCAGAACCTAGAAATCGACCATTGTAACCCTCAATTAATCGTTTAACGGTGAACTAAAATCCAACTTAATATAGAATATTCATTCTTTGAGTAAGAGACCCCCTTATCTTCAATCACCACTAACAGTTGACTATAGAAAAGCACGAGATGAACCTTAATTCTCACGAAATATTGCTGCCAAAAGGATCCATAGAACTCTAATCAGAACTTAGCATTCACATCATGCCAAAGTACCAAGAATTCATTTATCGAACTTACCAAACCATGTGAGCACCAACCAAGTTACAAAACAAGAGATGATAAAATGGATTCAGGAAAAAGAAGAGAACGGGAAGAGGGGAACGGTAGGGAATTTGAAGAAGGAGAGAAAATTGAAATATTTTTTTTTCTTTCGAGAAAAGGAAAACTGAATAGAATATTCTGATAACCCCCTATCATCTCCCCAAATCTATCCCCACTAACCCACACAAACTCTACCAACTCAGAGTTTCTGTTTGACCGAAACTCTATTAGTCAAACGAGCAAAAACATACTCCCACGCTCACGCAGGGATTTGAACTCCAGACCTCTAACACACCAACACACATCTTAACCACTAGACCAGCAGGCTCATTCTAATATTTTTTACAACCAACCAATCAAAAGCCTGTTGATCAAGGTCAAGGCTTTATTTAGAAAAATACCAAAATTTTCCCAAGACAAGGCTTGAACTTGGGACCTCCCACACACACCCGGAATACTTAACCAATGAAGTAGATAGATATTTGTGTCAATAATTGCAGAAGCAAAAATATAAAATTTGGGACGTTATAAGAGGAGCCATCTATGAGTAGGCTAAGAAAGTTTTTGATGGCAGTATTGTAAACTCGTATCTGAAGACACTTTAATTGTGTTAATTCTCAAAGTTACTAATCCAGAAAATTTTACGCATTTTCGCCTAACCAGTCTCTGCTATGTTCTGTATAAGCTTGTCATGAAAGTTATCGTTTATCATTTCAAGTTGGTTTTTCCAAAGATTATAGAATAAGAGCAAGTGGGGTTTGTTGCTGGTAGAAACATTACTAATAATGTGATCATTGTGCAAGAAGTTTTGCAGTCCATGATAATCAAGAGTAATCGTGAATGGATAGCCATAAAAATAGGTCTGGAGAAAGCCTATGACAGAGTTCGATGAGATTTTATGGAAGTCTCTCTTAAGGTAGCATACATTCTTGATTATTTTTTTACTGTTATCATGTATGCTATTTTGACTTCCATCATGCAGGTCCTGTGAAAGGGGGTTTCGACTACTAAATTTAAACCAGTTAGAGGAATTCGTTAGTTATGCCCTTTATCTCCATATCTTTTTGTGTTATGTATGGAGTGGCTAGGAAATCGCTTCCATTTAGCAATATTGGCTGAGGAATGGAATCCCATTCAATTATCTAGGAGAGGACCGACACTCTTGCACTTGTTCTTTGCGGATGACTTGGTTATTTCAGCAACGTGAACATGTTTCACTGTGGACTTCTCAAAGATTTCTAGACCAGTTCTGTGATTCTTCTGGGCATAAGATTAATTCTAGGAAAACTAATATCTTTTTTTGAATGGTGTCAAGAATAAGCTTAGGGAGGAAATTTGTGGAAATCTTGGATTCCAACAAGTCCAGGATCTCAGTTGCTATTTGGGGGTTCCGCTTTTCCACTAAAAAGTCACAAAGAGTGCATAGAATTTTTTGTAGAAAAAGTCTGAACTAAGCTTTCGAGTTGGGATGCTAAGAAATTTTCATTTGCAAGAAGGGTGACCTTGACGTAATCAGTTTTACTATCAATACCGAATTACCTTATGCAATCAATTTTGGTTCCAAAAGGCGTTTGTGACTCTATTGAGAAAAAAGGGTAAAACAATTCATTTGGGGCGTATCTAATGGCAAGAGGAAACTAGCTTTAGTGGGGTGAGATAATATTTGTCAACCGAGATCTCATGGAGGTTTTAGATTGCAACATCTTAATGATCAAAACACTACTTTTATCATGAAACTAGGCTAGAATATTGTCACTAAGAATGATGCACTATGGCTCTAAGTTCTCAAGTTAAAATACGAAATGAAGGAAATATTACCTGATAGTTTGGACGAAGTAGATGCTCTTTCATGTGGAAGTTCATTGTAAAAGTATGGCCTCTATTGAAAGATAATCTGATATTGTCCATTGGTGATGGTACCAATATTCAAAGTTGGGAGGATGCTTGAGTTTCTAATATGGGTCCTTTAATAAATCATGTTCTAGACCATGCGAATGTCACCTCAAACTGCAAGTTGAATGAGATGATTTTGGAAGATGGATCTTGGAATCTTGATTTATTTAAAGGTTGGTTGTTAGAAGAAATTATTCATTATAACATTAGTGTTCCCTCACCTTTATCTTCTACTGGATCGAATTTAATCACATTGGCTCATTCTACATTAGGTATTTTCTTGGTTCAAAATGTGTATTGGTTGATGAAGGAAGGAATGTGGTCTCCTAAAGATAACATATGTAGCATCGTGTGGAAATTTCCCGATCCACAGAGAGTTAGACATTTCCTTTGGTTAGCTTTGAAACAAAGACTCTTAACCAATGTCGAAAGAGTTCGGAGGGGGTTTGGACAAGATGAGTCATGTTCCTTTTCTAGACATTAGGATTCCTTACATGTGCTCAAAGATTGCCCAACCACAAAAGATGTTTGGATATGGGTCATTCCTACTAATCAACAAGGCTTCTATTCTAAAGGTAACTTTTTTAGTTGGTTGATTTCAAATTTACAAGTTCAAACCAAATACACTACAGAATAGCTGAGATGGGTATGCTTATTCAGATTAGTATTATGGTGTATCTAGAAGAATCGAAATCTATTTTTCTTCCAAGGTAAGTACATGAACCCGAATGATATTCTTAAAGTGTCCTTTAGCTGGGTGAATCATTATACTTCAATCAATAAGTCCACTCCGATGATAGACTTAGTGATCCAACTAGAAAAAAATATCTCGGGTATATGGTTTTTCCTTCACACAGATGGTGCGATAAAGATAAACACTGGTGTATCAGCTGCAAGTGGTATGGCGAGAGGCGAAAAAAGGACGTGGATTCTTGGCTACAATCGTTTTCTAGGGAAATGTTCAATCTTTGACACAGAAGCATTGAGCATTTTGGATCGCTTATTATTGTTGCAAAAACAATTATACAAGAAGGTTGTTATTTAGTTTGAAAATCTTGAGGTTGTTAGTACCATCTGTGATAGTCATTCAACATGACCACGCTCATACTTAGCTAAATGAATTCAACAGATTTTGTCAAGTGAAGCAAGGTGGATTCTGAGGTACACCCTGAGAGAGAATAACCAAGTAGCAGACGCTTTAGTAAAATTGGCTTTAAATAATGATGAGGATTTATGTATTCTTTTTATTAGCCTCCAGTGGAGATTCAAGCAGCAAGATAGTGTTAGGGAGTTTTCAAATATGAACTTTTCTATGTAATCAGTTTGTTTATTTAGTTTTATATGTCACCAAAAAATAATTCTAATATAATGTTTTACACTTTCTCTCCTTTACTCACAATTTTCTCATCTTTTCAATGCACATTTGTTTTTCTTAAAGGAAAACTATAACAATAATTATCAATGGCACTAAAACGAAGTGTTCTTTCTTCGCTATCCCTTTTTCAACATAAGTTTCACAAAAAAAAATGTTGGAATGTCATGAGAATCCCAACGATGCTTTCTTTCCTTGATATGCATATATTCGCAATCATGATGGAACAAAATCAACCTAGATCTTCTTGGACCAACACCACTTTTAGTTTTTTAGTTCATTCTCATATGTAATGGCATGTATAGTTTTTAAACTTTGTTGTAACAAAGGTTTAATGTGTGTAATAAGTCATTTTTGCCCCGGCCCAAACCAAACCAAAAAAAAAAAAACAAAAATTATCTGTCCAAGTCCAATTACAAAAGAAGCCCAAAATAAAAGAAAACCCTAACGGCCCAGTGGCCCAAAACATTTAAGCATTTTCAGTAAATCAGAAACCCTAGCCCCTTTTCGTGCCGCAGCCTCACCATGTCAGCAGGCGTGCCGTCTGACACCCCTTTTGCCACCATCGTCGTTGACTTCGCCATCTACCACCACCTGCAAAAAAGGAAGAACAAGGAAAACGAACGCAAATACGCAAAAACAGTAGCAAAATAGAGAAAGAAAAAGAAAATAATAATATGTAAAATTGGCTATAAGAGCTAGGCACCATGTATTTTTTTACGGACACACAAAGATAAATACAAAAAAGTGTTAAGTTTCAAAAGGCAGTAATTTTATTTTTTCTCTGATTTTATTCTCGAAGCAAATAAATAATACTAAGTAAAAAAATAGGAAAAACATTACCTGCTTTTTCGTCTTCGTGCCGCTATTCGCATCTCTTTTGGTCTAAGAGGTCGTCGAATCCTTGGGGATTCGGCCAAGGCCGCGGCGGAGGGCGTCGGGAGTCGAAAAGTATTTTTCTTTTTGGGGGGTTTTGGCTTTAGTTTTTGGTAGTTTCAACTGCAAATCGGAGTTCTACACAAAAAAGGGGTTTAAAAGGTATTTTTAGGCAATTTTACGGTCACTGGAGACGGTGGCCACCGTCACCAGTTACCGGCAGTCACGGTGGCCTGATAGCCGGATTCTGGGTAGTGCCCAGAGAGAAAATGGAGAGAATGAAGCTTTTTTTTCTAAAAAATGAAGCAAATGGTTTTTTTCTTAAATTTTTTGCTTTTATAGCATTCCAAAACAGTGTCATTTTGGGTTTCATTTCCAGATGCCAAAACGGCGCCATTTCAGGCTGACTCATTGACCCGACTCAGATCCTCTTAGGATCCGCATGTTTTTAAAGGGGAGGGAATATTTGCGCTCTTGATCCTTCCGCCTTTTGGGTTGCTTTAATTTAGTCCTAATTTCACCATTTTTTCTTTTTAGAAATTATACCAGTTAATTTTACCCTGCTTTCAATTAAGTCCTCGGTTCGCTAATCTCCTAGAGAAGGGATGCGTGTCCTGAGGATTGGGATAAATTCTTATTTGGTCCTCATTTGTTTTCGCGCTTTTTATTTTGGTCTTTTATTTATTTATTTTATCCCAATTTATCCTTTTAATTTAATTAAGTTACGATAAGTCCTTTGCTTATTTTAATTCATTTATTTATTTTATTTATTTGGTTATTTATCATTCCTTTACTTTTTGTTATATTTGAAATTTTTTTTATTTTTTTTCATCAAGCATTTATTTTTTTTATCTATTTGTTTTTCTTACACTTAAATATTAGATTGTTTATGCCCTTTTATTTGTGTATTTTTATTATTTATTATTGTCGTTATTATTTTATTTTTATTTCTTTTCTCGTTATTTTATTATTTCTTTTATTATTTTTCGACATTTTCATGTCATGTTTATTTATCCTTTTTAATAATGCATTTTTCATTTTTATTTTATTTTACCTTATTTATTTTATTATTATTATTATTATGGTATTCCTTTATTTACTTATTATTTATCACTATAATATTCTACCCACCTAGCCATTTTATAATTTCATTATCACTATACCATACATTATATTTAGACATATTTGCCTGTTTTGTATTGTGCTTGAATAAATTAAATATACATCACTGTAAACGTTATATTATTTTTTAACTCGAAGCGTATAAAGGAGAATTTCAAAACTAACGCAATATTTTATTTAGAGATTCGAGAAATCAGCCCTAACTTACGGGGTTTGATTTTCTCTTTGAACCTAAATAATCGAACATCATTTTAAAACTAAAAACACATGAGATTTAAACAATAATTGAATAGGGAGCAGTTTTATTTTCGAAAATTTGAGATGTCGTAACCTAACTTACGGGACATGACCTTTTTCGTTATCTCGAAATTAGAAGGCTTCTTATACAAGTTTTGATTTAATTAAATGATTTAAATTAAAAAAAACATGCAAAGAGGGATCATATTTGAATATTCAAATTTTTATTTTTTGACACTAAAGACATCATGTAATCAATTAGGTACCAATTTTGGGCGTAACGAGAGTGCTAATTGTTCCTTGTGCGTAACTGACTCCCGAACCTATTTTTTAGATTTTTGTAGACCGAAAAACATTGTTTTAATAAATCAAACCTATTATTAAAATGATTAAATTATCAGGTGACCCGATCACACATCTTAAAAGTGATTGGCGGTGACTCTCATTTTCATTTTAAAATAAAAAGTCGATTTCAAAAAAGGGTTTCAACCATGTGCATGTTAATTTATCTCTAGATAAAAGAAAAATTTGTGGTAAATAGAAATGCATAAAGGTGAACTTCGAAAACCAACGGTGGAAATAAAAGTTAAAGATTAAAATGGAACAAGATGTAAATTGGATCATCGGAGAGAACGCATGTGACTTAGTTAATTATTGTGGATACTTCATATGAACATATGTTCCTTTGAATGCGAAGAACGGAAATGAAGTTCATGAAAAAATTGAAGTGCTAATGTGGAGGCATGTATAGGGGTAAAATAAATTTGATTAGTTTATATTTATTAAAATGTCTAATATATCTAAAATGAATATCTTATAGTATAAGTTTGAATACCCTGAAAATTTAAAAAAAAAAATCAAAGACTTTGCACTTGCAACATTTGTACAAGGGTTGGAAATATAAGTTGCACAATCATTACCTACAATTTGTATATGATTTGAAGAGTTTAGAAAATATAACACTAGATGTAAACTTGGGAAAATGTAAATATTGTATTAAAGATCTTGAGTAAAAAGGACTTCAAGTATAACAGTGTTTATATTCTTTAAAAAATTTGATTAATTATAATTTTAGCATTATTAATCAAATGTTCATATTTTTATAGATTATAAGTTAGTTAACTCAAACAATGCTCTGAATTGAAAGTAGATACATATAATCGAAAATGTTTCATTTGCTGAGGCTAAAGAAATAATGGTAATAACTCAAATTTTCAACATGCTTGTAACACTCAAGATGAAATTTTAGATGAGATAAATGATCATTCGAAACAAATCGGGGTAAAGCTTTAACAACATACAAATTTATTATACTTATATTATTAATTATTTATGTAATTTAACAATGATTATAAGTAAAATGTAGGACAAGCTTACGAGGTTGGTGGAAATAAGTTCTCAAGCTTCTATTCTAATAACTAGAGAAGAGATGTATGACAATGTAAAGGAAGTTTGATCCAGTCACGGGTAAGGTTTTGGTAATGGAAAGAAAGGATAGACTAACACTACAAGAAAACAGACTTTTAACGGCGTTTTTGTTTTTGCCTTTAGCGGAGCTTGGCGCTAGAACTATTTGCGGCGTTTTCACAAGCGCCGCAAAAAATGCCGCTATAGAAAACGCTGCAACAATTTGCGGCGTTTATTTGAAAAAAAACACCATAAAAGATCATGACTTTTAGTGGCGTTTGCGGGAAAAGTGCCGCTCAAAGTCATGGCTTTTAGTTTAGCGGCGCTTTTCCTACAAACGTCGCTATTTTTGGCAGATTTGCAATGTTCATTTTTCACTAATATCCAACCCTTCCTGTATTAAATCCAACCAAAAATAGCAAATAAAGCATTGAATCCAACCAAATACAGCAAATGTAGCATAAAAAATACAACAAAAAACGTTAAATCTAAATGATACTTCAAATTCAACGAAAGATATATGATGTAAATTAATAAATGAAGTATAACTCAAAATATTCTTACAATAATGTTAAATGTGAAAATGTTAAAAATATTCTTACAACGAGAAAACAAATGTCTAAGATGGCGGCTTTTGCGACTGCTGAAACATCTGCATCATATGCTGAAGCTGTAGCTGAAGCTCATCGTACTTTCTACTCTGCTCTGCTACCATCGCTGCTGCCGCTGCCTCCCTCACTGCTGCATCCGTCTAAGTTGTTGCTGGAGTTATTCATATTTTCTTTCAACCTCGGCAATTTGCTCAACTGTGCTCGCTTGCATCTGAGCTATCTGGTCTCTTAACCTCTGAACTTCAACTTGAGCTTGACTCCCAGAAGGCATGTATTGCTGGGAGCTGGATCCAAAATATTGGGTCAAGGTAACACCAGATCCTTGAAATCGAACCCAACCATACCTTTTAGGACCCGAAACATCAGTAATAATTCTGTTATCAATGTTTTCAAGATTAACAGAACTATCAGTCGAACCAATCGCTTCATACTCCACCTTCTTCTCCTTTAGTTTCTCCTAATAAATCAATCAAAGAGTTAGAAACGAAATATTTAATAAAAAGGAATGCAACATAACTTAACATTATTTAAAACTACTAACGACGAATTAAACCATTATAATTAAACATTATAAATATTTATAATAAATCAAATTTTATTAAGTAAATATATCATAATTTCTTAAGCTTCGGATGTCATAGGAGATCCATCTTTCTTCCTATGTGTAATCTCAAAAAGCTGAAGGCGTCCAACTTTTTGACCAGACGAGACTTCCTACAATATAGTACTAAAAATATTATTTAATAGTAGAAAGTCATTAATATTTGATAGAATTAATAAATTCATAATACCAAATTTGATTTAAGGACAAAAACCAAATTTATATAATTGTTTATGTATTATGAAATACATAAATAAATTAATGAATGCTTTGAATAAATTTTTTTGTTTCTGCTTGTTTGGTTACTGTAATATTACTGAGTTGCTGCCAATTTCAAACTCATAAATAGATTTTGCACTAATTATTTAATGTGGATCATAAACAAAAAGTATGTTTTTCTACTGTATTTATTGTTAGGAACATAAAAGTACAAACATCTTTCAACTTCAACAAGACTGTGATGTCACTGTTTAATGACAATAGGGGTTTTCATTTTGGTAGAAATGAAGTCTTGTAACCTAACAAAGGTTATCGTATAAATTGTAAGAACTAAATGCATACTTCATACATAAATTGGTCGAGATTCAATATGATTAATATTTGAAAGTCACAAGGAACATGAATCTCAAAATCACAAATACCTATAGGTTTTTCAATTTCAAGACTAAATATGCATCCAACAAATCCATGATAGAGAACTAAACATCAATGTTGCACAGAAATCATCTTGCTGTAACATACGCATATTCAAGATGTAAATCAGCTTCGAACTAAAAGGGTAAAGCGACATTGACAACCATTGAATTTGCCAAAATTAACTTCCAACAATGAACCCCATATCTACTTCACTAATACTCATGTTATGTTATTTAGACAGTTTACTTTTCTAAGAGTGTTCTTGTCTATCTATGATCAACACATGGTCAAACATGATTATGAGCATATGATCTTTGAAATATTTATATATATATACATGTCTTACCCTTACCATGAGCTAAGGTAGCGTAGCTCCAATAAACATCAAACTGTACTTTCCCAAAGGAATCGGAAGGATAACTGGAATTCTATATTTATACAAAGGCAAAGAAAGATAATAAAAAATTCCCACAATTTCATTCAGATTCACTTTACTTCAGTACCATCCATTAACGAAAAATACTAAAACGCTAAAAAATCCCAAACAAATCTCTAAATTCATTCAACTCCAAATATATATACACAACAAAACTAGCTAACTCCAGACCTGTTAGATACCATCTATTACAAATAAATATATGAACCAATCTAGCTAAGCTTTGATCAAATTTGAATTGTTTTCAATCAATTCATCAAAGAATGCGAACTACTATTCAACTCATGAATTCGTGGCCATTATACTATTTGCCTCCACCAATTCAAACAGTCACCTAATATATAAAAAAAAATCTACTCTTCAAAGCGAATGTAAAATCAGAATTCCTCTATTTTCTATCATTCCAACTTCTACCATTCAAAACCAAATACAAATTTACCTTTTCATACAATATTAATTTATTCAAATTGTCAAGTAGGCAAGATAAAATTGATAGAACCCAATCAAACCACACAAAAAATCGAAGCTTACCGTCGTCCAACAGTAATGGAATTCTATCTGGGTATTTTACCCTAATTCTTGCAGCCTCAGCAACCTTTCCTCTGTAACAAAAACAATAACAAATTAAAAAAGCCAACCAAAAACTAGCTAAATCAATAACAAAAACTAATACTAATACACAATTATCAGTAAATACCCTAATTCTTACCTTGAACTATTTTCTTCATCCCCAAAGCTGACTTCTGAAACCCTTGCCTTTCTTAATCTGATTTTCTATAAATAAGAAATCAATGGCCAATGGGAAGGGTGAATTTTAAGGATTTCAAAATGGGGAAAAAGAGGTTATTTCTGGATGTCGAATTGGAGAAATAGACTCGATAGTACTTTAGGGATTTGGGACTAAGGAAAAGATGGGAAATGAACTGGGGAGAATGGGGAAAATGTTAAGTGTTATCGTGTGGGTAAAAAAGAAGATAGCAAAACGATGTCGTTTTGCCAAAAAAATTTAGCATTTGCGGCGTTTTAATAATAACGCCGCTAAAAGGGTAAACTATTGCGGCGTTTTACCAAAACGCCACTAATAAACCAATAAAACGTCGCTGTTTTGATTTAATCAAAATAATCTTTAGCGGCGTTTATACCCTAGCGCCGCTAAATCCTAACCTATTGCGGCGCTTCACAAAAAACGCCACTAAGAAATCCTATAAAACGGCGCCGTTTAGTTTAAAACATGATGATCTTTTGCGGCGTTTTTTCTATTGCATACCTTTTGCATCGTTTATACAAAAAAAGGCCGCTAATGCCTTTAAAAATTAAATTTATTTAATATATAAATTATAAACAATATAAATTAAAAAAATCAGTTATATACCCAAAAAACTTTAAAATTATTTTAAATAATAGTATTTTATTTTTTTCATTTAAATAAATAATTTTTAAAAATTTAACTAATATTTAAAAGAATTAGATAAAATTTGAAATCTTGAAAATTATTGAAAATTTGAAATCTTTAAAATTTGAAATTATTTAATATATAAATTAAAAAAATCAGTCATATACCCAAAAAAACTTTAAAATTATTTAAAATAATAGTATTTCAAATTTTAATTAAATTTTTTAACACTAATTATCCTAAACCCAAAACCCCTAACCCCTGTCACCTTAATGCCTTAACCCCTAACTCCTAAACCCTTAACCTCTAACCCAAGCCCCATTAACCCTTAAACCCCTAACATATAACTCCTAAACCTTTAACCTCTAAACCTTAAATCCTAAACCCCTAACCCCTAAACCCTTAGCCATTAACTCTTAATCCTTAAATCTTAAACTCTAAACCCTAAACCCCTAGCCCATGTCCCTTTAATGCATAAACCCCTAAACCCCTAACCCAAGCCCCCTTAACCCTTAAACTACTAACCCATAACCACATAAACCCTTAACTCCTAACTACTAAACCATAAACCTTTAAAACCCTAAACCTTAACCCTTGAACAATATACCATAATCCCTGAATCCATAATCCAAATCCATAAACCTTAAAATATTAACTCATAAACCATAAACCCCTAAACCTTAAACTATAAACTCATAATCCCTAAACCCATAATCCATAAACCTTAAAATATTAACTCATCATAAACCTTAAACCCTAAACCATAATGATAATTAATTCAATATTTTAAAATTAATATTATCTCTTTTACGATTATATAAGAATTTATTTAATATATAAATTGACAAACAATCAGTCATATACCCAAAAAGCTTTAAAATTATTTTAAATAATATTATTTTAATTTTTTTCATTTTTAACATATATTTTTATATGTTTTTATTTTCAATTTTTTTCTACGTGTCATTATTTTTTTGAAGAATTTAAATATTCAATTAAAAAATAATTGCATTTTAATTAATAAAAATAAACCATTAAAATAATGTTTTTGTGGCGTTTTTTGAAAAAGTGTCACTAAAGCTCGATATATAGCAGCGTTTTCCAAAAAGCGCTGCTAGTGCCACTAAGGCTCAACAAAAAACGACGGCGTGTTGATGAATTGTTTTACGGATTTTTTTAAAAAACGCCACTAATGCTTGACCTATAGCGGCGTTTTTCAAAAAGCGTCGCTAATGCTCGATCTATAGCGGCGTTTTTCAAAAAGCGCCGCTAAATCTCGATCTATAGCGGCATTTCTTGAAAAAGCGTCGCTAATGCCTCGAAGGCTCAAAAAAAAGGACGGCATGTTGATGGATTATTTTGCGGCATTTTTTGCTCGATCTGTAGCAGCGTTTTTTGTACAAACGCAGCGAAAAACCTGTTTTGCTGTAGTGTAAAAGGATGCGCTTCTCTAAAATGTTCAACAAGATCATGAGTAAGAGGTGTTAGAACTAAAAGTTACTATCATTGAGCTTTACGAAACGATTGATAATTTCGTAATAAATCACACAACAATTGAAGAGAGAATTTACATGAAGATCCTTGATAATTTTGAAGTAGATCGCGTAGCACTCAAATAGCGTATTCGGAGAAAAATTAGATAGCAAGTAACAAAAGAAATACGGCTAATGTTGATGTAGGTCCGTATGAGTTTTTGTACATTTCATTCAAAAGAGTTAGCCTTCAATATCATTATTTTTAGTTGTAATTTAAACTTAATAATAATAAATAAAAGAATATGATATTTTTCTAAATTTTAGTCTTTGTTGTATAATTTGCCACTTGTAAGAAAAAGTTTAACTATGAACAAAATTATTTGTGTAAAAACTAGTTCAAATTTCTCATTTGTTCTTGTAGAGATTTCATGCATGCAAAAAAAGTCCACAATAACTACTCTTTCTCTTTTTTCTTATGCTTTCTTTGGATTGGTAGTGAGATTAGTTACCGCAATAATGAGAATTAAAATCAATAGTGAGATGTATTTGGATTCAATCACAGTGGTGGCAATGAAAGGAAAGTATAAAACGATCATTAAGGACATTATTTTAAAATATTTGTATAAATAATAAATAGGAAAAAAAATTAATCATATTTATATAAAACAATAAAATAAATTTATATCAATATCAAATTATAGTTAAAAATATTAAAATTTAAAATAAATTATTCAAATTATATAAATATTGATTAATAAAATATAATGAAATGATTTTACATTAAATAATAATTAATATTAGGTTAAAATATGTCATAAGCCTTTGTACTCTTCACAAATTTAGAATTTAGTCCATATACATTTATTTCCATAAATTCAAGTTTAATTATTAACACTATTAAGTCTTTTTGTTAAAATTTTTGGTGTGACATTTTTAAATTTTTAAAAATGCTCACTTGATAGCTATGTACCTAAAACAATGTCATTGCAATGAACATAAATTTAACAAAATAAATTTAATAGTTTTGAAAAAATTGTAATTTATGGGAACTTTGAAACATATTCTCACTTGGTAAAAGTTGAGAGCTGAATCGTAAAATTATGGTTTTATATTCTACTCCATAAGACCTTTACAATGGTATATCATATACTCCAAATGGTTGAGTGATGAATGAGAAATTGATGCTCAAAGTAAGCTAGTTGGAAATATTTGTTGAGGAAAACAAAAGATTAGATCCCACATTGGTTAAATATGAAGTGTAAGGTGTGCATATTTATATGAGAACCCATTTGAAGAGTGATTGAATAACTAAGTTTGAAACCTTGGCTTGCGCGTAAGTGGGGTGTAAGTCCAAACCTGTCAAGGTTGGGACGCACCCTCACGATGTGGGCGACGCGAAATGCTCAAACCAATTGGGCCCAAAATAGGCTTACGAGTTTTTAGCCCAACACAAAATTTATTTTCCTTAGCTAATATATACAAAATCTGATATAAAAGGACATATATCTTGATTTTATTTGATTCTAGTCAATTTGATTTGACTTTAATCAAATTGATTTAATTACCCCTTTCATGTAGATTTTGTTTCATTATACATGGATATTTCCAAAAAAAACAACTTCGAATGCCTATAAAAGGCTAAGACTTCTTCAGAATTTTTTGCTCAATCTCACTCTCTCACACTGAAATTATTTTCTCTCCAAAATTCTTCTATTTTCCTCTCCATATTTTCCAACGTTTGATGATAGAAAAATGCATCGTTTGTTCGTTGATCACTGCACAGGTACTACTATTTCAATCATCATGTTGTTGTATCCTGGGAGACATTCGACCAAACGTTTCCCCAAGTACCATAGGAGCTGTCGAATCTGTCTTAAGGAAATTGTGTAAAACAAGCCCCAACATCTAGTAAAACTTGTTTCTTCTTTTTTATTTTTAGTTTTTATTATGTTATTTATTGGTTTTTCATATCTGATAATTTAAATATAAATTTACTTAATTTATTTTATATAAATATTTGTTTATTTATATTTATATATTTTTGTTCGCTAACGTATTTTGTCCAACAATCTTAAGACAACCTTATTATTTTGCAATTCTCTAATCCGAGAGGATCGAGACACCAAGGCGAAAAGAAAAAAAATATTTTATTTGAAAATAAAAATTAAAGTTAAATAAAATCTATTTCGGGATTTATTATTTATTCCCGTGGTTCAACAGATTTTATTTCATTTTTATTTTATTTCCAAACGAGAATTAAAGTTAAATAAAATTTGTTTCGGGATTTATTCCCACCGTTCAATAAATTTTATTCTATTTTGATTTTATTTCCAAAATTAGAATTAAAATTAAATAAAATCTATTTCGGGATTTATTCTCGTCGTTCAACAGATTTTATTCCATTCTTTATTTTTGTTTCCAAAAGAGTATTAAAATTAAATAAAATCTGTTTCAGGATTTATTCCCGCTGTTCAATAGATTTTATTCCATTCTTGATTTTGTTGTCAAACAAGAAATTAAAATTAAATAAAATCTGTTTCAGGATTTATTCCCTTCGTTTAACAGATTTTATTCAATTTTGATGTTGTTTCCAAATTAGAATTTAATTGAATAATCTGTTTCGAGATTTAATCCCGCCATTTAACAGACACTGCAATAAAACTGACTTCTAGCGACGTTTTTTAGGCCTATAGCCGCTAAAACTATTTGTGGCGTTTTTACAAGCGCCGCAACAAATGCCGCTATAGATAACACCACTAAAGTTTGCGGCGTTTATTCACTAAATAACATGACTTTTAGCGGCGCTTTTGCCACAAATGCCGCTAAAGGTCATGTTCTTTAACGACATTTTTGATAAAAGCGCCACCAAAGGTCATGTTCTTTAGCGGCGTTTTTGACACAAACGCCGCCAAAGGTCATGTTTTTTAGCGGCGCTTTTGCCACAAACGCTGCTAAAAAATATGACCTTTAGTGCTTTTGCCACAAACGTTGCTAAAGAACACAATCTTTAGCGGTGCTTTTTGTCACAAACGTCGCTAAAAGTGCCGTTCTTTAGCGGCACTTTTTTCAAAAAATGCCACTAACTTTGGCAGATTTGCATTATCATGTTTTTGCCCGTATCCGACCCTTCCTATAGCATGAAATTCAGCAAAAACCAGCAAATCTAAATAATACTTCAAATTCAACGAAAGATATATGAAATAAATTAATAAATGAAGTATAATTCAAAATATTCTTACAATAATATTAAAAGTTACAATGTTAAAAAGATTCTTACAATAAGAAAACAAATGTCTAAGATGGCGGATTTTGCGACTACTAAAACATTTTCATCATATTCTGAAGCTGTAGCCAGAGTTCATCATACTTTCTGCTCTGCTCTGCTTCCCTTACTGCTGCTCCGCTCTAAGTTGAGCTATTTGCTCAACTGAGCGATCTAGTCTCTTAACCTCTGAACTTCAGCTTGAGCTTGACTCCCCGAAGGCATATATTGCTGCGAGCTGGATCCAAAATATTGGGTTGGGTTAACACCAGATCCTTGAAATCGAACCCGGCCATACCTTTCAAGACCCAAAACTTCAGTAATAATTCTGTTATCAATGTCCTCAAGATTAATAGAACTAGCACTCGAAGCAATCGCTTCATACTCCGTCTTTTTATCCTTTAATTTTTCCTAATATATCAATCAAAGAGTTATAAACGGAATATATAATAAAAACAAATGCAAAATAACTTAACATTATTTAAAACTACTAATGATGAATTAAACCATTATAATTAAATATTATAAATATTTAAAATAAATCAAATTTTATTAAGAAAATATACCATAATTTCTCCAGCTTCAGAAGTCATTGGAGATCCATATTTCTTCCTATGCATAATGTCAAAAAGCTAAAGGCGTCCAACTTTTTGACTAGACGAGCATTCCTACAATGTAGTAATAAAAATATTATTTAATAGAAAGTAATGAATATTTGACACAATTAATAATTTCAAAATACCTCGGCCTCAACTATACAAGCAAAACTTTTCGACCCTGCTGTGTGCGTGAATTTTTGTTTTTCCCTGCTGCTTGTTCCAACTCGCTCACGGTCCTATATTATGAAATTATTATTACGTATATAGTAAATACTATAAACTAAAATAATTATAAGAGTTTAGAAGTATATAATACCTCTCCTTTCTTTGAATTTCAAAATCGTACCTCATCTTCTCATTGATACCTTAGCATTCCCGGTGGGACATTTCGCAATTTCTCTTCAAAGCTTATATTTTTCTTAAAATATTCTTTCTTTAAATTACTTTTGTGGTTTCTCCATTATTTTCCCAATGCCTTTTTAACATAAGTATCTGAGACTTCTAAAGCAAATCTCTCCTACAAAAAACACAAGTTTAGAAAGTAAATATAAATGAAACTTCAACCAAAGTATTATAAATTACATTTACGTTTCGTTACCTTAATATTATCGAGAGCTTGATTTTTGTTACTATCAAACATTTGATGCCATGACTCGTAGTTGATAGGCAACATATTAGCATTTCGTGCTATAATACCCAAATATCATGCTAAAAGTCGAGCTTCTGATCCAACAGGCTGACCAAGATTGTTTCTAGATACTTTGACACGCTCGACAGGATTTAACTCGTATAAATCTTTAAGTAGCGTACGTCCTCGACCTCTGCGCGTCCCACCACTTTCAGCTAAAAAATGATATATTATAATATAATAATTTGAAAAAGAAATCAATAATAAAAGTCAACACGTATATAAATTAAATTTAATATTACTTTGAACTTCTGTAGGTTCGTCAGGTGTTTCGGAACATTCGAAGATCCAATAACAGTCTATTTTTCACTATTTGTTTCTTCTGAATTTGGATTATTTTGAACAATACTTAGATTTCGTAATCTTCTTCTAGGCATTTTTCCTGCAAGACACATAAAATAGTTGAAATTTTAGTAACTAATTACAACAATAATAGTACATATAAAATAGTTGAAATATTTAACAAGACCAAGATTTAAATTATAATATTACATATAATTAAAAAATCGTAAAATCTTACTACATCATAATTCGTAAATATCTTCATCCACATCCTAGCGAACCTATTGAAATTGTGTACTAGTACTAGGGATATTTTCATTTAAATTTTGTTCTGGAAAAGGCAAAGTTTTTGATCTTTTAACAATGTCATCTCTACTTCCATTACTCATGTCAAACAAGTCTTTAGGGGTGTTTTGGAGTACCACGTACCAACCCTCATCAGTTGGATCTTTCGAGTAAAAAACTTGTTTTACTTGAGAAGAAAATACATATGACTCATCTATCAATTGTTGTCTAGTGTGAATCAATCGAGAGAAATTCACCATTGTAAAACCAATTTGATCTTTTTTAATTCCGCAAGCAGTATTAACATCAGCCCAATCATATCGAAGTAAGACAACTTTCCATTTGCCATAGTAATCCAACTCAATAATATCAGTAAGAAGCTCGTAATACTCCACATTTCCCTCAACAGGATTACTGTCCCTAGCACTAGCATAACTTGTAATTGAAGAATTAACAACTATTCAACAATTTTGAGTTCTCCTCAATCTCTCGCGATATTTTGTATGAAATCTGAATCCATTGATGAGGAAGGCACTATGTCTTTTTACTACTCTATTTTGACCTTGGGAAAGCCATTTAACTTCGTCATTTATTTCATTCCCACTCCAAACCTATTGAATCGAAAGTAAATTGAGTAATTATAAATGTTATGAGAAAATGTTATTATTTTTCAATAAAAGCTTTAGTTGCATACCATTTGGCTTAACCATTCATGAAAAGATTCTGTGAATAACTTATTAATCTCTCGATGTTGTAATCTTCGGGAGCGTGAACGAGATCTCAAGATTTGTTTGTACTCACTATATTAAAAAGAGGTTTAATTGGTTAGAATATAAACAAATCAAAAAGATAAATATTTATCAAATTCTAGAACTTACTTGTGTAATGGTTCAATTGAATCGTGGTGAAAAAGAACATATCGATGTGCTTGAATCCAAGATATATCATCTAATTCTGCAATTTCAACTTTACCGATTGGTTCTTCATAACTTTGAAATAAATAAGTTTCGGCCAAGTTATGATCAGTGAGCCCAGCATTTCTACTTAGTCTATTCATTCTTGTTTCAACATCTTCTAGATATATCTAGAGCAGAAAGTCATACACTCCTCTGCTAAGTAACCTTCAGTAATTGATCCTTCTGGATAACGCTTATAACGACAATAAGACTTCAATTTGCATAATAACCTAAACACGGTATACAAAATTATTAAAAGTTGTAACTAAAGTTATAAAGGTGAATGAATGAATACTTTACAAATAAATTAGCACCTTTCTATAGGATACATCCATAAGTAGAAAACCAGTCCACTAAGTATTGCTTTATGAGGGAGATGGATTAACAAGTGCACCATAATAGTGAAGAAGGAAGGTGGAAAGATCTTCTCTAATTTGCATAAAGTCAAAGCGGCTCGATCTTGTACTTTCTCAAGTTCTTCAACATTCAAAGCTTTTCCAAAAATAGCTTTCATTATATTGGATAGTTCAATTATACAAGACGTCACCTTTTTTGACATACAACACCGTAAAGCAACTGGTAGTAAATCTTGCATCAAGATGTGATAATCATGTGATTTTAAGGAATAAAGTCTTCGATCTTTAAGACTCACACATCGAGATATATTTGATGCATACGCATCTAGGACCTTTATATCTTTTAACACCATGCAAAACACTTCTTTCTCTTTCTTTGACATTGTAAAAATAGAATGCGACAATTGATATTTCTTATTCGGAAGTACTTGGGGATGAAGATCAAGCCGAATTCAAATGTCAACTAAAGTCAACTCTGAAGATTGTCTTTCAATTTTCCATCAACATTTAAAATTGTCCCAATGATGTTCTCGTAAACATTTTTCTCAATATGCATGACATCAAGATTGTGTCGTAAAATGTGATGCTCTCAATAAAACAACTCAAAAAAAGAAACTTTTTTTTACACAATTCTGCCTCATTAGGATCATCCTCATCATCAGATTCATCCCTCGATCTTTTCTTTGTTTGCATGTTGGGTGGTTGATTCATCTTCCCATAACTGAAATTGATTTCTTTCAACATGAACAAGATTTCAGATCCAATGGTCTGCTCAAGAGCTTCTCTGAACTCTTCAGTATCGTCAAATAGAGTCCTCTGAAATCTAAATCTATGATTTTCATTTAACCACCGACGATGCCCCATATAAGAGAACTTCTTTCCATTATATAACCACTTTGAACATGTTTGCGTTGCACAACAAGGACAAGCATAACATCCTTTGGTACTCCAACCAGATAAATTGGCATAAGCCGGGAAATCGTTAATAGTCCACAACAAAGCTGCACGTAAATAAAAGTTCTCCTTTCTAAAGACATCATATGTTTCAACACTCGCCCATAACTGTTTCAACTCTTCAATAAGTGGCACATATAAATGTCAAAATCATTTCCGGGACCTTTCTCTCCAAGGATAATCATAAATAAGATAAAAGAAGATTACTTCATACAAATCCGCAGAGGCAAATTGTAAGGAACAAGCACTACAGGCCAAGTACTGTCATGATTTTAAAAGGATTAAACCCATCAACTGCTAGCCCAAGCCTCACATTCCGAGGATCGCTTGCAAAGCTTGGAAATTTACTATCAAATGATTTCCAAGCTAAAGAATCCGTAGGATGCCTTAATAATCCATCATCGGTTCATTGATTATAATGCCACCTCATAGACTCGGCTGTTTTTAACGACATGAAAAGCCTTTGAAGCCTCGGTATTAGTGGAAAATATCGTAAATTATTTACTGGCTTCTTTCTTAACTGTGCCTCACCTTCATCCGTATTCACATCTATATTTCTATTCATCCAACGAGAATTATCGCAAACATGACAAGACTGTTGGTTTTTCCTATCACCCCAATACAACATGCAGTTATTTGGGTAACTATGAATTTTGTCGTAGCCAAAGCCTAAATATTTTATTAGTTTCTTCATATCTTGACAAGACTGAGGGATTTTTGCAATAGGAAACATATCTCTCAAAAACTTTAACAACATTGTAAAAGAGTTTCCGATCCACCCTCCCAAACATTTTAAGTGAAATAGACAAATGCAGAAGGACAATTTCGAATATTTTGATCCCTCGTAAAGTTCTTCGTTCATTTTATTAAGTAACTTGTAGAACTTTGCCGCTTCTTCATTTGGCTCTTTATCAAGTACACTTCCTCCTGTTTCGGTAAAAACATTTTCACCAATATTATAATCATCGGATGCAATAAAGTCAAGTGGAAACGGTTGCAAACTGTGACTGTGCATATTAAATGAATCCTGCAACATACCTTCCATGTCATCTTGTCTAACATACTGATGGTAAGCAGTATGAGGATAAGTCTGATTAGATGTTCTACTAGATGTACACTCTCCATGGAAAATCCATTTTTTATACCCCCTGAATAAAGCCATCAACAATTAGATGTTCGTAGACAACTTCACGAAAATGCCAATTGATGTTGCCACACTTCTTACACGGGCAAAAAATCATATTCTCTTGGGTTGCATTTTGAAATGAAAAATTTAGAAAAGTTTGTACTCCATTTCGATAGTCGTTGCTTACCCTTGACAAATTCATCCAACTCTTATCCATTTCGTAGTTCTTGAAATCTAAAGTTAACAATAAGTTACAGTTACTTATGTAAGTTATGTAAGTTATGATATAATATATATTTATGTACGTTATGTAAATAATGTAAGTTATGTAAGTTATGATATGATATATATTTATGTATGTTATGTAAATTATGTAAGTTATGGTATGATATATATTTATGTACGTTATGTAACTTATGTAAATTTTAACACTTTAATTATACTCTTTCAATTTATAAATTTGTGTTTTTAATAAATAATATAAATTTATAAATTTTATTTAAAATTCAAGGTCATTGTGTATTTCACTACCAAGCAGGGCAATTTCATTAAGTATACAACCAAGTATACAACAGTATCATATGAATTGAGACAATATATAATACCAACATACAAATTATTTTTTAAATCGAGTTGCTATAGCACCGCAAAAAAGACAAAATATAAAAAATATCGTGCATTGAAAGCGTGTCAAATTTAATATATTTTTAAATTAAATTAAAATTTTGGATCAATATAATAGAAAATTTTAAATTTATTTAAAATTTACATGACAAATGAAATTATATTAATAATTTTAATGGTTTTAATGGTCGGATTGTAAAAATAATAACCTTACAAAAAAGTGACAAAATATGTAAAATTAAAGTATTTCACTAATATAAGTAAATCATTTTAAAATTAATAAATATTGAAATACGTTAAAGCAAAAAAATAAAAAATAAAACATTTTAAATCTGATAATATTTAATTACACTTTTTTTTATAATTGAAACTATTAAAATTTAGTAAACAAATATCATATTATAAAATACCTTAATTGTTTTATATTACATGAAATAGTAATATATTATTAAATAAATAAAAATAACTAATTGTATATCTTTGAATAATAATTATTTGTATTAATAAAAATAAAATTTTAGAATCAAAACTAAAATAAATAATAAAAATTGGATTAAATAATAAAACTTCTAAGTAGAGTTCGAGAAAACCCGAACCTGAACAAAGGGAGTCAGAAAAAATCCAAGCTTGAGAAAATGTGAATCCGACAAAACGTGAGCCCGAGAAGGCCCAAGCTCGTAACAGATAAGAGTCCGATATCAATTTGACTCGAGCCCAAGATAAATCCAATCCTGTAACATGAAAAAACTAGATTTTATAACTCAACAACTATAATAGACATTAAAAAAAAGATTATAGCAAGAACTGTCTACCTATGTTTCAACAATCAGCTTCCTTGCAGCTTTTGTCAATAGATAATGCACCTAAAGATCAAAGCACATGGCATTCAACAGTCAAAATTCAGCAATAAACTTCCTTACAAGTTTCCTTTCAATTAGCATGAATTCTTTTTTCTAAATATTATTTCTATTCATTCAATCATGTCTAGAAAGTTTTCCTTTTCACCAGCTTAAAACAACTTAAAATAGGCACAAGTTTTCCCGAAACAAGCAGTTGTTACATGACTTTAAAAATAAACAACGTAATGTAATTAGCTATCACATGATCATCATCTTATAACAAATTTCTCTAAAACCCTTCAGTGTAGTTGTAACTCTTGTACTTGTTATGAATATCACCACATTAATAACGCATAACAGGGAATGAAATTTAGCCCAACTATATAAAATAAAAAAGGGAGATCTCAATTCACATACAATCTGCATTTGGGGCACTTAACAACCTTAAAGATGAGAAGGCATGATTTATTAACTTAAAGAATGTTTATTACTCTCCTTCGTTTAAACTCCGATCAACCCTTCCAAAATTCCGGAAAGCCATTTTCACTTACTCAAAATACCTTCTTTGGACAGCATAAATACATCAACATAGCAGGACATAAAAAAAAATAACAGCATCGTTAAGTCACATTAGAATAAAAACAATTCTTGAAGATCTAGCTTTCGACAGCATTAAAATTTAGCGATTGAACAGCAGGATTTTCCTCAATTTCGGATAGTTTTAACATGCTCCAAATGGACAACATTAAATCATAAAAAATAGGACGACATCATTGTGTAATACAACAGCATTTTGGAGAGGTCTAAATCATACCAATGCAGTCAGAAATAAAACTGCACTAACTCGAACAGCAGCAGAATTTCATTAACTCGGACTGCACTGAAATTACTCTAATTCAGACAACAAATAACTCATATAAAATTGGACAACTTTACAACTACATTAATTCAGACAGTATGAACATCTTACAAATTTGAATAGCATTTAATTTCGTGAATTTAGGCAGTATTCAACAAAGTTGGACAGCATTAACATGTATTAACCAAACAGCATTAATCTAACCGAATCTTGGACAGCATTCAAACATGTAATATACGAACCTAATTTACCCAAGTCAGCCACAAAATTTAAGGACATTTACTTCCATTGAACAACGACTTTTCCTTCGGTACCTCCAAAACTGAAACATCAACGATGGTATGATGAATTTTTTAGCATGAAAATAACAAAACGAGTCCAAAGAGAACTTACCAGAATTTCTTTCAAACCGTTCCTAGCTTCACATGTGCTCCTTCCCCTTTCTTACTACTGCTTCCCTCCTCTCCTTTAGCTGAACAAAATCGGTCTTGTTAGAAAAAGAAACATTTACTGGGGATTTTGGATTTCGCATTGGGGAAAAAGGGGTGATTATTTTAGAGATTCGGATTAGGGAAAAGGGGGGAAATAAACTGGGGAGAAGGGGGAAAATGAATAAGTCAGGTGTGGGTAAAAAAGAAGAGAGCAAAACGACGCCATTTAGCCCAAAATAAATTAACCTTTAGTGGCATTTTTCTCCTAGCGCCGCTAAAGGCAAACCTATTGCAGCGTTTTACCCTAAAACGCCACTAAAAATGAAACAAAACGACGTCGTTTTGATATAAATAGAATAACCTTTACTGGCACTAGGCTAAAGGTGTTTTACCCTAAAACACCACAAAAATCCAACAAAACGACGTCGTTTTGATATAAACAGAATAACTTTTAGTGGCATTTATCCCCTAGCGCCGCTAAATCCAACCTATTGCGGCGTTTTACCCTAAAATGCCATTAAAAATCCAACAAAACGACGTCGTTTTGATATAAACAAAATAACCGTTAATGGCGTTTATCCCCTAGCGCCGCTAAATCCAGCCTATTGCTGTGTTTTACCTTAAAACGCCACTAAAAATCCAACAAAATGACTTCGTTTGGTGTAACAGAATAACCTTTTGTGGCGTTTATACCCTAGCGCCGCTAAATCCAACCTATTGCGGCGTTTTACTAAAAATGCCACTAAGAAATTTTGATACTACTAAATATTTAAAGATTCAATCAAATTTTCTTCTTTGTTTCTATATTTGAAAGGTTTCTATATTTAATTTGTAAAATTTTATAATTTTGTACGAAAATAATTTTAAATAATACGAAAACTCGAGCTGGATATGTCTTCCATATCAATTTGTTACTTTTTTTATTTATTTATCAATTTTTTAATATAATATTTTAAATATATCAAATGCTTTAGATTACATATTTTTAATTATAAAAGCATTAATTGATTGTATAAAATTTCATCATTTAACAAATCTCAAGTAAACCTTAAATCCTAAACCATTTAATATATATAAAGTTTATCTATTATCTCTTACATAATTTAAACTATAATCATAATTTTAATATATTAAAATTAATATTATCTCTTTTACAATTATATAGGAAATTATTTAATATATAAATTACAAAACACTAATTAATCTAAACATTAAACCCCTAATCACTATCCCTTAAACCCTAAATCATAAAACATAATCTTTAAACCCTAAAACCCTAACACTTAACCCCTAACCATTAAGCCTTAAACCCCAACCCTTAAACCATAAACCATAATCCCTAAACCCATAATCCATAAACCTTAAAATAGTAACTCATAAACTTTAAACCCTAAATCATAAACCTTAAACTATAATGATAATTAATTCAATATTTTAAAATTAATACTATCTCTTTTACAATTATATAAGAAATTATTTAAAACAATATTTTAAAATATTTAAGGTTCAAATAAATATTGACCTAAATGTTAACAAATGGTTTGGGAAAAGAGTCTGAATGCATCACGGCGATGGGCTACCGATGGAGATGCAGCATGATGATGCAGAGGAATAGCAAAAATTTTAAGGATTTCGGGTAAAATTGGGGAAAATAAAATGGGTAAAATTGTGTTCATAATTTATGCTTTTGGGATTTAACCCATTGCACACTAAACCATTGTTCATGTATACTTTTGGGATTTAACCCATTTTGATATATTTTTTTAAAATAATAATTTATATTTATCTTATTTAGATTTATATTATAAAAAAATCCAAGATACACAAGTTAAGTAGTTAACCATATTTACCCCTAAATCCTAAACCTTAAACCTTAAATCTCAAACCATAAACCCCAAACCATAAACTCTAAGCCCTAAATTATAAACCATAAACCCTAAACCATAACCCATAAACTCTAATGACACTAATGCTCAACATAAAATGACGGTGTCTTGCTGAAATTTTTTGTGGCGTTTTTCGAAAAGCGCCGCTAATGCTCGATCTATGGCAGCGATTTTAAAAAAGCGCTGCTAATGCCATTAAAGCTCAACATAAAACGACGACATTGTGCTTAATTTTTTTGCGGCGTTTTTCAGAAAGCGCCGCTAATGGTCGACCTGTAGTGGCGTTTTTCAAGAAGCGCCGCTAATGCTCGATCTATAGCAGCATTTTAATACCGCTAATGCTCGATCTATAGCGGCGTTTTTAGGAATGCGCCGCTAATGCCAGTAAAGCTCAACATAAAATGACGACGTTGTGCTTAATTTTTTTCAGCGTTTTTCAGAAAGCGTCGCTAATGGTCGACCTATAGCGGCATTTTTTGAAAAGCGTCGCTAATGCTCAATCTATAGCAGCGTTTCTAATGCTCGATCTATAGCGGCGATTTTTAAAAAGCGCCACTAATTCTCGATCTATAGCGGCATTTTTGGTCCTAGCACCGCTAAAAACTTATTTTGCTGTAGTGAGATTTTATTCAATTTTGATGTTGTTTCCAAACGAGAAGACTTAATCAAAGAATTCTATTTTGAGGTTTATTCTCGTCGTTTAATATATTTATTTTGATTTAATTAAATAATTTTGTTTCGAGATTTAATCTTGCCAGTTAATAAAATTGATCTTGATTTTGTTTTAAAATTTTAATTCTGTCGTTTAACAAATCAAATGGAAATTTTTCTATTTACGGTGGCCGTAATTGTGGCTTTAAATTGTGAAAGCTTAACTTGTAGCTTCAAAACTATGACATAAAAAAAATATCAACGGTGAATTAAAAAGACAATAGGAGAATGCATGTTTAGGATTGGTTCTTTGAAAGACTTGGTATTTAAGTGTGCCGATTACACCACCTCTATTTTAGGGTTACCTTCCTGATGCATTATTTAATTATATTTTTATTAGACCGTATAAACTTTTGTTTCAGGTTTTATTAGATTCCTGCCGTCTAAAAAAGTTGATAATTTTTCTAATTTTGTTTTTATTTCTTAACGGAAAATGGAAACTCCCACCAATTCAATCAATTCGCAATCTGAAGCTTTGGTTCAAATGCAACCTTGATCCAAAACTTAGTGTTACCAGTGGCAGCTGCTGTAAGCCACAACAAAAAATCTATAAAATTCTCGGGACAGAATTTCAAGACTTGGCAACTAAAAATGTTGTTTTATTTGACCATGTTGAACTTGGTCAAAATTTTAAAAGATGACTCCTACTGTTAAAGAAGGCAAGGTAGATGAAGTTATTGCTTTCACTGCTGTTGAAGCTTAGAAACATTCTGATTTCCTATGCCGAAACTACATCCGGAATGGATTTTCGGATTCACTGTATGAAGTGTATAGTGTTAAGAAAAACTAAGGAATTATAGACATCATTGTACCATAAATACAAAGCCGAAGACACTTGAGCTAAAAAAAATTTAGTTGCTAAATTCTTAAATTTTTTAATGATTGATTCTAAATTAGTTATGAATTAAGTGAAGGAACTTCAACTGATCATTCACGGAATTCTTGCTGAAGGGGTGATGATAAGTGAATCCTTCCAAGTGGCAGTCATTATTAAGAAGCTGCCTCCTGCTTGGAATGACTTCAAGAATTATCTAAAGCACGCAAGAAAGGAAATTTCAGTGGAAGATTTAATTGTCAGACTTCGGATTGAAGAAGACAATAGAGGTGAGAAAAAAAGGCTCAACAAAGCAGCAAATGACAATGGTGCTAGGGCAAACGTTGTAGAAGTCAAGAAAGACTTTAAAAAGGGAAAACAACCTCAGAATGGATCTAAACTGGGACCAAAAGGTGGCGTTTCCAAGAAACAAAATTTTCAAGGAAACTGCTTTAATTACAACAAGATGGAAGGCACAAGTCATCGAATAGTAGGATCCAAAAGAACGTTAGAGCTAAGAGGCCAATGCTGTGAAAGAAAATTTTCAAGGAAGTGTCCGATATGGACTTATGTGCCTAACATACTCAAAAAACTATGAATAAGAATGTTTCTTTCTAAAGGGGGAATGTTGTGGGAAATGATATACATTAAACTAAATGCAATATCTATAAAAGCAAAACTATGAATAAAAATGTTGTTTCTTTTTCTATTTATATGCTTAAGTCATTTAATTTATGGCATAGTAGGTTCGGACATGTTAATCATGATACTTTACGTCCATTAATTAACTTAGAGCACATTCCTTCGTTTCACAATAATTATAAATGTGAAACATGTGTTGAGACAAAATTAACAAGGTCAAAAACCACTTAATCTAATACATAGCGATGTTTATGACCTAAAGTTTGTTCAAACAAGAGAAGAGAATAAATATTTTATTACCTTTATTGCTACGTATATTTGCTTAAGAGCAAAGACGAAGTTATAGAGAAAATTATTCTCTATAAGTAGGAAGTTGAAAACCAACTTATTAAAAAGACAAAGATGGTGAGAAGTGATTATGGTGGTTAATATGTTGAATCATTTGAATACTGTACACAACCTGACATTATTCATGAAGTAAGACTATTATACTCTCATTAATAAAATGAAGTACTTGAGCAGAAAAATTGGATTCTAAAGGAAAAGATGAACGCATTGCCATGAAGCTCTAGATTATCACAGAAATGTGGGGGGAGATTTTCTATGAGTTAATTACCTTTAAATTAAGGTGCCTCATAAGAAAAAAAAAGACAAGACACTATATGAGTTATGGAAAGGTAGAAAACAATCCTACAACCACTTGAAAGTGTGGGGTGTCTTGCCAGCGTAATGTATAATGGTAAGTCGAGACATATGCGTCGCCGGCACAATACCGTTAAACAATTGATCTCAAACGGAGTTATCTCTATTGATTTTGTAAAATCAAAAGATAACATTCTAGATCCGCTAACTAAAGGCTTAAATCGAGATCATATTGATAAAACATCAAAAGGAATGAGACTAAAGCCCATGAAAATAAAAGGCGCTATGTCAAGGAAAACCCAACCTAGTTGACGGGAGATCCCAAGATCTAGGTTCAAAGGGGCAACCTAATTGCATAGACCTTGTGAGGTCACTGTGAGGGTACTTATCCCAAGTCCGTTCCTATGATGTAAACAGTGACTAAAAATGTGATAGGTTAAGCAATGCTTTTAATGACCATTGTGTGTTTCAATTAGACGAATAACATAAGTCACCTATGTGAGAGTGAATTGGGGTTGCTTCGAGGAGACTATTGGGGCATAGTTCTCTCAAACTCTTTAGAACTAGGAGAGGTTCACAGCTATATGAACATACCCATAAGAATTAAAACCTTGTTAGAGAGGTAGTTGTGTGAGGTATATCATCGTTTATACAAACGGCAAAATAGTTCAAGGACATCATGTCTACTAGTCAACTAGTAAAGTAAATATACTTTCACAAATGAAGGTTCAAGGGTGGATACCTACCTATCATATGCAACCATCGATCGTAGATTCTATCATCACATCGAGTCAAATTTTTTTTAAACTATCAATTTTCATTCATGTGGGGGATTGTTGGAAAAATTGTAATTTATGGGAACTTTGAGGCATATTCTCAATTGGTAAAGGTTGAGAGTTGAATCATAAAATTATGGTTTTATATTCTACTCCATGAGACCTTTACAATGGTATATCATATGCTCAAAATGGTTGAGTGATGAATGAGAAATTGATACTCAAAGTAAGCTACTTGGAAATATTTGTTAAGAAAAACAAAAGATTAGATTCCACATTGGTTAAATACCAAGTGTGAGATGTGTACATATATGAGAACCCACCTAAAAAGTGATTGAATAACTAAGCTTGGAACATTGCCTCGCACGCAGAGAGTGTGCAAGTCCAAACCTGTCGGGGTTAGGGCACACTTGCACAACGTGGGCGACGCGAAATGTCTTGGGCGATCGACCCCAAAATGGGCTGCGAATATTTTAGCCCAACACGAAATTTATTTTTCCTCAACAAATATATACAAAATCTGATATAAAAGAACATATATCTTGATTTTATTTGATTGAGAATTTTTTGCTCAATCTTACTCTCTTACACCGAAATTATTTTCTCTCCAAAATTCTTCTCTTTTTCCTCTCCATATTTTCCAACGTCCGGTGATAGAAAAAGGATCTTTGTTGATTTCTACGAAGGTGCTCCTGCTTCGATCATCGTGTTGTTGTATCCTGGGAGACATTCGACCAAGCATCGTTTCTCCAAGTATTATAGGAGTGGCCGAATCTGTCTTAAAGGAAACTGTGTAAAACAGGCCTCAACATCTAGTAAAACTCATTTCTTCTTTTTGATTTCTAGTTTTTATTATGTTATTTATTGGTTTTTCATATCGATAATTTAAACATAAATTATTCAATTTATTTTATTATATATATACATAAATATTTTTTATTTATATTTATATATTTTTGTTTGTTAACGTATTTTATTTAACAGCAAAAACAATGACATTGCAATGAACATAAATTTAACAAAATAATTTTAATAGTGTTAACAATTAAACTTAAATTTTAAAAACTAAAAATTAAAGAGATTAAATTTTTAAAAATAAAAGTACATAGACTAAATTTTAAATTTATAAAAAAATATAAAGAGTTAAAATTATATTTAATATTGAAGTAGAATATAATAAAAAAATAACAAAATTCTTTGTGAGCTATAGATGAAATTTGGGGACTGCAGCACCTTTAGCATCACGCAAGAAAATTTGTAGTGTGAAGCACGTTTGTACCGAACAAATAACTAGCAGAAATGCGGTACGATGAAAATAAAAAACAAAGCAATGTAAGATTCTAACGCATCCTTAGCTTTCTCTCAGAAGGTTTGGGGATTGGAAAATGAAGAAAGTTTTCAATTATTTTTTAGAAAAATCACCATCTTGGAAAATATAAAAATCACATATATAATAAGAGTAATTATACATTATTATTTATTATTATAAAAGATTAGTCTAAATTTAAAATATTATTAAATAAAGTATGGGTTAAATATATTTATAGATACTTTATTAACTAATTTTTAATTGATGATGGGCTAATTAGAAATTAAGATTAATGTGCAAAACTTATATATATATTAGGGTTATGTTCCTCAAATTACATATATCTAACTTTTCTAATATATCATTTTTAGAAAAAAGATAGTCACCTTTTCTGAATTACTTGTGTGCTAATTTAAAAAATTAAAATTATAAAATTCAAAAATTTCAAAAAATCGATAAATTCATGTACGCTTCCTCATCTAATTTTGTCACTTTTAAAGAGGATTTTTCCTTTTTTTTTTACACTATTTTTCCACCTTCTTGACATCAACTCTATTTTTATTGATCTCATAGAATCATAATCCGAATCACATGCACATCTCTCGGTCGGTGCAATCTTTTTAATCCACATTTTACACATGCATATATATTCATCACCATTCATATGTATATATAACTCTTCTATAACACACTTCAGAATGAATATTATACTAATAAATAAGTAAATAGAGGAAGAAAGTTGAATTTGGATGTTACAATAATTTCTTTGAATTCATGTGCTGATCCAATACGGTTTATGAATTTATCACCTAAAGCTTTTCAGGGTGGAGTTCAGTAAAACGGAAGTCCCTTTCGTTTGTCACTGTCAATTTCTGTCATGGAATTTTTGAAAGCATGCAGTAAGGGCACGTGTATATTTTTACCCTAGGAAACTACAAAAGCCATGAATGTTAAAGTTAAGGGCTTGGCCGATTGTAGAAAAAGCTTCGAGAGTGGGACCCTTACCCTCAAATAATAATATAATGAATCTTGCCAAGGTATATCAAAAGGCAAGATAACCTATCTCTTTGAGTTTGAGGTTATATGCGATCTGTCCTTTTGTGGTGTCGTAATTCTATGCTATGTTGTGAAATAGAGAAAAAGGATCACTCTCGAAAAAGCAAAAATGGAAGGAAAATTGGATTTCTATGTTTAATGGGAAATTTTGTCTAATTTCATTACTTACTTTTCTTTTATAGGATGGATTTTGGACATTGGCAAAACGTGGCTGCAGCACTTCCACAGGAACAAGGGGTTGGGGGGGGGGGAACAGAACCCATCACACCATGAATGACATATGTGGTTGTCCCATTAAGATTCCTTGAATACATTAGGAAACTGCTACATTATCGAAATTGGTTGTGAGAAAAGTACTTATTCTCACTTTATAACTCTTGTCCCTGCCTCTTAACAATAATGGAGTACGTAGTGATGTTAGCCAAGTGTTTTCTTCTTAAGCCAATGCATGCTTAGAACATATATATAGTCCACATGGCATATATGCATGCACATATAAGTTACTTGGAAGTTATAGCCATGTACAATGATGACAATTATATAAAAACCGTAGGATTAATACCATGTGCAATTGATAAAAACCAACAATGTGGGTTTTTTAATGGTTGGAATTGCGAATGGCAGAGCACAAGTTTCGGACAAAATAAGAACCAAAACCTCCCAACTTCTAAAGAAGCATAGAAGCTTTTGAGTCTTCATTTTCGCTTTTGGTGGTCCAAAAGGGCAGGGGCAATAAAAAAACTACTCTCATCACTAACATTTACCCAATTCCTTTGATTAATAATACTGATACTGTATGTTATCCTTGCATACTTGTTTTGGTTGTTTCTTCATTAATGTTTAACAGATCATCGGACTTGTCGATACCGTCAAATTATCATCTAAGGCAAAGCTGGCACCTTCAAGGAACCATCTTGGGGCCGTGGGCTAGAAATAAAATAAAAAAAATCTTAAATTTTAATGAATAAAAAGGTGCGTGAGAGTCGATGCTTTGTTAGTCTATGAGAAGTCTCGGTTTCTCATAGTTGCCACGCAAGGTGTTGTTATGGGTGACGGGATATTTTATGTAACACTAAGACACAACCACGTCAAAATAATTTCTAAGGTTAATTTCTTTTTTGTCGAAATCAAAATATATGTATCATTAATAGTAATAATTAATTTTCTTACAGTGTGTCTATCGAAAAGGTAAACAATTCTATTTTCATAAGTGTAAATTGAATCTTCAACTTCATGGATGAATTGAATAATTATCGCACCACATTTCATTATTAAAATATCAAGAATTGTTTAAACAATTCAATGATGGAATGTCTACCGTATGTTACCTAGGGATAAAAATACACTAATAATTCAACAGTCAACCATTCATTCCAACTCAATCAATTCTAAAATTATTGCAGTTTTATTGTTGTACTCGTATTGCAGTCTCTCAAAGTAACTCTTGCTCTCAACCCTTTCCTGTTGAAGGTTACAACTAAAACTCACAAAGAAGAACGAATTAACAAATTGCATGGGTAGTAATTAAATAACAATCCAAATAAATTAAAAATTCACCACAAAACAAAACAAAAAATTAATTTTAAATAATTTTTATCCATAATTAACAATAAATTAATGTAAATTAATCAAAATAATTAAATTAAAATCCAAAAAAATTAATATAAAAATGTACATTATAATAAAATTAATAGTTGTATATAGAGTTATATAACATTAATAATATATTTTAATTATATAATGCTAATTTTATATATTAAAATATATCATAAAAATAATTATAGGTTTAAGATTTAGAATACATATCATTAATAAAAAATACACATTATAATACCATAATTATATAATAATTATTATGCATTCATAATTTACTTATATTTAATAATTCATACATTATATGTCATTAAGCATGTATGTAAACTATTTTTTACAATATGATATCTAAATATAATTAAATCACACTATAAAATAAATTCATATTATAATATTTATTTTAATTATATAAATATAAATTAATTTTTTTTAAAAGTAATTTAACTAATTGAGTTAATAAAAGAGATAACTACAAATTTAAGGATTTTGATTATTGCATCTCATTGTTCAGTTAGGTTTACGGATACAAAAGAATATGATTTAAAAGAATAAGATCTCGAAAAAATATCATTTTCTAATAAAAAGTTATTATATTTAATTTTATAAAATATTATTATTATATTTTCCTACATTATTATTTATTAATTTGTATAAATAATAATTAAAGTTCAAATATAAGTGTTGGTGGTTAAAATATGATTTTATATATAACAAATCTTGAGTTTAAACTTTGTTGGAAGAAAAGTTTGAGTATTTTGTATTTAATAGGTTGAGATCAAATATGGATTTAAATGATAGATAATTGAGAGGGTTTATTCGAATTCGCAGCGAAGTAATTTTAATATCCAAATTCAACTATTATTCAAATCCGCAATATTCAAATTTACGTAATTTAAATTGACCTATTTACAAATATTTGAATATACAATTCGAATTGTCATCCCACACATATATAGAGTATACATATTTTGAGCTTAGAGTCTTAAAATTCTCATGAATTCAACCTTACCATTGAGCCATGACCTGGTTGACTTAATATATTATATTAAGATTCTTGTATATACACCATATGATTAACAAACAAATAATATTGTTAGTAGATAACATCATACATACTATTGTTTATTAAATAATACTAATATTAATAGTATTCAATCTTTTCCGATCTTAGTAACATGTGCCAAAAAAAAGTAATAGCATTAATTACGAGGCGTGAAATATGCAGTATTCGTTGTGTTGTTTGCTTATTAATGAGGTTTCCGATCACTGCTCACAAATCTCATATATTATATTTGGGTTTTGCTAAATTCCAGACCTTTTATATGAATATTTTTCGACTTCAAAACAAAAAATCTTTTGGGATTGCGACATTTCAGTTTTGAAGCAAAATTGTATTAGCTAAATTCCATATCTGCGGTTGCTTCCACGAAAGGTGTACGCTCAACAAGCATGCCCAACATTACTGTTCACTGCAACAACAAAAGTTGCACCCAATATAGCCCAGCGTTAATTTGTCTTGCTCCCTTTGTTGCATTAACGTCTGAATTGATTCCACCCATTCTGGTAACCAGTGAACATATATAGCAGATAACCAAAACCATTGCTGCTTATTCAATAATTATTCTATCTACCTTGTATGGAGTAAAACTTTACAATATTCCATTAATGCAAACCAAATATCACTTTCGCTGCTACCTTTGTCGATAAAGCGATACACTTACAGTCACAACTAAAAAGAGGCAAGTGGTTAATTTGGAACCTGGGGATTAATAAATTAAACTATGTTATAAGGATCCATTAAGGGTATAATTGTTGCAGTGCTTTTCTCGTCTTGGTAAGAAACGAGTGCGTAGCTTACAATGTAAGTATGGAAGATGTAGACATGAAATTTATGGTAAGGTTGATGCCTAAACAAATCAGACGGAGAGAGGTCTCACAATAACAGGCTACCACTACGAACCATCGTTGTTCGTTTGTACTCGGGGGGGATATAATAATAAGGACGTTGTTTTCCCCGTTTACAAAGAGGGGAAAAAAAAGGCTCTTTCATGATCAATTAGGAGAATTCTTGGGTACAATCTACTGTATATATATATATTGGGTACAAAGTAAAAACCGCGACAGGTACGGCTTTAGTTTTTACGCTACTTTGACGGATATGTGTAACATGTGATAGTTAAAGAGGGTAGGTGGCTGTTTGATAATGAAAGGGGCTGCTTGAATCTGGCATGCGGCAACATCAATTTCTACTTTTACTACCTATACTATGAGTAGTTTGTAGATTTAGTTTATGTAGTATAATTTGCGCTTTTTAAATTTTAAAATTTTAATCTTGGCTCAGATGGTAATAGTGAAATCCATTAGATTAGATTCTGCTATTAATTTCATATTATGTGTAAGTTATAAATTTAGTTTTTAATCTCCAATTGAATTATTTTTAATTATTATACTTTTCGAATTAAAAATTTTAGTTCTGATTCAAATGATGATTGTTAAATTCATTAACTCAAAAGATGCGGTTTTTATGAATATTATGTGGAAATAACAAATTGAAATAACATTGCACATATAATAATAAGATTTTGAAAATAATAAAAATTGAACTTAATAAAATTAAAAAAAAATATGACTTAAAAATGACCAAATTAAAATATAGATACTAACTATACAACTTAAATTAATAGTAAAATACAATATACATTATTGAAGACATATGAGGGAAACCTCAATTTCTTTTGATGGGTAAAATTGGTGAGAGAATAAGATGATTCATATCAACCAAAATCGATTGTAATGTTGAAGAAATATTAAAGCTCTAATTAGTATGATGACTAATAATGAAGGGAAAGGGCACATATTGGTGCTTTCAGATTTTTCAGATTCATTGTGAAATTATTTTAAAATAAATTTATTTTTTTAATTTTATTAACATGGCATATGATTAATGTGACGATGCCATGTCAACAATCGATGATAATGTGGCATTATCATGTTAGTAAACAATGATGGCATAACACTACCATGTCAGCCAACAACGATGATGTGGGTTTGCCACATCAACAAATAGTGATGATGTATCATCCGTTAACAGTTATGTCAGTGTTGCCATTAAGTACTAACAGTCAACATCGATTAAAGAGTCTATTTTGCTAGTTTATTAGTTCATAAGCTCAAACAGGTACAAAAAGTTCGAAGGGACTTCATTGATTTTTTTTTTGAAAAAAAATTGTAGGCTTATAATACCATTAAATCTTTTTTAAACTTTTAGAAAACAATTATTTTTAATATTTTTCTTATTTTTAAAACATACAGAGACATAATCTTCAAGTAGAGAAAACAATGTAATGTGAAATCTTTAATGAAATGAAAAACGTTAAAAAGTTTTTTTTTCCAACTTGGACATGCCATCAAGAACTTCCAAACTTGGGTAGCCTAAGTATATCGGTCAAATGACTAAAGTCCCAAAAAATCTAGTCCAAGAAATAAAAATACAAGTTGAACTTAACCAAAAAAAGATAACTTTATCAATTTCACGTTTCTTGGGGATGTCCAATTTCATCTCTCTCTAATACTCATTAATCCATGTTGTATTCATTTCTTTTTGAATCATTTCATATGATTCTTTTTTTATTTTTCATTTTTCATTTTTCCTGTTTTGGTTTTTATTTATAATCTCTTTATGATTTTTATATTTTTTAATATTTTTATTCAAAAATAAATTTCTAAATATTTTCTTTTTTTTTTAAAGAATCAAAATTGAATTGAAAAAATTTGTAAATGTTGAAAATTAAATTTATTGAATTTTTTAAAGTTATAACTAAAATGACAACTTTTATAAACATTGAGTGTTAAATTTATTAATTTTTTATATTTTGGATCAAATGATAGATTGTATAAATATTGGAGAGCTAAATTTATTATTAGGCTAATATAAAAAAGGCACACGTTATCTAACAAGAGAATGACTAAAATATTTGATTTCAAAAAATCGAGTGACTAAATAAAAAAATTAATAATTGGATGACCAAAACAGAATTAAAGGTACAATTGAGTGACTATTTTTTTTTATATTATCCATTTTATAGTCCATGTTCGGGATTCATGGTTTTCCCTTCCAACAATGCTGTCTCTAAAATTTGACCTTACGATCTCCCCTCGAGAGTGTAATGTGTCTTATCATTGTACCTAACCACTTATTTATATAATTGAGTGACTATTTTTATAGTTTGAAAAAAAAACTCAATCATTTAAAATTTTAATGTCTATTTATATTTTATTTTACATAATATTTGTGAGGGGTAATATTTTCTTTGTGTGTGTTTTAAGGTGATTTAGTTATTACTAGACTATATCTGCAAAATATTTCAGAAAAGAATTTATGTTGTTTTTAAGAGTTTTTTTTTCACTTTTAATTCATTTTTTTATTTGTATAGACTAAATATTAAATAATTAATTGTATAATGAAAATATATTTTTAATATAAAATGTTAAATATATTTTTTTTAAAAATCAATAATTATTTTAAAATATTTTTCCTTATATATTTTTTAAAAGATAAAATATATTTAACATAGAATTAAAAATAAAAACATTATTTATATATTTTGATATTTTTTTCCTTATATATGTTTTTAACATTATGTTAAAAATAAAAGTTCTTTCATTTTATAAAGTAAGAAATTTACTATGACCGTGTTTGTCTTTTATATATATTTATATAAAATTAAAAAAGTTATACAAATAACGAAATTTAAATTTAAAACAACATGATTTTTAACATATCAAATTTACCTATTATATATATTTTTGAAAATAAAATATTTTTAACATAATGTTAAAAACATATATAAGGAAAAAAATATCAAAATATATAAATAATGTTTTTATTTTTAATTCTATGTTAAATATATTTTATCTTTTAATTCTAATTCAATAGAATTAGATTAAGGTTGTTTGAATTGAAGTGGATCGATTGGATTAGGAATTGATATAGACTAGTTAAACAGTATTTTTAATATTTTTGTATTCTTATTAATTTTTTATAATTTATTTAATAGAATCGAACAAACCAACTGGACAAATAAATCTAATTTTAAAAACTTTGAAGTAGATGAAACCAATTCAATTAAACACTTAAATAATAATATAAATAAATTTAAATAAATAAAAAATAAAAAGAAATGTTGGTTATCAAGAAAAAGAAAACCTACCTAATTAATTTTTTGTGTTATTTTCAGATCATATCCGTTATAAAAAATCATAACAAACTATTGCACATACTATCAACAATAACAAACTAATTGAATATTTGGTAAAAAGTTTAAAAGAAACCCTGGATTGTATTAAAAATATGAGTAAATTAGTATTTATATATTTTAAAATTTATAAATTAATTCTTTTGTTAAATTTTATCTGTTAAATGATGACAAGTCATGTTAATTTAAATGATTAATTATTAATTTAGTCCTTAAATTATAATTAAAACATAATTCTAATTTTTTTTTAAAAAAAGTTAAATCATTAAAATTTATCCATTAAATAATGACGTGGTAGTGGTGAACCAATCAAAAGCTAACATGTGTCAATTCTCTTTTATTTATTATTATTATTTTTTTGCCTAATCTTCTATTTATTTCCTATAAAACTCTAGGTCGATGAAATGGTAATATAACTTTAAAAAAAAATAAAAAATAAAATCTCAATCTTCTTGAATTACTCACATAACCTTGAAAATATGGATGCTAAAGCATTGGGAAGCAGGAGAGAGAGAATTAATTTGTAATGTTTGGAGTGTTATACTTGGAATGGGAGGGTGATTTTGAAGTTGCAATTGTGAGTGGATCATAAGTGATGGGATTTTTTTCTGTCTCATTTTAGTTTTATTTGCTCAAATTATTTGATTTGGAATTACGAAATTTATGTTGTTGTTCTCAACAACAATCTAATATATCTTTTCAATTTTAATTTTAAGTTTCTTTATCAGTGATTTGGGTTTAAAGACTTGAAAATCTAAATGAAGTTTGTAAAGTCAAAAAACTGAAGAAAAGAAGCTTTCAATCTTCGTTCGTGGCAGATTATGGAGACTTTAACTATAGAATGTGAAAAGAATTTATAAAATCCTATTATTAGCAGTTGAACAATAAAGAAGATGAAGTGATGGTTTATATATATATATATATAACATTTTATTACAATAAAGAATTTATAAAATCCTATTATTACATTTTTTTAATATTTAATGATTTTAAAAATATAACTTTTTATTTTTAATATTTTTTGCCTAAATTTATAAAAATAATATATATTTTTTAGATTACGGTTATGAATTTGTTTTGAAAAATCAAAAATGATATAGAAAGGTTAATTTATTTATTTTTCAGAGTCGAAATGCACTTCACTTTTAAATACAAAAATTTTTCCTAATACTCTTTCTTGAATATTTAAGTTAATTAAATATATAATTAGACAATACTCATAAAATCTCAAAATTTTTCCTTCTTTTTTATCATTAAATCCACGTCTGATTGGCTACGGAAATCTTTTTGGGTAGATTGAGTATTCGTAAATCACCAAATTACATTAAAAAGTTGAATATTAAATCATATAAAGTTGTTTAAAAGGTTGAAATAATTATTTTTGTGTAGGAAAAGAAAATGTTGCCATCATTTAAACCATAAATGACCCTAATAATGCCTCCACTCAAAAATTGGCCATAAAATCACCGGAGGAATTTTCCTTTAAAGTAACCAAAGACAATTTCTATAAAGTGAAAAATAAGGATGGCCGTCGGAATTAATGGCAATCATTTTGGCTGGCTTTTCAAGAAACCAATAATTTTGTACCACAACGACAAATATCTAAAAGCTCACTATCAAAAGAATTTTTCATCTATTTATTCTATTTTTTTTTCAAAATATTTATTCTCAAATTCGAATTTTTTAATACGGTATATGTATTGGTTTTATCTAATTTAATATCTATATTTGATTAAAGTTATAATATCTAAAGATAATAACATTAACTATTTAGTATTTAATTCGGATTTTAAGATTGATTTTATAAAAATTAATTGCTAATATTATTAAGTTTGGATTTTTCATAATTTTTCTAATAGCATAAAATTAATGTTAGCTGTGAATTTGTTTAACTTTGCATTTTATTTTTCACATATAGTTCAATAGATGTGATTTAATTTAAGTTTTAGAGTTGATTTGACGCTAATTATGAATTTTTGTCAAATCAACTCTAAACCCTAAATTAAAAATACTAAAAGGCTAACGAGATTACCTTTAAGTACCAAAATATATAACTTTTGTCAAATATAGTACCAAATTAGACTAAAAAATAACATAGGTACCTGATCTGATATGGCAAATTAGGCTTTTTTGAAACACTTAAGGAGCTTTTTCTCGAGCAAAATAGAATTTTTAGCATAGTTTTTTTGTTATTTTTTTTATTTTCATATTTTCGAATAATAAGCGAAAATGTCTCAATTTTGTCTCTCTCTTTTTTTACCCAAATTGGCCACTAGTGACATTTGGAGGTCTAACTCGTGTTTGAGTGTTGTAGGGACGTATCGGAAGTCGAAAACGAGCGAAAACGACATCGAGGACAACGGTATCGCGATGTCCAACCATTGGGATTGCGATACCTCCGACAATATAGAAGACCAAGGACTACATTCAATGGTATCACGATATCCCCTTGGGTATCTTGATATCCACCTCCTAAGTAAGACCCTAAGTTTCAACACTACTCGAGATATCGCGATATCACCATTGTCAAGGGGACAATCTTTGTCTACTCAACCCACCAATCACAGAAGACTCGTGTAGGGGCATTTTTGGCATAAAAAAGTCATCAGAATACACTTCATAACAGCCAAAAATTGCAGAGGAAGAGAGAGACACACATTAGCTTAGTTTTAAGTTTAGTTTTCTCTACACTTTCTTTAGAGTTTTTATTTTTCTCTTCTTCTACTTTAGATTAGAGTTTTTTTTTTTTTTGCATTTAACTCTTGTTCTTATTGTTCTTTATGTTAGTTAAGTTGGTTAACATTGTAGATAAGGTTTATTTACATTTCCAATCCTTGTACTTCTCTTTCAAGACTCTTTAAGCTTTAGTTTAATGTATTTTAGTTTATCTTACTTTAAATCTATCAAATTTTGTTCCTTTTATGTTTCTTGCTTTAGATTTCTATGTTAAATGCTTTTGGTTTCATGTTATTTAAGTTTTCTTGCATAAAATATCAACTTTTATATTTCTCTCAAACTTTATTTTCATGGTTACCTTGTTTTCCATTACTATGTTTATTTCCTTCACATTGAGCATGTGTAGCTAAACTTTTAAGGAGGTTGGTTGATGGAGATATGGATAAACTAAACTCTTTGGACAAAGGACTAACTCGTAACAAATTGGACTAATTTGAATAGAATTAATAACATAGGTAGTGGTGCCCCTAAGGGAATATTAAGATAAATTGAGATTGGAAAGTAATCATGTCGCGCACTCGTTTGTTAGTCCCGAATTAACCGGTGAGGTCAGAAGATAAGTCGGACCTAATTCGTCTAAGTCAGTAAAATTGAGATCTGAAGATAAAATGGAGCCACTCACTAATTTCAACAATTTATGTCCTGAGTCCGAAATTTGGTGAACCACATCGAAGACAACCAATCCCTATTAATTATTTGCTAGATTGTCCATTTAATTTACATTTCGTGCAATTTGTAGAATATGTAATTTTCTTGTAAAAATCATCTTTTATGGGCTGTCGTACTATAAAATCATATTAGTAGCCACTTAGACTCTATTGTGTATGCTAGCTATTACTCAATCTCCTCTTCCTTTGGGTTCAATCCTTGGAATGCTTCGATATTTCATTCTAACACTATAAATATTACAACTGACCTGTACACTTGCAGCAAAATTGAGCTTTAAAAATTATTACATAAATTTAATGTTTTAATGCGCACGCGCGCAGCCGGTCAAGTTGTTAGCGCCGTTGCTGGGGAACACAGTGTAAGATTGAGTAATTTTTAGTGTACACTTTTAGGTAGAAATAAGCAGCTAAAGTAGGATTTATAGATATGACATTTTTTGTTGTTTTTATTTATTTTAAGATGATATGACCTTTTTTGTTGTTTTTATTAAGTTTTTAAATTTAATTAACTCTCTTCAATCTTTCATGCTTGTAGGAACATTGTATGACTCGAATAGGTAATGGAGTCTTACCACTTAAGCCGAAAACGAAATGTATCATGAAACACGCAACCAAGGCATAACATTCGAGAGACATACCATTTCCATCGAGAATGCAACCTTTCGAAAATCCAAAAGAAGAAATTCAACAACCACCCAACTTAAATGTTGTTCAAGGCCGACGATTAATGCTACCAACTTCGAAATTAAATCGGCAATGATCCAGATGAATGAGGATCCAAATCAACACATTAAACAATTTTAAGGGTTTATGAGTGAGGATCCAAATCAACACCTTAAGTAATTTCGAGGGTCTATGAATGAGGATCCAAGTCGAGGGTTTATTCTTTTTCTCTCTTACTGACGATGCAAATGAATAACTTCAAGTTCGATGGTCCATGAATGAAGATCCAAATCAACACTTTAAGTGATTTCTAAACATTTATGATACTTTCAAGTATAATAGAGTATCTAATGACGCTATCTATCTTCAGCTATTCTCTTTTTATCTTACTAACAATGTTTTTATGTGGTTAGATTCACAGCAGGTAGATTCAATCAACACTCGAGACAAACTCACAAGAAAATTTTTGGCAAAATACTTCCCATCAAGCAAGACAATGAGACTTAGGATGAACATTACGAATTTTCAGTAATTGGAAGGAGAGTCATTATATGAGGTTTGAAAGTGATTCAAATTGATGTTGCGCAAGTTTTCGTACCATAATTTACAAGATTGGCTACTACAACTTCAAGTCTTCTACAATGGACTTGGCGGGAATTTAGGCTTTAATCTTGATTGAGCATCCACTAGAGCATTCATGTCAAAGGCCTACGTCAAAGCCTATCAACTAATCGAGGATAGTACGATGGATTCTTACATGTGGCCAACCGAGCAGTTCACATATTGAGCCAAAGAAGCAGCATTAAACACTGTTATTGGTAGAGATAAATATCAACAAATCCTTAAAAGGCTTAATCAATTGGAGATGGGCGCGACTAAGATGCAAGTCCAAAATCAGCTCAATCTAACTAATTTTAATGCAATACACAATGAGGAGAGCAACCATATGGAGGTGAATTATGTAGAGAATCGATGATATAACACTTATTCCAACACCTATAACCCCGGGTGACGTGACCATCCTAACCTTAGGTGGGGAGGGAACCAAGCAGGATCGTCGAATCAAGGAAACCAAAACGTTAACCCTCTAAAACCCAACGCACCATACCAACCTCAATTACCTTTTAGAGCACCTCAAGATCAAGAAGGAAATCAACATATAGTAGGAACTTGCCATTGTTAATTAGGGTGAGTAAAGTAGAAGAAGGCTTGCATATAGTGCAAGTCGATGTGTGCCAAATCCGTATTCAATTGGACCAAGTTTTGCAATTGTTGCAAAAAAATTTAGCCTCTACCATACCCAGTAATTCCAAACCTAATCTGAAGAGAGAAGGAAATGAGCACACCAAGGCGATCACCCTTAGATCCAAAGCTGTGATTAAGGAACCTATTCAAACAAATTGTGAGGAGAAAGATGTGAGTGAGAAGGATGAGAGCATCTGCACTCCTAGTGTTGAGTGAGTTCACACAAATCGAAATCGAGGATAGAACTACTCTAACACCACTACTAAGCTCGAAGCCCATACCCTTTCTGAGTCACTTGGAGGAGAAGAAGGAGGAGGATGTAGAATTTGTAGACTTCCTCAAGATGTTTAAAGCCTTGAACGTGAACCTCCCCTTATTAGAACTCATTGAGAAAATGCTTAAATATGCCAAGTTCCTTTGGGAAGTTATGTCTCGCCGAAGGAAAATAGGGAGAAAATAACATATTGCACTTAACGAAGAATGTACAGCAATAGTGTCTAGAAGAGTTTCTCTCAAAGTAAAAGATCTCGGTTGCTTTACCATTTCTATTAAGGTAAGTGGAGTGAGTTTCGAGAAGACCCTATGTGACCTAGGTGTTGGTATTAACCTTATGTCATTATCAATTTATAGGAGGTTAGATTTGGGAGAACTTAAGGACACAGAAGTAACTTTACAATTAGCCAATTGATCCTTATTACATCCTAAAGGAGTCATTGAAGATGTGTTAATGAGGGTTAGGAAATTCATTTTTCTTGTTAACTTTATCGTGCTTGACTTTAATGAGGATCTAGAAATTTTGATATTCTTAGGGAGACCTTTCTTTGCCATACCTAAAGCCACCATGGACGTAAGACGGGGCGAATTAACTATAGACATTGAGGGGGAAACCGAATTTTTCAAATATGTCAAACTCGAGCCTTGGTCTAAAGAAGTGCAACCATCACAAGAGTATAAATGTCAAGTAATTGAGACAAAGACTTATCATGTTAAAAAATTTGCAACTTTCATGAAATGGAGTAAATTTTCAAGTATTCAAGGGTCACACAAAAGAATCAAGAAGCAAACGAGGATAAGAAGGAAAATGCAATTCCTAACAGGCTCTAGTCGCGTGCTGAGCAAAAGATGTGTTATAGTTTCAAAGATGCCGACGAAACACCACTTCGATGGTGTGACTGATAACTCGGAGTTGTCTTTTTAACTCGCCGCCTATGGTAAATGAACAATAATTTGTAAATAATTAGATGTTTTGAGCATGAACTCCATTATTTCTTGTATTTATATTAGAATTTTAAATTATGTTAGTTTAATTTTAGACTTGGTAGGTTAGATTTTTTATGTTTGAGATTAAAATTGATGATTTTGTCGTGTTTTTAGGGATTAGCTCAATGAAATCACGATACCTAATTGGGGATATCACAATTTCCTAGATAGTTTGGAGAGGGACCAAAAATATTTTGGGTATCGCGGGATTTGCTTCTTGGTATTGCAATACCCTAAAACTTCAAAAGTCAAAAAATTTTACGATTGCGCTAAAAACCTATATATTTCTTCTAATATGTCAGGATGGAACCGTTGCCTATTGCACGAGAAATTGGGCTCCGAGTTTATGGTGCTTATACGATCACAAGTGGTAGTATAACAATAGGTCCTAGTTGATAGATGTTAATGTGAGGTTATAGTTTGAAGTATAACTTAAAAACCCACTTGATAGTGATTATATGGTCACCAGTTCAAGTTCCACCTCACCAGAAAAGGATGTTTGTAAATTCGATACTGAAGTCTAAGATGATAATTGTAGGAAAACACTCAAGAGCTTTCCAGTATAACCAACTTATTTTTTTCTCCATCTCCACCAAAAGCAGGATCTGTAACCTTTCTATTGTTCAAAACATGACAGAGTTGCATACAAGAGCACTATTAGGGGGAAAGACGGTGGCTGTGGAAAGAAGTTAGAGGTCGAGTCAGGGGGAGGGGGCAGTGATAGTTGGAGGTCGAGTCAGGGCGACATCAGTTGTATTTATTAATAAGTGATTTAATCACAACAACTGCTGTCGGCTTGAAATGACCTCCAGCTTTTGTCCAACATGATAGTCGCTCGCCCCCTCATAGTGCATTTGCCCCTAACTTCGTCACTAGTTTTAGACAAGAGGGAGGTTGACAATACTGCCTTTGGTGGTGACAGAGAAAAAGAATAAGTGGATTATATTGGAAGGCCCTGAGTTTATCCCTATGATTGTGATCTCAAACTTATGTATTGATTTTACAAAGCATCCACTTCTAGTGTGGCGAAACTTGAACCTGTGACTACATAACCACCACCGAGTGAGCTTTCAAGTCATACTTCAACCCGTGATCGCACATTAACATTCGTCAACTAGGACCTGTAGTTAGACTACAACCTGTGACTTTATAAGCACCGCGAAGTCGAAGCTTGAGTTGCAATATAATGGGCTTCTAATGCAATGGTTTCATCCCGACACGACAAATAAAATATGTAGGTCTCGAAGCACCACTGCATTATCGTTAACTAAATATATCTTAAAACCAACACACAGCTTCCCTCAAATAGAAATAAATCTATCTATCGAAAAAATTAAACACTTGAAAGTAAAATATAAACAATGACGTAGAGAAGTTTTTAAGGGTAAGAGGAGGTGGCCGAGAGAATTGATAGAGTAGGGGAAGCAAACCCCCCTTTTTATATAGGTAATCGGGTAAGCAATGAGTGAAAAAGAAAACAACATTGTGCCTTGGTTAATTTGAAAATATCCTAAGATTCTCGGGATATCTAAAAAATAAAGATCGGGATTTCTAGGTTCTGGAAACTTTTCAAGGGGATTGAAGACTTAGTAGACTAAACAAAACACTTAGGATATACAAAACTGACACTAAAATGCACTAATAGAACAGTAGGCACCAAAATGCAAATCACTAAACATTAAAGTGCAAAACAATAGACACCAAACTACAGATCGATAAACACTAAATTGCGAAACAGTAAGCACTAAAGCATAAGACGATAAGCGCACTAAAATTTCCTTAGTGACATGCCATCTATATCCCAATAGTTCTAATCTCGTCTACTTGGGCAAATTATATCATGCACAGATATCATTTTTACACTTTCACATAATACTTTTACATACTTTACAATGTAATCATTGTAATAATAATCCATATACTTATATCTTCCATTATCTTTAATACATGCAATATGTCTCTAAACTCAATATTCATCTATAATTCACAAATAATTCTTATCATGCATTTCACATATAATTTTTATATATTTTTCAACTTAGTCCTTAGCATAATATTTTTATAGCAATATCTTTTACTTTCAATAACACACATCACATAATTCAATACTTATTAATATTCCAAAATTCACCACAATATGAATTTTTTTCATTTTAAATGTTATGCACTTCACTTTTTTATTTCTAATATAAATTTTCCCAAATATATAATTTATCCCTTAATTTCCACAATTTAGAAAATAATTATAGTTTGGATTAAAAAATTCATATATTATTGTATTTTTCTCTATATGTTTTATTTATCAATGTTTTTTTATAAACCTTTATAAATTTCCAATTTAATCACCTTTTAACATAAAAGTTCTCTATTCACTATTAAATAAATTTTCTTTCACGTCTCACTTAATTCACATAATTAATTCCACTATCTCATTTTCCACATCAAATTTTTATGTATTTCACTTGTATTATTTCCACCACATGTATTTCACAAATCTTTCTATTTGATCATTGTTTCAATAAAATTTCATTTTTTTTCCATAATTTGACTTATTCAATACAATGTATATTTTTCACCATCACATAACCCAACTATTATACTTTTATTATAATTCCCTACTTCACATACTAAATTATTTCACACGATATTTTATTTAATTACCACTTAGTTTACAAAGATCACATTTTAATCCTTAAATAACAAGAAAATTCACGGGTACTTATCTCTTTACTATCCAAAATCACTTGTTCTTTTCTTCTCTTTATCACTTAATTCACTTTCTCATTTCTTCCTTCATCAACATGTCAAAAACATAATACTTTCTATAAGAAATTTTGACTTTAATATCATTTTTGTATTTTTCTATTACTACTACATTTAAAAACAACATAAAGGCTTAACATCCATACCTTGTTCTCTTGAAACCAAACTTTCACTTGACTTTCTCTCTTCTCCAACTTCTATTTTCATGAATCTATTCTATTTTCATGAATCTAACTTGATATTTTAGCTTCTCATATTCTCCTTATCATTTTTGTTTCTTGGTGGCTATAGAAATTCTTTTAATTTCTAGGTGAAAATGGTGGATTTCTGTTGGAATGACCAATTTGTAATGAAATAAAATTATCTCTTCTTCCTTTCCCACTCACGTTGAAAGCATGGAATCCTCCCTTTTATATTAATCATTTAATAATAAAATATTACTAAAAATCTTAATCAAATAACATTTATTTAGTTAATTTATTAAAGATATCACCAAAATATCACTAATATCATCATTACTCTTAAAAATTATCTTTCTTGCTAATGACTATTCTACCCCTTATGATCTTTCAAAATTCCTCCATTGAATTTTCACTATTTTAGTAAAATTGTAATTTAACCCCTCATACTTTTCCACTTATTCAATTTGGTCCTAATTCATCCATTTTCTTTAGTTTCTAGATCCTTCCACCCTTTAAATATTTTCACTATTAGCCCTTCAAATTTTTCATATTTATACTTTAACCCCTCAATTTTTTAGTATTTACTCTTGGGCGATAAAATTTTTCTCACATTTATAATTTAGTCCTTACTTGAATCAATACATCCTAATATACTTCTTGATCAAATTTTTTAATTGATATAACTCAACTTCTCCCCCTTTTTATCACTTTTATTTCCTTATTTATTTTTTCTTGATTTCACTTCATCGAGGACAAAATCTTGATTTTTCATTGCTTTCTTACTGTAGAGACTTTTGGGGTGTTACATTAGCCCCTACTTTAAGTTCCAATTAAAATTTATCTAGAGATTAATCACTAATTCGATAAAATTACCTATCCAAAATTTAATTTTATGGATTTGGTTTACAGAAACAAGGTCTCGGAACCGCGTTTTCTGACACCATTGACTTTTGATCTATTACAAAAGAATCCACTATTGATTTTTTATTTTATCTTTTGTTATTTTTATTTCTTAAGAAATCAAAGCCAAATTTTCATTAAAATAAATCAAACCAAGTTTTATTAAAGCCAAAACTTACATTTAAAGAAGCTTTTTTTTAGGACTAATTTACCAATAAATGCTAAAAAAGAAATAAAAATTACATGAACAGGTCGATTTCAAGGAAAATTATGTGAATATGCAAATTTTTGAAAAACGCTTCCAACTAGTGTTTTCAAGTGTTTTACAGAAAAAGTGCTTCCAACTAGAAGCGTTTTTCAATTGATTTGCAATAAAACGCTTTCACCTGGAAAGGCTTTTTGCCACACCAACACTAAAAGTAATAGGACCAATATTTTTTTTTATTTCTTGTTGCCACCCATTAATGTGAAAATAAAACTTACAAAACAAGTCATTATATAGACCCCAAGTCTCATTTCCCTTATTTTCTTAAGGTATGTGGGATATGTATATATATAGACTCATAATCCATTTGCAACTTGTTCCTAGATAATATAGGATTGCTTACTTTTTTAACTAACAACATAAGATTAAATGCTACACTTAATTTTTAAAAATTAAAGAAATATTATGTGTTACTCTTTTTTTTATAGGATTTTTTTATAACGAATAAGATCTTTAATTAATTAACTCAAAACCCAAAAATTGGTAAGCCTAGTAACTTAAAGATTGAAGCTCCTTAGGGTATTAAATAATAAGATCTTTAAATGAGAAAGATTGTAATAGCTAAGGGGATGCAAAAATGTGTAACCGAAATTTTATACCGGTGATTACACACCATCAATAGCTACGAAAGCATAAGAGATGCGAAAATGAGTATTCACTAAATTAGAAGATAGTAAAAATTAAATAAATTTTTATGTACCTTTTAGTTGAAAGCCTCGGCAATGAAGATGAAACTGAACATTAACAAAACATGAGAAATTTAAAAGTGAGTAATCAAAATTTTAGTCGATTTTTTTTTGCTTCAATCAAGTTTTTATTTATTTATTTATTTATTTTTTGCTTCAATCAAGCATGAGAAATATTTTTGTATGGGTTTTGTAAAATAGGGAAGAAAGTCTTGTAAAAAGATGATGATTTTTGGGTTTCGACTCAAAAGTTTAATAAAAAATTTTAAGATTTTTTTGTAATTTGTTTACATATATATTTTGAACTTCTAGAAATTTTTTATTCATAATTTTTATTTTTAAAAATATTTTTACATAATTTATATATATTTTAAAGATTTTTTTTAGAATTATTGTTAAGAAAAATTATTTTAAAAAATTGATATTTTAACTATAATTTAGGGACCAAATTAGTAATTAACAATTTAAATTGACGCTTCATGTCATCATTTAATAGAAAATTTTAATGGAGAGCTAATTTTCACATTTTGAAACATATAAGAATTAATTTACTCAATTTTTTCAATAACAAAATCAAAATGCAACTTACATTTAAATCCAGAAGCTTTCTAGATACTTCTACCCCTTCCTACATATTATCTATGTTCTCATCTAGTAGTATAGTCACATGTACAACTCACCTTGCACTCATCCTTTACCTTCTCTTCCCAACAAGAAATTGAGGAAATTAAGTGAAAAGAAAGGGGGAAGAATGAGTAGAAGTGGAATTGAAATGGATGAGTGGGCACAAATTTAATGAAATGTAAAAAATATCACGTCGCATTATATTATTACATAAATCTATAGTTGATATGATAGAAAGAGTTTAACTAATAATTTTTGGTGCTCTAAGCTTAATATTCTTCCATCCAACATAATAATATAATGCATAAGAACGATCCTTTTTTTCCTATAAAATGTGGAATAAAAATAGGGAATTGCTCATAAATTGGATGGAAGAAAGCATTAAAAACAAAAGGTCCACTTTAGATTTTTTTTTTTAATGATTGTGATTGTCGTTGAAATGGAATCTTATTTACTAAGATTAAAAATTCGAACTAATTGCCAGATTGGATATGTATTTGAATAATAGATTACATAACAGAGACGGGTTAATTACTAAAAAAGGTCGCTTTTAAAAGTTAATTAATAAATTAAGTCGATTTTTTCGAAATTTAGAGAAATATGTCGATTTTATTGAGAGAAACCGAAAATGCGTATTGGGAAAAATATTTTTTGAAAAACGCTTTCTACCAACGCGTTTTCTTTTGACATATTAACTCTTTTGGTTAGCTAATTAAATAATATTGATTTCATCTTTGAGTTCTAAATTTTATGCCTCTTTACGAAAGCATATATGTAGATTTTATTTCATATTGTTTTAATTTTTTTTAGTTAATGGTTTTTATTAATAATTGTATTGTTTTCAAATTATTTTTATTTTTAATTCATATTTTTAATTAATAACTCCTTTAATTAATTAACAATTCAAATTTCAATTTATTTAAATTTTAACTCCGTAAATATCTCAATTTAATATTTACAGACTCGATTTATGTAAATGAGGTCTTGAAATGTTATTTTCTAACACCACTGGAAATCGGGTTGGTACATTTAGTTTTTGTAAGAACTTAAGGCATAGTATGAAAACATGTCCACATTGGGGGCAACATTGAGGCAAGGATTGAATTAAAAATTAATTAATTAAGCTATATTTTTACATTTTTTTAACAAAAGAATAACAAACAAACTCATTAATTATGTTATCTACTCTAATATCATGTTGACTAATTTTAAAACTACTGGATAATTCAAAGTCGAATTAAACATACAAAAAAAAAACAAATACTTTTTTTTGATAAAATGTGAATAAGTAGATTAATGATGTAAAAATAGAATACAAATATTAATGGAAGCATTAGATCTCAAAATCAAAAGTCAACAAACTAAATGATGATTTACATGACAAAAATTTAAAATAAAAAATTTATCTCTATCGTCGGGCGAAATGTGTGCCACAACTTGGTAGGTGTCGGTTACAAGGAGGATTTCGTCGTGGTTGTGGGGTTCTGGCTCATCATCTTTATCTCCATCTCCATCTCCACCTACATCTCCATCTCCACCTACATCTTCATCTCCAACGTTATCTTCATTTTGTTCTTTCGTGCTAAGCTGCATTTGCATCCTAGGTTGTCATCGTATATCGTCAATTGTATTAGTAGGTGGTGTTTGCGACACTATCGACGAAGAAATATATGACATCGAACAACCAGGTAATACATAGAATGCAGGAATTGTAAGCAGTGGTGATTACATTCACAATGATGTGTAATATGCTTTTGCGAATAGAGGTGATGCAAAAGGTGTTCCTAAAGAAGGTCTTGATGCATGGTATGATGGCACATAATTTGGTGTTTGTGTGAAAAACATGACGTTAGTAAATTCACTAGAAAAATATGAACCATATTGACCGGGAGGTGCACTTATTGGTATAGAATTTGGGTTAGAGCTAATGATGATGAACTCGATTCATGTACTTCCAGTCGTGGCCTCATATGCGGTTGTGTTGGCCTTTTACGACAAATTTGTCTACTTCTTTCCTATTCCGACAATAAATATGGCTTACCATGAAGTCTAAACTATGTCATGTAATCCGAAGATGTTGCCAGACTAGGTTTGACAATTTGTTCGTGCATAGATATGAAATTGTATCTATGTTCCCACAAGTAGATATACTTGGCATGAAATTTAGGCCAATCTTCATCGGTTCTCCTCGACAAGTTAATCTTGTGAACTTCATCGAGGTTCTAAGATGAGGGCAAAATATTTTACACAAAGTCAAACTGGCACATCACTCGATCAGATTCATGCATCTCAACCATTACAAAAACTATCAATAACATTTTGACGTGCCAGATATTGCAAATTGTTAAAAATTCAAACGAGATGCATTCTTGAATTCTCGGATCAAAGTATGACATTCATTCAAATTACAGTACGAAATTATAAATTTCATTACCTATCTAATATTAAATTTCAAATCCTTATGTAATTAATATTTAATTGAAAATTTTAAAAACTAACATTAGTTTCTGACTATTGATCGAATAATAACTAAATATCTTTAAGCTCTTTCCGTATATCTACATGACTCGCGTCATTGTTCCACCTGTTCAAATAATATGTTATTTCAAAAATATAATAATGAAAAAAATATGATAATTTTATTATTAAATGAATATTACCTTATTACAACTAGGAATTGATAAAGGAAGTTTATTCGGGACGTAAAAATGGTAAGTGGTATCATGTCCATGACTGAAGGAGTATACAACCACTGATTTTAATTTTCTGTACTTCAATTCTCTAACACATCTCTCGGTACAATGTAACCAGAACATCTAATCCTCAATTGAGTTGTTTGGCTTCTTTTAGGTTGATCAACTTTAATATGAATGCTCAAGCAAATTGTTATCTTTTAATCGCACTAGAAGTTATGTCGAAATGTAAGAAATTATCTTTTAACCATTTCATATCTATCCGGTTACCATTAAAATTGTCTGACAATTTCTTAATAGTTGGTGGCCCGCATAATGATTGGCCCATCAATTGGTAGATTGAGTTGTAATGTCACATCATTGAGTGTAATCATACTCTCACCGTACGAAAGATGGAATATGTGTGTTTTTGGTCTTTATGTAACACCCAGTTACTCTAATTAACTTGGAATTTGGGAAAGCTAGGATCAAATTGGAAGGACTAGTAAATTTTCGGATTCTGTGGGAGATTAGGAAATTTTAGTGGTTGAATTGTGGAGAGTTGTAATTCGATTCTAGTTCAGTTAGATTGTAACTAATTGGTTCTAAAGTGGGAAACAAAAAGATTAAGAATAGACGATGGAAAACGTCAATGAGGATCGTGCTTAATGAGTGTATATAAAGGTGTGAGTAGAGACAGAATTTTTTTGATTTTTTTATAAATCTTCTCTTCCCAGCCACATCATCATCTTCAGTCGTTTTGAAGAAAAAGGAGGGCAGATGAAGAAAGTTCTGCATGTTGTAGTCGGGGTATGAATTTAAGTCAGGTGGTGGAGAAATTGAGGAACTGGTAAGTTTTCTTATCTCTTTGAGCTTATGGATTAAGGAAAGGAGTAGAGTAAGATTCTCAAAGCGTTTGTATAATTTAAGGTTCTAAGTTTTTAAGGACTGACCATCATTAAAATTAATCGATGAATGACTGTCATGCTTAACTGCCAAGACAGAAGGGGCTTTGGCGATTCAGACAAGCTAAACTAACAAGGTTAAGAAAGCAAAGTGAGTTTCTGCAATTTGCTTCCTAGCTGATCCATGTTTTTATGTGAAATTCTAGCTATTTACTGATAATTTAATGATTGATAGTAGTTGATTGGTCATCTAGCGAGATGCATGCATAAAGATAATTTGTATGGTACGCATGAAAGAAAACATAGATAGGTTAGATGAAGTCAGGATTGAGAATGAGTGATTCTATTAGATACCGACATACGGTGTTACTCTGTACACTCGTGATGTGCGAAGCTCTGGGCCTTGCGGAGGGGACACTGCAGTGTTCAAGCATCAAGGTTAGGACGACAAATGGAAGAATGGAAGGAGGAATAGAGAAAAAGAAAATTTGAAATTCCGTTAAGATTTTGCCATCCAAGATTGCTGAGAGCAAACCACGATATGTGAAGGTTCAAGCCTTGTGGGGGGACACTTTAGTGTTCGAGCATAAAGTAAAATGTGAACATGGTTCTTCAAGATGACACCATAATAACTGTATTTAGGTTTCATAAAGCATCACCACAATGGCGGTCAATAGGCTCTATGGGGTGACATCATGACAGCGGTAAGATCCTTTCGGGCAACACCTCAAAAAGGTTTAAGGTGTGAGAGAATGGCTCGGGTATGGTAACTAGTTTAGTCAGCCGGGACAGTAAACACGGGGTAATCTATCGAGAGAAAACACGAGAATTTCACTAGGACGCAAAACATAAAAGTCTGTGGGTTATGAAGGATGTTAATGATGAGAGTAGAGATCGTGGTATGACTGGAGCGATAAGTTACAAAAAGAAATGGGTTTGGTGTGTCGAAAGAATATAGACCACCAGAATAATGAGTGGTGCCAAAGTTATGTATCAACCTCAAATAGGGTAACAAGAAAACAAAGCTCCTTAGGTATGGAGGTATTCATTGTATATGCATACACTAGTCCGCTAGGGAAGTTGCAGATTCCATATGATTCAAACAGGTACCAATTAGTTTGCAATAGTATGTAGTCACATATTGTAAGTTGACGAAAATGTTAGTCAAAGGGTTTGATAGGCTGATTAGAGTTTCTCTGAGAGAAATTGCATGTCCAAGGTTGAATGGACAATGATGTCTGTTAAAAAGTAGTGGAAAGCGGAGGTCGAACATAGTCACGGAGAATGGCAGAAATCTTGTTTAGTTTCCAAAGGTAGGAACTGTATAACCTAAGAAACCTCCATTGGAAAAATATCGGTAGAGCAAAGGTTCCGGTGTCGCTAGTGAGCTCTAGTAATTTAAGGCAATAAAGACATTGAAGACTAAGAAAGACCGCAAATGTAGAAATTATTTAGGTAGTCGCAGAGTGTCACTCCCCAGGATTAATGAGTGCGTTTATCAGGGAGTTTAATTCTGAGTTGGATGTCTCATATTGCTTGTAAAATTTTGTATGTAGATCTCACTAAGTTCTTCCAAACTTATAAGTTTTTTGCTTGAATACAAGTTAGTTAAAGATTTAGAAATCTAGAGGGACCAAGCTAGATGCTGCTAGGGGTTGGGGAAACACGAAAACTATGCAGGTTTATAGAGTGGCACCCATAGAGGCTCCACCTCAAGGTTAAGCGTCATTTTATGTTATTGAGTCTTTGTCCAAAAATTTGCAATTGAGCAATGGAATGAAGCCTTAAAGTTTTATTTCTAATTTTAATAAAAATTGTAAATTTAGTTAGAATTTTCGAATCCAGGTTGTTTAAGCATGTAATTTAACCGGAGCAGAAATTTTTTTAAGTCATTTGGGTTAGTGCAGCATCCGATACTCGGACCTGGCAAAGAGGTCGAGTAGAGGGTGTTACACTCCATCTTTCTAGCAAAGCATTGATAAGTGTGAGTTCCAATTTAGTCCCACCGAGTTTACGTGACATATGTAAGAATCCCGCCTTTTCCAAGTACAATTCAATAACATGCAATGCTCTCGCACTTAAATTGTGTGTATATGCTTTAAAAAGGTAAAAAAAATATTATTATCAACTTAATAATGATATTAATTAAAATAAAAAATATAATAATATTTTCTTATCATTTATAATTGGATGCTGAAAATGTGTTTATGATCTAAACAAATTAGAGGCGCTAACATTTTTAAAATATGTAATGTTTATCAAATTAAATAAGATTTAATTAATTTAGACAATGAAATAAGCTGAAAAAATATAATATTATTAAATTACCACCAAATTAACAATTTATTTAATATAAAAAATATCGTTAAACCTATTAAAAAAGTAAACAAATTTTAAAAAAATAGATTATCTTATTTTATTTGAAATCTTTGAGATGATGAAAATCGCATAAAATCTAAAAATTATAAATGGTTAGGATAGGAAATTGAAAGAAGAAGAATTTGAGAGATTAAGATAGAAAATTAAGAAAAAAATAGTTGAGAGAATAGATGAATGAGATTTTATGAAAAAAATGATAAGTATAAGGGCTTATAAAGAAAAAATTTTATAGTCGTTGAGGAGTTGTTTGGGGATTTTTTGTTTAAATTGGAGTCGTTGGTCCAACTATTAAAAAATTAACATCTTTGATTTTTTAACCCTAACAATTAAAATATATTTCTTTTTAGAAAAAAATAAATTTTGACAAAAAAAAATCCCATAAAATGATATATTTCCTAAAATTTCAAAAAATCGAAGTAAATCCAAATTATTTTCCGAAACGGTGTATATACCTAATTTTCCCCAGAGTTATTTTATGGAAAGACCATAAATATTAGTAAAAGCTATTTCCTTTTACAAAATGCTATAAAGAAGCATTTGACCTTGTAAAACTCGTCCGCCATGAATGACCCTTTTCTTCTTTCATCAATCTTTCTCTTCACTTTTCTAACGAAACAACTTTAAACACCTTCAATTACTCCCATTTCCTCCGCTTATCAAGGCTCTACAAGGCAGAAACTTCCCAAAGTCCAAAAACCCAAGAAAGCTCAGCCCTTTTCTCTTCGATTTATTTATTTATTCATTTATTTTTTATCTGATAAAGTTTTGCTTTTTTTTCTTTCGTTGTGATGGCGGATATAGTGAAACAAATCTTGGCGAAGCCAATTCAATTAGCAGACCAAGTGGCGAAAGCGGCGGATGAAGCGAGTTCGTTTAAGCAAGAGTGTGCGGAGCTTAAGTCCAAGACGGAGAAACTCGTTGGCTTACTCCGACAGGCGGCGCGTGCGAGTTCCGATCTTTACGAGCGTCCCACGTGCCGCATAATTGATGACACCGAACAAGTCCTCGATAAAGCCTTGTCTTTGGTCCTGAAATGCCGTGCCAATGGCCTTATGAAGCGCGTCTTTACAATCATCCCTGCTGCCGCGTTTCGCAAAATGTCTTCTCAGCTCGAGAACTCAATAGGCGATGTTTCTTGGCTTCTCCGCGTATCGGCTTCGTGTGACGATCGCGACGATGAGTATTTAGGCCTTCCTCCGATCGCTGCAAACGAGCCCATTCTATGCCTAATATGGGAACAAATCGCGATTCTTTACACCGGCTCACTCGAAAACAGGTCCGACGCCGCCGCTTCGCTCGTTTCGCTAGCCAGAGACAATGACCGTTACGGGAAACTGATTATAGAAGAAGGAGGGGTTGGACCGTTATTGAAATTACTCAAAGAAGGGAAAATGGAGGGTCAAGAAAACGCAGCCAAAGCAATTGGACTTCTGGGTCGGGACCCGGAAAGCGTGGAGCACATGATCCACGCTGGCGTTTGCACGGTGTTTGCGAAAATCCTCAAAGAAGGTCCTATGAAAGTTCAAGCCGTGACGGCGTGGGCGGTGTCTGAGTTGGCGGCTAATTACCCAAAATGTCAAGATTTATTCGCCCAGCACAATATAATCCGATTACTCGTCAGCCATTTAGCGTTCGAAACGATTCAAGAACATAGCAAGTATGCGATTGCTAGTCACAAGGCTACGTCGATTCACGCGGTGGTTATGGCCAGCAGTAATAATTCGACTGTGAAAGTCGCCGTTGACGAAGACCATCAGAGTCAGATTTCGCATCCCATGGGGAACCAAACCCCGAACCAGATGCATAATGTGGTTACCAGTACTATGGCAATGAATGGAGGGGTGAAATTGCCACAAAAGCTGGGTAATAATCATGTTAGGAGTAACAGTCAGGGTAATGTCAAGCAACTTCATCATATTTATTATCAACCTCAGCAAAATGGTTCGATGTCAGGGGTGAATATGAAGGGAAGGGAATTGGAAGATCCTGCTACCAAGGCTTATATGAAGGCAATGGCAGCTAGAGCTTTATGGCATCTTGCCAAGGGGAATTCATCTATATGTCGGAGTATCACCGAGTCTAGAGCATTGCTATGTTTTGCAGTTTTGTTAGAAAAAGGAAGTGACGATGTGCAGTTTAATTCGGCTATGGCATTAATGGAGATTACAGCTGTGGCAGAGCGGGACACCGATTTGAGAAGGTCTGCATTTAAGCCGAATTCTCATGCTTGTAAGCTTGTCGTCGATCAGTTGTTGAAGATCATCGAGAAGGCCGATTCGGAGTTGCTGATTCCTTGTATCAAGGCTATTGGTAATTTGGCAAGGACGTTTAGAGCAACTGAAACAAGGATGATTGCCCCATTGGTTAAACTTCTTGACGAGAGGGAAGCTGAAGTTTCCAAGGAGGCTGCCATTGCACTCACCAAGTTTGCTTGCACTGACAACTACCTCCACCTTGATCACTCCAAGGCAATCATTACTGCTGGAGGTGCGAAGCATTTGATTCAACTAGTGTATTTCGGAGAACAAATCGTTCAACTCCGGGCATTGGTTCTCCTATGCTACATTGCCCTCCATGTACCAGATAGCGAAGAACTCGCCCAAGCTGAGGTGCTTACGGTGCTCGAATGGGCATCCAAACAATCCTACATGACCCAGGATGAAACAATAGACACTCTTTTACAAGAGGCCAAAAGTAGACTGGAGCTGTATCAGTCAAGAGGTTCAAGGGGATTTCATTGATTCAATTACCCTTTTCCATTGGAATCCCTTAATATCCAATCATTTTAACGGAGTGTACATACAGTTATCAGTCTTCCATAGGTGATCATACGTATTTTTCAGCCATTTGCAGAGTTGCATTGCTGGTTTTAAGACCAGGAAAGAGTTGGTTTTTGTTTTGTTCCTCTCGGAGTTATCTTGCCGCTTGCGAATCACAACTGTATGTTGGTTTTTAAATTATAAATTAAATAAATTTATTCATATTTTCCAAAAGGGGTTTTGTTTTTACATTATTGATACTTGATAAGTTGGTGACATACATCTTGGTTGGAACAGCTAGAAATGAGGTAAGGTAGGGAAAAAGTTGTCTGAATAAGATTTTTGCATATTACCTGGAAAAAAAGAAAGTGGGGGGTATTGATTCGAAGGTGACCTAATCATTTGGCAGTCTTTTATAAGTTAAATTGACCTAAAACATGTGTTTTCTAACCACCATAAAATGAATCATTCAACCTTAGGACCTCAAATTATTTGAGGCGCTTGGACAGTTTCAAGCCAACTGGTCTGACTTACTACAACCACTACTATTTTTCTTGGTCTTGTTTCATTTGCTTCCATCAGCAAACCTGATATTTCTTGCAAACTCGACTTAGCGCTAGCATTTATACCTTGTTGCTAGCTATGAATCAATAGGAACATGTAACATGTCCTCACATGAGATCAACCATAAGCTAAACCACTCATTGATAGAGTGAAAGCAGTGTCTCATAAACTTATCAAAACGACCTAATAAACGCTTGGCCCAAATTTCTGTCCCCAAGTTTGATTAAACTAACGACTACTTAAAAAGGATAAACACCCATATGCTTGTCAAAATCCACCCAATAGAGAAAACTGATTGTATGCCCCAAATTAGTGGTTAGTCGATTTCAGTTCACCATCCATTCGAAAAGCTTGTAAATTCGAAAACAGAGAAAAGCAAGCAGATATCCATTTCCACAAGCTTTAAATGATATGTAGGCAAACTTTTTAGAGATGATAAAGTTTGGGTTATGTGCTGAAACATTAGGTGGGAGAGGCATTTTCCATGGTCTTTCTTTTTAAGGTTCTGATGGTAGAGATTGAATTTTTCTTAAGTTGGAAGAAGAGAGTGCAGTAACCCAGATATTCCATTGTAGAATTCACAATCAAATGTCCTACTTCACATATCATAAGATAATTGAGCTTTGAATCCCATGCCTTGCAATCCTTAAATATGAATGTCAAAAAACAATTCATGGCAGATGTCAAAAGGAAAACCCCTTCTTGATTAGCCCCAAAACATGAAATTAGTAGCACTGGGAAGACTAATATAAATGCTGCTTCATGAAACACTGATGAAATGTTGAAAAGGGGAAAAGAGTTGGTGTTTTTACAACAGTTTAATGTTAACATCTTCCATAAATATAGTGAAAATGATGAATTGACTCTCCAATCAACGTACTAGTCAACGGTAATTGAGTCACGGTGCAGCTTCTAGCACCACAACACCACATATATCACCTAACTTACATTTATTTGCCTTAATTTACTATTTTTGTCGTATTGAATTTCAAAGTTATGAATGATACAAGTTTTGGGGATCCATGGAAAATTAATAGAAGTTGGCAGCTAGGACAGCAGCCGGGGTCTTTTCAAAGGGATGCCTAGAGTCACAAGCTAATGGTGAAGCATTTCAAGCAACGTTTCCCGAAAAAAAAATTACACATGCATCCTCTCTATTATTTAAACTTTTGATTGAGTAGTGTAAAAGTTCATTTTTGCCCGGGCCCATACAAACAAAATAACCCAAATAATAAAACCCAAAATCTAAAATCAACCTAGCCCAACATCCAAGCCCAATCCCAAAACCCTAGACTCCCACTTGCCTCTTCCCATTCTCCCATGTTGTCTGCCACCAGCACCACTCCCACTCTCCCATGCTGTCTGCCACCACCATGCCTTTTGTCGCACCTGCAAACAAGCAAAGGAAAAGGACAAAAAATGGAGCAATAAACATTAACAGAATATTGTATTTTTGGCTATAAAAGCCACAAGCAAAATCGCACCAGGGAAAAAAAAAAAGAGAAACAAAAAAAAGGAGGGGGGGACTTTTGTAACAAAAAAGAGAAGATTCGGCTTTTGAAAAAATTGAAAGAAATAAAAAAGGGGGCTTTAGAAGGTGATTCACCTTGTTTTTTTTTCGTTTTCTTTATTTTCGTTCTATTTCGGTTTTTCTATAGTATTTCTTTCTCTTTTTTATTATCATTCAATCATCACACATATATATAAGATAAAAAAATAAAAGTAAAAAAAAGTTTACCTGTTTCCGGCGGCGGTGGAAAGAGGAAGAACCGAAAGGTCTCTTTCGATTTTGGCCCTTTTCGCCGGGATTTCGGCTTTTCTAACCCCAGATCTGGACTCTATTCGCAAAAAGGAGAAAAAGGGAGCTTTTTTTGGTTTTCCGGCCACTGCGAACGGCGGCGTCGTCGCCGGCGTCCGGCGACCGGTGCGGTGGTCGATGGCCGGCAAAGGGGGCTCTTCCTCTCTTTTTACGGACATAAGAACAATAAAAACATAAACTTTGAATCGGAGAAGTAATTTTCGTTTCTTTATTTTTGTGTGTTTTTACATCTAGTTTGATTTCTTTTTATTTCTTTCTACTTACGAAAATAAAAACAAAAGAAATAAGGAGAGGAGAAACTCACCGGAGTTGGCCGTGACCGTGCCGCCGGGGTTTTTCTTCCATCGTCGGCCGTCGGTCTTGGTGGCGTGGTGGCACTCAAGGTGTTAAGAAACCCAAGTGTTGGGTGTTTGAAAAAAATGGTGGTTTGAAAGAAGGCAGAGCCTTTTTCCTCTAGCAAATTCAAAAAGTGAAAGAATAAAAATATAAAACATTTTTGGTCTTTTTTTCAATCATGAACCGCACATTAGTGGGGAATCTTGCTCATGCTTGTCCTTGATGGGCAATTTATGCATTTAGTCCCTCCATCTTGCGTTGAAATGCAATCAAACCTTTTATTTTTTTTCGATTTGGGCCGCGAGTTTTGTTTCTGTTTCAATCAGGTCCTTTGACCATGTATGGTCCTTTGCGCTGAAACGTTGCACTCTAGGACTAGAGAATATTTCTCTTTTCAGTCCTTCCCTTTTCGCGCGCCTCACATTTTAATCCTTTACTCTATTTCATTTTTGATTTCAGCCCTGAGATTTCGTTTCCGTTTTGATTTAGTCCTATTATTATTATTATTATTATTATTATTATTATTATTATTACCTATTTGTTTATATTTATTTTATTTAAATTTTCGGCACATATATACATATACATGCGTATATTTTTGTGATATACATACATTGTTTTTATAACATATATACTTATATAGTTTATATATTTTACAACTTATGTACATATCTATATATCTATATATATATTTTCATTTTCCTAAATATATACATATTTATATATAATCTTTATAGTTTAAAATATACTTTTTTTATAAATCCGTATATACACACATATTACTATTAATTTATATACATACATATCCTTTTATTTTTTAAGTATATATATTTTTATATGCACGTACATACATATTTTTGTATATCTTAATTTACATAAATATATATACATTTTCAATATATTTTTTAACATGTATCAAAATTAATGTATTTATTCGTATACATACGTATATTTTCATTATTTTTAAACTTTAATTTGTACATACATACTTTCTTTTATTTTTCAACATATATATATACTTACTTTTATATGTATTTTATTATTTTCATATTCCATAGTTTTATACACCCATATATATGTACATATTTTTATATATACACATTTATCGTTTCTTTTATATATTAAAATATACTTTATACATTTTGTTAATTTATATATATACATATTTTAGTTTATGTCTATATATATCTTTTTATATTTAATTGTATTTGTTACTTATTTATTTCATTTTCGTTATTATTTTGAATGAATGTTTTAATTTATTTGTTTATATATATTGTTATTTTATATGATTGTAGGTATGACTTCTATTTATTTTATATTGTTGCTATTGCTCGTATTATTTTTTATTTTTATGTGTATTATGATTTTACCACGTATAACAACAATGTAATTTGCTTTCACATTTTTTACTACGATTTTCGTGTTTTATTTTACTCGATATAACAAAATTTGTTTTAAAAATATTTCGTATTTAGATTCGAAAGGATCGTACTCTAATTTACTGGGTTTCGATTTTCATAATAAATCTAAATACACGAATCTTTTCAAACTCAAGTTTTTAAACGATCTCGGGAATTAAGAAAAGATCGTGCCCTAACTTACTGGGTCTGATTTATTTCTAAAACCAAGATAATAAAATATCTTTTAAATAAGCATTTTTCATCCGCGTATCGGGAATTTGAGACATTGTGTCCTAACTTACTGGATATGATTCTCTTTCTCGAATAACGTGAAATATCCCCTTTTTCCTGAAAATTTTCAACGTTTTAATACAAGGATCGTATTTTTAAAATTCTTCAAGGTTCTCAATTTTTGACATTAAGACATTAAGTAATCAACTAGGTACCAATTTTGGGCGTATCGAGGGTGCTAATCCTTCCTCGTGCGTAACCGACTCCCGAACCCGTTTTTCTGAATTTCGTGGACCAAACTTGTTGTTTTAATAAAATCAAACCGTTTATTAAAAACAACCCCTCTTCGAGGTGATCCAATCGCACCTCATAAAAAAAAGAGGATTGGTGGCGACTCCCGTTTCTTTTTTTCAAAACCCAAGTCAACCCCATTTTTCATCCTAAAAAATGGTGTCAACAGCTTGGCGACTCCGCTGGGGACAATAAGAGAGTCAAGCCAAGTGTTCATTATTTCTTGTCTTTCTGTTGAAAGTGGAAAATTCGATTTAAATTTACGATCCTCTCATTGCATCTATTTTGTTTTGAGTTATATTTTTTTATCGTGTTCTGTATTTTATTTTATACCTCTGCACATTGCATTGCATGACCGCTGGTCATACCCTTTTTAAGTGGGAGTGAGAAGCTACGCCTTCGTGAGGTTTTCACCTTCGCATGGGATAGTGAATCGCTTTCGGGATATATCCGTACCTATGTCTTCGTGAGATTTTCATCTCCGCATGGCCATAGGGAAATGTATCCCCCTGAATCGAACTCGGTCCGTATGAGCCTATAATGGGTGAGGATCGAGGAATCTGCTGGTTCAGGTACCCTACTTTAGAACCAAATCACATGTAATGAGCCATAGGAACTGACCTAGGTAGAGCTACTCCAAATTTTAGTGCTTACCTAAATGAATGATTGTCGCTTATTTTAAATCTTATTCTGTGTTTAATGCTAATTTACTTTGTTTGTGATTGCATGGCATCTTCATTCTAAAAGAGGTGTCGATTTACGTTCAGTTTCTGGGTAGAAAGCTTATCATGGAAAAGGGGTTTTTTGATAAAGTAGAGGATAATGTGGCTGTACGAATATGGACTGAAACGACACAACGAGAGAAAGGCGATAGTCTTACCGAAGGGTACGTGTCAGAATTGTGGGATTTTACCCGTATCAGTGTAATCCAGAATGACCTTCGAGAAATGAAAGAAGTCTGGGATCAATGGGATGTCGAGGCCAAGCAGCTGTTCTATTGTAACTACGGTGACCTACCTTATCTGCTTAGTGTCAAAGTGGACAAGTATTTATTCCGAGCCCTTGCTCAGTTTTGGAATCCTGCCTACAGTTGTTTCACTTTTGGGAAAGTAGATTTGACGCCTACTGTGGAGGAGTATACGACCTTGCTTCGGTGCCCAAAGATTCAAGTCGACAAGGCTTATTCCAGAGCTGCTTGTGTCCCTCCGTTGTTAAAGAAATTAATGAACATCACTGGGATGAGCGAGCAGTGGGTCGCTGCCCGGATCCAACAGAAGGGCGACAGTAAATGTGTTCCTTGGAAAAGTTTGCGAGATTTGGTGCTTGTACATCCTGACTTAAAGAAAAGGGTCGATGTCTTCGCTTTAGGTATCTATGGACTAGTGGTTTTCCCCAAAGCTTTAGGACACATAGACGAGGTTGTGTCTGATTTGTTTGATCGGCTTAGTAAAGGGGTTACACCGGTTCCGGCAATACTCGCTGAAACTTTTAGATCCTTGAATGCGTGTCAAAAAGCAGGGGAGGAAAGGTTTATTGGATGCGCGCAGCTCTTATTGGCATGGTTCCATAGCCACTTCTGGAAAGTCGAAAAGGTCTCTTATCGGGTATTCTCTGATAGCTACTCCCCTCTAGGAGAATTGGTGGCCACGCCAAGACGGGATGATATTTCAGAAGAAAAATGGATAGAGATACTCCAGAATCTCCAGGATGAAGATATCGAATGGAGGGCTCCTTGGTTAATTCCTGATGAGATATTGTACCGATGTGGAGGTTTTGACTGGGTTCCGCTGCTCGGGATATGGGGAGCTATCGGATATGCTCCTCTACTCGTATCAAGACAGTATAGATCACGACAATTCATACCAGCAACGCAGGGGTTGGCCTATTGTGATTTTTCCTATAGGGAGGACAATTACAAGAAGAAGGTTCGAGAAATATCTAGTGCCTGGAACCAGACTCGTCGAATGAGGATCTTAGCCGTGGGTCTGACAATTACCCCCGAGTATAGTCAGTGGCGTGATCAAAGGATCAACGACAACATCCCGGCGTCAAATGCAAAAACTGCTCGATCTTTAGAGGAACACTTACAAGTTTTGCCTTCTGAGATAGAAATCATCAAACAAGATTTTGAAAAAAGGAGTTTAGAATTGGGGAAGAAGATAGAACAACTAGAGGAAGAAAAAATGCAGTTAGGACTGGATGTAGACATTCAAAGATTAGAGGCCGATAAATTGAGAAAAGGAAAGAACAAAGCAGAAGAAGATTTAGACAGCCTGAAGACAGATTACAAGAAGTTGCGTAGGTCGGTAAGAGCTGCTGGCTTGGGTAAAACGCCAGAACAATGGCGATAAGAAATTCAGGAGGAAAAGACGAAAGCTAATCAATGGAAAAAGAAATTTCAGGATACTCGAACTCGATAAGTCGCCTTGGGAAAGAGTCTACTAGTTTGCCAAGACGAGAAGACGGAGTTGAAGGTCCGGATAACTGAACTAGAAAGATCCCTTCACCAGTACTGTAATCATAATGCTACGGTTGAATTAAGGGCGAGCTTAGACAAAATTGAAGAATTAAAAGGACAAATAGGAGGGCTAGAGAATGCATTGCAAAATAGTGAAATTCGGATAGAGCTTCTGGAAGAAAATAATGAGCAGTGGCAAAGACAATTCCGTCGGTCTCAAGAGCAGATTAGAGAAAGAGATTATATTATGGGAGAGGCGGTGGCTCAAGTGCGCGAAGTAGCTGATCATCTGCAAACCCTAGCGGTTCAGGCTGATCTATTAAGTTTGAAATATGAGTCAGAGTCGGACAGGGGCCGAGAATTAGCTTGGCTTCTTAGAAAGGTTAAGGCTTTGAGTGTAAGGGCAAAGCCATATATGTAGTCTATTTTATGTAAAGAAACTCTTTATCTAGTAAAGTTTTCTAATGAAGTTGAATTAGAATCAGTGCCTCTTTTTCTTTACATTCTTTTCATGCATTGCATCACATCATATGCATTAATGACCATTTAAAAAAAAAACCTAATCGAATAAAATCATTTCAGTTAACCTGGAAAACCAACAAAGTTACGGCACCCGAGCTAAGGCAAAAATTATGGACCAAAGGTTGGAGAAGCTAGAGCGACTTCAAAAAGAAATGCAAGACCAGTTGCAGGCGCAAATGAAAGAGCAAATGGAAAAGATTCAGCGTGACATGGTGCAAAAGATAGAGGAGTCCCAAAATGATCTGGTGGCTAAGATGACGCAATTATTGAAGGGAGTAGATAAGGGTAAAGGTCCTGTGATTGTTAGTGAAGAAGAAAACAATGGTGAACCACTTTATCCTCCAGGTTTCACGCCTCCGCATGCGCAAGTACAGACTGAGCTGCATCCGCAGAGACCCTCTGTGTCGGTTAGGCCCCAGCAGTTCCAAGGCGATGCTTCAATCCCAAGGAATTTTCAACCCGGAGTGGGCTTTAATCCCGGTGATAGCCCGAATAATATTGCTGTCCCAGATCTTGATGAGATGGTTGAAAAGGACAAGGCGAAGGAAGAATTTCCAAAACAATTTGAGGAGAAATGGAAATGGATAGAAGAAAAGTTTAAGGCAATAGAAAGCATCGAAAGCTATGGAATAGATGCAAAGGATCTGAGCTTGGTTCCGGACTTGGTGCTCCCTTACAAATTTAAGATGCCGGAATTCGAGAAATACAACGGGACTAGTTGCCCAGGATCCCATATTACTATGTTTTGTAGAAGAATGACGGGGCATATTAATAATGATCAATTATTAATACACTGCTTTCAGGAAAGTCTTACGGGAGCGGCGTCAAAGTGGTACAATCAGCTGAGCCGAGCTAAAATTGCTACTTGGAGGGATTTAGCACAGGCTTTCCTGAGACAATACAATCATGTCTCAGAAATGATGCCTGACAGGATAACTCTGCAAAATTTAGAGAAGAAATCAAACGAAAGCTTCAGACAATATGCGCAGAGGTGGCGAGAGGTGGCGGTTCAGGTGCAACCACCACTTTTGGAAAAAGAGATGACGACGCTTTTTATTAATACTTTAAAAGCCCTGTTCATCACTCACATGTTGGGAAGCGCTTCAAAAAACTTCTCGGATATAATCATGAATGGTGAAATGATTGAGCATGCCATTAAAAGTGGAAAAATAGATGGAGGAGAAAATAATAGGAGGGCACCCCCGAGGAAAAGAGAAAATGAAGTGAATAATGTGAATGCTTATGGTAGGTCAATTACCGTGAATCAACCAAAGAAAGTGGTTGCTAATCAACAGGGATCATCAAGACAAGAGTCGGGAGCTAGGCAAATTACTGAAAAGCCCCAATTCACGCCAATCCCGATGTCATACAAGGAGTTGTATCAGACTTTATTCGATGCACATGTTGTTGCTCCTCGTTACTTGAGTCCTCTACAACCCCCGTATCCAAAATGGTATGATACGAACGCGCAATGTGATTATCATGCGGGAATTTCTGGGCACTCGATAGAAAATTGTACTGCCTTCAAGAAGGTAGTAGAAGGGCTTATCAATTTAGGTGTTGTCAAACTTGACGACTCACCTAACGCAAAGAATCCGTTACCTAATCACGCAGATAAGGGGGTGAATATGGTTAGCGAAGGTACGGGAGAAGAAGTCAAGACTGACATTGCTGAAGTAAAAACTCTATTGAAACGGGTCTGGAAAGAAATGGCGAAAAGAGGGTTGGTTATTTCAGATTCTGAGGAAGGGCATGAGATGGGAAATTATTGTGAATTTCACCATAAAACAGGGCATGAAATCCAAGAATGTGAAGGATTCAAGGCTTTGGTTCAAAGCATGATGGATAACAAGGAGATGAGGTTTTATGAAGATGCGAAAGAAATGAGGAGCATATGCGCGACAGAGTTGGGAACAAAGGCTCCAAAAATAAATCATCCTGTGGTCATTATCTCACGCCCTAAGGGTAATGAGGTTAGGGCTCAGGTAACACCGAAAATTGTAATCCAGAAACCATCAAATTTCTTTTATAGGGATAACAAAATGGTGCCGTGGAATTACGGGTGTAATGTGACCATTTTGGGAAAAGAAGCAGAAAGAAACCAGGAAATAGGTTCTTACACGCGCAATGGAAAAATACATGACGCTCAAGCTGAGTCGTCCAGGGAAGAGAATTGGAAGAAAGAACAGAGGAAAGGGAAAGCAGTAGAAGCTGAGCCATTGGTAAATGAACCAATAAAAGAAGATGAGGCAAAGGAGTTTTTGAAGTTTTTGAAGTTTTTGAAACACAGTGAATACAGTGTTGTAGAGCAACTGCACAAACAGCCAGCCCGCATTTCTGTATTAGCTTTACTCCTAAACTCAGAAGTACATCGGAATGCACTTTTAAAGGTGCTGACGATATTTCGGTAAACAAGCTGGATCGGTTGATCAACAATATTGGTGCTGACAATTTTATCTTCTTCAATGATGATGAAATACCATCCGGAAGAAGAGGTTCTACTAAAGCCCTGCATGTTACTGTCTGATGCAAAGGGTACACACTCCCGGGGGCCTTGGTTGATAATGGATCTGTACTAAATGTATTGCCTTTGTCCACTCTTAGTCGATTACCAATAGACAGTTCGCACATGAGAGCATGCCAGAGCATAGTAAGGGCATTTGATGGAATAAAAAAGGAGGTTATGGGGAGAATTGAGGTACCATTAAGGATTGGCCCAGTCGCTTATGAGGTGGATTTCTTGGTAATGGATATTAAACCTTCCTACAACTGTCTATTGGGGAGACCGTGGATACACTCAGCAGGGGCAGTACCTTCATCATTACATCAGAAGGTGAAGTTGGTATCGGAGGATCGGTTGGTAACGATAGATACAGAGGAGGATATTATCGCAATGATGACTAGCGATGCACCTTATGTGGACATCAACGATGAGGCACTAGAATGTTCTTTTCGGTCGTTAGAATTTGTGAACGCGATGTTTATTGCGGAGGGGAATAGAATTCCAGTACCGAAAATATCCAGGACCACTGAGATGGGATTGCGATTGATGGTAGGAAGAGGAGCCTTACCCGGGAAAGGATTGGGAAAATATCTTCAGGGGAGGATTGAGGCACCAATGCCGAAGGAAAAGTTTGATAGATTTGGTTTAGGGTACAAGCTAGACATGAAGCAAAAAAAGAAAGAAGTAGAGAAGAGACAAGAGAAAAGAAGGGCGCGTTTGAATGGACATGAAGCTAAGTGTGAGCCTTTAACCTTTCCCCACATATCTGCATCTTTTGTGTCGGGAGGATTTATTCATTCTGAATGTGGAGTGTCCGGTAGCGGCATGGGAAGAATGTTGGAAAATGTTTATACCAACGCCATAGAAGCAACGGAAAGGAGGGCCTTGTTGGAGATCTGCCCTTATGAGCCTGGAAGCGAGCTAAACAATTGGACTGCTGAAGAAATCCCTGTAGTCTTTAGGGCTTATTCAGAGTAATGCTCAAAACATTCCTGTTGTTTGTTGGCCTAGAAACGATATGAAATCTTTTGTGAAATAGGCATTTGGCCTAAGTATCATTATTTTAATGAAATACGTGTCTACGTTCATCTCGATCAGTCAGTTTTTTTTTCCTTTTATATTTTCCATTTGATTGATTGTCTTACAAATAATTCTTTCATTTGTAATTCTTTTACACAAACATATTCATAAATTTATATATTCTTGGTATATTCTTTGATATGCCCTCATAGGTCTTCAGATATCAATGACATGAGTGACGCCGCCTCAAACGCGGAGCCTATTTTTGAGCAAGAAGTGTGTTTAAAGGGATCTCACGACTTTGAAAATGACGAAGATTATGATGCATCTCCGGACTTGTTAAGAATGGTGGAACAAGAGGATAAGCATATCCTACCTCATAGGGAATCATTAGAAATAGTGAGCCTAGAGGATGGAAAGGAGGTGAAAATTGGAACTGAAATCACCGCAAAGACAAGGCAAGACCTCATTAATTTGCTCCGAGAGTTCAAAGATGTTTTCGTGTGGTCGTACCAAGATATGCCTGGGCTAAGTACTAACATTGTGGTGCATCGTCTGCCCATAAAGGAGGATTGTAAACCCGTTCAACAGAAGCTTAGGAGAATGAGACCTGACATTGTGTTGAAAATAAGAGAAGAAGTCAAAAGACAATTCGACGCTGGATTCTTACAAGAAGTCAAGTATTCGGATTGGGTAGCCAACATCGTCCCTGTTCCCAAAAAAGATGGAAAGGTACGAATGTGTGTGGATTATAGGGATTTGAACAAGGCTAGTCCAAAGGACAACTTTCCACTGCCTCACATTGATACTTTGGTAGATAACACGGCGGGCTATTCATTGTTTTCTTTCATGGATGGTTTCTCTGGATACAATCAAATAAAGATGCATCCTGGGGACATGAGGAAAACCACATTCATTACCTTATGGGGAACATTCTGTTACAAGGTAATGCCCTTCGGATTGAAGAATGCGGGAGTAACATATCAAAGAGCTATGGTGACTTTGTTTCACGACATGATGCACAAGGAGATCGAAGTCTATGTTGACGATATGATCGCGAAGTCTAGAACGGAAGAAGAGCATGTTCAGGTCTTGAAAAGGTTATTTTTGAGATTAAAGAAATTTCAGCTCAAGCTTAACCCGGCCAAATGCACGTTTGGAGCCAGATCAGGGAAGTTATTAGGCTTCATAGTTAGCAAAAAGGGGATCGAGGTTGACCTAGACAAAGTAAAGGCAATACGAGATTTACCTCCCCCGCGCACTCAGAAGGAGGTTCGAGGCTTCCTAGGGAGGCTGAATTACATTGCTCGGTTCATCTCACAACTGACAGAGAAATGTGATCCAGTATTCCGGCTCTTAAAGAAACATAATCCGGGTGAATGGGATGAAGAGTGTCAGAGGGCTTTCGATAAGATAAAGCAGTACTTGGCTAATACTCCAGTCTTATCACCTCCAAGTCCAGATAGGCCATTGATATTGTATCTAACAGTGTTGGAGAATTCCATGGGATGTGTATTGGGCCAACATGATGAGACGGGAAAGAAAGAAAGGGCAATATACTATCTCAGTAAGAAATTTACCGATTGCGAAATGAGGTACTCATCAATTGAGAAGTTGTGTTGTGCTCTAATCTGGGCAACCCGACGACTGAGGCAGTATATGTTGTATCACACGACTTGGCTGATTTCAAAGTTAGATCCTTTAAAGTATATGATGGAATCGACTGCTTTGAACGGGAGAATGGCTAGATGGCAGATCTTGCTCTCAGAATTTGATATAGTATATGTCAGTCAGAAGGCCATAAAGGGAAGTGCAATAGCCGATTTCCTAGCTAGTAGAGCCTTGGAGGACTATGAATCTTTGAATTTTGATTTTCCAAACGAGGACTTGATGCATGTGGCGAATACTGAAGAAAATCCTCAAATGGATCACGTATGGAAGTTAAATTTCGATGGAGCTTCAAATGCTACGGGTAATGGAGTTGGGGCAGTTTTGGTATCCCCAAGTGGAGATCATTATCCTGTTGCTAGCAAGTTGGACTTCGATTGTACAAATAACATGGCAGAATATGAAGCATGTATTATGGGCATTCGTGCAGCCATTGAACGGAACATTAAAGTACTGAGAGTATACGGGGATTCAGCGTTGGTGATATACCAACTCAAAGGGGAGTGGGAGACTAGAGATCCTAAGCTAATCGGTTATAGAAAACTAGTTCTTGAATTGGCTGAGGAGTTTGACGATATCACCTTCTATTACCTCCCACGAGAGGAAAACCAAATGGCTGATGCATTAGCTACTCTAGCTTCGATGATTCAGGTGAATAGACTTGAGGCAATGAGGCCTGTTCAGATGAGTATCTCTGAGACCCCGGCTAATTGCTGCAATATTGAGGAGGAGGGAAAAGATGATTGTCCTTGGTATCAGAGTATCCTACAATATGTGAAGAATCGGGAATACCCTGATCAAGCGACAGAGAATGACAAAAGAACTCTGAGAAAGATAGCCATTGAATATGTCTTAGATGGAGAAGTGTTATATAAAAAAAGGAAGGATCAAGTACTGTTAAGATGTGTGGATGCTGTGGAAGCCAAGAAAATTTTGGAAGAAGTCCATGAGGGTATTTGTGGGATGCACGCCAGTGGTTTCACGATGGCCAGACAGATCATGAGATTTGGGTACTATTGGCCCACCATGGAAGGAGATTGTTTTAATCATGCCAGGAAGTGCCACAAATGCCAAATTTACGGAGACAAAATACACGCGCCTCCTTCACCTCTTCACGTCATGACCTCTCCTTGGCCGTTTTCCATGTGGGGTATGGATTTTATTGGGCCAATATCACCAAAGGCTTCTAATGGGCATCGCTTCATCTTCGTAGTAATTGATTACTTTACCAAGTGGGTGGAGGCTGCTTCATATGCAAATGTCACGAAAGCAGTAGTCAGCAAATTCTTGAAGAAGGAAATCATTTGTCGATATGGAATGCCTGAGAGGATCATATCCGACAATGCGATGAACTTGAATAATAGCACAATAGCTGAAGTTTGTAGCAAATTTAAAATTAAGCATCATAACTCATCGCCTTATCGTCCCAAAATGAATTGTGCAGTGGAGGCGGCCAATAAAAACATTAAAAAGATTGTGGGGAAAATGACTGAAACCTACAAGGATTGGCATGAGAAATTATCATTTGCTCTCATTGCCTATCGAACATCTGTTAGAACTTCTACTGGGGCAACGCCTTTTTCTCTGGTTTATGGAATGGAGGCAGTATTACCCATTGAAGTTGAAATCCCTTCTCTACGGGTGTTATCTGAGTTACAGTTGGATAAAGCCGATTGGATCCAATCTCGGTACGATCAGTTGAACCTAATAGAGGAAAAGAGGCTAAGAGCTATTCACCATGGGCAAATGTACCAGAAACGAATGATGCGAGCCTATAATAAAAAGGTTCGCCCCCGAGAATTTCGTGAAGGGGACTTGGTACTAAAAAAGATTCTTCCTATGCAAAAAGATTTTAGAGGAAAATGGATGCCAAATTGGGAAGGCCCTTATGTTGTAAAGAAGGCCTTTTCTGGTGGAGCTTTGATCCTATGCGAGATGGATGGCAAAAGTTTACCAAATCCTGTAAACGCAGACTCCGTCAAGAAATACTTCACTTGAAAGAAAGGGGAACCAAAGTGAAAACCCGTGAAGGGCGCTTTACTTCCTAAAAAGAAAAAAAACTTTGGGGAGGCTAAGGTGAAAACCCGTAAATGGCACTTTGAGACCAAAGAGGGCTTGAGTCGAAAACCCGGAAAAGGCGACTCAAGTACTGGGCAGGATTGGAACATCAGGATTTGAGTGGATCAAATTTTGATCGGGGGCATATGATTATCTTGCTTTACTTGAACCAATAAGAAAGGATATGCAACGTCTTGGAACATGGACAGAGTATTGCAGATCTCCTGAACACATGTCAAACTCAGAAGGGTCTTCGGAAAGTTTGTACAGAGAAACTCAAGCTGCGATAACTGGGGTACCTAGTTCTTATGTGTATTCTTGAAAATACATTCTTTTATTTTCTTTCTTTCTTCCTTTCTTTTTGTGAAAACGCACATTCTCAATCCACTTCTTTGTTAACCTTCTTTCGCCATCTTTGATGTTTTATTCGAGTTATGATCAGAACTAGCTTTATTCTTATCCATTGTTATGATCTTTTTGCAAGCATGTTGCATAGGAATAATGATTAACGAACTAATAAAACTTTCAGGAAAGAAGTTTTGCACATTACTCTGGAAAATTTCTAAATAATATAGGGACCTGAAACATGACTATTGTTTAGAAAATACCAAGTTTAAAGGGTGAAATATCTAAGAAGGAAGAGTCTAAGTTAAAGACTATCCTTTCAGATTTTGTTGTCTAAACATTGATTGAACAAAATGACAAGCTGTCGTGTTACAAAGCTTAAATGAACAAGCAAGCAATGATCATCAGGCAATAGGAAGAGGTTACCTCGGAGAAGAGAGCTGTAACACCCCTTACTCGTATTCCGGCTCGGAACAGAGTATGAGGTATTACTAAGTTTTTTAAAAAAAATTCGACAGCATTTCTACTTAATTTTGCTTAAACCTCCTGCAAATTTAAATCACCATCCAATATATATATCAACCAAACTCATTTATAATAATACTCACAATTTAACTATTAATGAACACCACATTTTAAATCAAACCATAACATATATTTACATGATGATTCCATATTTCATAGGTCGTCTATACATGCCATAATTTTCCGGAACGATAGTAGCAAAATACCCCAAGTGTGAAGGATAGTGTGGATGATTGTCTGACTTCGTTCCAAATTTCCGAGTTGTCGGAAGTCACTATAATCAAGGGAAAAATAAAATCGAGTAAGCATATAGCTTAGTAAGTAAACACATGATAAATAAGTAATTACTCACATAACTACACCAAAATATAAACTTATTCATGAATAACTTCATTGTTTAGGCAATTTCCAGCAAACTGTTTTTCTGCGTCATAGTCGCTAATTTATTTTTATCCGGAGCTACAGGGCTCAAAATTGAGTTTCGTAAATTTTCCCTGAAACTAGACTCATATACCATTTCACCATAAAAATTTCAGAATTTTTTACCCAGCCAATTAGTACAGTTTATTCATTAAAACTTCCCCTGTTTCACTGCCCAACGGTTCTGACCCTTCCTCAAAAAAATTCACTTAACTCTCTGTACAAAATTTTAAAAATGGTTTCGCTTGTTTCTATTAAAAATAGAGTCAATAAAGAATCCAGGAATATAAATTTCACACCATAATTATTTTTTTACAATTTTTGGTGATTTTCCAAAGTTAGAACAGGGGATCCCGAAATCAATCCAGCCCTGTTTCAGTAAAAATTCAGATATCTCCAAAAATACAACTCTTTTGCTTATTCTATTTATTTCATATGAAAATAGACACATTCAGCTTCAATTTCATATATTATTCAGCTTCCCATTCATTTTCCACCATTTATGGTGATTTTTCAAAGTTACCCATCTGCTGTTGTTCAACACAGTTTATAACTAAATCGTTTTTTTTTTCGTTTTTGATATTTTCTCCCATCTCATACATGGATCGATTTAGTATCCAACTCAATATTTGCCCCATAAAAATTTCCACCATATGGCAATATTCACCTTCCACACTTTTTCGTTGAGCACTCGGAATGTTAACCGTTATTGGTGGATCTCGCACTTAGCACCACCACTTAATCGGGGAATCAGCACTTAGCAACCCCTTGGGGGAATCAGCACATAGCAACCCCTTGGGGGAATCAGCACATAGCAACCCCCTTTTTATTTCAGAGATACGGTGGATATCGCACTTAGCACCACCAATGAACCGGGGAATCAGCACTGAGCAACCCCTCGGGGGAATCAGCACATAGCAACCCCCTTTCACATTTCAAAGATACGGTGGATATCGCACATAGCACCACCAATGAATCGGGGAATCAGCACACAGCAACCCCTTTATGTACAACATACTTCAGCTTATTCCGAGTGTTCAACCCATAAATCATATATTGCAACTCTTTACCACCTTTCCCGATTTAACAACATTTTTAGGATATGGCCAAACATTTATTTTAATTCCAAATAAATCTCAACATATATCAATTAATGTCAAAATAATACATCAAGTCACGTGTTTACTTACCTCGGTGCAAAATATCGTAATTTTGCACTTCACTCCACTATCTTTTCTTTTCCTCGTTTGAGATAATCTTCACGTCTTTCTTGATCTATAATAGCAAATTTAACTCATTTAATGTTCACATTCATTAAAATAATCCACCACCCAACTTTTTGAAAAATTACAATTTTGCCCCCAAACTTTTGCATAATTACACTTTTGTCCCCAAGCTCGGAAATTAAACTTCATCACTTATTCTTAGGTTTTATGACATGCTGAACATTTTTCCCTTCTATGGCAACATCAAATTCTCACTCTAACATACACTTATGAACAATAATTATTTTTACCGATTATGCCTATTTACCCGTTTTCGCTTAAAATCGCTTAGCAAAAGTTGTTTAACATAATTTATAGCTTCATATTCCACCATAAAACAGCAAAATAAACACATTTCACCTATGGGTATTTTTCCAAATATGAGCCCTAACACGAATTATTGCTAGAATAAGCTAAACCGAGTTACGAGGATTTCAAAAATGCGAAGAACATTAAAAACGGGGCTAGGATGCACTTACTATGAGCTTGAGAAAGCAAAGAAACCTTAGCTATGGCTTCCTTCAAATTTCGGCAGCAACTAATGAGGAAGATGATGATTTTTGTCATCTTTTTCGCATTTTATTTTTTTTATTACCAAATGACTAATATGCCCCCACTTAAAAAAAATCTATTTCTCTCATTTCTTATGTCTATTTTTGTCCATCAACTAACTAATGGTCTAATTACCACATAAAGACCTCCAATTTAAAATTTCATATCAATTAGATGCTTCTACATATAGAACTCAACTTTTGCACTATTTACAATTTAGTCCTTTTGACTAAATTGAGTGCCCAAACGTCGAAATTTTCGAACGAAATTTTTACGAAAATTTTCCGTGAAATTGTAGACCATAAAAATATAATAATAACCATATTTTCCCTCGTCTGATTTGTGGTCCCGAAACCACTATTCCGACTAGGCCCAAAATCGGGCTGTTACAACTCTCCCCCCTTAAGGATTTTCGTCCCCGAAAATCTTACCGGAAAAGAGATTTGGGTAGTGTTTCCTCATAATTTCCTCCGGTTCCCACGTAGCTTCCTCCATCCCATGTTTTTGCCACAGTACTTTTACTAAGGATACACTTTTATTCCTTAACTGCTTGACTTCCCGAGCCAAAATCTTTATTGGTTCTTCCTCATAAGTCATATCTGGTCTGACCTCAATCTCTGTAGGGGAAACTATATGTGAAGGATCCGAACGGTAACGTCACAACATCGACACATGAAACACATTATGTATCTTTTCCAACTCCGGTGGTAAAGCTAACCGATATGCTACAGGGCCAACTCTCTCGGTAACTTCATATGGTCCAATAAATCGTGGACTTAGTTTGCCTTTACGACCAAATCTCAGAATCTTCTTCCATGGAGACACCTTCAAGAACACCTTATCACCTACTTGAAACTCAATTTCTTTTCTCTTTAAATCCGCATACGACTTTTGCCGATCTGAGGCAGCCTTTAAACAGTCACGAATTATTTTCACCTTTTCTTCAGTTTCTTTCACCAAGTCGACTCCATGAATCCGGTTCTCACCGAGCTCAGTCCAATATAGAGGAGTTCTACACTTACGCCCATATAATGCTTCATACGGTGCCATTCGTATACTTGACTGATAGCTATTGTTATAAGCAAATTCAACCAATGGTAGATATTTCTCCCAACTGCCTTTCAATTCTAAAATACAACACCGGAGCATATCTTCAAGAATTTGAATCACTCTTTCCGATTGCCCGTCAGTTTGCGGATGAAACGCAGTACTGAAATTCAATTTTGTACCCAAGGCTTCCTGTCAAGTGAGTAATCAATGCGTATCGGAATAAAATGAGCCGACTTTGTCAATCTATCAACAATTACCCAAATAGCATCTTTCTTCTTTGGAGTTAAAGGCAATCCTGTCACAAAATCCATCGTAATACTATCCCACTTCCACTCTGGAATCGTTATCGGTTGAAGTAAACCCGATGGTACTTGATGCTCAGCCTTCATTTGTTGACAGATTAAACACTTTGATACAAATTCCGAGATATCCTTTTTCATGCCTGGCCACCAATACAACTTCTTCAAATCATTATACATTTTCACACTACCCGGATGAACTGACAAGTCACCACTATGTGCCTCACATAAAATGGTCTGAATTAACTCATCATTTCTTGGTACACATACTCTATCCCGGAACATCAAGCAATCCTCTGAACCAATTTGAAAATCTGAGTCAACACCTGCTTCACACTGAGCTCTCTTGGTTTGCAATTTACTGTCATTCTTTTGAGATTCCCGAATTTGCTGAAGAAATAATGGTCTAGCTCTCAATTCAACCAACATTGAGCCATCATCAGATAAAGTTAACATCGTACCCATAGCTCTCAAAGCAAATAAAGATTTTCTGCTCAAGGCATCAGCAACCACATTAGCTTTCCCGAGGTGATAATCAATCACTAGCTCATAGTCTTTGATTAGCTCGAGCCATCTTCGTTGCCGCAAATTCAAATCTTTTTGGCTCATCAAATACTTCAAACTCTTATGATCAGTGAAGATTCGGCACTTTTCACCATACAAATAATGACGCCAAATTTTTAAAGCAAAAACAATGGCAGCCAATTCTAAATCATGCGTCGGATAATTCTTCTCATGCGGTTTCAATTGTCTCGAAGCATAAGCTATTACTTTGCCCTCTTGCATTAACACACACCCAAGACCATTCAACGATGCATCACTGTAAATTACAAACTCCTTCCCGGATTCAGGTTGCACCAACACTGGCGCCTCAGTCAATAATGCCTTCAACTTTTCAAAACTCTGTTGACATTTATTGGTCCATTCAAACTTGACATTCTTCTGCAGTAACTTAGTCATAGGAGAAGAAATCATCGAAAATCCCTTGACAAAGCGTCTGTAATACCCAGCTAAGCCCAGAAAGCTTCTAACTTCTGTCACATTCTTTGGTGGCTCCCAATCAACAATTGCTGAAATTTTGCTTGGATCAACCCGAATACCTTCACTTGAAACTATATGTCCCAAGAATCCAACCTCACGAAGCCAAAACTCACTTTTGCTGAATTTAGCATACAATTTCTTTTCTCTCAGAATCTGCAACACAGTTCTTAAATGTTCTGCATGCTCAGCTTCATCCCGAGAATAGATTAAAATATCATCTATGAACACCACCACGAACTTATCCAAGTACGGCCGAAAAATTCGGTTCATCAAGTCCATAAAAATAGCTAGAGCATTTGTTAATCCAAAAGGCATTACCAGAAATTCATAGTGTCCATACCTTGTTCTAAAGGCGGTTTTCGGCACATCAGACTCTTTAACTCTTAACTGATAGTAACCAGACCTCAAATCAATCTTAGAAAACACTGTTACCCCTTTTAATTGATCAAATAAATCATCAATTCTCGGCAAAGGATACTTGTTCTTTATAGTCACCTTGTTGAGCTGACGATAGTCAATACAAAGTCTCGTAGAGCCGTCCTTTTTTTTCACAAATAACACAGGAGCACCCCAAGGAGAAAAACTCGGTCTCACAAATCCTTTATCTGTCAACTCTTGTAACTGAGCTTTTAATTCCTTCAACTCAGTCGGAGCCATTCGATACGGTGCAATAGAAATCGGTGCAGTACCAGGTAACAGATCAATAGAAAACTCAACTTCTCTAATCGGAGGTAACCCAGGCAATTCCTCTGGGAATACATCTGGAAATTCACAAACTACCGGCACTGATTCAAGCTTCGACCCAGTAATATCCGTGTTCAGCACATAAGCAAGATAAACTTCACATCCCTTTCTCAAGTATTTCTGAGCAGACATGTGCGAAATCACCATAGGCAACTTATTCGGCTCCTTTGTTTCAACCCGGAGAAATTTACCGTTTTCACAATTTAATTCAAGAATTTTCTGTCTACAATTTACCTTGGCATCATGCAATATCAACCAATCCATCCCCAAAATAACATCAAACCCATCAAATGGTAACAACATCAAATTAGCCGGGAAACAGTGACCTTGAATCATCAGGGGACAATTCTTGCAAACCTTATCGACTAAGACATATTTGCCTAAAGGATTTGATACTTTAACTACAAATTCAGTGTTTTCAACAGGCAATTTCTTACTAGACACCAAATTCATGCATATATATGAATGAGTAGAGCCGGGATCAATCAAAGCAATAACATCAATATCATGAAGAGAAAATGTACCAGTAATCACATCGGGAGATGAGGCATCCTCTTGAGCGCGTATAGCATAAGTCCTGGCAGGCGCTCTAGTTTCTGATCCTCCAGCTGCATCTTTTATCACACTCTTACCACTGGCTTTGCTTCCCACATTTCTCGGTGGTCTGCCTCTACTGACAACATCACCCGATCCAGCTCTTTGTAATCTTTCTTCTTCTATTCTCTCAGGGCAGTCTTTTACATAATGCTCTTGGGAACCACATCTGAAACAAGCTCGTTTAAATCCCCAACACTCACCAGTATGTCGCCTGCCACACTGTTGACATTCAGGTCTGGTGTTTCCTACATTACCCACACTTGCCACTGAGGTAGCTCGAGTTGTAGTTCCGGAATATGACCTCCCTCGGTCTCTGCGTGAATACCCAACTGAACCGGTTGGTCGTGGATCCATCCCTTTAAACTTCTTCGGGTGAGATTGAAATGTTCTGCCCATTGACCTCTTCCTTACATCTCGAGCTTCCATCTCTGCCCTTCTCTTTTCTCTACTCAGCTCTTCAGCTTTGCAAGCACGATCAACTAATACCACAAATTCTTTTAACTCTAAAATTCCAACATGTAATCTGATGTCTTCATTTAGCCCCTCTTCAAATCTTTTACACATAATAGCCTCCGTAGGCACACATTCCTGGGCATATTTACTAAGCCGGACAAACTCCCGTTCATATTCTGCTACTGACATTCGGCCCTGTTTCAATCCGAGAAACTCTTTGCGCTTCTGATCAATAAACCGTTGGCTTACATATTTTTTTCTGAATTCTTCCTGAAAGAAGTCCCAAGTAACTCCTTCTTTTGGAACCACCGTTATTAATGTTTTCCACCAACGGTATGCCGAATCCTTCAATAAAGACACAGCACATTTCAAACATTCCTCGGGAGTACAAGATAATTCATCAAATACCCGAATAGTATTTTCAAGCCAAAACTCAGCTTTTTCCGGATCATCATCAACATTGGCCCTGAAATCTTCAGCCCCATGCTTTCGAAATTCTATCAACGGGTGGTTTACTTGATCTCACCAATTTAGCACTTCGTGGAGCTACGGGGACCGGCTGAGGAATAGGAGGGGGTGGAGGAGGTGGAACATTCGGATTTACACGGACATATTCTGTATACCAATCACTCATCATTCGGAGGAAGGCTTCTCGAGCCTCATCCTGTCCATGTGTCTCATGTCTACTCTCTTCATGCGCGGTCCCTTGTACGGGAACCGGCGTGTTACTTTCAACATCATCTGCCATACTTCGATTAGGATCCATTTACTATATAAAACAAAATTTTAAATTGTCAGAAATCATCACACTATCACAATATATTGATGGCATGTATAGACTGACTTTCACACATATTTTATTGGTCCGAGAACCGACTAAACCTGGCTCTGATACCACTAAAATGTAACACCCCTTACTCGTATTCCGGCTCGGAACAGAGTATGAGGTATTACTAAGTTTTTTAAAAAAATTTCGACAGCATTTCTGCTTAATTTTGCTTAAACCTCCTGCAAATTTAAATCACAATCCAATATATATATATCAACCAAACTCATTTATAATAATACTCACAATTTAACTATTAATGAACACCACATTTTAAATCAAACCATAACATATATTTACATGATGATTCCATATTTCATAGGTCGTCTATACATGCCATAATTTTCCGGAACGATAGTAGCAAAATACCCCAAGTGTGAAGGATAGTGTGGATGATTGTCTGACTTCCTTCCAAATTTCCGAGTTGTCGGAAGTCACTATAATCAGGGGAAAAATAAAATCGAGTAAGCATATAGCTTAGTAAGTAAACACATGATAAATAAGTAATTACTCACATAACTACACCAAAATATAAACTTATTCATGAATAACTTCATTGTTTAGGCAATTTCCAGCAAACTGTTTTTCTGCGTCATAGTCGCTAATTTATTTTTATCCGGAGCTACAGGGCTCCAAATTGAGTTTCGTAAATTTTCCCTGAAACTAGACTCATATACCATTTCACCATAAAAATTTCAGAATTTTTTACCCAGCCAATTAGTACAGTTTATTCATTAAAACTTCCCCTGTTTCACTGCCCAACGGTTCTGACCCTTCCTCAAAAAAAATTCACTTAACTCTCTGTACAAAATTTTAAAAATGGTTTCGCTTGTTTCTATTAAAAATAGAGTCAATAAAGAATCCAGGAATATAAATTTCACACCATAATTATTTTTTTACAATTTTTGGTGATTTTCCAAAGTTAGAACAGGGGATCCCGAAATCAATCCAGCCCTGTTTCAGTAAAAATTCAGATATCTCCAAAAATACAACTCTTTTGCTTATTCTATTTATTTCATATGAAAATAGACACATTCAGCTTCAATTTCATATATTATTCAGCTTCCCATTCATTTTCCACCATTTATGGTGATTTTTCAAAGTTACCCATCTGCTGTTGTTCAACACAGTTTATAACTAAATCGTTTTTTTTTCGTTTTTGATATTTTCTCCCATCTCATACATGGATCGATTTAGTATCCAACTCAATATTTGCCCCATAAAAATTTCCACCGTATGGCAATATTCACCTTCCACACTTTTTCGTTGAGCACTCGGAATGTTAACCGTTATTGGTGGATCTCGCACTTAGCACCACCACTTAATCGGGGAATCAGCACTTAGCAACCCCTTGGGGGAATCAGCACATAGCAACCCCCTTTTTATTTCAGAGATAAAGTGGATATCGCACTTAGCACCACCAATGAACCGGGGAATCAGCACTTAGCAACCCCTCGGGGGAATCAGCACATAGCAACCCCCTTTCACATTTCAAAGATACGGTGGATATCGCACATAGCACCACCAATGAATCGGGGAATCAGCACACAGCAACCCCTTTATGTACAACATACTTCGGCTTATTCCGAGTGTTCAACCCATAAATCATATATTGCAACTCTTTACCACCTTTCCCGATTTAACAACATTTTTAGGATATGGCCAAACATTTATTTTAATTCCAAATAAATCTCAACATATATCAATTAATGTCAAAATAATACATCAAGTCACGTGTTTACTTACCTCGGTGCAAAATATCGTAATTTTGCACTTCACTCCACTATCTTTTCTTTTCCTCGTTTGAGATAATCTTCACGTCTTTCTTGATCTATAATAGCAAATTTAACTCATTTAATGTTCACATTCATTAAAATAATCCACCACCCAACTTTTTGAAAAATTACAATTTTGCCCCCAAACTTTTGCATAATTACACTTTTGTCCCCAAGCTCGAAAATTAAACTTCATCACTTATTCTTAGGTTTTATGACATGCTGAACATTTTTCCCTTCTATGGCAACATCAAATTCTCACTCTAACATACACTTATGAACAATAATTATTTTTACCGATTATGCCTATTTACCCGTTTTCGCTTAAAATCGCTTAGCAAAAGTTGTTTAACATAATTTATAGCTTCATATTCCACCATAAAACAGCAAAATAAACACATTTCACCTATGGGTATTTTTCCAAATATGAGCCCTAACACGAATTATTGCTAGAATAAGCTAAACCGAGTTACGAGGATTCCAAAATGCGAAGAACATTAAAAACGGGGCTAGGATGCACTTACTATGAGCTTGAGAAAGCAAAGAAACCTTAGCTATGGCTTCCTTCAAATTTCGGCAGCAACTAATGAGGAAGATGATGATTTTTGTCATCTTTTTCCCATTTTATTTTTTTTATTACCAAATGACTAATATGCCCCCACTTAAAAAAATCTATTTCTCTCATTTCTTATGTCTATTTTTGTCCATCAACTAACTAATGGTCTAATTACCACATAAAGACCTCCAATTTAAAATTTCATATCAATTAGATACTTCTACATATAGAACTCAACTTTTGCACTATTTACAATTTAGTCCTTTTGACTAAATTGAGTGCCCAAACGTCGAAATTTTCGAACGAAATTTTTACGAAAATTTTCCGTGAAATTGTAGACCTTAAAAATATAATAATAACCATATTTTCCCTCGTCGGATTTGTGGTCCCGAAACCACTATTCCGACTAGGCCCAAAATCGGGCTGTTACAAGAGCCTTCACTTGCGCATAAGACTTTGGTACAACACATTGAGAATGGTGTAGGAAACCAGAACGGTTCAGATCCTATATCCCCGAATTGTGATAAAAGAGGACAGAGGAAAAGCCACATATTTCTACCCTTAGATTACTGTGAGAGAATGATGGTACAAATTTTGGCGTCCCAGTGGATATAACTTTGAGGTTTACAATGGGGACAGTGTGGCTAAATGTTTCTTCAGAAAAGTCAGTCAAGCGAGAAGGCGTTGAAGCACGTCAGTCACAAAGCCTTAGTAAACTTCGAGTAATGACAACCTAAGCGAGATCATTCTCGGAAAAATAAAATTCTGCATTCATGCAAACACCATTCACATATGTCTAGTTAGGAGCATTTGTTTCATTTTGATCATGTCATCCTAATCATTAGGCATAATTAGGTTTATTATACAGGTCTTATCTCCCTGAGATTACAGTGGAGTAGACCGAAGAATTTTAGATCTTATCTCCCTGAGGTTATAGTGGAGCAGATTGAAGCCAGAGATCTTATCTCTCTGAGATTACAGCGAAGTAGATTGAAGCTAGTAATCCTATCTCTCTGAAGTTACAGTGGAGCGGATTAAAATAAAGGATCTTATTTCTCTGAAGTTACAGTAGAGTAGATCACATCAGATTGAAGCCAGAGATCTTATCTCCCTGAGGTTACAGTGGAGTAGATTGAAGCCAGAGATCTTATCTCTCTGAGATTACAGCGGAGTAGATTGAAGCTAGTAATCCTATCTCTCTGAAGTTACAGTGGAGCGGATTAAAATAAAGGATCTTATCTCTCTGAAGTTACAGTAGAGTAGATCACATCAGATTGAAGCCAGAGATCTTATCTCCCTGAGGTTACAGTGGAGCAGATTGAAGCCAGAGATCTTATCTCTCTGAGATTACAGCGGAGTAGATTGAAGCTAGTAATCCTATCTCTCTGAAGTTACAGTGGAGCGGATTAAAATAAAGGATCTTATCTCTCTGAAGTTACAGTAGAGTAGATCACATCAGATTGAAGCCAGAGATCTTATCTCCCTGAGATTACAGTGGAGCAGATTGAAGCCAGAGATCTTATCTCTCTGAAATTACAGCGGAGTAGATTGAAGCTAGTAATCCTATCTCTCTGAAGTTACAGTGGAGCGGATTAAAATAAAGGATCTTATCTCTCTGAAGTTACAGTAGAGTAGATCACATCAGATTGAAGCCAGAGATCTTATCTCCCTGAGATTACAGTGGAACAGACCGAAAAATTTCAGATCTTATCTCCCTGAGATTACAATGGAGCAGATTGAAGATAGTAATCTTATCTCCCTGAGATTACAGCGGAGTAGATTGAAGATAGTAATCCTATCTACCTGAGATTACAGTGGAGTGGATTAAAATAAAGGATATTATCTCTCTGAAGTTACAGTAGAGTAGATCACATCAGATTGAAGCCAGAGATCTTATCTCCCTGATGTTGCAGTGGAACACACTGAAAACATAAATTTCGTTCCCTTGCGAAGAAGATTAAAGCTACAAATCAGATCTTCCTGAAGTACAGTAGAGTGGATCGAAGCAACAAGGCACAGTGGACGGAATGAGGCTACCTGAAGAAGAGAAGTGTCAAAAAAAGTCAAGACTCGGCAAGACCGGGCAAAATTGGCCCTTTTGATGTCTTTGCTCTATTCTCGTTACACGAAAATAGCAAAGAGGGGCAGCTGTAAAAGTCCATTTTTGCCCGGGCCCATACCAACAAAATAACCCAAATAATAAAACCCAAAACCTAAAATCAACCTAGCCCAACATCCAAGCCCAATCCCAAAACCCTAGACTCCCACTTGCCTCTTCCCATTCTCCCATGTTGTCTGCCACCAGCACCACTCCCACTCTCCCATGCTGTCTGCCACCACCATGCCTTTTGCCGCACCTGCAAACAAGCAAAGGAAAAGGACAAAAAATGGAGCAATAAACATTAACAGAATATTATATTTTTGGCTATAAAAGCCACAAGCAAAATCGCACCAGGGGAAAAAAAAAGAGAAACAAAAAAAAGGAGGGGGGACTTTTGTAACAAAAAAGAGAAGATTCGGCTTTTGAAAAAATTGAAAGAAATAAAAAAGGGGGCTTTAGAAGGTGATTCACCTTGTTTTTTTTTCGTTTTCTTTATTTTCGTTCTATTTCGGTTTTTCTATAGTATTTCTTTCTCTTTTTTATTATCATCCAATCAACACACATATATATAAGATAAAAAAATAAAAGTAAAAAGGAGTTTACCTGTTTCCGGCGGCGGTGGAAAGAGGAAGAACCGAAAGGTCTCTTTCGATTTTGGCCCTTTTCGCCGGGATTTCGGCTTTTCTAACCCCAGATCTGGACTCTATTCGCAAAAAGGAGAAAAAGGGAGCTTTTTTTGGTTTTCCGGCCACCGCGAACGGCAGCGTCGTCGCCGGCGTCCGGCGACCGGTGCGGTGGTCGATGGCCGGCAAAGGGGGCTCTTCCTCTCTTTTTACGGACATAAGAACAATAAAAACATGAACTTTGAATCGGAGAAGTAATTTTCGTTTCTTTATTTTTGTGTGTTTTTACATCTAGTTTGATTTCTTTTTATTTCTTTCTACTTACGAAAATAAAAACAAAAGAAATAAAGAGAGGAGAAACTCACCGGAGTTGGCCGTGACCGTGCCGCCGGGGTTTTTCTTCCATCGTCGGCCGTCGGTCTTGGTGGCGTGGTGGCACTCAAGGTGTTAAGAAACCCAAGTGTTGGGTGTTTGAAAAAAATGGTAGTTTGAAAGAAGGCAGAGCCTTTTTCCTCTAGCAAATTCAAAAAGTGAAAGAATAAAAATATAAAAAATTTTTGGTCTTTTTTTCAATCATGAACGGCACATTAGTGGGGAATCTTGCACATGCTTGTCCTTAATGGGTAATTTATGCATTTAGTCCCTCCATCTTGCGTTGAAATGCAATCAAACCTTTTATTTTTTTTCGATTTGGGCCGCGAGTTTTGTTTCTGTTTCAATCAGGTCCTTTGACCATGTATGGTCCTTTGCGCTGAAACGTTGCACTCTAGGACTAGGGAATATTTCTCTTTTCAGTCCTTCCCTTTTCGCGCGCCTCACATTTTAATCCTTTACTCTATTTCATTTTTGATTTCAGCCCTGAGATTTCGTTTCCGTTTTGATTTAGTCCTATTATTATTATTATTATTATTATTATTATTACCTATTTGTTTATATTTATTTTATTTAAATTTTCGGCACATATATACATATACATGCGTATATTTTTGTGATATACATACATTGTTTTTATAACATATATACTTATATAGTTTATATATTTTACAACTTATGTACATATCTATATATCTATATATATTTTTTCATTTTCCTAAATATATACATATTTATATATAATCTTTATAGTTTAAAATATACTTTTTTTATAAATCCGTATATACACACATATTACTATTAATTTATATACATACATATCCTTTTATTTTTTAAGTATATATATTTTTATATGCACGTACATACATATTTTTGTATATCTTAATTTACATAAATATATATATACATTTTCAATATATTTTTTAACATGTATCAAAATTAACGTATTTATTCGTACACATACGTATATTTTCATTATTTTAAAACTTTAATTTGTACATACATACTTTCTTTTATTTTTCAACATATATATATATACTTACTTTTATATGTATTTTATTATTTTCATATTCCATAGTTTTATACACCCATATATATGTACATATTTTTATATATACACATTTATCGTTTCTTTTATATATTAAAATATACTTTATACATTTTGTTAATTTATATATATACATATTTTAGTTTATGTCTATATATATCTTTTTATATTTAATTGTATTTGTTACTTATTTATTTCATTTTCGTTATTATTTTGAATGAATGTTTTAATTTATTTGTTTATATATATTGTTATTTTATATGATTGTAGGTATGACTTCTATTTATTTTATATTGTTGCTATTGCTAGTATTATTTTTTATTTTTATGTGTATTATGATTTTACCACGTATAACAACAATGTAATTTGCTTTCACATTTTTTACTACGATTTTCGTGTTTTATTTTACTCGATATAACAAAATTTGTTTTAAAAATATTTCGTATTTAGATTCGAAAGGATCGTACTCTAACTTACTGGGTTTCGATTTTCATAATAAATCTAAATACACGAATCTTTTCAAACTCAAGTTTTTAAACGATCTCGGGAATTAAGAAAAGATCGTGCCCTAACTTACTGGGTCTGATTTATTTTTAAAACCAAGATAATAAAATATCTTTTAAATAAGCATTTTTCATCCGCGTATCGGGAATTTGAGACATTGTGTCCTAACTTACTGGATATGATTCTCTTTCTCGAATAACGTGAAATATCCCCTTTTTCCTGAAAATTTTCAACGTTTTAATACAAGGATCGTATTTTTAAAATTCTTCAAGGTTCTCAATTTTTGACATTAAGACATTAAGTAATCAACTAGGTACCAATTTTGGGCGTATCGAGGGTGCTAATCCTTCCTCGTGCGTAACCGACTCCCGAACCCGTTTTTCTGAATTTCGTGGACCAAACTTGTTGTTTTAATAAAATCAAACCGTTTATTAAAAACAACCCCTCTTCGAGGTGATCCAATCGCACCTCATAAAAAAAAGAGGATTGGTGGCGACTCCCGTTTCTTTTTTTCAAAACCCAAGTCAACCCCATTTTTCATCCTAAAAAATGGTGTCAACAAGTAGTATTACAAATTAATTATGCATCAACTCGATATAAAAATATTTTTTGATATTTAAAATGAGTTATTTTATTTTAGAGTACAACCCTTTCTTTTATTTTAAACAAAAATTAATAATTAATTTTATATACAATAAATTTTGAACTTATGACATTTGGGTTAACGAAACTTTAATTTTACCACACAACCAATCCTTCATCATAAAATGTCTTGTACATTTTAGTTTTATTATTCACACTCCGTTACCTCTGTTAAATGCATATAATATTATAATTACTATTACTTAAACACTTGATTGAATTATTTAAAATAATTTATACTGTTCTAGGATATTTTAGTTTTTTTTAATAAAAAAGTAATTTACATGGGATTTGAATAGGATATTTGGATCGATAAAGCTTTAGTTTTACCATTCAACCAATGCTTTAACTAAAATGACTTTTGCATTTTAATTTTATTGTGCACATTTTATTACCTCCATCAATTATAAAATTATAGAAATACAAAAATACCCATTCTTTTAAATTATAATTAATATTATTGTCATAACACTTTTATCTTTTTATACTTTTATATCATCTTTAAATAAAACAATAAAAAATAATTCGAAGTATCAAACACTTATTTGATAGCATTTAAAATACAAATTCATTATCATCTCCACCTATATTCATTATTGAATAAATCTTAAAAAGAAAATATTTTTAATTATGGGTGTGACAATATCTAGATATATTTAAATCCTTAACTGGGTCGATGTCTAAAATTAACCAAATATAAACTTAGTTGAAAAAATACAAATAAATTAAAATTATAAAACAAAAGAATATATTAATAGAATTATATAAATTATTTAAAAATAAAATGAAAAATCACACTCCAAAATTATAATATACTTGAACCTAATCTCTTAGAGTCATAACCTTGCTAGACAACCATAACTTCATTAATAGGAAAAGTTACAATTTTTTTTTTTACTATCAATAATTATTATTTTTTTAAAATCATTTTTTAAATATTTTTTATATCATTTTTATTTCCCTAGTGGGTGTATCATAGGATTAGTATTAGATTGTAGGCCTCTAATATTTTTCCAGAGGGATTTCACAAGATATTAAATTATTTCTGATAATAACATTATCAGAATGTAATATTATTTTAAGATATTATTCGGTATGTTTGGTATATTTGATTGTAATGTAAAATTTTATTATTTGATTGATGGAATGTAAGATTATTTAAAAATATATTTTATTAAATTATCTTTGTTATAATTTTTTTTAACATTTATAAATAAATAAGTCGAAACAATTTTAGACATTTCTAGTATTTCATCAATTTACAATAAAATTAGTAAAATAACATGTATCTCTCCAAATATACTTTTTTCTAAAAAAAAAATTCTACTTATGAAATTTAAAAAATTATGATAAGTATATGTATTTCTAGTATTTTCTAGATATGCATTAACAAATTTAAATACATTTATTATTCATATTAAATGTATGATTTGTTGAATAAAAAATAAAATGAAAAAGAAAATAAGAATAAAGTGTTGGAGAGAAAATATTATTTGGGTAAAAACAAATCATTTGAAAGTAGAATGGGAAGAGAAGAGAAAATACATATGCAAGTAAAAGTATCATACTTGATATTATATTTGGCTTCTTTATTTAAAGAATGGGTAAATTGATTACACAAAGGAGCAAAATACTCTCATCATTAAAATTGTGCCCTTAAATACTTATTTTTGGTCATTTATATACAAGGTATAATGACAATTTTAGCCAATAAACTTTACACTTTTATTTAATTTGGCCACTACTTTTTCATTTGAAGCTTTTCATTCTTAACCATATATGTCACATTAACAACTATTAAAAATAAAAAATTAAAAAATCACAAAAAAAATTATAATTCTCAAAATTATTAAAAAAATCTTCAAAATTAAATAAAAAATTCAAAAAAATTATAATATTTTTACTTAATTTAAATAAAAAGTAGAAATGCAAAAAATAAATTAAATTAGAAAATAATAAATATAAAAATTATGAAAAATAAAACACCAATTTTAAAGAATTTTAATTATTGCCTTGGAGTGAATTCTAAATGCTAAAATTGAATTTATCACTAGATAGAGTTTGAGAGGAGTAGTCATGAATCTTTAAAAAATAGTTTAATGGACCGTAAAATTGATATAAAAGGCACCTTACTCACGCTAAAAAGAATCGAGCATTGGCTAAAATATTATATTTTTATTTAGTGTAAACTATAGAAATAATTACTTTTGTATGTTTTAAATTACTTTTGGTCGTCGAACTTTAATTTGTTACAAAATAGTTACTTATGTTATCGATTTGTAACATTTTTTTCATTAAGCCGTTAACTATCACATTAAATCATCATTTTAGACAAAGAATTTAGGTGAAATTGCACATTTAATCCCTATTTGTTTTTTCCTTTTTCCTTTTTTTTAAAAATTTTTCTCCTATTATTCTCCTTCCTACTTAATAGAATTTCTCAGATTCTATAGACAAAATTTATTGCCTCTTTCCTACTACTTGATTTTCTGTAATACTTAATAGATTCTTCGTAAGTAAATTTTTTTCCTCATTTTATTTTTTCCCAGCTACAAATTTGATTTAGCACTTGTATTTGTATGAAATACCTTTTTTTTAGGTAGAATATGAGTAGAATTGTTCCATTTAAAATGTATAGGAATTGTAGGGTAGACCGCCTATAGTTTTATATTCCTATGATTTAATTATTTCTAGTTTTGCTTAGAGTAATATCCAGAATCAACATTTTTTATATTCCTATGGGTTAGCCTTTAGTTTAAAAAATGTGATTTCAAGTGTTTTTTTTTTTAAATTCTAAAATAAGTTATCATGATTTTATATCCGCATTATTATATTTAAAAAATATAAGCAAGAAAAATTTAAAATAATATTGCCTTTAATTAAAATTATAAATTAAAAAATTATCAATAGAATTTTATTATTAAATATTTAATCTAAATATTTCTTAAGAATAAAATTTAAATTAAATACATAAATATTATCTTTTATTTAATAAGTGTAAATTCGTAAATTATGATTACAAAATTAAAAAAGTATTTAATAAATCAAATGTAATAATTAACTTTATTGGGATCTTATTCAATATCTTTCTATGTATACCAAGCATTATGAAGTAATTTCTCAACAATCACATTAAAAAAATCATATTCCACTAAAATAATACGATGGGAAATCACCAAGTGTGAGGATGTGAGAGGCATCTTTCATAGTTGAAAGTGCATTGCACGATTCTTTGTCTCCATGCAATCTGTCCCTGCTATTTTTGTCTCCTTCGTGATGACACAAATTCTTTCTTTTTTAAGGTTTTGGTAATTGAGATTGAATTTTTCATCTTTTAAGTTGGAGTTTTTTGAGTTTGAAAAAAATGGTGAGTGTAGAGTAACCCAGATATTCACATGAACAAAACCTATCACTTTCCATTGTAGGATTCACATGCAAATGTCCTCCTTCACATATCATTAAACAATTGAGCTTTCACATTTATATATATATATATAAAAAAACCTCGAAGTTCTCTTCTTCCTTGTTTGGTTTTTGATGATTGGAACTTCAATAGAGCTCGAAACATGTTCGTATTTACTGCAAAAAATAAAAAATAAAAATCTCCCTTAACCAACTAGGAAAGAAAGCAGCCCTTTATTTATTCCTTTGTTGAATAAGCAAACATGAAATAGACAATTACAATATGCATCAAATTTATTCTATTATTGATGAACACTGAATTGATAAAACAAAGCATAAATGTCAATATTTATAGGCTTATAAAGAAACTACCTTAACGTAAAAATAGCTAACAACTTATTCAATTAAACTGAAAATCTGGAACTAAAAAATATTCTACCGAGATAATTGGTCAACTAAACAACCCATTACTTTGAATTAATTCTCAACACTCTTCCTTAATTCAAAGTTGCAAACACCAATTAGACTTCTAAAATAGCTAAACTTTTCCTTTGATAAAGCTTTTGTTAACACATTTGCTATTTGCTCTTGGGTGCTGCAATACTTCAAAGATATCTTCTTTTTTGCTACCAAATCACAAATGAAATGATAACTAATATTGATGTGCTTTGTTCTACTACGAAATGTTGGATTCTTTGTCATGGAGATAGTTAACTTGTTCTCACAAAATATTTCTGTTGCACATTTCTACTCTTGTTGAAGATTGGCTAACACTCTCCTTAGCCAAATAGCTTGACAACCTGCTGCAGTTGCTGTTACATACTCAGCCTCTAAGGTTGACAATCTTGTTGTAGCTTACTTCTTAATACTCCAAGTGATCACCACTGAACCTAGAGTGAAAACATTTGCTGATACACTAATTCTATCGTCTAAAGAACTTGTCCAATCACTGTCTGTGAACCCACACAACCTGAAATTTGGAGTTTTTGAGTACCAAATGCCATATTCCAAAGTTCCAACAATGTACCGCAAGACCCGTTTTGATGCTCCATAATGAACCTTTGAAGGTTGCTGCATAAATCTAGAAATAACACCAATAGGAAATGCAATATCAGGCCTAGTGTGAGTCAAATACATTAAACCTCTAACCAAGCTTCTGAACCTCCTTGCATCTCCCATTTCTTCTCTATCTTCTAGCTGTAATTTCTCATTGATATTCATGGGTGTAGCTGCAGGCTTGCAATTAAGCATGCCAACATTACTGAGAAGATCCTTGGTATATTTTCTTTATGGGATAAAAATTCAATCTTCAGCTTGATGAACTTCAAGACCAAGGAAATAATGCAATAAACCCATATCTGACATCTCGAATTCATTCATCATTTGAGACTTAATATAAATGATATCATCAATGTAAAGACAAATAATGATGAAATCATTTTTACCTTCCTTTTTCACATACAATGTAGGTTCATTCTCACTTCTCATGTACCTTTTCTTTTGAAGATACCCATTGATCTTGTTGTACCATGCTTGAGGGGCCTACCTCAATCCGTACGACTTTTTCAACTTGTACACCTTTGTTTCGTTGCCCTTCTTTATGAAACCTTCTGACTGTGCTACATAAAGCTCTTCTTGTAGATCTCCATTGAGAAATTTTGATTTGACATCAAATTGATAAACCAGCCATTGTAATTGTGCAGCCAATGCTAGAACAAGCCTTACCGTTTCGAACCGAGCTACTGGAAAGAAGGTTTCTTCAAACTCGACACCATATTGCTGTGTATAACTTTTTGCCACAAGATGAGCTTTGTGCTTTTGGATGCTTCCATCTGCACCAAATTTTGTCTTGAACACCCACTTCAAACCAATTGTATTTTTGTCTTTTAGCAAGTCGACCATCTCCCAAGTTTCATTCTTTTCGATGGATTTCATCTCCTCCATCATCGTCTTTTTCCATTCTTCTTTATCTATAGCTTTTTCATAATACAAAGGATCTAGAACAGCCAGAGCAAATTGATAAGATGCATAAGTGTCATCAGTATATTTCGGATTTAGCTTTCTGACCATTGTTGATCTCATTAGTGGAATTGGTTCTTTAGAAGACTCTTCAAGTGTTGTAGATGTTACTGGTGCCGACTCTTGTTTTTTCATCTGGAGAATCTTCAATGGGAAAAGAAATCTCCTGTTGTACCTGCTCTATAGTCATATCCTAGCTTGCATTTTCATCAAACACTGCATCTCTTCTGCTTGAAAATTTTCCATTATGAGGGTTATACAATCTATATGCTTTGGATTGAGTATAATAACTAATAAAAATATATTTTTCAGATTTTTCATCAAGTTTTTTACGAGCATAAGAATTTACCAAAGCATAAGCAACACACCCAAAAATTCTTAAATGACTGACATTGGGTTTCCTACTACACCAAGCTTCATATGGAGTTTTGCTCATGACAACCCTTGTTGGCGAGAGATTCACTAAATAGACTGATGTTGCCACAGCTTCTGCCCAAAACTGATTTGAGAGTCCCCTTGCTTGTAACATGCTTCTTGCCATCTCCACAACAATTCGGTTCTTACGCTCAGCGACACCGTTCTGTTCTAGAGTGTAAGGAATTGTTAACTCCCTACGGATGCCATTGTCTTCATAAAACAGATTGAACTCTTTAGACACAAACTCTCCTCCTTGATCTATGCGAAGAACTTTGATGTGGCAGTTGTTCTAGTTCTCCACCATAGCCTTGAATTTCTGGAACTTTTCATAAGTTTCTGACTTGTTTTCTAGAAAATACACCCAACTCATGCGGCAATAATCATCAGTGAATAATAAGAAGTAACAGCTCCCACCTGATGATTGTTTTATGATTCACTAAACTAGACTACGATCATGACAAAGGCAAGCGCACCTATCGAATGGTAGTATAGCTATGGTGAGTCCAAAATATCGTACCCAAAAGGACTAAAAGTACTAGTATTAACTATCTTTTTTATTATTTAGCCTAAAATAAAAGGGGTTTGTTTTAATCTAAAATTAACTAACTAATTAACTACTGAACGCGACAGAAAGTGAATTGGGAAAAATATTTGAAGAAAACTTATAAGGAGGACAATACCTAGGAAAGAATCCACCTAGACTTCACTTATTATTCTGACTCTGAATCAAACGATTTATTCACTTGTCTTGATTCGTAGAAATCCCTAACTTATGTTAATATCTCTTTCAATACTAAAAACAAATGACTCTAGGTTAATTGAAATCTCTTTCTAATTAAAACCTCTATCGTCGCATTAACTCGATTTATAAATTCCCTTATTAGATTTGACTCTAACCCGACAGATTTATATCGTCCTATTTCTAGGATTGCATGCAACTCTGCTTAATTATGTTAGATCTACTCTTGAACAGGGACTTTGCCTCCATCGAATAAGCACATCAAACTTGGATTAATAACCTGAAAATATTAAGGCAAGAATTAAGAATACATAATTAAGAACAAGAAGTATTTATCGTGTAATTCAGATAATTAAATAATAAAATCTATCGTAGGTTTTATCCTCCCTAGATATTTAGGGAGTTTAGTTCATAATGTAAAAGAAAAACATCTCAAATTTAGAAAAACAACAAGACATAAAAAATCCAAATAAACTTCGAGAGAAATTTGAATGGAGATCTTCAATCTTGAAGTGGATCTGCATTCGAGATGATTCCAATGGCTTTCTTCGAGTAATTTCTACTTTCTACTCCGCGTGCTCCTTTTAGGTCCTCTTCTAGTGTGTATTTATAGACTTTAGAATGCTCAGAAACCTTAAAAATTGAGTTTTTTCGTGTAACAGGGAAGTAGGGTGTGAACTCGACACGAACTGGCACATGGGCATGTGGCCAGCCCGTTTGGAAATGCCCAGGCCGTGTGGATCCTAGAAACAGCTCTTTTTGCCTGATTTTGGCTCGTTTTTCACTCCTTTCACTCCCCTATGCTCACCTAAGTATAGAAACATGAATTTAAAAGATTAGGGGCATCAAATTCACTAATATATATATAATAAATCATCCAAAAATGCATCAAGAATGGGATTAAAAACATGTTACTTTTATGGCTTATTAAATATCCCCACACTTAAGTATTTGCTTATCCTCAAGCAAAATCCTCAACTCACAATTAAAATTAATCTTTCTCAACTTGTAATTCTCATCAATAATATTTCGTCATAATTCACAAATAATCACACATTGATAATTCAACTAAAATAGACCTAAAGACTCAAACAATCCAAGTCACACATTTTTTTAAGACATGAAAACATAGGTATCTCCCATTATCTAAGTAATTACCTTTAATTCAAAATCGACGAGATTTTACAGCCTCAGTAAAGATTCACTCAAATCACTCAAAGTGTTTAAGGTTCAAAAATTAAGCATTCAAAAGTCAATTATGAAAAGTTATTACCATAGGCTTGCATGAAAATCTCCACCTAAAATGATATGATACACAAATCAAAAGGTCTTTAAAAGGTTGTAACGGGGTTTGGGTTAAAGGTGTGCATAAAGGCTAAAAAAGAAGGTTAGAATTGAGATCGAATTGATAAATTACTTAACTAGAAAAATAAACTAATATTGAATAATTACATCAATCGAAATTATTAAAGAATAACACGAGCTTCTTCTCAGAATATGAAATTAACTACTTAAACTCAAAAACATAGAACTAGTAATAATTCAACATAAATGTATTTTTTTTCACTTTTTTTTCATTTTTTTAGAACAATAGATAATAAGAGAAAATTTAACAACAAAAACAAAAGAACATAGTTAAACAACTAACCAAATCAAATCTCGACAAAAAGGGAGTCAATAAAACGGGAAACAATTCTTAATGAATCAAAAAAAAGTTATGGGTTAATATTAAAGGGTAAATCAAGAAATGGTTTGTTGGGCTTAAAGGGGGTTCACTAACGGTTAATTATGAAGGTAGGCTTTTTATGGGATAAGTGAGTTAAAACCTAGGTGCCTTTATCATCTTAGTATATCAAATCAAAGGTATGGTCTCAACATGTGTAATCGAAGCAAGTTCTAGAATAACAATTCAATATTGACACACTCATAACCAATAACAATGTGAGTAAGAAAAAATGTATGCTCTAAAGGCTCAAAATCTTACAAAAATTATGGCTTTTGATGTGAATCTTACAAATTTCAAACTTCAAGGTAATACTTCAATTTAGGGAAACATCCTAAAAAATTTTAATTCTGAAAATAGACTTATCATGCTTGATTCTCTAGTGCCTTAAAGTTTCAACAATCAATGCACAATTACCTATAAATTTAATCTAAAACACATCAATGATAATCATAAATTAATAAGAATTCATTCTAATAGTAATGTGAGAAAATTACTTAAACACAAAACATAATTCAGGGATTTTCTAATAATTCAATAGATAACCTCCCCACACTTAAGATGTACATTGTCCTCAATGTACAAACATATATAATCACTGTATAAACAAATATCATAAGAGGGGGAGAAAACTGAAACTACCCTGAATATTGGATGAAATTTTCAGAATAGTGAAAAGCGGAATTGCAGTCAAATTTAAATGTAACTCATGATTCTGAGCAAACTAACAAGAAAATAGATATAAATAACAAAGAAAATTAAGGGTTTATAACTCGACTAGAAACAACTATAAATCTTTCAAAAGATAATAATGAAAATAAGTTGAAGAGAAAGAAAAAAAAAAATTTAAAAAGAAAGTTAAAAAATAATAATAATCTCAATGATATCAATAAATTTAAAAGGTAATTGTAATGATAATAGTAAAAAAAACAAAATAAAAAAATATAAATAGCAAAATAAAAATTAAAATAATAAAAGTATATAAAAATTAAAATATAAAAAAATTAAAAATATAAGTATAAGAATAATTAATTAATTAATTAATTAGTAAATTAAAAATAAATAATATAACAATTAAAAATAAATAAATAATAAAATTGGGGTATTTAACCCAGTTTTCACATGGCCATGGAAATACCCGTGTGTCCAGGCCGTGTGGGTCATATGGTCATGTCGCTAGGCCGTGTATGTTTTCCTTCGCTTCTCCTACGCCCATGTGAGATCCCACACGCCCGTATGGCTAAGCCGTGTGCTTCACACACTCATGTGGTCAGGCCGTGTACCTTTCTGACTTTGAAAAACATTAGCTCTAGGTTTCATACAGCCTAGGACACGCCCGTGTGTCCAGGCTGTGTGGGACACATGGCCATGTCGCTAGGTCGTATATGTTTTCTTTCGTTTCTCCCACGCCCATGTGAGATCCCACATGCCCACGTGGCTAGGCCGTGTGCTCCACACACCCGTGTGGCTATGCCATGTGGGTCAAAAATACATTTTTTTTTTAGATTTTGAAAATTAATTAATTTTAAAAAAAATCATGAAATAATGTTAAGAAAATTAGCAATGTTAACACTCGGGTTGCCTCCTGAGAAGCGCTTATTTAAAGTCTAAGCTCGACTTACCTCATATTCGCATGGTTATGGTGGTTCACGGAGTCGAAACTCCTTTTTATCACTGTCAATTCTATTATCAACATAAGGTTTTAACCGAGTAATATTTACCTTAAAAGTGCCAAATTTAGAATGATTTAACTCGACTGTACCGTATGAGAAAATATTCAGTACCGTAAAAGGAGTTGCTCCGTTTGCATTATGCTCTGAAGTGGCGATTCGAGGGTTCATTTTATCCAACAATACCTGATCGCCAATCTTAAATTGGTTCGTTTCATCCTTAAGCTTGTGATGGAGTTACTTTGGTTCATCGTGTATTCTAGGTTTCTCCTTGACATGTGTCTGCCATTCATCTAGTTCATTGATTTGTAATCTTCTTTCTTCATGATTTGTTTTGTTTTGTTTTTGTTATGTAAACTGGATTGCAGCTCTGTCACGTTTTTCCAAGGTGCTTCCTGTAAAGAATTTTTAGCCACAAGGTTTTTAACATTAATAGAGCTCGTAATATTATCTCAATCACTAGATATCCTAACAGAATCACGAGCTTAGAGTTTAATCATGTCATCACCTATATGAAGTATTAACTCACCTGTACCAACATCTATAATAGTTCTAGCAGTTGCTAAAAAGGGCCGTCCTAAAATCAATGTTACGTCACTATCCTCATTCATGGCTAGAACAACAAAATCAACTGGGAAAATGAATTTATCAATTTTGACGAGTACGTCTTCAACAATACCCCTAGGAAATCTAATGTTCTATCTGCCAATTGAATGCTCATCCTAATTTGTTTGGGTTTCCCAAGACCTAGTTGCTTAAACATTTTGTAGGGCATGACATTAATACTAGCCCCTAAATCAGCCAAAGCATTATTAACACTTAAACTACCAATTAAACAAGGAATAGTAAAACTCCTTGGATCTTTCAATTTGTTGGGTAGATTATTCTACAAAATGGCTGAACACAGGAAATTTCCAAACGAACAATTTCAAAAAAATCTTTCAATTTCTTATTTTACTATGTTCAACTCTATGTATTCCTCTATCCATAGAGTACATTGAATGTACAGAAATGGCTATAGCAGAGTTTCTGTTATTCGTATTAACAGCTACTCTAAGAGGAATGTTTTTACCTAATGGAGAAACCGTTGGAGAGGTGACAAAACCCTATACTTTTCATTACAAAACCAATAAACCGAAAAAGGATGGATTATTTTGTGAAAGAATTTTTAAACCTAACTCCACGTGTGACGAATCATCTAACTTTCACTTATTTGCTAAAAGCTCCTTTAAAAATTTAATGGAATTTGGCATCTGCGATAGAGCTTCAATAAACGGTAAGTTAATATGTAAATTTTTCAACAGTTTAAAGACTTTATCGAATTGTTCATTTGTGTGGTCTTTCCTTCTCGCATTTGGATATGACACATGAGGTTTATATTCCTTAATGACCGGTTTTTGCTCATTGTGGCTCACCTCAACCTTACCTTTACTTACCACATCTTCTTGTCTTGATTTCGTTTCATCTTCAACTAACCCTTCTTCATCTCGAACAGTAATCACATGAAGTTGTTCCTTTGGGTTAGTTTCGATATTACTCGGTAAGCTACCTTGTGGTCGTTCTAAAATTATCTTGGCAAGTTGACCAATTTGATTTTTGAGCCCTTGAATCGACGCTTGCTGATTTTTTATTGCGATTTCAGTGTTTTAGAAGCGAGTTTCTGACACCGAGATGAATTTTGTTAGCATCTCCTTAAGGTTCGGCTTTTTTTCCAGCTGGTAAGGTGGTTGTTCGAAACCTGAAGGGGGTTTCTGTTTTTGATGTCCTTGACCACTCCACGAAAAATTGGGATGGTTTCTCCAACTTGCATTATAAGTGTTACTATATGGATTATTTTGAGGTCTAGAATTATCACCCATATAATGGATCTGTTCGTTCTCTATGCTAGGGTTATAGGATGGATATTCTATGTTGTTCATTCTTCCTCCATTCGCATCGCACTGCATTACCAGATGTACCTGCGTAGAAACACATAAACCATCAATCTTTTTATTTAAGAGCTTTAAATGGTTTGATAACATGGTGATCGTGTCGAGGTTGAAAACACCGGCTGCTTTATTAGACTTTTTCCTCATGACTTGCCACTGATAGTTATTCAGTGCTATCTCCTCTATGAACTCGTAAGCCTTTTCAGGTGTTTTATTATTTATGGTACCACCGGCGGCTACATCGATCATCTGCCTAGTTGAGGGGTTCAAAACATTATGTAAAGTCTGAACCTATAACCATAAAGGTAACCCATGGTAGGGGAACCTTCTCAATAAGTCCTTATACCTCTCCTATACATCATATAAAGTCTCTGAATCCATTTGCAAGAAGGAGGAGATATAGTTCCTCAACCAAGCTGTCTTAGCTGGTGGGAAATATTTCAATATAAACTTCTTGGTCATTTGATCCCAAGTAGTGATGGATCCTCGTGGCAATGAGTTCAACCACTGCTTAGCCTTATTTCTCAATGAGAAGGGGAATAATTGTAAGCGAATGACATTTTCAGAAACGTCATTTATCTTGAAAGTATCACAAAACTCTAAGAAATTAGCCAAATGAGTATTTGGGTCTTCATCTTGCAAACCATCAAACTGAACAAACTGTTGAATCATTTGAATAGTGTTAGGTTTCAATTCAAAATTATTTGCAGCAATGATAGATCTAACAATACTCGATTCAGCCCTAGTGAGAGTGGGCTTAACATAATCATACATAGTACGAGGAGCAGGATTCTAATTTACAGGAATTACGACAACCATAGGAGGTAGCGGATTATTCTGATTTTCAGCCATCTCCTCGGTAATATTAGTATCGTCCTCTTGCCCTTCCTCTATATATTATAGACTTCGCCTTATTTTTCTATGATTTTTGCTAGCTGTGCTTTCAATTTTCCTATCAAAAAGTAGAGGTCTTGACGGGTTTCTTCTAGTCATAAACTATAAAAACCTGCTTGGAGCAAACAAAAGAAAAGTTAGTAAAAAAATTAAAATTAAAATAAAATGTAATAAAAATGGCTAAATTAATAAAAATCAAGCGTTCCTAATATCTTAGTCCCCGAAAACGGCGCCAAAAACTTGATGATCATTTTATGATTCACTAAACTAGACTACGATCACAACAAAGGCAGACGCACCTGTCGAATGGTAGTATAGCTATGGTGAGTCTAGATATCATATCCACAAGGACTAAAAGTACTAGTATTAGCTATCTTTCTATTATTTAGCCTAAAATAAAAGAGATTTGTTTTAATCTAAAATTAACTAACTAATTAACTACTGAATGTGACAGAGAGCGAATTGGGAAAAATATTTGAAGAAAACTTATAAGGAGGACAATACCCATGAAAGAATCCGCCTAGGCTTCACTTATTATTCTGGCTCTGAATCAAATGATTTTTTCACTTGTCTTGATTCGTAGAAATCCCTAAATTATGTTAATATCTCTTTTGATACTAAAAACAACTGACTCTAGGTTGATTAATTGAAATCTCTTTCTAATTAAAACCCCTATCGTAGCATTAACTCGATCTATGGATTCCCTTATTAGATTTGACACTAATCCGGTAGATTTATGTCGTTTTATTTCTAGGATTACATGCAGCTCCACTTAATTATGCTAGATCTACTCTTAAACAGGGACTTTTGCTCCACCGAATAAACATATCAAACTTGGATTAATATCTTGAAAATATTAAGGCAAGGATTAAGAACACATAATTAAGAATAAGAACAAGTATTTATCATGTAATTCAGATAATTAAATAATAAGATCCATATATGTTTTATCTTCCCTAAGTATTTAGGGAATTTAGTTCATAATGTAAAAGGAAAACATCTCAAATTTAGAAAAACAACATGACATAAAAAACCCAAATAAACTTCGAGAGAAATTTGAGTGGAGATCTTCAATCTTGAAGTGGATCTACTTTCGAGATGATTCCAACGGCTTCCTTCGAGTAATTTCTGCTTTCTGCTCCGCGTGCTCATTTTAGGTCATCTTCTAGTGTGTATTTATAGATTTTAGAATGCTTAGAAACCCTAAAAATTGAGTTTTTTCGTGTAACAGAGAAGTAGGGTACGAAATCGATATGAACTGGCACATGGGCATGTGGCCAGCCCGTTTGGAAATGCCCAGGCCGTATGGATCCTGGAAACAGCTCTTTTTGCTCGATTTTGGCTCGTTTTTCACTCCTTTTGCTCCCCTATGCTCACCTAAGTATAGAAACATGAATTTAAAAGATTAGGAGCATCAAATTCACTAATTCATATAATAAATAATCCAAAAATATATCAAGAATGGGATTAAAAACATGTTACTTTTATGACTTATCACCACCTAATGACTCGGTTTGCATAGGACCACATAGATCAGCATGAATTGACTCTAAACATTCAATAGCTCTTCATACTTTTCTAATAGGAACTGGCCTTCTAGTTTACTTTCCATAAATGCACCCTTCACATAAATCAATAGAGCCAATTTTTGGTAGTCCAAGAGCCATACCTTTATCACTTAGCAATTTCAAGCTTTTAATATTGAGATGTCCATACCTCAAATGCCATAGCTTCGTGTCATCCTTTGCATTTGCAGCAAGAACAAAGTTCTCCACATTTGAAACATCCAACAGAAAGAAGTTTCTTCAAACTCAATACCATATTGTTGTGCATAACCTTTTGCCACAAGACGATCTTTGTGCTTTTGGATGCTTCCATCTACACAAAATTTTGTCTTGAACACCCACTTTAAACCAATTGCATTTTTGTCTTTCAGCAAGTCGACCATCTCCCAAGTTCCATTTTTTTCGATGGATTTCATCTCCTCTATCATTGCCTTTTGCCATTATTCCTTATTAGCAGCTTCTTCATAATACAGAGGATCTAAAACAACTAGAGCAAATTGACACGATGCATAAGTGTCATCAGTATATTTCAGATTTAGCTTTCTGACCCTTGTTGATCTTAATAGTGGAATTGGTTCTTTAGAAGACTCTTCAAGTGTTGTAGATGTTACTGGTGTCGACTCTTGTTTTTTCATCTGGAGAATCTTCAATGGGAAAAGAAATCTCCTGTTGTACCTGCTCTATAGTCATATCCTAGCTTGCATTTTCATCAAACACTACATCTCTTCTGCTTGAAAATTTTCCATTATAAGGGTTATACAATCTATATACTTTGGATTGAGTATAATAACTAATAAAAATATATTTTTCAGATTTTTCATCAAGTTTTTTACGAGAATGAGAATTTACTGAAGCATAAGCAACACACCCAAAAATTCTTAAATGACTTACATTGGGTTTCCTACTACACCAAGCTTCATATAGAGTTTTGCTCATGACAGCCCTTGTTGGCGAGAGATTCAGTAGATAGACTGATGTTGCCACAGCTTCTGCCCAAAACTAATTTGAGAGTCCCCTTGCTTGTAACTTGCTTCTCGCCATCTCCACAACAGTTCGGTTCTTCCGCTTAGTGACACTGTTCTGTTCTAAAGTGTAAGGAATTGTTAACTCCCTACGGATGTCATTGTCTTCATAAAACTTATTGAACTCTTTGAACACAAACTCTCCTCCTTGATCTGTGTGAAGAATTTCAATGTGGCAGCCGCTTTGGTTCTTCACCATAGCCTTGAATTTCTAGAACTTTTCATAAGTTTCTGACTTGTTTTCTAGAAAATACACCAAAGTTCTACATGTTTGAAACATCCAACGGAAACATCTTGTTTGGAGTCATGTGGACATGGACTCATTTGCCTGACTTTTTGTTTTTGATAATACATGCATCAGCACCAAATATGACAGAATATCCACTAGTAATTAATTGTCCAACACTCAATAAATTGTATCCTAAATCAAGAAAAAATTTTGGAAAAAAAATTGAACATTGTCCAAAATTTTTCCTTCTCTATGGCTAGTAAAAATTTTCACCTTGCCTTTTCTTTCAACTTGCATCTCCTTTTTGTTGCCAAGCTGTACCTTTATCTTTATGACTCATGAAGCACATTGAGCAAGAATTTAGTGCTTGTCATATGATTCGAACAGCCGCTGTCCACAAACCACAAATCACTTAGCTTATGGTTAGCATCAATACAAGCCAAAAAAAGCTTGTTTTCCTCATCACTTTCTACTACAAAGTTAATTTTTTTATCCTTATACCAGCAATCAGCTTTTATATGCCCATATTTGTTGCAATGATAACATTGTATGCCATATTTTATGTTACATTGCTCATTGTATTGCCTCTGTTCATCATTCCTTCTTCTGCCTCTGCCTCTGCCTCTACCTCTACCTCTACCTCTACTATAACCATGACCACAACCACCATGAAATCCTCCTCTTCCTCAATCATTGTTTCTTAAACGGTCATTTTCGCCTTTATTTTTGAATGTCTCATTCATTGAAATGCCTTCTCTTCGCTCTTTTCTGCTGGTCTGTTGATTCTCGCTTCATAAGATTGAAGAGACCCCATTAATTCATCAACGGAGAGAACTGACAGATCTTTGGATTCTTCTATAGCAGCCACAACATGATCAAATTTTGTCGTCAAGCTTCACACAACTTTCGCTACAATTATCTCGTTTGAAATTTGTTTTCCGTAAGAGTATAATTAGCCGACTATTGTCCTTGTTCGTGACAAAAAATCAGCAATTGATTCACCATTCTTCATCATTAAGGTTTCAAAATCATGTCGTAGTGATTGCAATTTCACCACTATAACCTTTAAATCATTTTGATACTCTTTTTGAAAAATTAACCATGCTTTATTCGATGTGGTTGCTGCAGCAATTCGTGAGAAAATAGAGTCATGAACCACTTACTGGATAATGAACAATGCCTTAGCATTGGTTTTTTTGGATTCTTTCAATCTCTTTTCTTCTTCTTCATCAGGTTCAAGTATGTCAACAAACCCGTACTCGACCAAGTCCAATAGCTCTTGTGATCTGAGTAATGTATTTATTTTGGGCTCCACCATTAATATTTCTCACCATTCAAAATGGGTATGAGTGGTTTAGAGGAAGAAAAACTAGTTGATGCCATTCCAAGAACATATACTCTCTTCTCTCGTGTTTCCCAAAGACCCAAAAATGTGTTACTCTCAAATACCCAGTGGACCCAAACCTAACTTTCACTCAATTGCCTAAAGATCGAACCTTGCTTCGATACCAAATTTGTTGAAGAAGGAAACATGAAAGAGACAATTACAATATACATCAAAGTTATTTTATTATTGATGAACACTGAATTGATAAAACAAATCATAAATTCCTGTATTTATAGGCTTACAAATAAACTACCTTAACACAAAAATAGCTAACAACTTATTCAATTAAGCTGAAAATATGGAACTAACAAAGATTCTATCGAGATACTTGGTCAACTAAACAATCCATTACTTTGAATTAATTCTCAGCACCCTTTTCAACTGAGTGCATGCTCCTCCTAAACATCATAAACTGTGAAATACGCCCATGTTGCGTTGGCATATCAGTTTGATAAAATGTTAGAATGACTTGATTTTATTGATCAATCTTTTGTCGCTTTATATTATCTGCCATTATTGATCAATCTTTTGTCGCTTTATATTATCTGCCTTTAGTATTTTTCATATTAATGATGAAAAATGAAAAAAAAACAACTTAGTAGCTTCAGTCGAGAGATTTTGAAAGGGTAGCATCATTAGCTGAAGGGTAAGGATTCAAGTTGTGGTTGACACAATAAATGTTGTTGATTTTTTGGTAATGTAGTCAATTACATTTAGGGAACAAAACTGGATTAGAAGAAGCATACACGCTTTAATCATGTAATGCCATGGATCAACTACTCATTAGTTAAAACAACCTACTTATACCAATGAAGTTAGGAATTTTATCTTAGATGAATATAATTTTCATTTAATCATGGTGGGGTGAGGACGTTGCTTCCCCCTGGTTAAACAGGAAAATTGTCTATTAGTCCTTTCTAGAAAAGGTCAAAAGAAAAATGACTTTGAATGTGTGTGGAAAGAAAAAAAGGGGAAGAAATCATTTTCCATTTTAATCTATAAAAATAGATCATTTTAAATTGAGATGACAGAAGGAGAGAAAATGAAGAGAAAAATTATTAGTTAAAATAGATCATAGGTCTCTGTACTCTCCATAATTTTAAAATTTAGTCATTGTACTTTTATTTCTAAAAATTTAGTTTTTTTATTTTTCAGATTTCAAAATTCAAATTCAAATAGTTAATACTCTTATTATTATTTTTTTGTTAAAATTTTTATGTGACATTTTGAAATAAATAAAAAATACTCACTTAGTAGTCATGTAACTACAAAAATAACATTGTAATAAACCTAAATTTAACAAAATAATGTTATTAATGCTAACAGTTGAACTTGAATTTTGAAATATGAAAAGTAAATGAAATAAATTTCTAAAAATAAAAATACAACAAATAAATTTTAAATTCGAAAATAATACATGAACTAATGACATATTTACCAAAACTATTTTTTCTATTATTTTTCCACATTACATTTTGAATATATATACATTTTGAATCTTTCTACTTTTTTTTACTCTTTAAATTTTTCATCTCTCCAAACTACTTTTTATCTTACTAAGGATTTGTCAGGACAACATATGGTAATTGAATGAAAGTGTAACTATTAGGGTAGTAATTATATTCTCTTGTAATTATAAAGAATTGTAATTCTCTAGACGTGTTTGGTTGGCAGAGTATAATTATATCGTAATTTCTTATGTCATATTTGGTAGTACAATTTGTAATTACACAGTTACATAATTTATATTTTTAAAAAATATTAAATACTATAAAAATTATTAGAATGATAAAAATATTTTTTTGTAAAAAAAATTAAAATAAAATCATCGTACATATTATGTTAGTTTAAAAAAATTAGTTGATAATACGATTACTAGACCTGTCAGCTCGAAGGCCCACCTAAATTTGAGAGGATTTGGGCAAAAATATAGGCCCAAAAAATGGGTTTGGGCAAAAAATTAAGGCCCATTTAAAAAATGGGTCTGGCCTCGGGTAAGACATTTTTTGCTCGAGCCCGGCCCGACCCAAATACATAAAAGAAAAAAAATCTACTTTTTTTAATATTATTTTCTTGTTGTTTTCTCCCTATTTTGCTACCATTTTACTATTATGTTGCTACTATTTTGTTGTTATTGTTTGAATATTGTATAAAATTTATTTTATTGTTAATTTTGTTATTATTTTAAAGACATTTGCTAATTTTGTTATTAATTTTGGAGACATTTGATTGTTAAGTTGCATCTATCTTAGTGTTATTTAAGTATATATATTTTTTAAAATTTATTTTCAATTTGTTGGAAAATATTTATTTTGATATTTTTAGTTTTTTTGATGTATTATATATATTTTAAATTATATAAAAATAATATAAAAATTAATATGGGCGGGCCGGGTCGGGCCCAGATTTTAATATTTTTATCCAAGTCGGGCTTGGGTAAAATTTTAGACCCATTATTTGGGTTGGGTTGGGCCCAAGCCTGGTAAACGGGTCTAAAATTTTAGTTGACCCAGCCCGAACCCGGCCCGGCTCAGTCTCGTGCTCACCTCTAATTATTACTAATAAAAATAATAAAAAAATAAACATCATATACAATTTTATCTAATTGTTCGAATGCATATTTGTTGGGTTATATACTTCTTATCATTATTTAATAGTCCTTAATTGAGTTCATCATCATCTAAATTTAAGTGTTAATATCCGCATTATTAATAATTCAAAAAGCAAAATCAGGTATCCATAATAACTACAAGGCATCAAAAGGGTAATGTTGGGCTTAATCAAACCTACTGCTATTGTCCAATTCGGCCTTGGATTGAATAGGTTAGTAAAACGAATAGGCCGAAACCTTTTATTCCAATCAAACTATTTGGACTTGCAAACTTCCCATGGATTGTCTTTTAGTGGGCTGAAATAAGAGGAGATTTTGGATCCCAAATTCCAAAGAAATTGTAGATTTAGCACTAAATGGTGAGCAAAGAATCAATGAAGTTGTACAACTGGTATATATGGTGCTATGAGAGTCATACATTTACACATGGACTTATCCACACTCAGGCCACTGCATTGGCTTTCAAAATCTCCTCCACCCACTTCATAATCCATAAACATTGAAAACAATATCACATCCTTCATTTTGTTTCCTTCACCACTTTTACTTCTTCTGCAACAACAACCCCCATCAGAAATAACATATTCTCCTTTCTTCTTATTTCTTCATTATAAAAAAAGAAAAGAAAAGACATGGCTGCTGTTACTGCTGCAGTCTCTGTTCCTTCTACCAAGTCCACCTCTCTCCCTGCTAGAACCTCTCTTGTCTTTCCTGATAGGATCACCTTCAAGAAGGTATATATTTGCCATGCTTGTGATGATTTGGTAATATTGAAAGTTGATGTTCATCAGCTGCTTTTTTTGTTTTGTTTTCCAGGTGCCCGTTTACTACAGAGATGTTTGCAGTGGGGGGAGAGTGGTTTCTGTCAGGGCCCAGGTTACAACTGAAGCTCCTGCCAAAGTTGTAAAGGAATCCAAGAAAAACGATGAAGGTGTTGTGGTTAACAAGTTCAGGCCTATCAACCCTTACATTGGTAGATGCCTTCTAAACACTAAGATCACTGGCGATGATGCTCCTGGAGAGACTTGGCACATGGTCTTCAGCACCGAAGGTATGCATGCAAGCTCTAATAGTAACCTCATTGCCCTACTTTTATGTTCAATTTTAATGATAAAGTAATCAAAGTTTGCTATATTCTTGAGATAATTATTTACTTAAAACAAGAAATAGTCTCTTCCTAGGCATAGCTGACTGGTTGGTTGGATTGGTTCAGGAGAGGTCCCCTACAGAGAAGGACAATCCATTGGGGTGATTCCAGATGGCGTTGACAAGAATGGAAAACCACACAAGCTGAGATTGTACTCTATTGCTAGCAGTGCTCTTGGTGATTTTGGGGACTCCAAAACTGTGAGTTTGCTCTTCTATAATCACATCATTATTCATATTCATTTCTTAAGCTGTTGGGTATATAGATTAGGCTTTGAGCTATCCAAGTCTACAAGTCATCTCATTAGCATGTTCTGCATACATCTCATCGTATTTTGCAGGTATCCCTATGTGTGAAACGACTGGTATACACCAACGAGAAAGGAGAGCTTGTAAAAGGAGTCTGCTCCAATTTCTTGTGTAAGATTTCAGAATTTTTACGGTTCATCATAATATGCACTATTGTTTTGAACAACTTATTTCAGAATTTAACCTCCCATTATAGTTATAAGCATCATCAAACTGAAATAGTAATGATCAAAAGGGCAGAGATAGCTTTCTGGTAGAATATGATCCCTGATATGATTTACCCTATTGATGTTTTATGTTTTCATCTTAAATATATATCTTCAGGTGACTTGAAACCTGGGGCGGAAGTTAAAATAACTGGACCTGTTGGAAAAGAAATGCTTATGCCAAAGGATCCCAATGCCACAATCATCATGGTACGTATACTAACCAAGCTCTTAAATGTACTAATAAGTGCTGCTCCCATACAATATCTTCACCTTCAGCTACTCCATTGTAGCTCGCTACTGGAACTGGAATCGCTCCCTTTCGATCATTTCTGTGGAAAATGTTCTTCGAGAAGCATGACGACTACAAGGTATATGTATATGTACATCATTTACGACAGTTTAGCATTGCTAACTATGCAACCTGAGTGAACATTGAAAACAATCACGCTCAATCTACCAAAGCATCCGTTTCAAGCTGTTGCAGGCAATGAAACCTGATATATAAATTATAACCTATGCCATTAACTCAACAAGAATAAAGTAAGTAATCCGTGATATTTGAACATGTGACTGACTGACTTAACCTCTTACATGCTATGAAGTTCAACGGTTTGGCATGGCTCTTCCTTGGTGTCCCCACGAGTAGTTCATTGCTATACAAGGAGGTAATTAGCAAATTTTTAACTTTCTAGAGGAAACAAATGCTGGTTTCTGTTGGTAATTGAGATTTTGTGTGAAACGTGAAATGCTTGATGTGATGTTAATTGCAGGAATTCGAGAAAATGAAGGAGAAGAACCCAGAAAACTTCAGGCTGGACTTTGCAGTGAGCAGGGAACAAACAAACGAGAAAGGAGAAAAGATGTACATTCAGACACGAATGGCTGAATACGCGAAAGAGCTATGGGAATTGCTGAAGAAAGACAACACCTTCGTCTACATGTGTGGGTTGAGGGGAATGGAGAAGGGAATTGATGACATAATGGTCTCACTCGCTGCAGCTGATGGTAACAAACTAAAAAAACAAAATGAACCCATTGATTTACTCAAAAGCTAGCCTAGCCGGTAAATTTAATCATGTGTTTTTGCAGGTATCGACTGGGCCGAGTACAAAAAGCAGTTGAAGAAAGCTGAGCAGTGGAATGTGGAAGTCTACTAAATACATACATATATATATGGATCACGTGTACAAAATAATCATCTCCCTTTTCATTTTCTTTTTTTTAGCACCCGCCCCGACCTATAAGAATTTCCAATGCATTGTGTAGAGAGGGGGACTGCCTTTTTTTTCTTTTTTTTTTCTGAGCCCATATAATGCGAACTATCGGTATTTTATAGCCAACCTTATTTCTTCAACAAATAAATTTGTCCCTAGTACCTTTTTAGCATTGATATAAGCGGTAAGTCTTACTTAAGGGTAAGGTTTAAGTTAGAAAATATTAAATTATAAAACGAGTTTAAATAAAAAAAATAACAATAACATATTATAGTAGATGTACCATTTTGGTTTTGTTACTTATTAGTATATAAATAGTGGTATGTTTTGATATACCGTTTCAGGGTTATCAATATATTTTTAAATATTTATCATGTATATTTGTATGCAAAATTTTTAAGAGAAAAGATTGTATGAAACTATGATTCTACGTTATCTCTATCCTTTTCTAATAGGAGGATGACAAATCAGATTTTTCTCATGATTTCTAGCATTTTAGGAAAATTCTGATTTGTCATTCTCCTATTAGAAAGAGATGACGTGGAATCACAGTTTCATAATCCCTTTTCAATTTTTAAAAAAATAATAATTCGGTTTAATAACTTGATTAGTAATTATATTTTACTTTTATGTGTAATAATAAAAAAATATCAAAATTATTTTAAAATATTAAAATTTTGTTCCAATTAGTCAAGACCGATATGTACATGTATAAGCTAGTATTAATCGAAATGAAGAAATACAGATTGAAACAACCAAACACATTGAATTTTTTATAGAAACAAAATCTAAACTATTTTATATTTGTTTTAGCTCGAAATGATATATACTGACAGATAAAGTTGGTACAGTGACTACCATACTCTCAAGTCTAGCTTAACTAAACCCATTTTCAAGTTTATAATGCTATAGAATTTATATTATGAGAATTAAATATGATATACTATAAAATTTATATCATAGCTCAAGTCAATTCTAATGGGGATAGGACAAACGAAGGAGGAAAGTTCACTTCCTTAATTGAGACCACTTGTGCCAAGGATAAAGTAAGAAGTGGATTAGGGATTAGAAGAATGGATATTGTCATAAATGGAGCGATACTCACAAAACATGTGTGGAGGATCATCAATAAGCAAATTTGGCCCATTGAGAAAACTTTAGTCAAGAAATATTGCATGAGAGATGGCTTCCTCCAGTGCCAAGCCAAACCGAGGAACTCATGGGTTTGGAGAAGCATCCTCGAAGCTAAGGAGTTAGCACAAACAGGGCGCAAAGAGAGAATAGATTACGAGATATGATGGAGTTTAATAAGAGGCAAAAAGAAGAACTACGAAGGGAGATCCAAAGTTTCATCAACAATAGGAGTGACGTGAGATCTTTCTTTGAAGCAATCTACATGTCAAAATGAAAATTCTCATCTAGTATAGAATTTTCAATGAAATCAACCTATTTGGAATAATTTAACATTAAGCATGAAATAACTCTAGATCACATCCCCGTGCAAATACCAAGAGAAATTTGAAATTCGTTATTGGCTACCAAACTACCATTAAAATAATCATTTTCTTGTGAAAGATTCTCAGCAATGCACTATCATGCAAGGCGAAAATCCACAAATGGATCAAAACAATGGACCCATAATGCCCCCTTGTGCCGTATAGAAAGAGAGGATGCGGATCACTTATTTTGTAACTCCACTTTTGCGAGGGCGATTTGGTTTGGATCTCCTTTAGGATTGCGAGCATGCTATCTGAATTCAAGGCCAATCTAAGAGCGAATAAGCATGAGCATAGAAATCATGTGGAAGGGAAGGAAAGGAGAATCGATGATGTTCACCACTATGGCCATTACCCTTTGGAAAGGCAACACATGACACCATTACGGTATTCTTGAGCAAGAACCCCCTAGAAGAGGAAAAAAGGAGAGCAACACCAACATTGTCAGAAGCTAGATTAGATTCATGTCACGACGTTTTCATCGGTAGGTGCAAAATGAACTCTTTGGTAAGTATTGTTATTTTAATAATGACACGAGACCTTAAAACGATGAAAATTATGGACGAAAGAGTTAACCATAGTCACGACATCATTTATAAGTTACTTTTAATCCGATTCATTCCGACATCCATTACTCAACACGGCATAACCTTGGCTCTAATATGAACAAAAGATAAATCAGTGAGTGGAATCCTGGATGGTAAGTTGAAGAAGGTGAACTTGAAGCCAAGCCAATATTGGATGGCATCTTGATTCCCAGGAAACCATCGCATTATATTGGTATCTGTAATGAAAGCCGTGCTGCACTTAAATGGACTTCCAAGGAAACTGTGAGAAGCCTTGCATATCCATGATATTGTCATAAATTTGAAACCGTATCAAAAAAAAGTATAATTTCTATGTGTGGATCTATTATCCCTTATATAGAGAGAGAGTGAATATAAAAAATAATATAATACCTTTTAGCTCAAATGGTAAAATAAAGGTTTGAAAATCATAATGAAATCCTATTATTTATGAGTTTATGAGTTTTTATTAATTTTTTATAAATTGTAAAATGACAAAAAATACTCTTATAATAACATAATTTATTTTGTAAAAAAATATTAATACTTCACTTGTGACATCAACTTAGTAAAAAATTTAATATACAATAAATAACTAGACCTGATAATGGCCGGGCCACCAGGCCTGAAGGCCCGCCCGAATGTGGTAGGGTTTGAGAAAAATATAAGCCTGGAAAATGGGCTTAGACAAAAAAGATAAGGTCGTTTTAAAAAACGAGCAGGGCCTCGGGTATGGTATATTTGGCTCGAGCCTGGCCCGAATCACTAAAAGATAAAAAAATTCTGCTCTTTTTTTTGTTTTATTTTTTAATGTTATTTTCTTGTTGTTTTCTCCATATTTTGCTACCATTTTACTATTATGTTGCTACTATTTTATTATTATTATTTGGATATTGTATAAAACTTATTTTATTGTTAATTTTGTTATTATTTTAAAGGCATTTGCTTGTTAAGTTGTATTTATCTTAGTGTTATTTAAGTCTTTGTTGGGAAATATTTATTTTGATATTTTTAGTATTTTTGATGTATTATATATATTTAAAAATTATATAAAAATAATATAAAAATTAATACGGGCTGGTCAGGTTGAGCCCAGGTTTTAGCATTTTTATCTGGGTTGGGCTTGGACAAAATTTTAGGCCCATTTTTCAGGTCGGGTCAGGCCGGGCCTAGAAAATGCTCCTGAATTTTTAGTTTAGCCCGACTCGACCCGGCCAATGAGCACCTCTATAAATAACATCAACTCAATTAGAAATCCATATGGTATAAATTATAGGGTAAACTATTCATATATTCATCTAAGTTTTAGCGCATCTTATTTTGGTCACCAAATTTTTTATTTTGTTAATTTAGTCATTCTCGTTAAGTAAATTTCACATTTTAGTCACTCTAGTGTTAAAATGCATTTGGTCATCAAATGGAATGTTGACATGGCTTGATATAATAACAAATTGGTAAACTATACAAATGGTCACCCAACTATGCCCATGTTCTTGTTTTGATCACCCAACTTTAAAATTTTTCAATTTAGACATTAACATTAAAATTCATTTCTATTTTGGTCACCCGCTATTAAATTGATAACAAAAAGTCTTTTTCTAACTGGTATAATAATATTTCATCCTTAATATTTAAATATTCTATAAATTTGATCCTAATTATTAATATTTCAATAAATTTAACCCTTCACATTTTCAAATTCTATCAATTTTGATCATAATTCTATTTGCATTGAAAGAATATCATACTTATCAAGAAAACATCACAAATAAGAAAGGCCAATAGTAAATGAAGCTAAACAGCACAAAATAAAGCAATTTTCACCGAACAAAAACCACAAAATTTGAACTTTATGCTATTTTAAGTGAAAAGCAAATTACTTTTTTACTAAACTTGTTACTATTTAGAATTATAATTAAATTGATAGAATATGTAAGTATTAAAGATTAAATGTGTTATTATACTAATTAGAAAAAAGCTTTCTGTTATTAATTTAATGGCTAGTAACAAAAACAAAAACGAATTCAAGCATTAATACCTAAATTAAAAATTTTTAAAGTTGGGTGAACATTTGTATAGTTTACCTTAACAAATTTAGCCTTTAATATTTACCCATTTTACTAATCTAATCTTAATTTTAAATATTCAACAAATTTAACCCTTAATAATTATGCTTAATTATAAAATTTAAAAATATATATACAATAATAAAAATACATAAAAATTCAAATATATATATATATATAATAGATTATAATGATATCATTCATACGCCTAGAACTGGCCAGCCCGACCATAATCAGTTAATCACCTGTAACCGTAAGTGAGGAGGACTGAGAGAGTCGAAGAGGGAAACGTAGAATTCGGACATTGGGCTTCTTTTCCTCATATAAATTCCCCCACTTCTTTCTTTTACCATCAAAACCCTAATAACAACTCCAAAGTTTCTTCCTTTAACGTCCCAACTTTATCGCTAATGGCTGAACAACAACAAGATCAACTGCAACACAGATCCGCCGGAAAGGTTCTCTGGTTCAATGACCAAAAAGGCTTTGGATTTATTCGAACTGGCGATGGAGGCGAGGATCTCTTCGTCCATCATTCTTCAATCAAATCCATAGGCTATCGTAGCCTTGCTGAGGGCGAATCCGTTGAGTTCACTATCTCCCAAGGCAACGGTGGCAAGACTCAGGCTGTTGATGTCATCGCCGTAGGTGGCTCTGCCATCAGTAAGAAGGACAGTCGCAGTGGTGGCGGTTGGAGAGGCGGAAACGATCGGAGGAATGGCACCGGCGGTTGCTATAACTGCGGGGATTTGAATCATCTTGCCAGAGATTGTAGTAACAACGTTAACGATGATTACAATCATTCCCCTAGAGGCAATGGCGGTGGCTCTTCTTGTTATAAATGCGGCGAGCCAGGGCATTTTGCGAGGGAGTGTAGGAGAGATAGCGGCGGCGCTGCCGGTGGTGGAAGTGGGAAGTGTTACAACTGTGGAAAATTTGGGCACTTTGCTAGAGACTGTAACAGAAACAGTGGGGGATGCTGTTTTACGTGTGGAGGGTTTGGGCATTTGGCGAGGGATTGTAACAGCAACAGGGGAACGGAATGTTTTAAATGCGGTGAGGCAGGGCATTATGCGAGGGAGTGTCCAAACCTGAAGGCTTTGTCTTAATTGGGATCGAAAAGACAAAAGAAAAAAAAAGTAAATATTTCTCTTCTATGTTTTGGGGTTCTAGATCTTTTTTTGGGAGGTTATACATAAGTTTGTTCTGAATTATCCAGCTTCTTTTTTCCCCCTTTTTCCTGGAGAGAATTTTGCCAGTTTGGTACATAGATGAGCTGGTTCTGATAAGGATTTAGTGGTTATTGCCTGTGATTTGAGCAGCTTCTATTTTCAAGTGTGAATGAGTTAACGTTTTCTATGTTCATATCTATAATGCAAATTGTCTTCCATTCATCATTTATGTTCTGCAATACGTTGTAGTCTAAACTTGGTGGAATTTCATGCTCCTTTTCTGCAATAATATTTTATTGGCACTTGGTTTGATGCACCCTACATTATTGTTACATATTAGTCGCTTATATCTTGTTTTTCCTTTGATGTTAAGCCCTTGTTTAGGGGCTCGGATATAGTCTTGATAGTTCTCAATCTGATTGAGGCTTGTTAGGATTTAACAGGGCTTCATCCTGCCTCTTGTTCGGCAATGACTGATAAATCTTAATAGCTGTTGAATTGTTGATGTTGATGCTAGAGATCCATGCATGAACATGAACGAGCTTTTTGCCTGTATTGTGTTACTTGTGTAGTTACTAGATGGTGGAGAGTATTGTGATCAGTGTTTGTTAAATGAGACGGTATTTATGTTATGTGAGTAATGCTGAAGTACATAAAGTTCAATTTCTTAACTTTAAAATAAAATAAAATTAAAATTAAATACAGGCTAAATGTGATATTACTCACATAAGTATTAAACCTTTAAACTTGTCATATAAAAGTCTTTAACTTTTTACAAAAGTGTTAAAATGAGGGTTTTTTACACACTTCAACCTAGCTTGAATAAAAATTAGGTGAAAGTTAATATATTTAGCATAAAATAATGATAGATGAATCAAATAATGCTTGAAAAGAAAAGAAAAATAATTAAAAAAAAATTTGAGACCCAATATGCAGCATCTGAAAAGCTCTTATTTGAACCCTTTAAAAAATGTTTGACCCTTATTTGAGTACTTTAAATAAGATTTGGTTCTTATTTGACCATTTGGCCTTCATTTGAGCACTTGTGTAAAAGTTAAAGCCCTTTATATGACTATTTTAAAATGCTTAACTATTATGTGAATAACCCTTAAGAGGTTAAACTCCAATTTAAGCATTTAGTTCTTATTTAATTGATTTAAATTTATTATAAAATTAATAATTGTCAAAAAATAATTTTTGAAATAAAATATAATAAATTATTTTAAATATAATTAATAACCTATATAATATATGAAATTATAAAAGGTAAAACCTTTTTGTTGTTATTTAGTTTTTTTAAAGAATTCATTATAAATATTTTATTGTTTATAACATTATTAATATAAAATTTTGATTTTTTATTGTTAATTTTATTTATTTATTTAGATATTTTTATTGTTAAAAATATTATCTAACTAAAAATTTGTGTAATGAGAAAAAATCAGTTTTTTTATAATAAAAACATAGGAAATCAAAAAACAGTTTTCAATTTTTTATTGTTTGAAAATTGGAAAATAAGTTGGGAGAATATAACTAAAAATTTGTTTTCATTAATAAAAATAGTGAAAAAAAGTTTGGTAAAAACATAAAATAAAATCAAAAGTTTTATATTTGTATAGATTCGACTCAAGACATCAAATTTAATATTTGAAAGTTTTGAAAGAAAATGAATATATATGAGATTATATAGATTTGAACCATGACCAATTTATTTAAAATTAAAAATTATTATTTTTTCATCATTTTTACTTTTACAAAGTATTTTTAATGAAAACAATGAAACTATTTTTCTATTGTTTTCATTGTTTCTTAATTCTCACATATTTTTATTTTTAAAAAATTTTAATCAAATACATTTTCTTCAATATTTTCTATTTTCTAAAATACCGAAAACAATCCTTGTTTTTTGAAACTAAACGGAACTCTAATTGGGTTTAAGAAGTATCTAATGGTGTTTTTTGTACTTCTCACGTCAAACCAATTTTTTTTGCTTTGCAAAAATTAGTTTAAGTACCAAATTATAAATTGGGTAAACTGTTATTCTAAAGTAAGGTTTGTCTTATTTTGGTCATTTTAATTTTTTTTCAATTTAATCACTCTAAATAAGATAGTTGTGCAAATTAGTCATTGTCATTAAAATTTTCGTTTTATTTTATTGAATTGCTGATATGACATATTAGTCCATTGAGTGGTTGACATGTGGCACTTTTCGTTAATTTTTAACTAAAGTTTAAGAACCTCTCTATAAAGTTTAGGGGGGAATTTGGCTAATTATAAGGAGGTGCTTAAACTTTAGTCAAAAGTCAATGAAAAATGCCACATGTCAACTACTCAATGGACTAATGTGCCACAACAGCAATTTGATAAAAGAAAACAAAAATGTTAACAGTAGCGACTAATTTACACAATTATTTTATTTAAAGTTACTAAATTGAGAAAAAAAATTGGAATAACTAAAATATGATAAACCCTATTTTAGAATGACCATGGATGTAGTTTGCCCTTATAAATTTATCCCCATTTATATTAACTATAAATTATACATATGATTTATATATTCGGATTGAATTTTAAAAATAATTTATATTAATTGTTTAAAAATTATTTAAAACTCATATTTACATCATAATATTAACAACGAGGTACCGTAAAATCATTTAATATATTGTATTATAATCTAAATTAAATATCTATTAAATTCAAAATAATAAAAACATGACATCATGGTAATAATAATAAAGAGTTGGAGAAAAAAATATACTTTACATTACTCCATCACTTATGAACTTATTTATTTTATTTTAATATCGAAAATATAATTTATATATTCAAATGTTAAAATTAATTTATTTTAATTTTATAATATTAATTTAAATATAATATTTTTCACCCCTTTTCAAAATCAATGCAACTGTGCATAAAAAAATAAGAATTTATAGTGTGATGGGGGCGCCCCAGCGTCTACCCCAAAACCACATTGAAAATGCTGAAACTAGTTGAGAGTTTGAAAATAGACATTGATTCTGTCAACTGTTTATATTCATGGATTAATGATTAAACCCGATCCGATCGCAGTTTATATCTATTGGTGACGAATAGATTAGTACTAAACTAGCACAGCAAGTTCACAATTGCCGTCAAGTTGCTTGGGTGTCTGCAAAGGTTTAATATTTGATGGAAGTCTTTTCCCCTCCTTTAAAGTCCAGATTTCCCGATGCTCACTTTATATATATGTATGAAGAGGAAAATCCCAGTTCTAGGTCAGGTGAGCTGAATAAAGCTTACCATATATATATATTATCCTTCTCTTTATTCGCTTTAATGATAATATTCCCGAAGTAGACCCATACCTATTAGTATCAGCTACATACTCCCTTTTCACTCCAACATATTGGAGCCCCATTTAGACTGATATCTTATCACGTATACGTGAATACTTAAAAAGGAAACAATTTTAAATTATGTATCACGAGATGAATTGATTGAGGTCAGGAGGAGAAACAAGTTGCGCAATTGTCATACCCTGCCTAACCCTGGATAACTTGCACATCAGATGAACCCTGGTTATGAACTTGTGTTTCAGTCCACTGCACATCTCGAGATTCCTTGATTCGTTCAAAATTTTTGAAATAAACCGTACGTGGTCTGAAACTGCAAGGCTGGTGGGGGCTTTGTCCTTTGTTTCCTCGTTCCATGTTCATGTTGTTTGATTTGTGTGTAAGTTTGGAGCCGTCCTTTGTGTAGGCTTAAGGGGGAGAGTCAATTCAGAGGACAGCAGCAGCAGAATCCCTATGTGGCTTCATAAATACTTCCAAAACCCTATCTTAATATAATCATTTAATGTTTACTATTTTTGTGTTTGCTTATGGCGGCCGAGTTTAACCATTTGCAGGTTCAGCATGTGACACTGCCACTGCCTCAGCAACACATATGCGCCTTGCACCCATATCTCTCTTCCCTATCACTTCACATTAGGGGTGTTCATTCGGTTAACCGACCGGTTAACCGACCCGAAATTACTATAACCGAATTAACTGACTTTCTAAAAATTTTAACCGTTAACCGAACCGATTTTTTTTTAAAAAAATTTAACCGAACCAAAATTTTTTCGGTTAATAAGGTCGGTTAACCGAATTAATCGAAAATTATGTATTTTTTATTTTTGGTTAAAAATTACCCGAATTACCCGAATTACCCGAATTAACCGAATTAACAGAATTAACCGAATTACCGAAAAATACCCGAATTTTTTTTATTTTTTATTTTTAAAATTTAAAAAATTTATAAATTATTAAAGTAAATTGGGTTTTAGACTTTAGTAAATTGGGTTATCTTTTAGTTTTAGTTTTATTGGATTGGGTAATTGGGTAAACTTTAGTTTTAGTTTTATTGGGTTGGGTAATTGAGTTTGGGTTGGGTTGGATAATTTTATTTATTAATTTTTTCGGTTAACCGAAAATTTTCGGTTAACCGACCGGTTTCGAACCGAATTAACCGTTAACCGAAAAATCATAAAAAATTAACCGACCCCCGACCGAAAAAATTCGGTTAACCGACCGATTAACCGAATTCGGTCGGTTAACCGAATTTTTTCGGTTTTACCCGAATTATGCACACCCCTACTTCACATGGTACCCACATCTTCATACACAATTTTTTATTTGAGAATTCCGGTCCCCCTTAACTTTTATTTAAATTAAGTTGGATCCAATCTTTTAAATAAATGTTAAAAGTTTTTATAGTACTTAACATGAAATTTCATTTAGCCAGTCAATCCAACATATCTCAATTCATATCATGTTATTAATCCTTATATTATATGTGGTTATTGATTTAATTTTTATATTTTTAAAATTTTTAAATTTTAACCCTAGTTATATAGTAACTATTAAATTACGATATTTTTAAAATTTTATATGGCAAACATATTATTGGGTATGATATTATCTTAACTTGTTATTTTTATAAAATATTTAAAAAAATACGTTATTTTAATTAATAAATTTAATGATTATTAATTTAAAATTAAAATTTTATAATTCAAAAAGTATAGGAACTAAAAATGTCAAAGTGAATAACACGAACTAAATCAATAACAAAATTTTGACCTCACCAATTTAATTAATATGAGAATTTAAATCTTAAAAAATTGAAAATTAAATTCACAAATCACGAGTTAAGGATTAATAGTAAAATTGATGGATTAAAGAAACGTGAGATGCAGTCCTATAATGACTGAAAACAATATTCGATCAATCCAATGAAATTATGAAATAAAAATGAACCCCTTTTCTACTCCCTTTCATCATACTTCGTCCATTCATTTTTAATATTCTTTTCTCGGAATAATAATCGAAAAATAAGAAACTAAAAAAAAAAAAGGTCGGTGACACGTGGATAGCGTTACCAGCTTCCAATGTTTCCAATTTGATACTCAACCTTTATGCTTTCCTACTATATATATAAACACTCATAGTCGGCCAATGCCCCATCTTATACCAAATTAAATTTTACACCAAGTGCTACCAAATCTAGTTTTTTCGTATTCTTCTTTGTTCTTTCTTCCTCATTCAATGGCTATTCTTCAGCTTTCCATTACGTTGGCCATGTTCTTCCTTCAACTGTTATCAGGTCATTCATGAACTCACACTTCACTTACCATTTGCCCAGCTATAATTTCTCATTGGTTGATGTTGGTTTTAATTTTAGATTGGTTTTCGTGTTTTACAGGTGCTCATTCATCGACGTTTTCTATCGTAAACAAATGCAGCTATACCGTTTGGCCGGGGGTGCTATCAGGTGCTGGAACCCCACAAATTTCACCTACAGGCTTCGCACTTCAACCCGGCCAATCGACGTCCATCCCTGTTCCAACATCTTGGTCGGGTCGGATATGGGGTCGAACCCTTTGCACCGAAGATTCATCCGGTAAGTTCTCTTGTCTCACCGGAGACTGCGGCTCATCGACACTTGAATGCTCTGGTGGTGCAATCCCTCCTGCCACCCTTGCGGAGTTTACACTCAATGGTGCTGGGGGAATGGATTTCTTTGATGTCAGCCTTGTTGATGGTTACAATCTACCAATGATGATATCCCCACAAGGTGGAACTGGAGTTAACTGTACCTCAGCTGGATGTGCTGCGGATTTGAACGGTGACTGTCCTATGGAGCTTAAGGTTGTCGATGGGAGTGAAGGGGTTGCATGTAAGAGTGCCTGCGATGCTTTTGGGGACCCCCAATATTGCTGCAGTGGAGCTTATGCTACCCCAAATACGTGCAAGCCCAGTTCTTACTCGCAATTCTTCAAAACAGCGTGTCCCACAGCTTATAGCTACGCCTATGATGATGGAACCAGCACCTTCACTTGCACTGGTGCAGATTATGTTATTACTTTCTGCCCTTCCCCTTCCACCAGGTAATAAACTAATAATCATTTGTCACACCCTAAATCTTATAGTTGAAATTTCTTTATTCCCAAAAGGTTTTTCAGTTTCCAAGTCGGTTAAGGGAGTCACATGGGGGACCTCAAATTGATTGGTCCCAGATATGGCTTCCACGTTCATATTTTAAATGCTTTATTTATATATTCATGTGTATGCTTCAAGTCTAAAAAATCAGCACCGTCCCATGCTGCAACTGCTGAACGCCATTTGTATTTATACGCAACCATTTCATCACATCACATGCTTTAAATTTGTTGGTTGGATTTTGGCAGCTGACTTGATTTGCGTTTGTTTTGCAGTGTGAAATCCTCCAATCCCATGGCGGTTGACATCTCATCAACGGGTTCCCAGCCTACTTCATCAGCTTTCATTGGTGGTGCCATCACCACCACTTTGGCGGTATTTTGGCAGTTGCGGCATCTCTTTTGAGAAATGACAACCATTTTTAATACGGTCACCTTGACCACTCCGCAAAGATGGGTCCCAGCAATTTGCAGGCCACTGTCCAAACATCCAATAATATTAATCACGGACCTGCAATTTCCATCTCCAACTTGAAAGAAAATCTCTCTTTAGTATAGGAACAAAAGATAGAAATATATTCATATAAGATACATATCGGCTACTTTTTCAGACAGAATCTATTGAAGGAAAAAGAGCTGGCAAATTGAGGGCTTATTCTTCGATTGATTTAGTAATGAATTTGTAGGAAGAGACAATGATTAGTTGGCTACATAAAAATTTTTTTAGCAAGTGCCTCCTATTTCTTTCCTAATGCCAACGGAGACGAGTTCATTTGTCACTATTTGTTTATAATGAAGTTCATTTTCTTTTTTCTTTTCCCTGTTTCCTATAACAGATGACAGTTATATAATTATTTTTTTTGTTTAAGATTTGGCAATCACAACTCATAACCTAATTATTTTACCAATCATGATTGTTAAATAATTGATTACATTTGATGTAGTCCAAACAATAATTGATTACATTTGATGTAGTCCAAATATCAATTTCTTAAGAGGTGGATATGAGTATGTTAATTTATACATGAATGATGCGAATTTTTTTTTGTCATTTTACCAAAAAAACCCTTTTCTAAAAATATTTACGGAAATGGGTCAGCTTTTTGATTATTTACCGGAAAGGGTCGAATTCCCTGAAAATACGTTCACGTCAACGCGATCTCAGGTGATGTGTCAGTAAAATGCTTCCCTGGGGGAGCATTTTGTCCCGATTTTTTACTCCCAACGGTTACCTTTTTTTTTGACCGTTTGGACTCTAACGGTAAAAAAAAATATAAAACCCCCCTTTCATTTTTTTCACACTAAAATCCTTTCAAAATTCTCTCAAAGCACTCTTTAATTTTTTTCAAAAAAGCTCTATTTAAAATTTTCTGAATTAGTTTTTTTTTTAAATTAAAAAATATTCGATCGTGTTAACAATGGCCGGAGAATTAATTCATCTCGATAAAGAACACATCTCCGTCGAACAAATGAAAATGGTAAGTGTTAATTTTAATTTTTCAATATTATTTAATATTTTTTCATTTATGCAATTTTAATTAATTTTTATTTTATAATTTTTTATAACAGTCTGTAAATCGGGTGTTGCAATGCAATATCCGTAATATGTCTGGTCCTCCATTACCATTGATAGAGAATTACCTGCGGGAAGCGAGTTTTTGGCACATGGCTACAAGTTTTTGGACCCAAAACTAATCAGTGCGTTGATAGAGAGGTGGAGACCCGAGATGCACACTTTCCATCTTCCATGCGGAGAGTGTACTATCACTTTAGAAAATGTGCAGTTGCAATTGAGATTGCTGGTGGATGGGTACGCAGTCACCAGGTCTGCTCAATCTGCTGATTGGGAAGCCGTATGCTACGAGCTTTTGGGTGATATTCCGGATAATATTAATGGAGGTCAGATCGAGATGGGCTGGTTACGAGACACATTCCTAGAGCCGGATAATTATTTGACTGAACTAGAAAGAATACGATATGCTTGGGCATACATTCTTGAGATGATTGGAGGTTATTTGACGCTGAACTTGTCATGAAACCTTGTACATTTGAGATGGCTGCTGAAACTCTTAATTTTAGAGCAGATGGTGAATTTAGTTGGGGGTCTGCCATGTTAGCAAAATTATACAAGGAGATGTGCGGGGCGACGCAACCGAATAAAGCCAAAATCGGAGGTTGCCTATCACTACTGCAATCATGGGCACAGTTTTGCTTTCCATTTTTATGTCTTCGAGTGGACCACCCATATACATTCCCACTTATAACAAGGAAAATTTTGTATTAGATTTTACAATTATTACGTAGATTTAAATATAATTGTATGCTAAAAATTTATTTAATTAGATGGAACCATTCAGCGAGTTATGTTGGAATACCTACCTCTCTTGAAGATATACGGCTTTTATTAAACCAACGGTCGGAAGCACAAGTAAGTATTAAATAAAATATATATACATAATAAAATAGTCGTTTTGTATTTAGTATTTAGTATTATGTATATAACTAATATTTTTATCATGTTCATAATTTCAATGGACACCATACGAGGAATTTGGCAATTCGAGCAGTAATTCCAGATGAATTCTTTCAAAATTCGAACATTTGGCATGTGAAGGTCTCATTGGTCAACTATGCTACCGTGGAAATGCACCAGTCAGATAGAGTATTGCGGTAATTTGGATTCAGACAATTGATTCCCGTGGCACCTGAGGTGCTCGATGATGAGCACAAAGTCAACTTACGGAAATTAAATACAGATTGACTGAGATACTGGTCAGAATATATCAAAATATGGGAAAATCGGTATGATTATATACCTTCTCGGGAACCGATCATCATTCCTGAGTTAGCGTGCATGCCGAAATACATGCCATGATTTAATATCCATGGCAAACCATATTTACTGTCAAAAGAGGAGAGGCGATGGCAAATTCGTGTCCAAAGGGAACGAGGGGCCCTTTAAATCCAAGAAGAAGGGATGACGACACGGGCCCATCAACAGCGCCCACACAAGACGTGAGCCCATCAACAGCGTCTACATAGTCACCGGGCCCAACACTTCAACCGATGACACCCATATCACAGCTTTTTTAGATTATGCCACGTGCATATCCTAGCCCTTATATGTATCCTAACCCTTATATGTTTCATTTTTCCAGTCCTATGGCAGGTTGGAATGAATGGCCCGGTTCATCTCCGTTTTGGATTACTTCGAGTCAACCGCCGATCTATAAGCCGTCGTTGTATGAGGGATCGCACGAGGCACCGTTAGGGAGCTCTTCTTTTTACCAATCCCCATTGCCTTATGGGATTCAAACATCTCCGCCATGGTTGTTGTAAACACCTCCGCAGTCATTATTCTATTAAGGTGGGTCATCTTCCCAACACCCACAACCAGATCCCCTGTCGGAGGAACCACAATCCCCTCCGAAGCAACCACAACCCCCACCGGAAGCTGAACCAAGGAGGAATCTAGCTCGTAACCGTCGACGACCCCCATTTGGCACTGATTCCGACTGGCACCAACATTAATTTTTTAATATTTTTTAATAAGGTAATATTTTTAATATTTTTATATTTTTAATATTTTTGTACAAACTTTTTAATATTGTTTCATCTAATAAAATAAAAGTTGTTTTTAATAATTTAATTGTAATTTACTTTTTTATATTTTTAATAAAATAAAAGTTCTTTTAAATAAGGTAATATTTTTAATATTTTTATATTTTTAATAAAATATAAATAATGCAACATAATTTTATTACAACAAATATCAGCTATTCCGATTTAGACATGATCGAGTTGTATGGCCTATGTTCCTACACCATTCGTACAACTTCTGTTGGTTGGTTGTTTCTCGAATATCCATATTGTTACATATTCTAGTCAAGCAATGTAGACCCTTTAGTTGCAACGCAATTCTTTATATGGTAACAGCTTAAATAGAGTAAGCGATACAGACGGCCACTTACGTTCATCTGGAACTGGTGAGAATATGTGTCTCCACACGATGTATATGTATTCTATTTTGAACACTTTGTCAACATAGCTTATAGGATCCAAATAGAGATTCTGACAAGCTGCAATTACATGAGCGCATGAATAATAAATTGCGTCAAACCTCCCATAGTTGAAGGTCATATTTCTCAAGTGTACACAATATTTCCCGCCAATAATACCTTGGTTCGGTCTGTCAAACTCTATCGCATGAAACCATAGATTGTCGCAATCGTGACACACTGTATGCATGGTGTTGGCCCGTACCTTTGCCTTGTTAATTTCTTGCAATACCATCGCGCACCATAAATGGTCTCCCTGCATTTGGCCTTTATAACTCGCTACTCACTTTGGAAATAGTGCCGCTAAACGAAAATATGTCTCTCGCACAATCGATGTTATCGGCAAATGACGCGTTCCTTTTAGAACAGAATTTATGCATTTAGCTAGGTTTGAGATCATATGACCATATCGTAGGCTGCCGTCGTATGCTTGTATCCACTGTTCGAAAGGTATGTTACAAAGGTAGTTTGCGCCTTCTTCTTTAACTGAACGCAAAACTGCCAACATCTCATGAAATTGGTCCTTACTTATCTCATACCCTGCCAATATAAGTTGATAGCGAAAATTACATACCACTCTTCCATTCAGAATAAATTGAATATTACAAACAAAATTAACTTAATAAAGATTAAATACCCATGTTCTTCACTTGTCGACGTTCAGTTGTAGATCGAAATTACCCATAGTAGTTGGACGCAACGTGCCTTAGGCAATACCGATGGTATGTGCGATGCCATAGGCTTCCATGTCGCTCAGTTGCGGCTAGTATTCCAGTGCCCTGATCCAATATAACATAAATATCAGGTTGGGGGCAGACATGCCTCCTTAACCTAGAAAGAAAGAAATCTCAGTGATTAGCTAAAGGTCATGTTCTTTGGCGTTAGCGGCATATGTGGGAGAAGCACCGCTAAAAGTTTTGTTCTTTAGCGGCGTTTGCAGTAGAAGCACCGCTAAATGTCATGTTCTATAGTGGCGTTTGAGGTAAAAGCGCCGCTAAAGGTCATGCTTTATATCGGTGTTTGCAGGAGAAGCGCTGTTAAAGGTCATTTTCTATAAGCAAAATTTAGCGACATTGTCTATAGAGGCGTTTTTTGCGGCGCTATTAAAAACGCCGCAAATATTTCTAGCGACGCTTATAGGCCCAAAAAACTGTTGCTAAAAACCTATTTTGCTGTAGTGAATATAGATGACATGCCATAGGATAAGAAGAGTTTAGGGTTACTTCGACTATAAGTCGATGAGGCACTAGGTACCAATTTGCTTAGGTTTAACCGATGAGACACTGGATGTCAATTTATAATAGCTCTGGGCACAATTATTTGCTTCGGATCTATCCGGTGAGGCACTAGGTGTCAAACTAGCATGTTGGTTGGATTCGTGTATCCGTCCGAGTCCATGTCCGAGTCGTGTTAATGGGAAAAGTAAATGGTAAACTTGAGTTATCGATTTTGAAATGACGAGTTTTATTGAAATGAAATTGCTATTAAAATAGCAAGTGATATGAAACAAAATGTGTACTAAAAATTGAAATGGGAAATGGATATGTATGAGTTGAATTTGCCATGTATTATTGGTAAAATGTTTAAGGTAAAATAATGTTTATATGAAATTGCACATTTGAAATGATATTAGCATAGCATTATCTAGTCTTAATTTAAGCATGTAAATGTATTTATATTTTGGTTTTAATGTTCGGATTATTGAAATACCACTAAGTTACTCAGCATACAGTTTTATTTTCCATGCGTCGGTTAGGTACTATACGGTTCACTCATCAACTTAACATCCAAAGACAATTCCGAAATCAAGTGTTGGCGATGCTCTTATTTTGGTTTGGCATGTACCTAGAAAGTCTTTTGAGTTTTAAAGCTTATTTTGTAATTTTTAACGGTTAGTTTGTGTTTTGGTTGGTAATTTATAAATGTACTTATATATGTAAGTGTGAAAGTAATGGTAATAGCCTTGTTGATGATGACATGTTTGGTTGAATGATTTCCATGCTTAATGTCTAAATAGATGAGATAACCCCATGGTATGACTATATGATGCTTGGGTAGTTAAAAGTGAATATGTTATTTAGTGAGAATTGAATTGGCATATTGTATGTTCTTTTAGATTTGTTTGGTATAATAAAAATGGTTGAGGTGTATCAATGTTTTATTGGTTTAATTGTATATACATATGTAATTAGTTAGTTTTGAATTGTGATACATTGTTTAGAGATCTAGGTTGTTGATTTTAATGGTGTGTTCGATATGAAATTGGTGTTTTTGAATTAATTTAAGCATTTATAAATCAATCTAAGCTTATCATTTGAGTTTATATGAATTTGGGCATGAAATGAACCTTTTTAATATAGTTTTTACCATTCCTGAACCCATGTATCGATATTTTTGGCATTGATATTGATACTTGTTTTTATGTATTATTTTAAAACAAACAGAATGTCAAAATAGTATCGATTTTTATTTAAGTATCAATACTTTTTCATAAAATATCGATACCATAAAATAATTATCGATAACCTTATTTTGCAAAGAAAATAAAATTGAATTTAAGGTATCGATTTTTAGTAAGCTATCGATTCGGTACCGAGACCAACTGTGGATTTTCAAAATTGACCTTTAAAATTTAAAATTTTACAATTAAATCCTACTATATGCCCAAATTCACAATTAGGTCATTGTAGAATTCAAAATTTCTAATATGTTCAAATATATATATGATTTAATGATAAATTACTGAGTTTTTGTTTAGTAAAGTATTTGTCAATTGTTGAATTTTGTCATAGCATCTTATTACTCGGGTCTGACAATCAGGTCAGGTATGAGGTGTTACATGGTATGTAAAATCGGACCGACAATCCAATAGGTGGTTCGATCGAATATGTCGAGCTGTCACTGGTTCAGACCGAACCAACTCTAGGTGCCGGCAGCATTTTAGTGGCCAAAAAATGGTCGGCGGTGGTGGGTCTTTGGTGATTAAGCAGCGAAAGAATTATACTCTTACTAGGACTCTATCACAGAATTTAATTTCAGATTATCTTGTAGATAAATATTCTATTAATTTAATAAGATTTAATATTAAATTTAATCTAATATTTATCTTGATAAGTATTATATTAATTTAATATTAAAATGATTAAGTTTAATCATAGTTGAACTCTCTAAACTCTCTCTATATAAAGAGAGCCTTGGGTTATTATTTCATGCACTTGAATTCAAGAGAGCTGTAGAGAGAAAATTCTCTAAAGAGATTATTTCAAAAAAATTCTAAAAATATTTTTCTTATTTTTAACTTGACCAAAAAGTTTAGAGAACTTGCAAAATTAATCCACTGGTAATTTTTGTGAATTTTTTTTATTCGAAGTGAGCTCACACTTGACAGACGTGAGCTTGAGAATAGCGGAGAAAACTACTCAGTCGAAGCATCATCCTAGACAAATCAAAAAGGTACAATTTTGATTAACTGTTTATTACTTTAGATATCACAACCAAGTTCTTATTTTGGATTTTTTTTTAAAACTTTGATTTTTCCCTAAATTTACTTTCCGCTTCATTTTTTAAACCCGATTTTCCAACAGGCATATATTTGGGAGGCAACATTTTTCTAACCTCAATAGCTTGTTACATCACCAGAGAATGAAAAGAGATGATGGACAACGCCAACAATAAGGAAGAAAAACTAAAAGAAAACCCTCCAATAGGTTTGAGATTTATACCTCTTGTTGATTTACCTACTTATATTTTCAGCGAGATAAAAATCAAGGAATTTTGGACCCTCCACTGCCTATGAGGCTTAGCTAATACAAAAGCCAATCAGCACACATGTTTCAATTTCATAATGCTCCTAGACAAAAATACAATGTTGTTGATATACCACAATTCATTGTGGTAAATTAAGCTCTTTTTTACCACTTAATGAGCTTGTATTCAAGTGATTTTATATCTTTTAATTTTGTTTTTAAACTTAGTTATTTTTTAATGTAAGTTTAATAAATTGAGCTTTTAGTGTTGTTTTATGACTTGTTAGGCCGATCTGAGCCTAAGGAGGAACTAACATGTTGATTTAGTATGCATGATGATATTGTAAGTCGATGAGTCAATAGACTACCCCGGATGTCGCAACATTCAAAGGGAATGTTGCAACACCCAAGTTCGAACTAAGAGGGGGGAAAACATAGCCATTAATGTCGTGACAACCACCAGGGCATGTCGCAACATCCAACTTCGAACCAAGAGAGGGAGCATTAAGCGTTCAATGTCGCAAAACCGGTCTGACGAGGCCCAAAAATAATGCAATTGTGTTTTTTAACCGCACAATCATATTTGACTTGTTTATCAGCCTATAATTGACCTAATTAGGTCATACTACACAACTACTATATATATCAATTCAAAATAATAGATTAAGAACTTTTTTCTACAGATTTCTTTACATAGATTTTAGTTTAGCTTTCAGTAAATTAGGGTTTTTGCTTTTATGTTTTCTTAGTCAGAAGATTTCTATTCCAAAGTTGAGACGATTGCGAACGGAGAATGTTTCAGATTTGTACTATTAAATAGATTCATCAATAAGCATTTTCTTTGTCATTCTTTTATTTATATCTTTTTTCATTAATTTTTTTAATTAAATGTTTGTGTAAATATTAGAATAAACTTGCACATTTTTATATATATCTCACATGAATCAATTGGTTAACTAATTAATCGGTTAAGTGAATAACTATCTAAAATTGAGTATTTATTCAAGTTTTCTAAAGAAATTAGTATACTAAGATTGGTGACCCTAGTAAAACATCTACACAGAGAGATTAAAAGGGTATCATGTTAGGTAAGCCTTTAGTAGACTTGTGTTGAGCAGTGAGATTGAAAGGGTATCTGTGTGCTTAGGTGAGATCAAAAGGGTATCTTAGGTAATAACTCTTAGTGAAGATGAGACCGAAAGGATATTCCTAGTTAAAAGTGGTAAATAACTCAATTAAGGGTAGTTATAGGCTTAATTAATAATTAGTAATTCAATTGATTCTAGGCTAGGTAGATCGCATTGTTGAAATTAGGAAAAGGAAGTTTTGATAGTTTAATTTAGGCCCAGGTTTAGTTTAATCTTATTATTTTTATTACTATCTTAATTTGGAATTCGCATTACTAATTCCTAGACTAGTAATTATTTTCAAATAATTAATTTAGTGATAATTCTCTCTAATCTAGTAATCCCTAGGGTACGATCCTCAGAATACTTCTAAAGTGTCTAGTTGTAAACTTAAACTATATTACAATTTGACCTATTTACTTGCAGATACCGCACTTAACATATATATATTCAATTGCATAGTATAAGCCCCGGTGCATACATTTTGGGGCGCGGTCAGTTACTGTTGGGCATAACATGAAAGTATATGAACATGTAAGGGGTGTACAAAAGGTATTTACCATTCTTAGATCCTACAATATGAGATTGAATCCCTCTAAGTGTGCCTTCAGCGTAAGTGCTAGAAAGTTTATTGGATTCATGATATCCAGTAGAAGAGGCGAACCTAGAGAACATCTAGGCTATGCTAGATTTCACTCCCCCTAAGAACACAAAAGAAATACAAAAACGAATAGGCAAGGTTGTAGCATCAAATAAATTTCTATCAAAAATGGTAGACAAATGCCTACCTTTCTTCAAGGCCTTCAAAGCACCTTTCAAATAAATATAAGCTTATCAAAATTCCTTTGACCAAGTGAAAATATATCTAAGTTCCCTTCCTTAATTTATTGACTTCACCATTCTTTAAGATCCTTTTAAACATGTACTCAAGAAACATCATATGAGATAGTCGTGGCAATCTTGATTAAGGAATAAGCAACTTGCTAGAATCCTATTTATTATGCTAGTAAGGCCCTACAAAATGGCAAACTTAATTATCCGAAGGTGGAAAAAGGTAGTCTTCTCTCTAGTAGTAGAAGCAAATAAGCTTTGCCAACATTTTCAAGCATACCGTATATCAATGTTGTTAAATCATCCTCTTAAGGTATGCTTCACTCCACTTACCCCTCAAGACATACTTCATATTTTGAGAAGTTTGGCTTTCAAGGCACGCTTTGTTTTGTATAGCCTTCAAGGCATGCTTCGTTGCATTTAACCTTCAAGATCCTCGTTGCATTTAACCTTTAAGACATATTTTATCTTCTCAAAAGCTTAGCCTTCACTACACTGAACCTTGAAAGTATGTTTTGTTGTACTATTTAGCTTTCAAGTTTTATCAAGCAAGTCTCACACTTTCAAGAATGCAAGCCTTCTTAGGTAACAATGTAGCTTAATCAAGTTTACTTTACTTAGTTAAATACATGCCCAAAAGATGCAAGAAAACCAAAGTACAAGAAACTAAGAGGTAGGGGTGAGCATTTGATCGAATCGAACTAAATGAAAATTTTTTGAGTTAAATCGAGTTGACAAATCATATTTTGTCATCCTATCTCAATTTGAAATTTTCTCGAATCGAGTCGAGTGAGATGAAATTCAAATCGAATTGAATATATTTGTTCGAGTCAAATTAAAAAAATGACTTTAGGTCATTGTAGCCACTGCCACCCACCGTATTCAAATTTTTATTAACTTTCATCCACTCATAATTTATTTATTAATCTTTTATATACGGGTCAGCTTATTTGTTTGCTTAGTTGCTTCAATTATCTTCTAATTCTTGTCACCATGTATTTTGAAATTAAAAATATATTAAATGTAAAAAATTGTAATTATTTAATAAAAAATCATTTTAAAGATAAAACGTGAAATTCAATAATATTTTATGGCATCATCAATAATTCAATTTTAACAGAAATTGATAAAGATTCAGCATGATTAAACAATTCAATAATATAAATAGTACAGAATGTGAAATTTAATTCAATAATATAAATAATTGACATAAATTCGAAAAAAAAAGTTTTTGGAGTTTGGGAGGAAGTAAAAGTTTTGGGGAAAAGTAAATGAAAAAAAAAGTTTAGTAAAAGTTTTTGGGGAAAGTAAAAGAAAAAAAATTGGGGATTTGGGGGGAAGTACAATTTTTGGGGGAAAGTAAAAGGGTTTGATATTTGATTTATTCGAATTATTCGAATTTGAAAGTTTAACTTGATTTGAACTCGAAATAAAAAAAATCGAGTTGATTCAATAATTCAATTCAAATAATTCGAAATTTGAACTTTTTTTAAGTCGAATCGAATTTTAATCACCCCTACTAAAAGCTAGTTTAACATTAATTCTCAAAAGTGCTTATGGGGTCAGAAGTGTTTTTGGAACCATAAGCAATACTAAATAAACAATTTTTGGAGTAGAATAAATTTTGAAAAGTGCTTTTAAACCCACAAGAAAAAGCAATTTTTTCTAGTTTTTGCTTTTAGCAAAAGCATTTTTAAGAACAAAGGACAATTTTAACCCTTATAAGTATTTTATATAATATTTTTTATTAGGTATGTAATTACTTTTCTATTGAAATTTATTTTAAATATATAATATTATATATTTAAATTTTTATTTGTTATATTTTAATATATAAAATATAGTTTATATATTCGAACTAAATTTTATAAATAATTAATATTAATTTAAACATTATTTAAATACATATTTGTTACTCTATAACATCATGTCTAAAATGGGCATTTTGTTTTTTAAAAATATTTTTTGATAGCAATACTAAAAACTTAAACTAAATTTTTCTAAAGTACTTTTTTAAAGCTTATCAAAAGTAATGCTAAACTAATTCTAAGAAGTAGATGAATTAAATGCAAACAATGCAAAGAAAAAAAAAGTTATTACACTTATAGGAAAAGGAAAAAAACAAGTTTGCCTCGCCTTGTGCAAGTCTCACCAAGTACCATACACATATCACTTATTTCTTTATTCATACTATATAGTATTTATTTTGAATTTTTCTAAATAATTTGGGATTTAAATAAATTAATACATTGCAAACTACTAACACCTCTTCCATCTCCTTCCCTCTATACAGCTCTTTCATCTTAGGATGAACCTGCATCTAAATTTTACCTAGTTAAAAGTAATTTAATGATATTTTTAAAGTTTTGAGATTTATAAAGATTTCAAAGAAAGATGCATGGTTGATGTGAGAAAAGGAGGGGTTTGAAATTTGAAGTCAAGCATCCTTGTCATTCTAATGTGTAATTCCAATAATTTTTAGAATCATTTAGGGAATATCTAACAAGTAATATCATAGTTTTTTGGATTTATTAGAGATATTTTTTAAAAGAAAAGTAATTGAATATTTTTTTGAAATCTTTTACGAAGAAATGTGAGGCTGACTTAATCAATCACCTAAATCTTATCACTTTATGATAAACAGATTATATTTTAATTATTTAGTTTAATATAAATATTTGTTCTACTTTTACGATAATAATAATAATAATAATACGATATAAAAACTCAAATTGATTTTACATTTACAAAAATCAATCAATGAATTGTGGTTAACTCTTCAAATATTGTTGAATTAAACAAAATCACAATCTAACCATCATGTCGACCACCGCCTTTTAACCATCATGAATAGAGCACTATGCAGCTCAACATTTTCGACTATGAATATGTATTATGTACCGCTAAACCCCCAAAAAATGCAATCACTATATTACGGATCTAGTTTTCGTATTTTAATTTGGTCATTAAAATCATTCAATTTTATTATTTTTAAAATCTTTTGGTATAAACTTATTATATGTGTAATGTTAAGTATCGATTCTACATAATATTCGCAAAAAAAGTCATATTATTTTAGTTATTGATTTAACGAGTATCATTTTAATCCGGGGCTGAAATTTAAAAAATTAAAATGTATAGGGATTAAAAATGATTAAATTAGAGAATAAAGATTAAATCTAACCTACACATAGTTCAAAAGGAATTATAGAATTTGATTTAACAAATTTAACTATCACTATTTGATTGAAGACTAAAATTTCAAAGTTCAAAAAGTTTATGGACTAAAAACGACAAAATTAGAATATAGAATAAATTAATATTTTACACATGGTAGAGGGACTAATAATAAATTTTGAAACACTAGTGGGTAATTTCGTATACAGTTGTTAACTAGAGTAGCACAAAGCCATTTAGCAACCTCTGGCAATGGGTTGCCCGTATTGGGCTTTTCTAGCTGATTTCTAGCTCACCCTTGTTGTTCTATATAACTACAGCTAATTGACTCTGATCCTCACAGCTTCTAAGTTCCAACTGATTCGTTCGACCATTCTGCTTCATTTTTTTTTTCTAATTCTCAATATTTAAAATACTGATTATTTTCAATTTAGATATTAAATAAATTTTAAAAATATAAAATAATTTAATTTTTTTAATTTTAAAAATGAGCAACTATTGACAATCAATCATAATATTAATATTTTTAGTCAATTGTAAATAATTTTAATATGTATTATATAAAAAAAATTAACACTTAAAGTTTACACATTCTAATAATTTTATCTTGATTTAACAAATTTAGCCTGTAACATTTATGCAAAGATGTAAATATCGAGGTTAAATTTGTTAATTTTTTAGAATTAAGACCAAATTGACAAAATATGTAAATATCGAAGGTTAAATTTATTATTATATCAATCAAAATTTTATACAATTGACGATATTAATGTCGTGATTAATTGTCTTTAGTTGCTTATTTTAAAAGTTAACAGGGATTAAATTGCTCTAATTATTTTTTGAGAGGGATCAGTTTACTCAATTTCGAAATTGAGAAAGATTGAAAAAGTCTTTTTATTTTTATTTTTTTTTTATAAATCTAAAACTCTAAGCTTTCTATACAATTATGGTCACTAAAATATTTTCCATAAGCTGTATTAAATGATTTTTCATTCCAATATTATAAATATATTCAATCTAATACCTCTTTTAGATTAATTACCAAATTAATACAAATTTCATTTCAATGTTTGTTGAATTGCTAAAAACGAGCTTGAGGCTTTATAGAAAAACAAATTTGAGGAAGACAAAGAGTAAGGTGGTGTTGAGATATTCATTTTCTTATCCACTGGCTCTCCCTCCAGAATCCTAACTCATTATCCTTTCTCACCTATTTCCTTGTACAAGTGAATAAGGGGTTGTCTTTTACCTATCTTGATAACCCTAAACTAAAGGGTATATATATATATACATTACTTTTTCCATCTCCCATCTTCCCTCCCCGAATGACTGCTCTTTATTTGTCCTTCAATTTCTTAAATAATTTCCATCAACTTCACACTTCCTTTTTTTGGCCAATCCATTTTGTAAGCAACTTCATCATTTCACTCTTCTTCTGCATACAATATGTCTGTTCAACTTATGCTGATTTCCACTTTCCTTCAACAACAATTACTCATATAATGCAATCTTTTGCCATAAAAAATGTCTAATTATGCTTCTGATACTAATATTATTTGTATATTTGAAATTTAGTTTATATACTTTTTAATCTCATAAATTTAATTGTTCTACTCTTTCATTTAACAAGTGAAGTCCAATTCTGATAAATTGAACTTTTACTCACATAGCTTATTTTGAATACAAAAGTTAAATATGTGATTGTACTTTTTTTTTTTATTTGTAAAACTTTCAAGATTGTTTCATAAACAGCTATTTACTTTTACTTACATGCTTCTACACAATTTTAGATTAGCCGGTGAGCAATTTTTAAAATAAAAAGAATACCATATAATTTAATTTAATAAAAGTCCTTTAGCAGTCTTTATCAATATTGATTCTTAAATTATTAAAATTTATTAAAAAAACACTAAAATCTTAAAATTAAAAATAATAATAACAAAATTAGAGCCCTATTTAATTATACAAACTTGCATGTGATATCAGCTTTCCGCAACTACTGGTAGAAAAGAAAAAGAAAGGGAAAGCTTAAGAAACAAAGATTCGAAGGAAAGGAACCTTATCAGAAGGAATGTTTTTTTTTTTTCTACTATCAAAGTCATCATAGTGGAAAAGCATGACTTTATTAAAAGAACCATGCCCGTGGCTTGGTTGCAGAAAGAAGAAACCGGGAAAGGGGCGGAGCCGATGCCTATGAAGAAAATAAAAAAAGGGACAAAAGCCTTATCTACACACCACATACCGCACATGTATGGAGGTCCCACTCCCAACATGTTGTTGTTGATCAAAGTAAAGGTAATCCTCCTATAGTTTTGATACGCACTTGTTCCATTTTTTATAACTATTTGATAAGCTTTTTATCGGCTTATCATCTTCTGCAATTGCATCATCAATTTTGTTTTTATCACAAAACCATACCCTTATTCTTTTTCTCATCCATAAGTAGAGGAATTTATGCTCAGAAAATAGAGATTGCCATGATTATTCAATAATGAAACTTAACAACAACAAAAAGTCTTATTTTGCCGCCGTCATTATAATCTTCCATCTTTACTTGAATTTAGTGTATCTATTTATATCCTATTGTTAACTAAATTTTTAAAAAAGTTAGAATTGAATTACTGACAGTGATATTCCTTCTTCCAAAGGGAGATTAATTAGATTAGAGTAGACCTCCCACTCCATAAGTGCTTAATTTTGATTGGTTAATAGTTGGTGAAAATCAAAATCATAAAAGATATGCTAAATTCAAAATTGAAATTCCAATTCTATACATATGTATTTCCTTTTTCTTTTTAAATCATGAAAATATTATTGGAATACTGCTGCATATGTCATTTCTGAAGTTTTTGATATAATCATTTTTTGTGTTTAGTTTACTTTTTGTCTCATATTACAATATTTAATTTAACTGTACACTCTTACTTTTTGCGACAAATTATTAAATTAAATTTTAGAGATAAATTTAATAGGAAATCTAAACCCCTAACTTATAATTAATTCAAGCCATTAAAGCCCCATTCCCATAACTTATCTTCACATTCGAAAGTGCTATTTGTGGATATGTTTTGGTATTGTTTATTGGGATAAATATTAAAGTTATATATAAATTATAGTTTAATGTGTAATTATATACATGTAATTTTGATTTAATTTAATTCTTGTAAATTATTAGTATAATTATTGATATAATATCATTTTATGTTTAGATATTGCATAATGCATACATAAATAATTATATTTATCCAATATAAAAATAAATTGATATATTCATTTCTTTAAATGTGTATGATTAAATCCAAATTAAAGTTTCAAGTATACATTTAGACCACAATTAGAGTTTCACGTATTGCACCAAATTAAAGTTCATATATACAATTGCACATTAAATCAAGATTCATGTATAATTTTAATATTTATCCCCTACCTATGTGGTATAATTGTGTGGCACCTTTGAAATAACATAAATTTATTCATTTTCCAGGGTTTGTCTTGGAACATTCCAGAGATAATTAAAGTTTTGTTATGATGGGCTCAATAATTTTTTATTGTACATACGAATAGGATGCTTAGTAGGTGCATTGGAGTTCAAGTTCAATCTTTGTCAGGTAATTTTGTCTATTTACATACCGATGGGGCAATGAATGTGAGCACAGGGTCCGCCTCCACTGGTGGTGTGGTGCAAGATCAATTTGGAGACCAGATTGTCAGGTTTAATCATATTTTGAGTTATTGTTTTGTCTTTGATGCTGAACTTTGAAGCATTTGGGATGGTTTACTCTCCTTATAAGAAAAAGATACGTTAAGGCATTAATTCAAACAAATTGCTTAGAGGCGATTAAAACTATTCAAGATGACTATTTGGTTACATTAAACTCAACTTTGCTTTGAGAAATTCAACATATGTTTAAATGCAGGGAACATTGAGTGATTAAGCATGTTCTTAGAGAAAAAAATAAAGTCGTTAATCATTTAAATAAAATATTTTCTATTGAAAAAGATGATATGCAGATAATAACAGATGCACTTAAGGAGTTGATTAAATTTATTGTACAAGAAAATGTTGCTGGTGCTTTTCATCATTTAGTTTAATATAGTTATCTCATATTTTAATTCACCAAAAAATATATATAAAAAAGATAAATGGCAAAAAAGGATTTTTTTTTTAAAGAAAAACACCCACCAATCGAAGAAGTCTACCCAATCAGATACTGTTAGGCCCCTTATCTGAAACAGTAGTTTATTGAAAAGCTGGAGACAAAGAAATCCCCGCTGAAAAGTTTATGGATCCCATTTTTTTCTTTTATTTTTTTTAACTCAAACTTTTTTTACGATTCTTTTAAAAATATAAAAATTGTATCCAGCGATGTCATCTTCGTCATTACGGTTGTGGTTTAAATAAAAGCAAGGGGAGCAATAGAAACTGGAAGCTGCAGGTAGCAAGAAATATTAAATTGTAAAGCTGCATGTGCAAGAATGAATGGAAGAGTTATAGGGAGGTAGATGTAGGCAGTGAGAGTTTGTGTTATGCATGTGGAATAGACATTGCTTTTTCTTAACTAATTTTCCAGTTTCATGCATGAGAACTGTGAGACAAAGGAATTGCATTCCCAAGTTAGGTGAAAGAGGACAAATCTTGAGATATGATATGCTTAAAAAAATCCATCTTAATAATTCCATCTAAATTGACTGAAATGAAACTAGATGATCATACTGATCAGGTTTACTGTTAAAAGGGACCCATGAAAAATGCAAAGATGAGGCTAGAATAAATAACACTATTTGATGATCCATTAGTGATGAAGCCAGGTGCTTAGCATGGCATAGCATCCGCCACTCAATTACCATGTGATTGCCTCCTCTTTCCAATGCAACGTCGCCTTCTTGGAATGCCGGGTTATATTCCTGATAAGTCCGAACTCCAAGCCTCATTGGTCGGTCGGTTGTGGTTTGGGAGCTTTCTAATAATTGGTGAGATCATCATACTCACACGCCATGACGATGACGATGATGATTAAATAAGGTAAAACTACAAGGAAAAAAAAGATAGGATCTGCTTTAAATAGATTTTGGCTAGTAATTGAAGTCAATATTACAAGGCCTTGTTGTAGCCCATGGTTCCTTAGCTTCATATTTCTAGTAACAAATCAACACAAGAACTTATTTGGGAAGGTGCTTTTTTTTTTCAGGGTTTATACTCCTAAAAGAAGTTGTCCTCACATTGATATCTTAATTTCCTTACCTATCGTAGAATAGGTTCTTTTTGTTAATGACTCTATAACTATTCCATGGCATCGTTTCCATTACGTCTTTGACGTATTAGGGTATGAGATTCCTAGCTATTTTCTTCAATAGTGCCCATAATAATAGCATTATTATAATAATATTAGAGAGGAGTGGTTGGCAAATGATTGAATTTGGACCTTAAATCTTCAATAAAAAGGAAATTAGTATTTTTTAAGGTATTACAATTTTCACTTTATATCAACATTTATCATTAAAATTGATTATTATTATCAATGAATTGAATAATTAATTCAAATTATTTCACATTCTGAAATCTCAAAGTTGGCATCAAGTAAAAGTTTTTCAAAATTTGATTAGGAAAAACTTGTCGGCAGTAACAACAGATGTTATCCTCTCATTTTAGTAACATTTTTTTAATTGGTAGGTAAGAGGGGCCAAAAGATACAAACAAATGACACCGTGCTTGGTCATTTCAGCATATCTACATACTACCATCTTTGCTTTGTTTATTCAAAGGATGTTCCTTTATAAATAGAGGCTGAAGAGCAGATGATTAGATTCCCCCACCACTACCACCACTCAACTCTCCCTTCTTACCTCCACTCTTTTTCTCATAAAGGAAAGGAGTGAAGGGCTTCAACATATACAAAAAAAAAAAAAAACTGCAGCTCTATCTTTGTTTCTCTTCTTATTTCCTTGAATACCCAGAATTGCGCCACCTTTAACATTAAATTCCCTTCTATTTCTTTTCCAATATCATCATTACATTTTAGATAAACAATTAAAAGCGTGAATTGAATCGTTGATTTAACAGCGAAAAGCAAAGGAAACGCCCATGGCTCGGTTCTCCTGTTATCACTTTTCTATAATCACGTTCTTGCGCTTCGTTCTCGTCGTTTTTCTTCATGGTACAGAGAATGCATGCTTTTTAAGAAATTGGGTTGTTCGCATTTTCGTCAAATTTTGATCTTTTTTAAAAATAAAACCAATATGACATTGTGTTCCTCTGTTTCCTTTTTTTACAGGGGTTACGGCTGCAACCTTCACATTCGTCAACAAATGCGATTACACAGTATGGCCTGGAATTCTAGCTAATCCAGGAAGTCCAAACCTGGAAAGTACAGGCTTTGAACTTAGGAATGGCGGCTTTCGTTCCTTCCAAGCCCCTATCGGCTGGGCCGGTCGTTTCTGGGGAAGAACAGGCTGCAGTTTCGATGACTCTGGCCATGGATCATGTACTACAGGAGACTGCGGCTCTGGTGAAATTGAATGCAATGGAGCTGGCGCCACACCTCCGGCTACCTTAGCAGAGTTTACCCTTGGTTCAGGGTCGCAGGACTTCTATGACGTGAGCCTGGTTGATGGTTTTAATTTGCCTATGATTGTGGAAGGAAATGGAGGGTCAGGGGAGTGTGCCACTACCGGTTGCATGACGGATTTGAATAAAAAGTGCCCGTCGGAGCTGAAATTCGATGGTGGCGACGCCTGCAAGAGCGCGTGCGATGCCTTCGGCAATCCAGAGTACTGCTGTAGCGGTGCCTACAGTAGTCCAACTGCTTGTAAACCGTCCATTTATTCAGAAGTGTTCAAATCAGCTTGCCCCAAATCGTATAGCTATGCTTTTGATGATGCCACTAGCACTTTCACATGCACTGGGGCTGATTATACCATCACATTCTGTCCCAATTCCCCAAGGTAAATTCCTAAGCTTGAAAGATTTCAACATTGTTTGGGTGCTTGAAAGATTGACAGTCGCTTATTTTTCATGTGGCATTAAATTTTTATGCAGTTTGAAATCTTCAAAGGATCCTGCTGCCGAATCAACCGGTGAATCAGGACCGGATACGGACTCCGTGCAGGCGGCTGCACTGGCCAGTCAATGGCTAGCGAATTTAGCCACGGCAGATTCGAGCAGAACCCAACTATATTCCCCTGCCCAATTTGGTTTTTCTGTGATCATCTTTTTGTTCTTGTAGTCTTTCCAATTTTGCTGTGACCACTCACTTCCAAATCGTGCTTATTTGGTTAGAAATACACCTATTGATGTGTAATTCATTTGGTTTCATAAACATAAATAATTATTTTTTTGCCATTACCCCTTTTCTTCTTCTTCTTCTTCTTCTTCTTCTTCTTCTTCTTCTTCTTCTTCTTCTTTAAGGTTATTAATTTTACACGTGAATGTGAGTCTTCATATCGGTTATTGGCGCCAACATCATAAGGGCGCAATGGTTATGCCCCTTGCCATATGTACTAAAAGGAAAAATATCAGTTCTCGTGAAAGTTACTTTAAGACAATCACCGTAATTGAAAGAATTTGATAAACTATGGAAGTAAAACTGAAATTTTTGAGTTTTTAAAAATATTTTATTTTTTAATTATATTTAAAGTAATCTCATTTTTAAATTAATTTTTAAATATGTCATTAATAATAATATTTTCAATAATAAATAAATTTAAATAAGTAATTTCCATTTTTAATTTCTAATTGCGTAATTATTTTTAAAAAATTAAAAATTTTAAAACGGTTTAACATGCATATTTTAAAATAAAATTTTTAAAATTTCAAATTTTATAAATGTTTACATAAATATTTAAAAAGGGTGTAAAATATGTTAAAACACATTACTATTTGTTAATTAAACATGTAAACAAATTAAATATATTTTTATTTTAATTTAAGGAAATAAAAATTCCATGTAAAACTTCTTTTCTAAAAAAAATCAAAACCACTAAATATATTTTAATTTATAAACATAAAATGGAAACATTGAGTTTTAGGATAGTTGTTTGAATTCCAAAATATTTTCTTAATTATTAGCTTATAATTATGAGACCCACTCTTAATTTAATTACATTATATAACATTTTATTTTAATTTAATCACATTATATAATAGTTCAATTTAAATTGATTTAGGAATTAAATATAAATATAAAATTTATTGTTTATCAAATTTATCAGGCAATAAATGAGAAAAAAAGAAGTAATCTTATTTTTTTTGTTTATTATATCTATACATGCATTATATATGTGATAGCATACATACACATATCATATCATATATATCACATCTATATAATAAAATAGAGTTTTGAAATAATTTTAGTAACAATTAGTTCTAAACCAATTCTAAGACATTTGTTACCCATTATATGCGACACATCAGCATAGTTTAATTCCGTAATCAAATTATTAATGAAACATTATAAAAATTAAATAGATTCATAAAGATAACTAATTGCATTTTAATTAATATATACAATTAGCATGTGCATCATGTTGAGAGATTATACAAACTAGTTAATTATAACAGTAGAATTTTTAACTTGGTAAAAAAAAATTGAATTGCAACTAAGTGAGAGGTATTAACGATTTTAATGTATCAGAGCAATGGGCCAATGTGTAATTATTTCCACAAATAGCAATGACTCATCCTAGTAATTTTGTAAGAGAGGACGTTGAAGACAAAAGACACATAATTGATAATAATGTTGAAAATGACAAATAACAAGTTTTACTGAAAATGATGCATTGGTCATTGCTACTTACAGTTTTTGCTTTACACTGGTTATAGTATGCTAATTGCAATTGATAAAATCAAACAATTAGATATTGTTAGACCATGGTTTTATGATTCTACGATTAGAATCAATGAGTGAATCACAAGTTTGTCAAGGTCAAACTCAAAAGGAGTAGCCAAGTGTAAGAGCCAAAAGTTGACACCTAGAGCTTAGTGTTAGTGGGGAGCTATTGCAAGGTCTTGCACCAACAAGTAAACATTACTAGAAATGCATAAAGATGTCATAGATTTATGGCACTCCACTTTAGGTTTTCATCTCAAAAAGAAAAAGCCTAAATACATTTTCCACTCCTAGAACATGTTTATATATATATACATATGAGGTTTGTACTCTGGTTAAACTAGCAAAGCAATTTATCACGCTAGTTAAACTGGCGAATTAATTTATCATGCCATGGCGTATTAACGCAAAGTAGAGAATTAGCACAAAATATTAAGAATTAAAGCGATTTGATGGCAAGTGTGATAGGTTAATTGTAATATTTTTTAAGTGTTATAATGGAACACTTAGAGCATTCCAATGATCAAACACAAGAGAGATTAGGTGATAAGGTGAATGAAAATGATAAGCATGCATTTACGAAGTCTAGCTAGCTAATCACTAAATACTATATTACGACAAGTCATCATTCAATGTTAATTACACTAAATTACACCTAAGAGGACTAAATTGAATAATAGTCAAAAGTACACAAATATCAATGCAATGAGATAAAGTGGTTAGTTGATATCCATGTTGCTAATTAATTCTTACATTAGGTATCTAACTTGCTCAAACTCCTAATTGGTCTAATTTTATCTTTCGGTCACCATTTTACCTAATTAGACTATTTAGTCTAGTTCATCTTGTAACACCTTAACCCATACCCGTCATCGGAACAGGGTCTCGGAGCATTACCAAAACATCTAGAACATTTTTTCAAATAATTCATGCAAATCACTATTCATTAACCGAGACTATTCATACCGTCTCTTAATTGGACCCTCGAGGTCCAATACGAGCATTAGAATCAAGTCGAGACTTAATCGGAACCTCTAGAAATTTTTCGCGAAATTATAAAATTTTTCCAAGGTGCAAGGCTCACAAGCTCGTGTGACCCTGGGACACACCCATGCTAGAGGTCGTGTTCGACCCCGTGTAACTCTCTAACTTGCACACACGGCCATGCCACACGCCCGTACGGCGTGTGCAAGGCCGTGTGGTTAATTAATTTAATTCGAATTAGGTGCAGGTTTCACACAGCCAGGATACATGCCCGTGTTCCAGGCTACACGGCTGAGACACACGCCCGTGTCTCTGCCCGTGTGCCCACTTCTGAGCATTCTGTTTCTTAAAATTAAGGTGCAGGGGACACACGGTCTAACCACATACCCGTGTTAGCAGGCAGTGTGTCACACACGGTCTAGACACATGCCCGTATGTCTACCCGTGCGGACAAAATAAAGCCATTTCCTAGCTTCATTTCTCACCCAAAATCACCCGAATGCCTGCACAATAAACACTTAAACCAATTCCAACCAATTCAAGTATTCCAATTGAACAAATTCGTCATTCATCAAAGCATACCATTTCATGCATTCATGATTACTAATTCACCTTAACTTAATTTAGATATTCACAACACTGGGTCTCATGAACTTAGCATAAACACATTTGGATGTATATATCATAATAGTTTACTAAATCATATCCCAAAATGAGCCATCACTAGCCATTCCAATGGCTAGGTTACAAAATGACACTTCATGCCACTATTGGCCAAGTTTCCCTATACATGCCATTACACCAAAATTATTTCACTAAATATACTCAAAATGCTAGGTTGATAGTGTGACGATGCTCCAACGATCTTCCAACCTTCACGAGATTCCGAGCACTATAAAACATGGGAAAAAAATAAAAAGGAGTAAGCATTACATGCTTAGTAAGTTCGTATAACAGAAACTAAACTTACCAATCTTGTTTAATAAATCTAAGCATACATAACATGTTTTCCATCCATTTGGCTAAATTTGCCTAAACACATACAATCATTCAAACATGTTAGTCACCAAAATCTTCATATCAATCAAATAAAATAGATGAGCTCATCAAGCAATGTTCTTTCAAGTCATTATCATTTTATCTCAAGATTTTCATGCCAAGTCAAGAGTTATATGTTCATTGAATCATTGAAATCCCGATGAAGGTTCAAGTAGTACACTCGATGTAATGACCCAAAATTCACAGGCATCGAAAAAGTGCATTATCGGGCCTCTGTCTTAGTGAATTAGATTCATAAACAATTATTAGAAATATTTATAAGTCTAGTAGCGTGTCTAATTACGTTTTAATTAGGAGAATTTAGTTTAATTTGGAGAAAATAGAAAAAAAAGATTAAATTGAATTAAGGATAAAAGTTGAATTATAGAACAATATAAAGTAAAAAGGGCTAAAATGGAAATTAAGCTAATTTGCTATACTTGAGGCGGCATATAAGAGAATAAAATCTAAGCTTTTATTTGTTTTAAATTATATAATTAATGATATATAAATATAATTTGTATAATATGAATTTATGATAATTAAATTATAATGATATTGTATTATAAAATAAATTTATGTCAATTGTGTGGATTTGATAAAATACATGTGTAATGCTTGTATTCATACAATTGTAAAATATATGTATATGTATATTTCCTTAAATAATAAGTAAAATATATTTATTAAATATTAATTAAATTATTAAATTATAAGATTTTTATTTAATAAATTAATTAGATTAAGACAAATGTATGATATACAATTAATACAATTTATGCATGTGCAAAAAAAATTATATTAGTACAATTGTAAAATAAATAATTAAATTACTTATTATTTAAGTTAAAGATATTTGTTAAATTAAATAATTAAATTATATAATTTTTGTATAATAAACAAATTGAATAATGACAATTGTAATAAGAATATTAGTACATTTGTTATAAAATAATTTGTTTACTTAATATTAAAGTAATAGATAATTAGAATTAAATTATTAATATAAAACAAATAAAATTAAATAAATAAATAAAATTAAATAGAATAAAACGAAATAAAAGGAAAAAGAAACAAAAGCCAACAAAAAAACAGAATAAGAAACAGAGAGCATTCGAAAAACAGGGGAAGAAAAGGGAAAGAAAAGAAAAGGGGAAAATTGGGATTTTAAAGCTTCAAGTTTGTTTGGTAAGCTAAATTTAGTCCTTTTATCTTAAATTTGATGTTTTATAAGTCTTAAAACAAGGTTTTGATGAAATTAATTTGATAGTTTGAAAGTTTATAAGCTTTTAAACAAAGTTCATGTTGAAAAAAAAATGAATTAGGGATTGAATTGAATAAATTTTAAGTTAGAATTAGTAAAAGGATTAAATTGTAAAGTAAGCTATAAGTTTTGTATTAGAGGGACTAAATTAAAATAAATTTTAAATTAGGGTTATATTATGAATACTTGATAGTTAGGATGAATATAGAAGAAAAATGAATAGAATTGAAGTATGAAATAAATGAAACAAATAAAAGAGTCAATTAGGATTAAATTTAAAATTAGGTATAAATTGAGTAGAAATTTAATTAATTATTTAAATTAATGCTGTAATTAATAATTTAAAATATTATTTTTATTTTTATTTTCGTAGCTAACAAGGAAAACAAGGCATCGGCATCCAAAGGAAAAGAAAAGATCGTTGAGGAGTAAACTCGTATTTCGGGTTTGTATTACTATAACTCAAACTATTTATTAAATGTATATTGAATTTATAGTTATGGAATAATTAAGATAAGGTAAGTATTATATTTGAAATTAAATATGAATATGTGTGAAAATTAATTTGCATATGAATTAAGATAATAGATGTTTGAATTGATTGAGTATTGAAAATTTTTGTGGAAATGAAATTAAAATTGGAAAAGTAAAATAATACCCTATTAACTTGTCGGACTAGATTTGATACAAATGGCATGCCATTGGATTTGTGATGTGATGAGGGGATTTGTAGTTCGGCCGAGAAGATGTTTCTCTTATTATATACTTCGGTTTATCCGAAGAGGCATTTAATGCCTTTTTGGTTTGTTATGGAGGATTTATAATATTCAGGATGTGTTTGGGCTGGATATTCTTGTGTGTTTGGGTGGAATCCGCGTATCTGTCGGAGTCCGAGCCTTGTTAATAGGGTAAATAATTGAAATGAAATTTTGACAATGAGATAAATTGTTTTGGGACTATTGAAAAGTATGAGAAAGAATGTATGAGTTAAATTATGAATTGAATTAATATGTTGAAAAAATAAAATATGAATTTAAGAGTTATGAAGTAATGTAAATATATATAATTAGTTTAAATGATTATAAAGTCTATGGTTGATGTTTGTAATTTATTAATGTTAAATAGTTTTGATTTATAGTAATACCACTGAGTATGAAATACTCAGCGTACGGTTATTTCCGTGCGTAAGTCATTAGAGTTTCGGATCCGGTCCAGCATCCAAAACAAACCCAACTCCAACAAGAAGATTTTGGTGATGTATTTCTTCCTTTTGTTAAGTGGCATGTACTAGGTAGTTGAATATGAATTATGTATATACATTTAAGTTAAATGATTTTGGTTGTATATAAATGATTATAATGTTTTGGATTATGAATATGATATAATGTTATGAAATGGTAAATTTGGTATTAAATAATTGAAATGAAATAAAAGTTATTAATTATACATATATACTAACATGTTATATTGTTTAAACTAAGGTATTAAATTATTATTTTTATCAAAATTGGATGTATTTGAGTATACCTAATCATTGGTTGGAGTATTGATATTGGATTGTTTTGGGTTTGAAGTTTGCAGGGGCTTTTATGTAAAAATAAGCAGAAATACTATCGAAATTTTTATAAAAAAAAATTCCGGAGAATTCGAACAAGTTTCGTTTCACTTTTAATTTACATTTTGGCTTCGAGCGTCTATTATTGGGACTTAACTTTTAAATTATACTATGAATGTTATTTTATTTGTGAATTATTTTGTAAGTTGTCTAATATGTCTGGTAATGCCTCGTAACCCTATTCTGGCGACGGTTTGGGGTTAAGGGGTGTTACACTCGAGGTGTATGGTTCTTTAATCCGTCAATTCTTATCGAGGGTACCCCTTAGGGCACTTAACCAAGGAATACACTCACGAGCCACATGTCCTATAACAGGATTACCAGTCCAGGCTAAATCCTTTATATAACATATGCTTACAAGAGCTCGATTAGGATTACCAGTTTAGGCTAAACCCTAATCATAACATGTGCTCGAGAGGTATTATATCGGGATTACCCGTCTGGGCTAAATCCTTTACATAACAAGGTCATTGGGATTACGCGTCCAAGCTAAGTCCCGTCCGCAAAAAATGCAGGACCTTATTAGTTTCAAAAAAGCATATACATTCATCAGAATTCAATATTCAATCGGGACTAACCCTTTTATCACCATTTCAAGCTTATTTTCATTTATCATCATAGCATACAAGTGAAGTAAATCAACATAAATCACATTACATACAACACAACAAGTAATTAACATAATTACATATCCGATTAAGTTACACGAACTTACCTCGACGCTTGTTCGCGTAATAATCTACTAATCCGAAATCTTTTCTTTCCTTGATCTAACCTCGAATTAGTGTTGTCTAAAACTATATAAATGAATTTAATCATTAATTTCATACATTTCATACTTAGACGGATTCAATTTACGTCCTAGGTAAAATCACCATTTTGCCCCTAACTTTTCCAAAAATTCTTATTTTGTCCCTAGGCCCGGAAATTGAAACTTATGCAAATTACTCCCTATTCCAAACCTAACCAAAGCCGCATTACAAATTTTCCAGCACATGTTTACATAAAATTTTAGAATTTTTCATCAAATTTTACAAGTTTACATTTTAGTCCCTAAATCAAGTTTTCTTCAAAAATTACTTTGTAAAAGTTGTTTATCTATCAATAATATTTCATTTTCTACCATAAAATTCTAATTTCTAGCATAATACATTCATGACCCATTTTCATACCTTGATAACTTTTCAAATTAACCCATCAAATAGAGAGGTTAAGTTATTCTGATTCCAAAAATACCAAAATTACTAAAAATGGGACAAGAGAACTTACCCAATTAGGCCTTGAAAGCTTCTTTTCTCTCTCCTAGGGTTTTCATGTGTTTTTAGGTTGAAGATAACAAAAATAAGATGATATAATTATATTCATCTTATTCATCTTTTTAATTAATCATGTATTTTGGTATTTCCAATTTAGTCCCTTGTTTTTTTCTATAATTCCATGGATGAGTCACCATAAAAATCTACATACTTTTATTAATGGTCTAATTACCATATAAGGACCTTAATTTTTGAATTTCATAGCTATTTGATCCCTATAACTACTAGAATTTAATTTTTACATTTTATGCGATTTAGTCCTTCTCCTAATTAGGCACTAAATCAATAAAATTTTTGTATCAAAATTTTTGCACGTCCTTTCTAACATATTACAGGTCATATGGTAAAATAAAAATAAAATATATTTTGGATAGGATTTGTTGTCCTGAAACCACTGTTCCGATTTCATTGAAAAATGGGTTGTTACACATCTTTTGACCTTACTAAACTAATTCAAGACAATTAAATTGGTTCCCAATAGGTTCTCCTCTCAGTCTCGCCTATCCAATTGTTCACCTAGAGGCATCAATTCTAGGTTTTGAAGTCTATTCAATTTAATCCAATTTTTACAATTTAGTCTCTAACCCAAAAATTAACCATGCAATATTTCAATGAACCAACTATCATAAGACTTAGTGCCTACTCATCATTAACATACAAATACCAGTAAATTTCAAGCTTGATAATTCATCAAATAACCATAAAAAAGACAAGGTTTATAGGTTCTTGGTGACTCTTGAATGAGTCTTTGTTGAAAATGACTGCAGCAAGGAAGATGATGAAACCACAACCAAAGATGATATTTTTGCACTTTTGACAGCTAACAAGAATGAAATTTATTGAATACTTTAAAGAGAACTCAAAATAACAAGAGAAAGTTTTGTATCCACTTTCAAGAAAATTAAAGCTACAATAAAAATGAAGAAGAAACTAACAGCCACTAACTATTAAGATAAGAAAGGAAAATTAGAAAATTAAAATTGGTGAAAGAAATAAAGGAGATGACAAAAAGATGATTAAAAAGCCTCATTTTTAGTTTGGTGTCGAGTTGCCTTTTCTATAACCCTAACATTTGAAAAAAATACCCTTAAAGATAATGATTTGACTTGAGTTTATGTTAGATACAAAATTTATCATGCAATATTTTACACTCCGTCAAACTTTATGTGAATTTGGATGCCTATTTATCGCTTCAAAATGAATTTAGATCCAACCAAACTTACTCGATAAGAATGGCTTTAATAAACAAAGGCGATTGTTCTTACAAGGAAAAAATCCAAAAAACTCAAAACGGGGTTTCTATATTGCAGTTGTTTACGATGATAAAGATGGGAAACATATATAGTCATCATTCAAAACTAATCTAAGTGAAGTGAATTAATTTTTTTAAAAATTTAGAAAATTATTGATTAAATGAGAGGTATTTGGTGTTGGCGAGTGGGGATAAAAATAAACTAATGAGAAATTAACGAAAGCTTCAAGGAATGTAGTAATGCCACTTTCTTTAAGGATCTATTCACTCCCACCTATATATAGTGTGCAAAAGAGTTACTAGAAAATAAATCTCGAATATACAATGAAAACTAATGACTGTCTTCATTTTGCACTGAAGGAAACAGTCCACTAAGTACTGAGCAGAGCATAACAAGGATATTAATTTCTACAAAGAATTTCTGCAATAATTCTTTATAGAACAATTTAAGAATATAAAAGACGGTGAGAGATAAAAAAGAAACTTTTTTCTATGTTTCTAGGTGTATCCAACAAATGAAATTCCTCTCCTATTTATAGAAGGTTTCATGTCTCTTCATATGGACATAATTACCCAATCGGATAGTCATATTTTTAACCACAAACATAATTATTCAATAGGTATCAACTTGAATAATTATGGCCCATTTTTTATTAATTAAGTGATATAACTTTTGATGAAAAGAGACATAACTGATCAGTATGAATAGTGACAATTATTGCTTAATTACCCAATAACATTATTTTTGGACCACTTTAACTTTTTAATTATAATAATTAGAACATTATAAATATTTTATATTTTAAAAATGTTACCACATTTGGATGAACCCTGAGGGAATCAAAATGATGGCAATTTTTGTATCTAAATCTACTGGCGAATTCCAGAAAGATAATGCTAAAAGGAAAAAAAAAAAGAAAGAGAATTAATGTTGCGTTAATCTGCGGCCAAATGGAGCCAGTCACAATTATTTATCATTTCAATTTTTTTCTCTTTACGACACTTGTCTTTGTTATTAGTGTTGCAAATGGGGAAGCAGCCACAGTTATTTATCCTTTCAGTTATTCAATACTGTCGTAGTGTTGCGGTTGCAAATGTTGCAGATGATACGTAATATATAATCATCATTGTGAATTGATTTTTTTCTTCCAATTAAAATCACCATGTTTTTTAAATATTATATTATATTATATATATATGTACATTTTACTATCATAATTTATTTTTTCTTCTAATAATTTACAAATATAATTATTCTGATTTTATAATCAATGAAAAAGAATATAGATAGTCATACCATATTAAAAATTATTAAATTAAATCATGGACAATAACCAATTTTATATTATAAAAGAAAACATCGCATATTAATTGTATTATTGTATTGATCAGTATGGCTTTACATAACAGATTTTGAACATAACAATAATGATGCAGTGCAGTTCTCTATAGCATTAAGTTGATTTTGTTGTTCGATAAGGTTAATTTCCATTATAATACAACCCTAATGTTACGATACAACCATCTAGAAATGGGAATTGAGCATAGAAAGAGTAAAGATGGCCTTATCCACCTTTACCCCACATTTGAATGGACAATTAAAAAGGATTCCTGTCCGTGGATGTCAGTTATATCCATAACCTCCACCGCACTTCTTTTATTAATAACTTTTCAATTTAATCCTACTAGATCTATATCACGTGTTGCACATTTTATATGTTTATTTTTAAATTTATTAAATAATATATTTTTTATAATTTTTAAAAAATATATATTTGCTAATCTAATGAGATTTGACCTAATTTATAATAAAAGACTATTGATTTTGAAATATATATATATTTTTGAAATGAAGATCTACTGATGCATTAAATGGAAGAAAAAAAAGGGTTACATCCCACCCACTATTAGCTGTCAAAATAAATTTCCTGTTTCCCCTAACTTAACTTAAAAAAACTTCACAAAAGCAGCCCTTAAAGAAAACCAAAAATTAAAACCCTAATAATCCTAATTCAGAACAAAACAATCAAACAAAACCAAAGAAATCCGGCGTGTAACCAAACCGTCAGCCGCCTTCTTTTTTACCTTTCGTCTCTTCATCAGTGTTTGTAGCAGGAGTGGATCTATATTTCTGGTAAGATTGTTTCCTGTAATCTTGCTCTGGCCTTTCCCTCCTTATTCTCTGAGTTTTCATCTCATCAAGACTCACATTTTTCATAATTTTACTTAGATATTCTCGAAACTTCTTCTCTGCCCATTCTCCCTCTGTCCAGAGCTGGTATTCTTTCCACTCTTTCTGGTGCTTCCTTGATCCAAAACATCGAAGAGTCGAACCTTTTTCCTTTCTGTGCCATTTCGTGTGCTGCACGATTCGCCATACGAGGTACGAATCTAAACTTTATATAATCAAAATTCTTAATCCTTGCTTTACTTTCTTTTATCAAAGCAGCACTAACCGATTCATCTTCTATTGCATCCACCACTTTTTTGATAATGCTAAATGAGTCCCTTTCAACCATTATTCTCCGAAAACCTAGTTCTTCAGTATAGATTAACGCCTGAACACATGTTCATGCTTCTGCAATTGTCGCATCTCTCACATGCAAATTTGGGTAAGTGCTTGCTGCCATTTTAATGCTTTCGCTATTTCTAACAATAATCCCTGAAACAAAGCTGCTTATGTAATTGTTAAAACATGCATCAAAATTTACTTTGACACTATCTCCTTCCGCTGGTTGCCAAACAGTCTCCTGTTTTTCTTGCATGCCTTTCAATATAATACCCATGCTATCAATTTCTGATATGTAGGCGTTTCTGAAAGAAACTACTCCAAAAACGTTTTGTCCCGTTCCATTGTGATAGACCATATTACGATTGTACCATAGGGCCTAGAATATAACTTCTAATTTTCTAAGATAAAGCATATCTCCTGTTGATAACTCCGTAGCTAACCAAGTTATCCAATTCTGGTTCTTAATATTGTTCGAGTATGTTACTCCCATACTTTGCAGGACTTGTTCGGTAAAACGACACTCACGAAAGATGTGTTCAACATATTCTTCATTATTTCGACATACTGGGCATAAATTTTGTACTTCAATATTTCTTTTGCTGTAAATTTGATAATATGGGCATGTAATTTTTAATGATTTTCCAGCATGTAATATTTCTTCATATTTTTGTAAAGAGGGATTTTTATAACTCATTAGATTAGCACTGGTGGTTGTATCTGCTACTTCAAGCCATCTGTACCAGCTTTTGATTGAGTAGATTTTGAAATTTTTGCCCCTCTAAACCAAATGGTCATCTTGATCACAGCTTGATAAAGGTATGTCTAGTGTACTTCGTGTAGTTTCCTCATCAAAAAAGTTTTCAATAATTTCTTCTTTCCATAAAGCCGTATGTAATAGTCTATTTTTTAGTGAAATTGGAACAGTAGTCTCGGAATTACAAATTTGATCTGAAAACAAAATTTATTTTTATTTTATTACATGTTTCGTATTATTTGGAAATGTCATGTGAAAATCTCGATAAGAAAATTTTATTGATTAAGTGCTTAATTACGAGAAGGACTAAATTGTATAAAATATAAAAGTTAAATTCTAGTAGCTACAAGGATTAAATAGCTATGAAATTTAAAATTAGAATTCTTTATATGATAAATAGACCATTAAAGAAAAATATGTAGATATTTTAGTGACTCATTTATAGAAATTTAAAAAAAGGGCAAAGATTAAATTGAAATTTGAAATAATTTAATTAATTAAAAGATGAAAAAAGAATACCATCTTATTTTCTCATCTTCTTTCTCAAAAATACATGGAAGCCTTAGGAGAGAGAGAATAAATTTTCTTAGTTTAATTGGATAAGTTTTTTTTGTCCCGTTTTTAGTAACTTTAATATTTTTGAAACTGGATATCTTAATCTATCTATTTAGGGGATCAATTTAAAGAGTTATCAAATATTGGAAATTAGGTCATGAATATATATGTTGAAAATTAGAAATTTATGGCTGAAAATTAGAAATTTATGGTATAAAATTAAAAGTTGTTGATAGATGAACAATTTTTACAAAGCGACTTTTGATAAAAACATTATTTAAGGACTAAAACTTGTAAAAATTGATAAAAAATTCTGAAATTTATAGAAAATATGTGCTGTAAATTTTATATTGAAATTTTGGTTTGGCTTGGAATAAGGAGTAAATTTCCTGAATTTCAATTTTTCGAACCTAGGGATGAAATTGAAATTTATGAAAAAGCTAAGGGTAAAATAATAATTTTTCTTAGGACGTAAAATGAGTCCAAATAAATATGAAATGTGTGAAATTGATAATTAAAATTACATAGATCCGGACAACACAAATTCGAGGTTGGATCTAGGAAAAGAAAATGTTTCGGATTAGTAGATTTTATATGCGAACTAGTGTCGAGGTAAGTTCGTGTAACTTAATTAAGCATGTAAATATGTTAAATTTAATGTTGTGCTGTATGGAATGTGACTTACATTGATGTGAATTATTTTGATTGCTATGATGAAAAATTGAATGCATATTTGAAATGATGAAAAAGGGTTAAGCTCTGTTTAAATATTAAATTCCGATGAATATATGTGATTTCCCGAAATGAATGAGGTTCTGTATTTTTTTTCTAACGGGATTTAGCTCGTACGAGTAATTTTATGGATCTCATTATAGAAAGGATTTAGCCTAGGCAGATAATTCTAATATAATCCCTCTCGAGTATTTGTTACAATTAGGGTTTAGCCTAGACTGGTAATCCTAATTGAGCTCTTCTGAGCATACGTTACATAATGGATTTAGCCTAGACGGATAATCTTGTAATACGATATGTGGCTCGAAAGTGTGATCCTTGATTAAGTGCCCTATGAGTACTCTTGAATAAGAATTGGTGGGTTATTGAATCGTACACTTCGAGTGTACTACTTGAGTATCCATCGAAATATCAATGATTCTACGGACAAAACTCTTGGCATGATAAGAGAATTACAAGATGAAATGATAATGTCTTGAAAGAATATTGCATGATGAGCTAATCTATGTTTACTTGACTAATGTGAAGATTTTGTGACTAAGATGTTTGATTGAATGTATGTGTTTAGGTAATTTTGCCAAATGGATGGAAAACATGATATTGTATGTTTAGATTTAATAAATGGGATTGGTAAATTTATTTTTCGTTATACGAACTTACTAAGCATGTAATGCTTACTCTATTTTATTTTCTCTTGTTTTATAGTACTTGGAAGCTCACAAAGGTTAGAGATCATTGGAGCATCATCACACTATCCACTAGCTTATTTTGGGTATATATATAGTAAAATCATTTTGATATAATGGCATGTATAGGTTAACTTCGCCATAGATGGCTTAAATATGTGGTTTGTAATCTAGCCATTGGAATGGCCAGAAATGATTGTTTTTGATATATTTAAAATGTCATACTATGGTAGCTACATACATGTCAATGGTTGCTCAAATTATGCTTAACATATGGAATATGTCAAGGTAAGATTATAAACATGTATGCATGTAATGATATGGCATGTTAAATGATAGAGTTTGCTTAATTTTGAATGCTTGAAATGGTTGGTATTTGCATGTGAGTTAAGTGCAGGTCATTGGTGTGATTTTGAGTGAGAAATGAAGTTAGAAATGACTTCATTTTGTCCACACGGGCAGACACAAGGGTGTATGTCTAGACCGTGTGTAACACACGGCCTGGTACATAGGCATGTGCAGGGGTGAGCAAAATTCGATTTGATTCGAAAAACTCAATAAAAAATTCAAATTTTGAATTAATTATTTCAAGTTATTTGAGTTAATCAAGTTATTTGAATCAAATTGAATAAAAAAATTTAGTTTTTCGGTTTAACTCGAACATGAATTACACAATTCGAGTTATCCGAAAATTCGAATAGAAAAGACAAAAATACGTCGTTTTGATAAATGTTTACTTTTTTAAAAGTTAAAATTCAAAATAATTAAGTTAAAAGTTAAAACTACGTTGTTTTGATAAATGTTTACCCATTAAGTGCAAAATTATTATATTGTTCATGTAGTTAAATAATCTTGCACTTTGTCTACTAGTTAAATAATCGGTCCATCTAAAAGCAACATTAAGTATAAATAATAGGATTCGTTAACTCTAATAAATTTGACTCGAAATTTTTTTACTCGATTCGATTCGATTCGAAAAAAATTCAAATTGAGTTTGGTTGCTAAAATAGAATTTGTCAACTCGACTAACTCGAAAATTTTTCGCTCAATTCAATTCGACTCGATCGAATACTCACCCCTAAGCGTGTGGTTAGGTCGTGTGTCCTCTGCACCTTAAAAAAATTAAGAAATAGAATGCTCATAATTGAGCACACAGGCAGAAACACGAGCGTGTGTCTTAGCCATGTGTGCTACACGGCCTAGAACACGGGTGTGTCTTGGCCATGTAACACCTGCCGAAGAGTTACATGGGGTCGAACACGGCTTGTAGCACGGGCATGTCTTAAGGTCACACGAGCGTGTCCCTAAACCACACGGTGTGTGAGCCCTGCACCTAGGAAAATTTTTGTAATTTGGCCAAAAATTCTTAGAGTTTCTGATTCAATCCCGATTTGATTTTAATGTTCATATTGGGCCACAAGGGTCCATTCAAGGGATGATGTAAATAATCTTGGTTAATGAATAGTAATTTATGTGAGTTCTCTGAAAAATATTCTGAAAGTTTTGGTAATGCTTCGTAACCCTATTTCGCGACGGATAGGGGTTAAGAGGTGTTACACTGAATTTATTTCAATTAAATCAATGACCCTTCTGTATCTTGTATTAATTTCGTGTCCTTGAATTCTTCGTTGTCCAGGCTCTAACAACCAATTGTCATTTCATATATTAATTGCAACACCCTTTACCCATGTCCAACGCTAGGATAGGATACAAGGCATTACCAGACTTAAATATACACATACATGTAAAATCGATCCATAAAATTACAACCAATTCAAAAACATTTAAACACATGCATATCGTCCCTTATACGGGCCTATGAGGCCTAAAACACACATCGAGGGTCGTTCGGGATAAAATAAGAACTTCTAAAAATTTTACAACACTTGCAGAAATTTTCCATGTTTAGAAAGTCACACGCCCATGTGGATTAGGCCGTGCGGTCACACACGCCAGTGTGGCTTGGGATACGCCCGAGTCTTCATCTTGTGTAGCTCTCTGTTTATGATGTTAGCAACGAAATAGGGTCACACGCCCGTGTGCTAAGGCCGTGTTCTCCACATGGCTGTGACACAAGTCATGTCTCTGCCCATGTGGCCAACACTTAGGTTATTTTCTAAGCCTTGGTCAACCATAATCCCTCACACATATATACAACATCAATGATATATAACATGACATCCATTTAACGATTAAACATCCTCAATTAAGTCACAAACATAGCATTTGCATGTCATCATACTTGTGTTTCTCATACTCATTTTATATCAAGTCTAGACATACCAAATCATATTAATTTGGTCTTGTCATCTTCACTACCACTTATACCCTTATACCATGGTTGTCTTCATGCTGATATTCTCAACTTAGTCATCTATCATTCATAGTCATGTTTAATTCATATCCTTAATGTCACATATCACCCACTCACATTAACATGTTTCCATAAGGCATTCCACCTTAATTCCTTTCTTCATTAACATCATTAACTTACTCTAAATTTACACTTTTATACTAAGAATATGGTCACATCTATTGATCAAAGTTCATCCATCAAATATGCATGCCATATCATACATTCATCGATACCAAGCCATCACAACATGCACATATCATAAAGAAATAAGTTTCTATACATGCCACTCACTTCAAAACACTTAAGGCTTATTAATACCCCAACTTGATAATTTGATAGTGTGATACTGCCTCCAACGATCTTCAATCCTGAGTTAACCTGACAACACTAAAGAAATGGAAAGGAGGGGGTAAGCTTTATAGCTTAGTAAGTCCGTATGAAAATACTAATAAGCAACTTATTAACATGCTTTTTCCAAATTCTTACAACATATTCTCATGGTAACACAATCGAAGTTGCGCATAATTCCACTATTTGCTCATATTCCAGTCAAGCTGTCTACTTGAGTCATAGTAACTAAATTATTAATATCTTGAGCTACGAAACTCCAAATTAAGATCCTCTAATTTTCCCTGAAACTAGACTCACATATCTTCTTACCATAAAATTTTAAAAATTTTTGGTCTAGCCAATAATTACAGTTTATTCTTTAAAGTCTCCCTTGTTTTGCTGTCTAATAGTTCCAACCCCTCTTCACTAAAAATTAATTATCTCCTAATACAGGATTCAGATGATGTTCCCGTTTGTTTATTTTAAAAATAGAATCATTAAGGATTTTAATAATATAAATTATAACCCATAATTATTTTTTTACAATTTTTTAATGATTTTCCAAATTTAAGACAGGGGAGCATGAAATAACTCTGACCCTGTCTCACAAAAATTCAAATATCTCATAATATGAAATTATTTTTCTTACACCGTTTCCTCTACCTGAAACTAGAGGCAATAAGATTTAATTTTATATTTTATTCAATCTCTAATTTGATTTCCACAATTTTTGGCAAATTTTCAAAGTCAGACTACTGCTGCTGTCCAAAACTGTTTTAGTGCAATATGATGATAACTATCATAAGTTCATTTTCAACTAATCATGAATTCACTATTTCATGGATTCCATGTTCAATTACACAATGTAAGTTATCATGATATTGCAACAAAATTCATAATCATAATTCATACATCTTAGCTCACCGAGGCCTCAACATTTCATAGTCTCAATAACCATAAGCCTAGTGTTCATACCTGTACCCTTTCAACACTTTTCACATATTACTCCACTTCTTAACCATAATCTTGAATGGCCGCTCGTTGAACCACCCGAATACTGAAAGACGTTTGGAATTATCATACACCAAATTAATTACCAAAGCCATGTCTCAGATATGGTCTTACACTAGCACACATATCATTGTCGATGCCATGTCCCAAATATGGTCTTACACTGGCACACATATCAACACCGATGAAGACTGGCACACATATCAACGCCGATGCCATGTCCCAGACATGGTTTTACACTGGCACACATATCAACGCTGATGCCATGTCCCAGACATGGTCTTACACTGGCACACATATCAACGCCGATGTCATGTCCCAGACATAGTTTTACACTGGCACACATATCAACGTCGATGCCATGTCCCAGACATGGTCTTACACTGGCACACATATCAACACCGATGCCATGTCCTAGACATGGTCTTACACTGACTCTCATATCAGATGCCGATGTCATGTCCCAGACATGGTCTTACATGGGATATCATTAACCATGGTGTTATGATATCCGAATCTTAAGCATTCCTCAGGGTCACCCGGGACTTTTTCGAATACACATCTCGTCGAAACTTATCCCTACGATCGAATCATAAATCTCATGATGGTAATTAAGCTCATGATTTCACATAATGTTAATAATCATGATAATCGCTTTTTAACACAAAATCACAATTCATCACATTGTCATCACACATTATAGACATATTGTAGATCACTTCTCATGCATAGCATACAATAACCTTTAACTCGACAAGTTCAAATTAGCTTACCAATTTAGATTCAGTCACAACCAACGATAACATTATCATAGGTATTTACTTGTCAAATTCTCGTCGTATACATCCGTATGACAACTCATTCAATTTATGAGACAATAATATAATTTACAATTCAAATATAACATTGCATTATTATTATTATTATCACACGAACTTACCTCGAATCTGAGCAATGCTAATTATTCCATTTTAGTCCATAATCTCGTACCTTCCCGATTTAAGTCCGAATCTTATTTTCCTTAATCTATAATATCACATTTAGCTTGCTAATTAGTCACATTATTCATCGTGACCAAAAATCATATTATAGAAAAATTACATTTTTGTCTCTAAACTTTTTCATATTTACACTTTTTCCCTTAAGCTCGTAAATGATTTTTATTCAATTTTTTTCATTTTAATCCTACCCTACATATTTTATAATTTTTACAATTTAGTCCTTTTAAGTATTTTCACTGAAAATCACTTAGCAAAAGTTGTTTCTCCAACCATAAACATGCATAATCTACCATTAAACATCAAAATGCACAAATTTCTAACTTGGGTCAAACCCTAGACCTTCATGATAACTCAAATAAATGGTAGAAATAGGTAGATCTTGTTACGAGGATTTCAAAAACATAAAAATCATTAAAAACATGGCAAGAATGGACTTACAATCGAGCTTAGAAGCTTGGAAAATCCTAGCCATGGTTTCTTCATGCAATATTTGGCCAAGGAACAATATGGACAAGAAATTTTGGCTTTTATTTTGTTTTTAATTCATTTCACCCATTTCATGTTCATTTTTTCCAACAAATTATCCAATGGTCTAATTACCATTTAAGGGCCTCCAATTTAAAATTTTATAACAATTAGACACTACTAACATGTAGAACTCAACTTTTTTACTTTTTATGATTTAGTCCTTTTGACTAAATTGAGTGCCCAAACATCAAAATTTTCGAATGAAATTTTTAAAAATTATCCCGTGAATTTGTAGACCATAAAAATATAATAAAAATAAATTTTCTTACGTTAGATTTGTTGTCCTGAAACTACTGTTCTGACTAGGCCCAAAATCGGGCTGTTACATTATTGCTTACACCATTTCCCACGCGGCAACCACAACCTTGTTCCAGCAGCCTTCTAGATGCCCATATGCTACGCCAGGTATATGATGGGTAAGAGCCTATACTTGCATTCATAAAATCTGTGTTTGAATAGTATTTTGCTTTCATAATTTTTGCGAACAAACAATCTGGCTTTGACATTAATCTCCACCCTTGCTTCACAAGCAAAGCTATATTAACTTTGGACAAGTCTTTAAATCCTAATCCCCATTTCCCTTTAGGTCGATATACCATTCTCCATTGGCACCAATGTATACCCTTCTTTGTGTTTTCATTACACCACCAAAATTTCGCAACCATGCTTTTTAACTCACGACATAAAAAACCTGGTAATAAGAAACATTGCATTGCATAAATAGGACTTTCCTGTAAATTTGATTTTATGAATACCTCTTTCCCTTCCATTGACAATTGCCTCGTTCTCCAGCTCTCTATTTGCTTAACGAATCTTTCCTTTAGGTTAGTGAATGCATTTTTCTTTTTTCTGTCCACCATTGTTGGTAACCCAAGGTACTTTTTCGAGTTATTAGATATTTGAACTCCCAGAATTCTTCCTATTTGTTTCTTTTATTCATTCATCACATTAACGCTAAAATAGATGAGGGACTTATTGAAATTGACCAATTGACCCAAGACACTTTCATATTCTTCTACTATAGCTTTCATTATGTTTGCTCCATCCACTGAAGCATCTCCCAAAAAGAATATTGTCGTCAGTGAAAAACAAATGTGTGAACCCAAGACTACTCTTGCCAACTCTTGCCTCTTTTATCAAGTCCTCTCGCTTAGATTCCCTAAGTAGACTTTAGAAGCCTTCAATACATATTAGAAATAAATACAGACTCAATGGATCTCCCTGCCATAGCCCTCTTGAAGGCTTGAAAACGTCATCTTGTTCACCATTGAAGATAACTGAATATGTCACCGTAGCTACACATGTCATTACTAATTCAATCCATTCATTACAAAAATCCGTTTTAGTCAATACTTTTTGTAGAAAGCACCACTCCACCCTGTTGTAGGCTTTGCTCATATCTAGTTTTAACGTAAAAGAACCTTGATATATATGTCTCCTCCTCTTGAACAAATGTAAAATCTCATAAACAATAAGAATATTATCTTGTATTTGTTTTCCGGGCACAAACACTCCTTGGGCTTCATCAATACACTTGTCTAATACTGTTATAAACCCATTAATATTGGCCTTGGAAAATTTTTGATATAACACATTACAAAGGCTTATCGGTCTGAACTGAGTCATAGTTGTTGGTAAAGTATTTTTTGGGATAAGCACAATATTTGTACGGTTGATATTTTCCAATCTTCTTGCTTACTGTTAAGTACTTGAATGCAATATTTCATAGTCTACTTACCTACGATACTCCAGTACTTTTCAAAAAATAAAGTTAGGAAATTGTTTTCTCTAGAAGCTTTAATTAGGGACATGCTTTTAATTGCCTCCTCAACCTCCTCATCCTTAAACTCTATTGCCAGCTCTACGTTATCAACTTCATTAATGCATGGTTGAATTCCCATTAGAGTTCAAGTGCTATCTCCTGTAGAGAAAGTCATAAACAATTCTTTGAAATAGTCAATGTCGATGTTTGCCATAATCTTTTCAACTCGAACCCATTCTCCACTGTCGTTCTTTAGGTCCCGAATTGTATTTATTTTCTTTTTAGCTGACGCAATGCTATGTAAATACAGTGTGTTCCTATCTCCAAAATGCAACCAATTAGCTCGTGCACATTGTTCCCAAAATAGCTCTTCATTGTCTACTTTTAGTGCAAGCTTAATCTCTATTAATTCTATTAAATTTTTTTCCTCTAGAGTATTTGCATTTAATTCTTCTAATCTCACATTCTAGAAAGCCGTTTGACATTGCCTTCCCAACTGATTTGTCTTAGCCCAATTGTTCAACTTATTTCCTATTACTTCAAGTTTAGTAGGAACCTCCTTTTCGTCTTCTTCCCACCACTCCCAATTTGCATTGAATCAGAATTTTGGTTGTCATTGTCCCATCTAGTTTGAACTACTATCCAATACATTTACAAGAATTGGACAGTGATCCGATATAAAATACGTAAGATGCCTTACCCGAAAATTTAGAAACATTGCCCACCATTCTCGGTTCACCACTCATCTGTTAAGCCTTTCACGTATGTTATTATTTGGAAGTCTGCCTGTTTCCCATGTAAAACACTAACCTAAAAATCCTATATCTATGAGATTACAATCATCTAATGCTTGACGGACTGCCAACATTTGATTCTCTTCTCATTGATACCCTCCTTACTTTTTAAAAGAGAAGAATTTCATTAAAGACTCCTACCACTAGCTAGGGTAAGTTTTTAGTGTTATTTAACTATCTTAACAGATTCCAAGAATCCCTCTTACAGGGTTCCTCCAGTAATCCATAAAACCCCGTAAATCTCTAAACTTTTGCATTTTCTTCTTTTTTAATTTCAATATCAATGTGTAAGGATGAAAAACTTCGTAATTGAATGCTACATACTTACTTCCAACCCAATGATAGATTTCCTTTAGAACCCAAGGCATCCACATCAATGCCATTCTGCAAACCACACTTTCTACGAATTTTCTCAGTCTTTTTTGTGCATATATGGTTTCCATGAGAAACCAAATCTGGGGCTGCATATGTCTCACTTTGTTTTTGAGACGCTTTATTGCCTATGGGTGCCGCAATCCACAGACATTTCAGCTTAGTATTTTCACTGTGACCGATGGGTTTGCTTTTTAGCAATCTCCGATATTCCTTTGAATCCTCTATATACCTAAGCTATTCCAATAAGAATTTCCTCCATTTCTGAACCAAGCTCCATATACCTCACTTCCTCTCCTCCATAATTCATCCATTCTTGCCGAATGGTATCCTTTCCTTTCCTTCCTTGATATGAATTAGGGTTTGGATTAAGTCCGATTGATCTCTCCTCATTATCAACCAATTGTCCCCATACAACCAATTTCGATCTCAATCTATCCTCTCTCAACCACTTACAATCTTCCATCTGTTCTATTCTTGTTGGCACTCTTATTGAAAAATCTGATCCAAAAACAACTTCTTGTGAAAGTTAATGTAACTAGACAAAAACATTTTCCATGCCCCAATTTGCCACATAGATAGCAAAATAAAGAAAGCTTTTCATATTGGAACTTAGCATAAGTTGTTTTGTTTTGACCAATAGTTATCCCTTTCTTTCTTTTTAGGGGTTTATGAACATCCAACTTAACTCTCACTCTCATAAATTTTTTAATTCCCCTAGTTACTGAAACTGCATAATACTCCATGAATTTTCCAATAAAATCACCAAGTTGACATGCCATTCCTTCAAACATAAAACTTCCCGATGTAACACCCCTAACCCTAAACCGTCGCCAGATTAGGGTTACGGAGCATTATCAGACATATTGGACAACTTAGAAATAATTCATAAATAAATAACATTCATAGCATAGTTTAACTTTTAAGTCTTTATAATAGACCCTCGAGGCCCAAAATACGTATTAGGAGTGGAACGAAATTTTTTTAAAAATTTTGGTAGCATTTTTGCTTATTTTGTATAAAACCCCCTACAAGTTCAAACCAAAAACAACCAATACCATATATATATACTATATAAACTTTTATACCATTTCATTAGTATAAACATTAAAATACTAAATACCATTTTTTTTACAATAGAAGTCTTATAACATTCTAATGTGATCAAAATAACACCTATATACATGCCACTTTTAATTCAAAATATGGTACCTATTTATGAAGCTCTTGAGGATGTGATGAGATGAGAGATCTTCTAGCCGACTCTACCTCTTCGAGTCTAACTGTACCTACGCGTTAAAATTAATCGCGTTAAGCCGGTGAAGACTTAGTAAGCACTACAAGAATAAATAGGCAAATAAATCCTATTAAAATATTATAATCCCATTTGATCAATATATATTTATATGCATATAAGTTTCTTTAGCTGTATCTTATATTAACAAAATTTAATTTATTATTATATAAATTATAAAACTTACCTTAGTACATTGATAATTCGCTTTGGTTCACAACTTATAATTTTAGCCCAAAGTAGACTTTATAGAACACACTGGATATAAGGAACAAATACAGAAGTGCATTATTATGCACAAACGAACAGAGAGCACTAAAGTGCTAAACAGAGAGCACAGATGTGCTAAACAGAGAGCATTTAACGTGCTAATAATAGAACGGAGAGCACTAATGTGCTAATAATCAGAGAGCGCACTAGAGTTCCTTAATGGCATGCCACTAATATCCTAGTAGTTCTAAACTCATCTACTTGGGCATTAAAATTGAATTTCATACATTTAAATACTTTACATAAATATCTCGAAAAAGATTTCTCATTTCTTCATCATTACAATTTAGTGCATTTTACACAATTCACAAATATCACATCTTTTTCACACATATACTTTTGTCATAACATTATTACTTAATGTTCAAACAATATAACTTCTTATGTTCTCCAATTATAATTTTCTTTTCAAATTTCATAATTCCATAATCTATTATTATTATTATTTATTTACTTATAAATTTAAATATATATATTACATTTTTTTCTAAATAATTCTATACTACAATATAAGCATCTAAATAAACTTAATTTAAAAAAAATCTTGTAATACTTACAACAAAAAGATTGAGATGATGTCTTCCTTCACTCCTTAGCCTTCTCTTTTCCTTTTTCTTCAATTAGGTTCTCTCCTTTCTTTTCTTTCTCTTCAATTTCATATAAAACATATAATATTTATATGTTAGAGAAAAATAATTAAATGACTTTCCTATACTATTAAAAAAATAAACATGTATGATATAATAAATTCATCATTTCTTACATTCCCTTACATTTCAATTTATTCCATAACTAAAATTATTTCCATTTCTATTACAATCTATTCTTTATTTTTATTTAAATTCTACTTATAACTTAGTTTAACTCCCAAATTTTCAGTAAATAAACCCCAATTTCAAACTTCTTATAATTTACTTCTTATTGCAATCTATTTCACAATTCAATCTTTTTTCTCAATTCTAATTTGAATTTTTCATAAGTCCAATCTCTAATTTATCCATAAATTCAACATAAACTATAAAAAAATCTACTAACTCTCAAATTTTCAACATATACCTAAGAGTATTTTATTGTAGGATCATAAAAACTCAATAATTACAAGAAAATGAATTAAATTGACTTACCAAATTGAATTTGAACCCTTGAAATCCCAAATTTTTTTTTTTCTTTTTCTTTCTCCCTTTTTCTCTATTTCGTCCCTGCTTTTCTGTTTTGTTTCTTCTTTTTATTCTGTTTCTTTACTTTACTTTACTTTATGTTTTATATATAATATAATAATATAATATAATATATTATATATAATATAATAATATATTATATTATATATTAATACTTAAATATTAAGTTAATATAATTTATAATATATATTTTATATCAAAAATATCTTAGATTTTTTTCTTTTAACGTTAAACCGCCTCATTTTATAATAATGGCATATTTGCGTATTTAGTCCTTTTTATTTTTTAATCTATAATTAAATTTTCACACTTATTTCAATCTAATCTTTTTTTCCTAATTACTTCTAATTAAGTCGAATTCACCTAATTAAAACCTAATTAGACACACAACTAACTTCGTAAATATTTATAATAAATATTTACGAATCCGATTTATCAGAATGGAGTCCCGAGAATGCATTTTTTTTCTTTCTTTTCTCTTTTTTATCAATTTAACTATATAATCAATAAAATTTTCCTATCAAAATTTCCATGCAGTATTCCTATCGTAATATAGACTATGCCATAATATTAAAATAAATTTTCTTTCTAGATCGGATTTGTGGTCACGAAACCACTATTCCTATTTTACTGAAAATGGGCCATTACACCCGATAAATTATGTATTTGTACCCAAAATTCTGTGAAAAATAATGGAACTTGGAACGGATGCTCCCTTTTCTCCAATCGATGAAGCAAAACTAGGTGCCTATTGAAGAACCACGGTGTACCCCTTATAACACTTTTAATATCGATCTCATGATAAAACCTGAATAGAATTCTTTTCTCCCCTAAGTCTATAATAGAAATTCTGCCCACTGGATGCCATACTTTTGCTAGCTTCCTTCTGATGGACGAAAAGTGTACCACACTCTTAGTTAATACCTTCCCAACCAAACATAATTCGTATTCCTCATCCTCTTATTCTTCGATTCGTTGTCCTTCTATAGTGTCTTTTTTGTCATCTGATATATTCAAATTTGCTAGTTCTTCATCCATCGTTTTAATATTTATCCATTTTCCTTCCAATTTTGCAAGATTTGAAATTGCCACAAACCCTAACTTTCGATACTACGTGCTATTCAACAAACAGAGAAAACGTGTTATTCAGCAGATAGAGAAAACGTGTTATTCAGCAGACTCTTTATTTCTTTCGTTCTTATTGTTTATTATCTTAAATAATGATTAAATGAAGTAAAACTAATTTTGAAAATTAATTAAAAATAAAATAATGTTCTAAAACTAATGAAAAATTAAAAAAAAAAGTTAAAAAGAACCAATAGTAAAATATTAAATAATTAGTTAGAATAAAATGATGTATTAAGTAATATATAACATAAAATGTTAATTCTTAATTCATCAATTAGTATCATATGTAATAGGCCCAATTCGCCCGGCCCATTATAAACTAAAAATAATAAATATAAAAAATAAGAGAAAATAAATAGATCAAAATTAAATCAAAGTCCAAGTTCTTTTATAAAATAGCCCAAATAACCCATTACCCCAGGCCCAATACACCCAAAAATATCTCAGCAGCACTGGAAGCTTCCGGAACGTGCCAGAATAAGCCAGAGAGTTAGGGCTCCCACGAGTGACTCCTCACATGGCCTCCTTCGCACGTCTCTCCACTCCACTGTACAACCGAGTCTGCAAAAGAACACACCAGAAGGAGCCAATAACAGAATTCATAGCAGACGACAGTAGGAAAATAGGATTTTTTATATATTTTTTATTTTTATTTATCTTGTGAATCTGGCTATAAAAGCCATTGATGTACATGCAAATTTTTTTACGCACACAGAATATACACTACGCACACTACAAAATTCCAGTACCAGAAATCAAAGAAATCAGAAGGTGATTCAAATTTTTTTCCTCTTTCGTCTTCAATATATACATATATATATTTTTTCGCATATACCTGGTTTTTAGTTTTTTTTTTAAAAAGGAAAGAAAAAGAAAAATTACCTTTGCTAAATGCATTGATGAGATCCCTTGGCTTCTCCGTTGAAATCGGGGATAGAAATGCGGATTCACAAATGAAAATGGTCTTTGAAGTGTTGATTTCAATTGAAATAAAGGCTGTTTCTATACACCTCACCAATTTTAATGGTGTACTGGTGCTGAAATAGCCTTAGAAATTAAAGGCTGCTGAGTCAAAACCCTAAATAAATTGGGTGTTTGGCTTGCGTTTGGAAGGAATGGTTAATAGCCATTCAATTTCCTTTAAATTTTGGGTAAATAATGAAACGGTACAGCTTTAGGAAGGAGCAACCCGCGCGTCAGCCCGTCCAAAAGACCCGGATCCTCGTTTTTGCGCTCAAAAGGGGTTTTTTATGCATCAAGTCCCTCTCCTTTTGTGTTGCATTCTGATTAGCCCCTAATTGCAACTTACCAGTTTTTTAAAATTTTCCCTAACATTTGCGCGCTTTTGCAATTGGATCTGCACCGCAACATTATGCTTTGGGGCCTGGACAATTCTCCATTCTAGTCCCTATATGTTAATGCGCATTACACATTAATCCCATTTATGATTACTTTATTCGTAGATTGACCCTCCTATTTTAATTCTGTTTTAATTAAGTTTGTTAAACACTGTATATTCACGTTCTATTACATGTTGGATTATATGTGTGGATATTTTTAATGATCTTGGCATTTTTATTCTATTATTTTGATAATTTGTATATTATTTGCAATAAAGTTCATTCTAATTTATGTATGCTATTAATTTTATGTCGTTTTTTTCTTTTAAATTTATTTATATTTTTAATATTTATATTCGTTTATTTTATGTGTCATTTAAGTTATCATTAGGCATATAATTTATGTATACTTATGTTTCTAAATTTATTATGTATATAATTTATGTTAATATTAAGTTAATATTAAAATTCATATTTTAACTCAATAATATTTTGACATACAATTATTTTTAAAATTTATCCATATATACATTACCCATATAAAATTATTTTTTTAGTGCATATTATTATTTTCATAAAACCTTACGTAAATATTTTCTTTCTTCCCTATGTATATACATTTTTCTTTAGAAATTATATATGTGTATAGTGAATTTCTTGTAAGAATTTTATTTTAAATTATATAATTTATTTATTGAATACTCTCATATTATCCTTATGTATGTATTATTCATATATATTCCATCACTCTAAATCAATTTGTTACATGTAAAATTATATATTATTTGTTTCTAAATTCCCTTTATAAATATAATCTTATAAATATATATATATCATATATATCACTAAATTTGTGTGTAAATATAGCTTTGCCTTTTGTATATGAGCTTGTTTTTTAGAAATTTTTGTTACACATATATAACTTATATATTTACTTTGTTTCTTTCATACATTATTAATTTCATTTTTTTTACAAATAATTATACCCAATTTTACTTGTATATACATGTTTCATAAATTTATTATGTATATTATTTTATATCATGTATTGTAATTCCTTCATATTTAATACATTATTTAAGTTACCATGTGAATTATCAATTTTTGAATGAATTTGTGTTTTAAATATTTCATATATAATTTGATTTGAACTTTTTATTTTATAATAACTATTTCAATAAACATGTATCCCAAGTTTTTATGCAAATTTATGTCTTGTTACAATGCATTAAGTATTTCATCTATTTTAAAACAAATGAACATGTTTTTGAGCAAATTTCTAATTTCTTTTATCATTCAAAAAATTCTGATGTAGCAGCCCAATTTCGCCCGGCCCAGGCAAACAAACCCAAAATAACCCAATTACAAACCCAAATCAGAGAGCCCAAAAAAAAAAACCCGAACGGCCCAATACCCGAACCCAATGGACAAGCCCACATCAGACTAGGGTTTCAGAGACTGAAACCCTAGTGCCCCACTTGCACCTACCGCCACTGTCAATCACCTCAGCCTACTGCCTTCAGCCGCACCACTTGCCCTTTTGACCTCCACGCCGCCGCCTTCATTTCCTCTCTGTTGCCGTCGCCTCTAGCAACCACCAACTCTGCCACCTAACCCATCAGCATCAAATCACTCTGCAAACAAGGGGGAAACACGCAAAGTAGCAAATAATAGAGAAAATAGAAATGGATCGGCTATAAAAGCCAAACACTATGTATTTTTCGAAAAAAAAAGGAACAACACCAGTGAATATAAAAAAGGATCAAAATAAAAGGTTGATTCTGTCTCTTTTTCTATTCTTGCGATTTTGTTTTCTTTATTTTCCTTTTATTTTATTTTTGTTGTTTTTCTACAATCTTTCTTAACGAAAACTAAACTAAAAAAGAAAATACCTGTTGGATTCGGAGGCTAGAGTCGGAGCCCTCCTTCGCCGTCACCGGAGTCGAACGGGGAGGAAGGTTTCTTCCTTTTATACTCGGTCCCTCGGTTGAGAAGGCCTAGCCTTCGAGGACACTGAAAGAAGGGTTGGAAAGCCCATTTCGCGCAACTCCGGCCACCGGCCGTGGAGGTGGTGCGACGGAGGCCTGAGTCTAAGGCTAGAAGTCGTGAGGGAGAGAGGGAAGAGGATGAGACTCAGTTTTTTTTTAAGGAAAAGGCAGAAAATGAAGCAGAAAAGAAAAATTTTTATTTTTATAAGCATTTCAAAACGACGCCGTTTTGCGCCATAGCCCCAGGCGTTGAAACGACGCCGTTCCAACCTGACCCGCGCGGTGACCCGACCCGAGGGGAGGGTCCGCGTGTTTTCGCTGGATGGGCTATTTGCGCGCTCAGTCCCTCCAGTTTTAAAACGCATTGCAATTCGGTCCTTTTTGCTATTTCCTTTTATTTTTAATCTATCCTTATAATTTTAATTTTATTTCCATCTGGCCCACTGCTGCGCTGCGTTTTGAGGCGATTGGGTTATTTGCCCATTTGATCCCTTCGCTTTTACGCGCACTTGCAATTAGGTCCCTCCGCCTTTTTTATTTTTAAATTGGCCCAGAAACTTTGTTTTATTTCGATTTAAGTCCCTTTTAATCATATTTTTTTCTTTTGCTCATTTATTTATTTATTATTATTATATCATTATTATTCATATATATATGTGCTTATATACTATAATATATATGTCTAAAATTATTACGAATCTATATATTTATAAACTTTAATATTTATCTAATAATAATATTATATTATATATATTCAATATTTTTTATATCTATCCTGCTTTTTATTTATTTAATATCTATATATTTATATACATATACTACATAATATTTATACCTACGCATATACAATATAATACACGTGCATACGAATATTTTATTTCTATTTTATGAGCATTTCTATTTCCTTATTTATGTATATACATGTATTTTATAATTATATACTTCTTTTTGTATTTAACTTTATGTTTTTACCCCGTGTAATTTGTTTCTAACATACATACATATATATATCACCATTTTATTCATTATTATAATTATCATTTCATGTTGATTTATTTATCTACATGTTCGTTATTATTTGCTTAAATGTCTTTATTCTTGTTTGTTTATTTTTTATTTTTGTTGACTTTTTATTATTTACCATGCATAAGAATGTAATTTGCTTTCACTATGGTTTTGTGTTTTATCTTACTTGATGTAACAATTTTTTTTTAAAATGGCATTTCGTGTTTGGATTCGAGAAAATCGTGCCCTAACTTACTGGGTTTCGATTTTCTCGATGAATCTAAATACACGAATCTTTTCAAAATCAAGTTTTAAATGATCTCGAAATTTAAAAAAGGGGGTCGCATCCTAACTTACTGGTTATGATCTCATTTTAAATTCAAGATGGCTAAAATTTCTTAAATAAACTTTTTCATTCGCGTATCGAGAATTTGAGATATTGTATTCTAACTTACTGAATATGATTCTTTTTCTCGAATAACGTGAAATATCCTCCTTTTCTTGAAAATTTTTAACATTTTAATAAAAGGATTGTATTTTTAAAATTCTTTTAAATTCTCAATTTTCGACATTAAGACATTAAGTAATCAACTAAGGTACCAATTTTGGGCGTATCGAGGGTGCTAATCCTTCCTCGTGCGTAACCGACTCCCGAACCCGTTTTTCTGAATTTCGTGGACCAAACCTGTTGTTTTAATAAAATCAAACCGTTTATTAAAAACAACTACTTTTCAAGGTGATCCAATCACACCTCATAAAAAAAAGGATTGGTGGCGACTCCCGTTTCATTTTTCAAAACCCAAGTCGACCCCGTTTTCCATCAAAAAAATGGTACCAACAGCTTGGCGACTCCACTGGGGACACCGATAAGAGGGTCAAGCCACGTGGTGATTACTTTTTGTCTTTTGTCAAAAATTGAAAATTCGGTTTAAAATTACGATCCTTTCATCGCATTTTATCTGTCTTTATCATAATCATCATCATTGGGGTTTATAATTGCTCTGTTTGTTTAAATTTTGGTATCTTTCCGCATTGCATTGCATGATCGTTGGTCACACCTTTTTAAGTGGGAGTGAGAAGCTACGCCTTCGTGAGGTTTTCACCTCCGCATGGGATAGTGAATCGCTTTCGGGATATATCCGTACCTATGTCTTCGTGAGATTATCATCTCCGCATGGCCATAGGGAAATGTATCCCCCTGAATCGAACTCGGTCCGTATGTGCCTATAATGGGTGAGGATCGAGGAATCTGCTGGTTCAGGTACCCTACTTTAGAACCAAACCACATGTAATGAGCCATAGGAACTGACCTAGGTAGAGCTACTCCAAATTTTTAGTGCTTACCTAAATGAATGTTGTATTTATTGTCGCTTATTTTAAATCTTATTCTGTGTTTAATGCTAATTTACTTTGTTTGTGATTGCATGGCATCTTCATTCTAAAAGAGGTGTCGATTTACGTTCAGTTTCTTGGTAGAAAGCTTATCATGGAAAAGGGGTTTGTTGATAAAGTAGAGGATAATGCGGCTGTGCGAATATGGGCTGAAACGACACAACGGGAGAAAGGCGATAGTCTTACCGAAGGGTACGTGTCAGAATTGTGGGATTTTACCCGTATCAGTGTAATCCAGAATGACCTTCGAGAAATGAAAGAAGTCTGGGATCAATGGGATGTCGAGGCCAAGCAGCTGTTCTATTGTAACTACGGTGACCTACCTTATCTGCTTAGTGTCAAAGTGGACAAGTATTTATTCCGAGCCCTTGCTCAATTTTGGAATCCTGCCTACAGTTGTTTCACTTTTGGGAAGGTAGATTTGACGCCTACTGTGGAGGAGTATACGACCTTGCTTCGGTGCCCAAAGATTCAAGTCGACAAGGCTTATTCCAGAGCTGCTTGTGTCCCTCCGTTGTTAAAGAAATTAATGAACATCACTGGGATGAGCGAGCAGTGGGTCGCTGCCCGGATCCAACAGAAAGACGACAGTAAATGTGTTCCTTGGAAAAGTTTGCGAGATTTGGTGCTTGTACATCCTGACTTAAAGAAAAGGGTCGATGTCTTCGCTTTAGGTATCTATGGACTAGTGGTTTTCCCCAAAGCTTTAGGACACATAGACGAGGCTGTATCTGATTTGTTTGATCGGCTTAGTAAAGGGGTGACACCGGTTCCGGCAATACTCGCTGAAACTTTTAGATCCCTGAATGCGTGTCGAAAAGCAGGGGAGGGAAGGTTTATTGGATGCGCGCAGCTCTTATTGGCATGGTTCCATAGCCACTTCTGGAAAGTCGAAAAGGTCTCTTATCGGGTATTCTCTGATAGCTACTCCCCTCTAGGAGAATTGGTGGCCACGCCAAGACGAGATGATATTTCAGAAGAAAAATGGATAGAGATACTCCAGAATCTCCAGGATGAAGATATTGAATGGAGGGCTCCTTGGTTAATTCCTGATGAGATATTGTACCGATGTGGAGATTTTGACTGGGTTCCGCTGCTCGGGATATGGGGAGCTATCGGATATGCTCCTCTACTCGTATCAAGACAGTATAGATCACGACAATTCATACCAGCAACGCAGGGGTTGGCTTATAGTGATTTTTCCTATAGGGAGGACAATTACAAGAAGAAGGTTCGAGAAATATCTAGTGCCTGGAACCAGACTCGTCGAATGAAGATATTAGCCGTGGGTCCGACAATTACCCCCGAGTATGGTCAGTGGCGTGATCAAAGGATCAACGACAACATCCCGGCGTCAAATTCAGAAACTGCTCGATCTTTAGAGGAACACTTACAAGTTTTGCCTTCTGAGATAGAAATCATCAAACAAGAATTTGAAAAAAGGAGTTTAGAATTGGGGAAGAAGATAGAACAACTAGAGGAAGAAAAAATACAGTTAGGACTGGATGTGGGCATTCAAAGATTAGAGGCTGATAAATTGAGAAAAGGAAAGAACAAAGCAGAAGAAGATTTGGACAGCCTGAAGACAGATTACAAGAAGTTGCGTAGGTCGGTAAGAGCTGCTGGCTTGGGTAAAACGCCAGAGCAATAGCGACAAGAAATTCAGGAGGAAAAGACGAAAGTTAATCAATGGGAAAAGAAATTTCAGGATACTCGGGCTCGAGAAGTCGCCTTGGGAAAGAGTCTACTAGTTTGCCAAGACGAGAAGACGGAGTTGAAGGTCCGAATAACTGAACTAGAAAGATCGCTTCACCAGTACTGTAATCGTAATACTACGCTTGAATTAAGGGCGAGCTTAGACAAAATTGAAGAATTAAAAGGACAAATAGGAGGGCTAGAGAATGCATTACAAAATAGTGAAATCCGGATAGAGCTTCTAGAAGAAAATAATGAGCAGTGGCAAAGACAATTCCGTCGGTCTCAAGAGCAGATTAGAGAAAGAGATTATATTATGGGAGAGGCGGTGGCTCAAGTGCGCGAAGTAGCTGATCATCTGCAAACTCTAGCGGTTCAGGCTGATCTATTAAGTTTGAAGTATGAGTTAGAGTCGGACAGGGGCCGAGAGTTAGCTTGGCTTCTTAGAAAGGTTAAGGCTTTGAGTGTAAGGGCAAAGCCATATATGTAGTCTATTTTATGTAAAGAAACTCTTTATCTAGTAAAGTTTTCTAATAAAGTTGAATTAGAATCAGTGCCCCTTTTTCTTTGCATTCTTTTCATGCATTGCATCACATCATATGCATTAATGACCATTAAAAACCTAATCGAATAAAATCATTTCAGTTAACCTGGAAAACCAACAAAGTTACGGCACCCGAGCTAAGACAAAAATTATGGACCAAAGGTTGGAGAAGCTAGAGCGACTTCAAAAAGAAATGCAAGACCAGTTGCAGGCGCAAATGAAAGAGCAAATAGAAAAGATTCAGCGTGACATGGTGCAAAAGATGGAGGAGTCCCAAAATGATCTGGTAGCTAAGATGACGCAATTATTGAAGGGAGTAGATAAGGGTAAAGGTCCTGTGATTGTTAGTGAAGAAGAAAACAATGGTGAACCACTTTATCCTCCAGGATTCACGCCTCCGCATGCGCAAGTACAGACTGAGCTGCATCCGCGGAGACCCTCTGTGTCGGTTAGGCCCCAGCAGTTCCAAGGCGATGCTTCAATCCCAATGAATTTTCAACCCGGAACGGGCTTTAATCCCGGTGATAGCCCGAATAATATTGCTGTCCCAGATCTTAACGAGATGGTTGAAAAGGACAAGGCGAAGGAGGAATTTCCAAAACAATTTGAGGAGAAATGGAAATGGATAGAAGAGAAGTTTAGGGCAATAGAAAGCATCGAAAGCTATGGAATAGATGCAAAGGATCTGAGCTTGGTTCCGGATTTGGTGCTCCCTTACAAATTTAAGATGCCGGAATTTGAGAAATACAACGGGACTAGTTGCCCCGGATCCCATATTACTATGTTTTGTAGAAGAATGACGGGGCATATTAATAATGATCAATTATTAATACATTGCTTTCAGGAAAGTCTTACGGGAGCGGCGTCAAAGTGGTACAATCAGCTGAGCCGAGCTAAAATTGCTACTTGGAGGGATTTAGCTCAGGCTTTCCTGAGACAATACAATCATGTCTCAGAAATGATGCCTGACAGGATAACTCTGTAAAATTTAGAGAAGAAATCGAACGAAAGCTTCAGACAATATGCGCAGAGGTGACGAGAGGTGGCGGTTCAGGTGCAACCACCGCTTTTGGAAAAAGAGATGACGACGCTTTTTATTAATACTTTGAAAGCCCCGTTCATCACTCATATGTTGGGAAGCGCTTCAAAAAATTTCTCGGATATAATCATGAATGGTGAAATGATTGAGCATGCCATTAAAAGTGGAAAAATAGATGGAGGAGAAAATAATAGGAGGGCACCCCCGAGGAAAAGAGAAAATGAAGTGAATAATGTGAATGCTTATGGTAGGTCAATTACCGTGAATCAACCAAAGAAAGTGGTTGCTAATCAACAGGGATCATCAAGACAAGAGTCGGGAGCTAGGCAAACTACTGAAAAGCCCCAATTCACGCCAATTCCGATGTCATACAAGGAGTTGTATCAGACTTTATTCGATGCACATGTTGTTGCTCCTCGTTACTTGAGTCCTCTACAACCCCCGTATCCAAAATGGTATGATACGAACGCGCAATGTGATTATCATGCGGGAATTTCTGGGCACTCGATAGAAAATTGTACTGCCTTCAAGAAGGTAGTAGAAGGACTTATCAATTTAGGTGTCGTCAAACTTGACGACTCACCTAACGCAAAAATTCGTTACCTAATCACGCAGATAAGGGGGTGAATATGGTTAGTGAAGGTACGGGAGAAGAAGTCAAGACTGACATTGCTGAAGTAAGAACTCCATTGAAACGGGTCTGGAAAGAAATGGCGAAAAGAGGGTTGGTTATTTCAGATTCTGAGGAAGGGCATGAGATGGGAAATTATTGTGAATTTCACCATAAAACAGGGCATGAAATCCAAGAATGTGAAGGATTCAAGGCTTTGGTTCAAAGCATGATGGATAACAAGGAGATGAGGTTTTACGAAGATGCGAAAGAAATGAGGAGCATATGCGCGACAGAGTTGGGAACAAAGGCTCCAAAAATAAATCATCCTGTGGTCATTATCTCACGCCCTAAGGGTAATGAGGATAGGGCTCAGGTAACACCGAAAATTGTAATCCAGAAACTATCAAATTTCTCTTATAGAGATAACAAAATGGTGCCGTGGAATTACGGGTGTAATGTGACCATTTTGGGAAAGGAAGCAGAAAGAAATCAGGAAATAGGTTCTTACACGCGCAATGGAAAAAGATATGACGCTCGAGCAGAGTCGTCCAGGGAAGAGAATTGGAAGAAAGAACAGAGGAAAGGGAAAGCAGTAGAAGTTGAGCCATTGGTAAATGAACCAATAAAAGAAGAGGAGGCAAAGGAGTTTTTGAAGTTTTTGAAACACAGTGAATACAGTGTTGTGGAGCAACTGCACAAACAGCCAGCCCGCATTTCTGTATTAGCTTTACTCTTAAACTCAGAAGTACATCGGAATGCACTTTTAAAGGTGCTAAACGAAACATATGTGGCTGACGATATTTCGGTAAACAAGCTGGATCGGCTGATCAACAATATTGGTGCCGACAATTTTATCTTCTTCAGTGATGATGAAATACCCTCCGGAGGAAGAGGTTCTACTAAAGCCCTGCATGTTACTGTCCGATGCAAAGGGTACACACTCCCGGGGGCTTTGGTTGATAATGGATCTGCACTAAATGTATTGCCTTTGTCCACTCTTAGTCGATTACCAATAGACAGTTCGCACATGAAAGCATGCCAGAGCATAGTAAGGGCATTTGATGAAACAAAAAAGGAGGTTATGGGGAGAATTGAGGTACCATTAAGGATTGGCCCAGTCACTTATGAGGTGGATTTCTTGGTAATGGATATTAAACCCTCCTACAACTGTCTATTGGGGAGACCGTGGATACACTCAGCAGGGGCAGTACCTTCATCATTACATCAGAAGGTGAAGTTGGTATCGGAGGATCGGTTGGTAACAATAGATGCAGAGGAGGATATTATCGCAATGATGACTAGCGATGCACCTTATGTGGACATCAACGATAAGGCACTAGAATGTTCTTTTCGGTCGTTAGAATTTGTGAACGCGATGTTTATTGCGGAGGGAAATAGAATTCCAGTACCAAAATATCCAGGACCACTGAGATGGGATTGCGATTGATGGTAGGAAGAGGAGCCTTACCCGGGAAAGGATTGGGAAAATATCTTCAGGGAAGAATTGAGGCACCAATGCCGAAGGAAAAGTTTGATAGATTTGGTTTAGGGTACAAGCCAGACATGAAGCAGAAGAAGAAAGAAGTAGAGAAGAGACAAGAGAGAAGAAGGGCGCGTTTGAATGGACATGAAGCTAAGTGTGAGCCTTTAACCTTTCCCCACATATCTACATCTTTTGTGTCGGGAGGATTTATTCATTCTGAATGTGGAGTGTCCGGCAGCGGCATGGGAGGAATGTTGGAAAATGTTTATACCAACGCCGTAGAAGCAACGGAAAGGAGGGTTTTGTTGGAGATCTGCCCTTATGAGCCTGGAAGCGAGCTAAACAATTGGACTGCTGAAGAAATCCCTGTAGTCTTTAGGGCTTATTCAGAGTAATGCTCAAAACATTCCTGTTGTTTGTTGGCCTAGAAACGATATGAAATTTTTTGTGAAATAGGCATTGGGCCTAAAAATCATTATTTTAATGAAATACGTGTCTACGTTCATCTCGATCAGTCACTTTTTTTTCCTTTTATATTTTTCATTTGGTTGATTGTCTTACAAATAATTCTTTCATTTGTAATTCTTTTGCACAAACATATTCATAAATTTATATTCTTGGTATATTCTTTGATATGCCCTCATAGGTCTTCAGATATCAATGACATGAGTGACGTTGTCTCAAACACGGAGCCTATTTTTGAGCAAGAAGTGTGTTCAGAGGGATCCCACGACTTTGAAAATGACGAAGATTATGATGCATCTCCGGACTTGTTAAGAATGATGGAACAAGAGGATAAACATATCCTACCTCATAGGGAATCGTTAGAAATAGTGAGCCTAGAGGATGGAAAGGAGGTGAAAATTGGAACTGAAATCACCGCAAAGACAAGGCAAGACGTCATTAATTTGCTCCGAGAGTTCAAGGATGTTTTCGCGTGGTCGTACCAAGATATGCCTGGGCTAAGTACTAACATTGTGGTGCATCGTCTGCCCATAAAGGAGGATTGCAAACCCGTTCAACAGAAGCTCAGGAGAATGAGACCTGACATTGTGTTGAAAATAAGAGAAGAAGTCAAAAGACAATTCGACGCTGGATTCTTACAAGAGGTCAAGTATTCGGATTGGGTAGCCAACATCGTCCCTGTTCCCAAAAAAGATGGAAAGGTACGAATGTGTGTGGATTATAGGGATTTGAACAAGGCTAGTCCAAAGGACAACTTTCCACTGCCTCACATTGATACTTTGGTAGATAACACGGCGGGCTATTCATTATTTTCTTTCATGGACGGTTTCTCTGGATATAATCAAATAAAGATGCATCCTGGAGACATGAGGAAAACCACATTCATTACCTTATGGGGAACATTCTGTTACAAGGTAATGCCCTTCGGATTGAAGAATGCGGGAGCAACATATCAAAGAGCTATGGTGACTTTGTTTCACGACATGATGCACAAAGAGATCGAAGTCTATGTTGACGATATGATCGCGAAGTCTAGAACGGAAGAAGAGCATGTTCAGGTCTTGAAAAGGTTATTTTTAAGATTAAAGAAATTTCAGCTCAAGCTTAACCCGGCCAAATGCACGTTTGGAGCCAGATCAGGGAAGTTATTAGGCTTCATAGTTAGCAAAAAGGGGATCGAGGTTGACCCAGACAAAGTAAAGGCAATACGAGATTTACCTCCCCCGCGCACTCAGAAGGAGGTTCGAGGTTTCCTAGGGAGGCTGAATTACATTGCTCGGTTCATCTCACAACTGACAGAGAAATGTGATCCAGTATTTCGGCTCTTAAAGAAACATAATCCGGGTGAATGGGATGAAGAGTGTCAGAGGGCTTTCGATAAGATAAAGCAGTACTTGGCTAATACTCCAGTCTTATCACCTCCAAGTCCAGATAGGCCATTGATATTGTATCTAACAGTGTTGGAGAATTCCATGGGATGCGTATTGGGCCAACATGATGAGACGGGAAAGAAAGAAAAGGCAATATACTATCTCAGTAAGAAATTTACCGATTGCGAAATGAGGTACTCATCAATTGAGAAGTTGTGTTGTGCTCTAATCTGGGCAACCCGACGACTGAGGCAGTATATGTTGTATCACACGACTTGGCTGATTTCAAAGTTAGATCCTTTAAAACATATGATGGAATCGACTGCTTTGAACGGGAGAATGGCTAGATGGCAGATCTTGCTCTCAGAATTTGATATAGTATATGTCAGTCAGAAGGCCATAAAGGGAAGTGCAATAGCCGATTTCCTAGCTAGTAGAGCCTTGGAGGACTATGAATCTTTGAATTTCGATTTTCCAAACGAGGACTTGATGTATGTGGCGAATACTGAAGAAAATCCCCAAATGGATCACGTATGGAAGTTAAATTTTGATGGAGCTTCAAATGCTACGGGTAATGGAGTTGGGGCAGTTTTGGTATCCCCAAGTGGAGATCATTATCCTGTTGCTAGCAAGTTGGACTTCGATTGTACAAATAACATGGCAGAATATGAAGCATGTATTATGGGCATTCGTGCAGCCATTGAACGGAACATCAAAGTACTGAGAGTATACGGGGATTCAGCGTTAGTGATATACCAACTCAAAGGGTAGTGGGAGACTAGAGATCCTAAGCTAATCGGTTATAGAAAACTAGTTCTTGAATTGGCTGAGGAGTTTGACGATATCACCTTCTATTACCTCCCACGGGAGGAAAACCAAATGGCTGATGCATTAGCTACTCTAGCTTCGATGATTCAGGTGAATAGACTTGAGGCAATGAGGCCTGTTCAGATGAGTATCTCTGAGACCCCGGCCAATTGCTGCAATATTGAGGAGGAGGGAAAAGATGATTGTCCTTGGTATCAGAGTATCCTACAATATGTGAAGAATCGGGAATACCCTGATCAAGCGACAGAGAATGACAAAAGAACTTTGAGAAAGATAGCCATTGAATATGTCTTAGATGGAGAAGTGTTATACAAAAGAAGGAAGGATCAAGTACTGTTAAGATGTGTGGATGCTGTGGAAGCCAAGAAAATTTTGGAAGAAGTCCATGAGGGTATTTGTGGGACACACGCCAGTGGTTTCACGATGGCCAGACAGATCATGAGATTTGGGTACTATTGGCCCACCATGGAAGGAGATTGTATTGATCATGCCAGGAAGTGCCACAAATGCCAAATTTACGGAGACAAAATACACGCGCCTCCTTCACCTCTTCACGTCATGACCTCTCCTTGGCCGTTTTCCATATGGGGTATGGATGCTATTGGGCCAATATCACCAAAGGCTTCTAATGGGCATCGCTTCATCTTTGTAGTAATTGATTACTTTACCAAGTGGGTGGAGGCTGCTTCATATGCAAATGTCACGAAAGCAGTAGTCAGCAAATTCTTGAAGAAGGAGATCATTTGTCGATATGGAATGCCTGAGAGGATCATATCCGACAATGCGATGAACTTGAATAATAGCACAATAGCTGAAGTTTGTAGCAAATTTAAAATTAAGCATCATAACTCATCGCTGTATCGTCCCAAAATGAATGGTGCAGTGGAGGCGGCCAATAAAAACATTAAAAGGATTGTGGGGAAAATGACTGAAACCTACAAGGATTGGCATGAGAAATTATCATTTGCTCTCCTTGCCTATCGAACATCTGTTAGAACTTCTACTGGGGCAACGCCTTTTTCTTTGGTTTATGGAATGGAGGCAGTATTACCCATTGAAGTTGAAATCCCTTCTCTACGGGTGTTATCTGAGCTACAGTTGGATGAAGCCGATTGGATCCAATCTCGGTACGATCAGTTGAACCTAATAGAAGAAAAGAGGCTAAGAGCTATTCACCATGGGCAAATGTACCAGAAACGAATGATGCGAGCCTATAATAAAAAGGTTCGCCCCCGAGAATTTCGTGAAGGGGACTTGGTACTAAAAAAGATTCTTCCTATGCAAAAGGATTTTAGAGGAAAATGGATGCCAAATTGGGAAGGCCCTTATGTTGTAAAGAAGGCCTTTTCTGGTGGAGCTTTGATCCTATGCGAGATGGATGGCAAAAGTTTACCAAATCCTGTAAACGCAGACTCCGTCAAGAAATACTTCACTTGAAAGAAAGCGGAACCAAAGTGAAAACCCGTGAAGGGCGCTTTGCTTCCTAAAAAAAAAAAACTTTGGAGAGGCTAAGGTGAAAACCCGTAAAGGGCACTTTGAGGCCAAAAAGGGCTTGAGTCGAAAACCCGAAAAAGGCGACTCAAGTATTGGGCAGGATTGGAACATCAGGATTTGAGCGGATCAAATTTTGATCAGGGGCATATGATGATCTTGCTTTACCAATAAGAAAGGATATGCAACGTCTTGGAACAGTGACAGAGTATTGCAGATCTCCTGAACACATGTCAAACTCAGAAGGGTCTTCGGAAAGTTTGTACAGAGAAACTCAAGCTGCGATAACTGGGGCACCTAGTTCTTATGTGTATTCTTTAAAATACATTCTTTTATTTTCTTTCTTTCTTCCTTTCCTTTTGTGAAAACACACATTCTCAATCCACTTCTTTGTTACCTTTCTTTCGCCATCTTTGATGTTTTATTTGAGTTATGATCAGAACTAGCTTTATTCTTATCCATTGTTATGATATTTTTGCAAACATGTTGCATAGGAATAATGATTAACGAACTAATGAAACTTTCAGGAAAGAAGTTTTGCACATTACTCTGGAAAATTTCTAAATAATATAGGGACCTGAAACATGACTATTGTTTAGAAAATACCAAGTTTAAAGGGTGAAATATCTAAGAAGGAAGAGTCTAAGCTAAAGACTATCCTTTCAGATTTTGTTGTCTAAAACATTGATTGAACAAAATGACAAGCTGTCGTGTTAATTACAAAGCTTAAATGAACAAGCGAGCAATGATCATCAGGCAATAGGAAGAGGTTACCTCGGAGAAGAGAGCCTTCACTTGCGCATAAGACTTTGGTACGACACCTTGAGAATGGTGTAGGAAACCAGAACGGTTCAGATCCTATATCCCCGAATTGTGATAAAAGAGGACAGAGGAAAAGCCACATATTTCCACCCTTAGATTACTGTGAGAGAATGATGGTACAAATTTTGGCGTCCCAGTGGATATAACTTTGAGGTTTACAAGGGGGACAGTCTGGCTAAATGTTTCTTCAGAAAAATCAGTCAAGCGAGAAGGCGTTGTAGCACATCAGTCACAAAACCTTGATAAACTTCGAGTAGTGATAACCTAAGCGAGATCATTCTCGGAAAAATAAAATTCTGCATTCATGCAAACACCATTCACATATGTCTAGTTAGGAGCATTTGTTTCATTTTGATCATGTCATCCTAATCATTAGGCATAATTAGGTTTATTATACAGGTCTTATCTCCCTGAGGTTACAGTGGAGTAGACCGGAGAATTTCAGATCTTATCTCCCTGAGGTTACAGTGGAGCAGATTGAAGCCAGAGATCTTATCTCCCTGAGATTACAGCGGAGCAGATCGAAGACACTATCCTATCTCCCTGAAGTTACAGTGGAGCGGATTAAAATAAGAGATCTTATCTCCCTGAGATTACAGCGGAGCAGATCGAAGACACTATCCTATCTCCCTGAAGTTACAGTGGAGCGGATTAAAATAAAGGATCTTATCTCTCTGAGGTTACAGCAGAGTAGATCGCATCAAGTCTTATTTCCCTGAAGATGCAGTGGAATAGACTAAAAACAACAAGTCATGTCCCCCTAAAGTTGTAGCGGAGCGGACAGTAGATAGCAATTCATATCATGTCTAATCTTATTCCTCTAAAGTTGTAGTGGAATAGATGGAAGCGAAGTCACAAACCTTGTCTCTCTGAAGTTGCAGTAAAGCAGGTTGAAGTCACGAATCTTATCCCCTTGAAGTGTAGTGGGGCAAGTTGAAAATATGAGTCCGATCTCCCTGAAGTTGCAGTGGAGCGGGTCAAAATGATGGACCTTACCCCCTGAAGTTACAACAGAATGGATTGAAGCCACAGGTCATATCTCTTCTTGAAGTGCAGTGGAATGGATTGAAGCAACAAGACACAGTGGACTGGAGTGAAGCTACTGGAAGAAAAGCACCACGACAAGTCCAAAACAGGCGAGCCCGGGCAAAATTGGCCTTTCTTGGTCTTTGCTCTATTCTCGTTACACGACAACGAGCAAAGAGGGGCAGCTGTAGCAGCCCAATTTCGCCCGGCCCAGGCAAACAAACCCAAAATAACCCAATTACAAACCCAAATCAGAGAGCCCAAAAAAAAAAAACCCGAACGGCCCAATACCCGAACCCAATGGACAAGCCCACATCAGACTAGGGTTTCAGAGACTGAAACCCTAGTGCCCCACTTGCACCTACCGCCGCTGTCAATCACCTCAGCCTACTGCCTTCAGCCGCACCACTTGCCCTTTTGACCTCCACGCCGCCGCCTTCATTTCCTCTCTGTTGCCGTCGCCTCTAGCAACCACCAACTCTGCCACCTAACCCATCAGCATCAAATCACTCTGCAAACAAGGGGGAAACACGCAAAGTAGCAAATAATAGAGAAAATAGAAATGGATCGGCTATAAAAGCCAAACACTATGTATTTTTCGAAAAAAAAAGGAACAACACCAGTGAATATAAAAAAGGATCAAAATAAAAGGTTGATTCTGTCTCTTTTTCTATTCTTGCGATTTTGTTTTCTTTATTTTCCTTTTATTTTATTTTTGTTGTTTTTCTACAATCTTTCTTAACGAAAACTAAACTAAAAAAGAAAATACCTGTTGGATTCGGAGGCTAGAGTCGGAGCCCTCCTTCGTCGTCACCGGAGTCGAATGGGGAGGAAGGTTTCTTCCTTTTATACTCGGTCCCTCGGTTGAGAAGGCCTAGCCTTCGAGGACACTGAAAGAAGGGTTGGAAAGCCCATTTCGCGCAACTCCGGCCACCGGCCGTGGAGGTGGTGCGACGGAGGCCTGAGTCTAAGGCTAGAAGTCGTGAGGGAGAGAGGGAAGAGGATGAGACTCAGTTTTTTTTAAGGAAAAGGCAGAAAATGAAGCAAAAAAGAAAAATTTTTATTTTTATAAGCATTTCAAAACGGCGCCGTTTTGCGCCATAGCCCCAGGCGTTGAAACGACGCCGTTCCAACCTGACCCGCGCGGTGACCCGACCCGAGGGGAGGGTCCGCGTGTTTTCGCTGGATGGGCTATTTGCGCGCTCAGTCCCTCCAGTTTTAAAATGCATTGCAATTCGGTCCTTTTTGCTATTTCCTTTTATTTTTAATCTATCCCTATAATTTTAATTTTATTTCCATCTGGCCCACTGCTGCGCTGCGTTTTGAGGCGATTGGGTTATTTGCCCATTTGATCCCTTCGCTTTTACGCGCGCTTGCAATTAGGTCCCTCCGCCTTTTTTATTTTTAAATTGGCCCAGAAACTTTGTTTTATTTCGATTTAAGTCCCTTTTAATCATATTTTTTTCTTTTGCTCATTTATTTATTTATTATTATTATATCATTATTATTCATATATATATGTGCTTATATACTATAATATATATGTCTAAAATTATTACGAATCTATATATTTATAAACTTTAATATTTATCTAATAATAATATTATATTATATATATTCAATATTTTTTATATCTATCCTGCTTTTTATTTATTTAATATCTATATATTTATATACATATACTACATAATATTTATACCTACGCATATACAATATAATACACGTGCATACGAATATTTTATTTCTATTTTATGAGCATTTCTATTTCCTTATTTATGTATATACATGTATTTTATAATTATATACTTCTTTTTGTATTTAACTTTATGTTTTTACCCCGTGTAATTTGTTTCTAACATACATACATATATATATCACCATTTTATTCATTATTATAATTATCATTTCATGTTGATTTATTTATCTACATGTTCGTTATTATTTGCTTAAATGTCTTTATTCTTGTTTGTTTATTTTTTATTTTTGTTGACTTTTTATTATTTACCATGCATAAGAATGTAATTTGCTTTCACTATGGTTTTGTGTTTTATCTTACTTGATGTAACAATTTTTTTTTTAAAATGGCATTTCGTGTTTGGATTCGAGAAAATCGTGCCCTAACTTACTGGGTTTCGATTTTCTCGATGAATCTAAATACACGAATCTTTTCAAAATCAAGTTTTAAATGATCTCGAAATTTAAAAAAGGGGGTCGCATCCTAACTTACTGGTTATGATGTCATTTTAAATTCAAGATGGCTAAAATTTCTTAAATAAACTTTTTCATTCGCGTATCGAGAATTTGAGATATTGTATTCTAACTTACTGAATATGATTCTTTTTCTCGAATAACGTGAAATATCCTCCTTTTCTTGAAAATTTTTAACATTTTAATAAAAGGATTGTATTTTTAAAATTCTTTTAAATTCTCAATTTTCGACATTAAGACATTAAGTAATCAACTAAGGTACCAATTTTGGGTGTATCGAGGGTGCTAATCCTTCCTCGTGCGTAACCGACTCCCGAACCCGTTTTTCTGAATTTCGTGGACCAAACCTGTTGTTTTAATAAAATCAAACCGTTTATTAAAAACAACTACTTTTCAAGGTGATCCAATCACACCTCATAAAAAAAAGGATTGGTGGCGACTCCCGTTTCATTTTTCAAAACCCAAGTCGACCCCGTTTTCCATCAAAAAAATGGTACCAACATCTGAAATAAGGCAATATCTAATATTTGGGGAATTCGGAAAATCATGCTCAATCGTACTGGGTATGACTTTTCCGGTGAACCAAATATTTGGATAACCTTTTATAATTTTAATATGAGTTTTCAAAAGTTGAAAATTAATCGCGTTTTTAAAGGTATAAGGGATCATATCCAATCGTGCTGGGTATGATACTGCACATTTTTGAAACGAGAGATTTTTTACTACTAATTTGAACTGTTCAAGCATTTTAAAAAAATCATACTTTGAAAAATCTTTTCTTTTAAGACCTTTTGGTATAAGGACAGCATCAAATCAATTAGGTACCAATTTTTGGGCGTCATGAGGGTGCTAACCCTTCCTCATGCGTAACCGACTCCCGAACCCACTTTTTTTATTTTTCATGAATAATAGGTGGCTCAATCACACCTAAATCAAGAGATTGGTGGCGACTCCACATTTTTTTTTGTTTTCAAAAGTCGATTCCTATTGTTTTCAAAATAAAAAGGGTTTCGACATCATATTTAAAATAAAATTATATATATGATTTTTTACATTTATTTGATTAAAAATTTTGGATTTTTATTATTTTTAAATTTATTCAATTATTTTATTAATTAATAATATATTATGTTATTTTTATGTAAAACTTCTAAAAATATTATAAAAAATAATTAATTTCACATTAATATGGTATCATATTAATTAATATTACTTTTATTATTATATAATAAAAATAATAATTTTTTATTCTAATGTAAATTTAGTAATAGTTAACAATAAAAAATATTTTCATCAGTTCAAAAATTTCTCTAAAGGTGCTTTTTATATATTACTAGTTTTAATGTCACATGCGTTGCATATGATTTTATATGTTTATTTTTAATTTATTAAATAATATATTTTATAATTTTTTTTAAAAAAATATTTATTTTAATTAAATGATAAATGGTCTAATTTTTAATAAAAGTCTATTAATTTTGAAAAATAATTGAAAGAATAAAATAACATATTAAAAGTAATAATTTAGTAAAATATTAAGTAATTAGATAAAATAACATGTCATTGGAATATGAGTCAAAATTTCACCTATTAAAAACCGTTACTTTAATACTTCATTGCCTTTAACATAACATTTCACAACACAATAGTAAACAATATTCACAATTATGTTAATATTATTGAAATCAACTATCGAATATCAAATAATAATTCAACGTCTCAAACAATAATGAAAATTATACATTTTTTGGTGATTGAAACAAAACCTATTAAATGATAATAAAATAGAATTTTCCCTGTGTAACACTTTATATGTTATTTTGAATGAAAATGTTTTGCTAATACATATATTTATAGTGCTAAATATTAGTTTTAATTGGTCTATAATTGTAACACTAATTAAGTGAGAACTAATCTAAAATAATAAGTGTATTTTAATATTGATTCAAAGTCTAATTAAGTGATAATAACTATTATATTAATAATGAAAACATTATTCATAAATTAATTGGTTTATACATTATAAATTTGATTACTAATATATTAATATTATCTTTTTATATATAATATTAATCTCACACATTTAATTTTTATTAATTATAAATTATTGGTTTTAACATTATTAATTATTATCATATTTAAAGAAATCATATTTATATATAAAATTATATTTATTTAATTAAAAATTTTGAATTTTTATTATTTTTAATTTATCTAATTATATTTAATGATTTTATTGATTTATAATTTTATTAATTAATAATATATTATGCTATTTTTTATGTAAAACTTTTAAAAATATGAGGAAATTAATTAATTTTTAATTAATATACTATCATATTAATTAATTTCTAATTAATATTACTTTTATTATTATCACCTAATAACACTAATAAATTTTTATTTAAATATTAATTTAGTAATATAATTAACAATAAAGCTTATTCTTATCAATTCAAAAGTTTTTCCGAACTTATGTTTTTATATATACTAACTTTGGTTTTAGGCGTTTAATATTTAATTAGTTTTTTAAATTTACTTTTAATTCCAATAATTAGCGTAAAATAACATATTTTTTTGAATAATCTAATTATAGGTTCTGATCATATCTATTCTTTTTGACACAATGCCTAGAACTACCCATAGCCCCTCCCCAACCCATAAATAGGAGGATAACATGCCTCAACACACTCGAACCCACATGCTCCTGCATTTGTAATGTAACACCCCAAACCCGACTTAAGCGTTATGGCCGAATCTGGTGATGTCACATGGAATGGATTTTGAAACCGAACTCTTAAGTTAAATCATTCCAGTTAGGTAACCTTGATTTAAATTGAAAGAATCACGCACTAGATGTTTTGTCTCAAACTTGTCCTTTTTAAGCAGAAGTTGTTGTAATAAATTAATTTAGGAAAAACCATTTTTGTTGGGTTGCCGTTTAAATAACCATAAAACAATATAAAGTTTCGAAGCAGGAACCAAACAGTCCAAGTCCAGAATTACATCAAAAACCAACCAAGTAATAAATTTGAAAATTTGCGAAAAACAGTCTAAGATTTTACGTGTGGCCACCATAGAGTCCTCCGCTACACCGATCCGTCAAGTCTGGGGATTACCTAGACAGATTAAACAGAAAAGGGTGAGTTTCACAACTCAGTGTGTAATCCCTATAGATATCAAATGTACAGAGTAATCACTAGAAATCGGAAATCACAGACTGGGCCAGAGCCCATTACAGAAATAGTTTGGGTCTTAGGCCACTCGGATACGGAATTAGAAATATATTAGGGCCTCAGCCCAATCAAATAAAAAATGTAGATCAGAATATTAGAATCCTACCTACCAGCCTCTACACACCATCTCTGTCCAGCCCTACACACCATGTAGGGATATAATCAACCCACCCATCCCGACACACTATGCTGTACAGAAATGCAGCACATAAACCGAATAATGCAACTGAGCTGCCAGATAACAAGCTTAAATCCCTTCAGACACTTCTTCCGAAATATCATCAACCCTCCCCGATGCAATGCAACATACCAAATATGACATACAACATGCAAATAACCGATCATACATTCAGTTCAGTACAGATATCATGCTCAGTCAGACACTATATAATCAGATCACATAAATAAGTGTCTAAGTAATGCTTACCAACCCTACAGTAGGTCCACAGTCGACTTGGGTGACCCGTGCAACTTTATAGATCATTTCAGAAAAATAGACTCACACGCCCATGTGGCCTGCCCTTGTGGGCCCACTTGTCTATGCTGCCCACACGGCCCAAATTGGCCTTCGCCGTATGGAACACATGATTTGGCCCAGAATTCCACACGCCCTTGTGGGCCCACACACCCATGTGGCCCACACGGCCTAATTTCGTCTAGCCTGTGTGTCACACACAGCCTACCTGGCCATCACACGGCTATGTCTAGCACCCATAGCCTGGCCTCATCAATCACACGACCGTGTTGTCGTATACGGCCTACCACATGGGTGACCACACACCCATGTGGTGTCGACAACATGATTTTTTAGCTTTTCGCTGAACCCTGTTTCCTACGTTTTGGGTACATACCTATTACAGGTTGATGCTGAAACGAACCCCAAACACTCTAGAACCTATGTTCGACCAAAGTATCATCTAATTAATCTCCTAATTCACGATTCTAAAAGTTACCATCAAAAGGAACATTCCCCTTAATCTAACAACGTCATTATCTTGAGCAAGTAATGGTAATTTCGCAACACTCAATCCCTGACTGGCTGTCTACCACCTCTTATCTTTCACCTAAATACCAAAATCAGCCCCTATTAAGTTCATTACAATTATGAAACACACTTAATCAACTCACAAACAAGGCTCAAAAGCGCGAAAACTATGATCCTCAGTCACTTGTTTGCAGAAAGAATGAATAAAATAAAAATAAAAGAAACAATAATGATAGTGAAGTAGAGAGAAGGATTTCGGCAGGGAGAATGGAATAGAAAAACAAATGAAACGTCAGAAACTTTGAGAGGGTGAGAGAAAAATGAAATTTTGAAAAAACAAAGGAATAACTGATAATTCCAATATCTCATCTCCCTTTATTTTACTCCAGCAACTACCCACTACTTAGAATTCCTATTTGACCGAAACTCTTACGGCTAAACAAATAAAAATAGACTCCCATGCTCACGCAGGGATTTGAACACAAGACCTTTAGCAATCTAACACTTAACTTAACCACTAGACCAGTAGGCCCATTCTGATACGGTTTAACAAATACTTAAATATAAGCCTATTAAGCAAGGTGAAGGCTTTATTCAGAAAAATACCAAAATTTACCCAATGAAAGACTTGAACTTGGAATTTCTTAGACACCCCCAGAACACTTAACCACTAAAGCAAATATATAGTTGTGTGTCATAAAATCACAAAAACAAAAATATAAATTTGGGAGCGTTACAACTCTACCCCCTAAAAGAAAATTTCGGCCTCGAAATTTACCTGATCAGAACAGATGAGGATACTACTGATGCATCGCATCCTCAGGCTCCCACGTGGCCTCCTTAGTACTTTGAATTCGCCACAACACCTTCAATAAAGGAATAGATTTCCTCCTCAGAACCTTAACGTCGCAATCTAGAATCTGAACCGACTCCTCCTCGAAGGTCATATCTGGTCGAACATCAATCTCTTCAACTGAAACAATATGCGTGGGATCAGAGCGGTAGCGCCTCAACATCGAGAAGTGAAACACATCGTGGATACGGTCTAACTCTGGAGGTAGCTCCAACTGATAAGTAATCGGTCCCACTCCTTCAGAATACAGTACGGCCCAATAAATCTAGGGCTCAGCTCGCCCTTACGATCGAACCTCAGAATCTTCTTCCATGGCGAGACCTTCAGAAACACGAAGTCCTCCATAGAATACTCGATCTCACGCCTCTTCAGATCTGCATAAGATTTCTGCCTATCCGACGCCGCTTTCAATCGATCTCAAATTAACCTAACCTTATCCTCTGTCTCAGAGACCAACTCAGGACCTAGAACACGCTGTTCGTCCAACTCAATCCAGTATAAAGGAGTGCGACACTTACGACTATAAAGTGCCTCGTAAGGTGCCATCTGTATTCTAGACTGATAACTATTATTGTAAGTGAACTCTGCCAACGGTAAATACTCCTCTCAACTGCCTCAGAAGTCAATCACACAGCTTCTCAACATATTCTCTAATATCTGAATCACCCTATCAGATTGACCATCTGTCTGAGGATGGAAAGCAGTACTGAAGTCCAACCTTAAACCTAGAGCCTCATGTAGCTTTTTCTAGAACCGAGACATGAAGCGAGGATCCCTATCAGATATGATCGAAACCAGCACCTCATGCAGTCTCACTATCTCGGACACATACAATTCAATCAGCTTCTGCAGTGAGTAGTCAGTACGAACCGGTATGAAATAAGTGAACTTAGTCAATCGATCCACAATGACCCATATTGAATCTTTCTTAGTGGGTGTGAGGAGTAACCCACTAATGAAATCCATAGTCACTCGTTCCCACTTCCAAAGGGGAATCTTAATCGGCTGAAGAAAACCCGAAAGCGACTGGTGCTCAGCCTTAACCTGCTGGCATGTTAAGCATCTAGTCACAAAATCAGTAACTTCCTGTTTCAGCCCTGGCCACCAGTACAAATCACGGATATCTCGGTACATATTGTTCCCACCGAGATGCATAGCATAAAGACTATTATGCGCCTCCCTCAAAATCGACTATTTTAAATGCTCATCATTCGGTACACAAATCAGACCGCGGAAATAAAGTACCTCATCACCGCTTACCCCAAAATCAGTAGTGCCACCATTCTCAACTTGACAAAACCAAAATCTATGATACTTATCCCCTAACTGTTTACCTCGTGTCTATTCAATCCAGGTTGGTTTAACCTAAAGTTTTGCCAACAGACTCCCATCGTCGAAAAGGCTGAGTCAAGCGAACATCATTCTCAGATCGGTCATAGCCCTATGGCTCAACGCGTCGGCCACTACATTGGCCTTGCCTGGATGGTACTCAATGGTACAATCATAATCTTTAAGCAACTCCACCCACCTACGCTGCCTAAGATTTAACTCCTTCTGAGTGAGAAGATACTTGAGGCTCTTTTAATTAGTATAGATAGTACACTTCTCACCGTACAGGTAGTGCCTCCAAATTTTCAAAGCGAAGACTACCGTAGCCAATTCTAAATCATGTGTAGGATAGTTCGTTTCGTGATTTTTGAGCTGAAGAGATGAATACGCTACCACCTTACCATCCTGCATCAATATACACCCTAAACCTACGAGTGAAGCATCATTGTAAATCACGAAGTCCTTACCAAGCTTAGGCTATATCGGAGCAGGAGTCTGAGTCAAACCAGTCTTGATATTTTCAAAGCTCTCTTGCTACGAATCAGCCTAGTTAAATGGCACACCCTTACATAGCAGCTTAGTCAAGGGTGCGGCGATCAGTGAAACCCCCTCTACAAACCGTCGATAATACCCTGCCAATCCTAGAAAACTGCAGATCTCAGATACAGTCTTAGGTTGCTTCCAATCAAGACAACATCTATCTTTCGAGGATTGACTCTAATCCTCTTTACAGAGACAACATGGCCCAAAAACGTTACTTCACGTAACCAGAACTCACATTTACTGAACTTAGCGTACACTTGTTTCTCTCACAGAATCTGTAGAACCACCCTGAGATGTTTATTGTGCTCATCCTCGGTCTTCGAATACACCAGTATATCGTCAATAAATACCACCATGAATCGATCCAGATAGGGCTGAAACACTCGGTTTATCAAAACTATAAGCAATCCAAAGGGCATAACTAGGAACTTGTAATGTCCATAACGAGTCTTAAATGCCGTCTTATGCACATCAGTCTCCTCAACCCTCAACTGATGATACCTTGATCGAAGATCAATCTTAGAGAAAACTGAAGCTCCTCGAAACTGGTCGAATAGATCATCTATCTTCGGTAGGAGGTACTTATTCTTGCTGGTCAACTTATTCAGTTGCCGGTCGTTGATACACATACGCATGGATCTATCCTTCTTTTACACAAACAGCACTGATGCTCCCTACGGAGACACACTCGGGCAAATGAACCCACGATCTAATAATTCCTTAATCTGAGCTTTAAGCTCGGTAAGCTCTTTTGGTGCCATTCGGTAGGGAGCGATAGACACCGAAGCTGTACCCGAAATAAGTTTAATCCCAAATTCCACCTCTCGATTCCGAAGTAAACCCAGTAGTTCATCAGAAAAGACGTCTGAAAAGTCCTTACTGTACTGTTATCCTTCACTGAAGAATCCCCCGAATCAAAAACATTGATGTAGGCCAGATACGCCGCACATCCCTTATACACTAATTTTTTCGCCCTCAAAGCAGAAATCACATTCGATAAGTAGTTTAGACGCTCCCCAATTATGACTACTTTGTCATCCCCCTCGGTTCTCAAAACAACCTTCTTAGACGCACAGTCCAGACTCACTTGGTGCTTAACTAACCAATCCATCCCCAGAATTAAGTCAAACTCCTCAAACGGAAGCTTCACCAAATCAACCAGAAATACTATCCCTTGAACCTCCAACGGAACGTCTCTATATTGTAACATCCCTAAATAGGGCCTAGTTAGAATAGTGGTTTCAGGACCACAAATCCGATATCAAAATATTATTTTATGATTATTATGAGGCCTAGAATATGAGTATATGCATGTGTTAAAGTTTCATGAAGAAATTCTAAATCTAAGATGTCCAATTAAAAATTAGGGACTAAATTGAATAAATTGCAAAACTTGATTTCTAGAAGCAATTTGTATGAAATTGCTTTAGATTATGAATTAGAAGGTTTTGGAGAGCAATTTGCCCAAATTTTAATTTTTTGGACAAAAATAGGCTTGCATGGATGAAATTTTAAAGAAAGTGCAGAGGGCATTTTGGTCATTTGTCATTTTAATGAATTAAAATGGGAAAAATCAAGCCAAAATCAGCCATTTTCTCCTTCATCCAGCCGAAAATTTGGGGTTCTCCATAGCTAGGGTTTCAAGTTTTCCAAGCTCAATAGTAAGTGCTCCCAAGCCCCGTTTTTCATGCTATTTGTATTTTTGAAATCCCGGTAGCTTGCCCTCTCCATTTCTACCAAAGTATCATCCAATTAATCTCCTAATTCACGATTCTAAAAGTCACCATCAAAAGGAACATTCCCCTTAATCTAACAACGTCCTTACCTCGAGCAAGTAATGGTAATTTCGCAACACTCAAGCCCTGACTGGCTGTCCATCGCCTCTTATCTTCCACCTAAATACCAAAATCAGCCTCCTATTAAATTCGTTACAAATATGAAACACACTTAATCAACTCACCAACAAGGCTCAAAAGCGCGAAAACTATGATTCTCAGTCACTTGTTTGCAGGAAGAACGATTTTTAAATGTATTTAAATCAATAAAATTAACAATTTTCCTTATATTTTATGTTTAGAGTTGTATTTAAATGATAACTATATTTTAAAATTAGTTAATAATTATAATTTAAATTCTAAATGTGTAATTATTATAACTTCTATTAAATAATAATTATTTTTAAATGTATAATTATCAAAATTTCTATTTTCTTTCAACTTTTTTATCTAATAATTCTAAATTATATATTATAATTATTGTTAAATATGAATTTAATTTATGATAAAAAATACAGGATGTTTTCATCAATTTTCAAACTTGTGTTTTATATATTATATAGATTATAGATAGATAAAATATATATTTATGATTTATTTATGTACGTAATTTATATATAATTTTAGTATACAATACACATATATATTGTAGAAAGCAGTGAGTTTTAGCAATAACAATATGAGCAGTTATAAAGAGCAATTATAACTAATAGGCGTCAGTAGTGAAGAACAAAAAAAAAAAAAAATAGCTACATATTTCGGTTTTTACCTACATTTACTCTAAAGACACAAATTCTTATCTTTAACCTTGTCCAAATAATGAATTAAGTTCTAGCACTCTTTAGTGTAACAACTTCACCTTTACTCTTACAATCTAGATCTCTTCTTCACTATTCAATCGTTTTACTTATAAAAATACGTTCTCAATAACAATTTCTAATGAACATATATATAAGAATATTTTTTTACTTGTTAACATGTAAATCAAAATATAATCATAATCCCCACTAAAGTAGCAATTAAATCAACATTTGGAATATATTAATAAAGTTTAAGACCATATGAAGATGTCCAACATAAGTCTTCAAATTAGTTGACCTAATCTCTTTAATTCGAGAGATCCGATTTGTTGTTTCAAATTATCAGTCTTGAAAAATACTCAACATAAGTCTATAAAATCAATAAAGTCATTGCTCAAAATTTTTTTTTAAAAGATTAATAATTCCAAATAATGCAAGTAATGAAACTTGAGAAGCATCAAGTATGGTTGTAATTACTATCATAACTGCCTCAACATATAATATATAGCAATGTTGTTGGAACCGAACCAAATTGACTGATTGAACTGAGAATCAGTAGGTCTGACAATTCAACTACCCCTGTTAAACCGAGTAATAAACAAACAGATAAAATCCAGTTAACGCGAGTTAAAAGCCAGATAAAAAAGAACTAATTATACCTATATTTGATTTATGTATTATATAATGGAAAATAAGGAATCAAATAGTCAAAAAGATGGGAAGATTGCATAAAAAAGAATATGGAAAGATGGTAACTTGGTAAAAGATTTTTATTATTATTAAGAAATTGGAATATATATATATGATTTTAACGTTTAAAGGTGGGTTTACGAATTTTTAATCAATGTGCAATATATAACCTTAAATTGGATTTACAAAACTTCAATAATGGGCTTTCAGATTTTATAAACAATTGAATTTTAATAAGGTATAATAGGCCTCCAATTTTTTTTAAAAATTATTTTAATTATTCTTTTATCTTTTTTAATTTTTTAATTTACGTTGTTTATCAAATAAAAGTTAACATGTGTTAACTTTGTTAACGTGGCAGTTCGCGTGTATATACGTCATCTATTAATTAATTTTTTAATTCATTTTTAATTTTTTTAATGATTTTTATATTTTTTATTAAAATTTTAAATTAAAAATTAATTATTTGTTGATGTGATATTCACGTGGCAACCCATGTGTATCTCACGTCAACAAAGTTAACAAATATTAATTTTTCTATCATTTTGATGTGATTTGACAAACAACACAAGTTAAAAGACTAAAAGAGGCGAAAATTAAATGGATGGCTAAATGACATTTTTTATAAAGTTAGAGGGTCAAAAAAATCATTATGCCTTTCAATAATAAACCATTTAAACTGAAAATTGACGGTCTAAACGGTTTGATCATCAGTCTAGTTCTAAAAATATTAGCATATAAACAAAATCTTTTAAAAAACGAAATGATACAAATAATATTATAAAAGTAAAATAACAATTTTAAAAGTTAGGCGAAGCAAAGTGGGTAAGAATGAGCAAAAGTCGAATAAATCTAATTAGACCAATTGAGCCAAGCAAATTCAGTCAAATCGATTCGATTAAGTTGACTTTGATTTTGTATTGGTTGGAGAAGTCGATCAAAACATGTTAATTCAATTCAATTTCGATTTTGAACTAAACAAACCTAATTATTTGACTTTATAAATACCTAATTTAAATAAAAAATACTAAAATATATTACCCAATCAAAGCCAAATAAAAAATAAACTTAATACCCAAATACATAACCAAAACTCAAATCTAAAATAAAAAAATAAACCCAATACTCGAAAACAATTAAATTCTAACCCAATTTAAAGAAATTTTAATTTTAAAAAATTAAACCTGCAAAAAATTTAGTTTACTTGATTCTTTTTAATAGTAGAGGGACTAATTTGATCTAATCTCTATAATAGAACTTGGCAACAGACTTGTTTAAGGGTAGGTGACCTGCCATCAATTGTAGTGGTAGTTTAAGTACTTTTCGGCACTTAACAAGCTTAATTTCGAGGCATCTTAATATTAATTATTTCATTTTCAGTAGTTAGTAGCTAAGTAATAAAAGTTAATAAAATAAGTTTTTTTGACATATTTTTTAATGTTAGTGACCTATTAGGTCGACACGGGCCTTAGGTAGGTTTAATTTATGTATTTAAGTGTGCATGATGCTTATTTAGGCCCAACAGATGTAAGAACTTGGGATGAGTGTTGCACAAGCTTCCCAAGCCGTGAAAGCATGACAGGAACGTCCAAAGCCACAAAATAACTACTATAGCGCGACATGATATGTAACAGCCCGTTTTTGAGTCAAATCGGAACAGTGATTTTGAGACCACAAATCCGAGGTAAAAATATTTATTTTATTATTTTATTAAATTTTACAGCATGATAGAATTATTGAATGAAAGTTTCGTAAAGAAATTTTATTGTTTGAATGGTTAATTCGGTAAAAAAGACTAAATCGCATAAAGCGTAAAACTTGTGTTCTATTAGCTAAAAGTGTCAAATAGCTATAGAACATTAAAATAAAGGTCCTTAACTGGAAATAGGTCATTTATGGGTTAGTGGATGATGATAGCATGACAATTGGTGCAATTTATAATAATTTTAAAGGTTAATTTAGTAAATTAGTAAATAATGTTAATATTAATAATAAAATAACAAAAGCCGCCATCTTTCTTCTTCAAATTTTCCACCGAAATTTCAATGAACAAAAGCCATGGGAGAAGTTTGACATTCGGCCAAGTTAATTTACAAGCATGTAAGCCCATTTTTGTTCAGTTTTTAATGATTTCTACGTTTTGAGATCGTTGCTTCGAATTCTAGCTAGCCCGTACCTTAGATTTTGAAATTGTTAAAGATTTAACATGTTTCTATTGTTGAATGTTTGAGTAATTTGATGGTTGATGATGGATTTTGAATAATTGTTGATAGTTAAACTAGTTTTCTAAAGTGATTTTTGACAAAAAATGTCAAAAAGGAATTAATTTGTGAAAATGTAAAATTATGTGGGTAAAAGTGTGAATAAATAAAATATATGGGCTTCCAGGGACTCTATTAAAGTTCGGCTAAGCTTGGGTGGTACTAAATTGCATGAATTTGCAATATTAAGTGTTAAGGACTAAATTGTAAAAAGGGTAAAAGTTTAGGGGCAAATGTGTAAATTTTCCAAAATATGAATTATGGGCTAAATTGAATAGACTGAATACTGAATGTACTGAATTTGATAATATATAGATCAAGATAAGCTGAGATCAGAATTAGATCGGGGAAAAAGAAAAGTGGACGAATAGCCGATATTTGCTATCTGAGCTATACGAGGTAAGTTCGTATAATTAGAATCGAACTTTTAAATACTTGTAATTATTTGAAATGTATGTATAAAATCGATTAATTGATATACTTAGAATAAGAATGCCTTATTGATATAGACTGATAATTCCCGAGCCCCGTTTGAACCGTATGAATTCGTAAGATACGAGTGACATGTCACTAGGGTTACCGTTTTGGTCGAGATCCTGCATGTGTTGCGGACTCACCGTAGCTCGAATGAGCTTATCGATATATCAGCTCGTAAGAGCTTACTGTTTTCAACTTGTTGGAGCTTACTATTTCTGCTTATAAAAGCTTACTGTTTTTAGCTCGTTAGAGCTTACTGTTTCAGCTCAATAGAGTTTACTGTCCATCAGCTCTGGGGGAGCTTACTGTTCATAGCTCGAAAGAGTGGAAAATGATAATGAATTGACAGATTACTGATTTATACGTAATGTATATTACCCGAGTATCCCTCGATATTCTAATAGGTTCAACGAGCATAAATACTGTTTATTTGGATGAAATACTGTTTATATGGATGAGCTACTATTTGCAAATGAATTATTGTTTAAATGATTGACAATGAAATGTTACTAATGTTGTACATAATATATGAATTTGGTATAATGCAATGTATTGAGTATTGAATTGAAATAATAGATGGTTACATGTACTTATATGGCTAACTTGTTGGTGAATGTTTGTGTTTAGACATTTGGAAATTGAGTTGAGTATACTTTATTTATTGCTTTAATTGTATAAATGGTAAGTTTAACTTTGAATTATACAGGCTTTCTAAGCTATAAAGCTTACTCTCTTTCTTTTTTCATGTTTTATACAGGTTTGTTAACTCGCTCGTTCCGGAGAAGTCAGAGTTATGCATCACATTATCCAATTGCCGATTGGTACTTTTAAACTTATGGATATAAGTAAATATGGCATGTATAGGCTAGTTATAAAGATGATAGTTATGTTCACTTGAGATGGTGATTTTGGTTCATGTTGTGATAAGTCTAATCCATGTGATTTGGCTAAACTTGATATTATGTTTTGGTATGTTTTGGTAAATATTATATGAAATGGAATTTTGCAAATGTGTCTTATTATTTGGTAAGCTTATGAATGGAAATTGTATGGTATTAGTTAAGTATTTGAATACTATGTGGAATTGGTATAATTTGTGTATGGAATGTTGTGGAATGGTTGCCTATTGGGTTATAAAATGTTACCATTTATGCTTGTGTATACATGTGAAAATAGGGTCACATAATGGCTTTGCGAATAGCCTATTTTTGTCCACACGGGCAGAGACACGAGCATGTGTCTCAGCCGTGTATGACACACGGTCATGTTATACGGCTGTGTGTCCCCTAGTGTTGATATTAAAATGAAGTCAGTATACTCCACACGGTCTCACACACGGGTGTGTGAGTTAGCCGTGTTGCATAAGTCAGTATACCCTATAGGATTGGCACGGCCTAGTACACGACCTGCCATACGGGCGTGTGTGGCCATTTTGAAGGGCACACGGGCTAGACACACGGGCGTGTGGTTGGTCGTGTGACCCAAGTCAGTATACCCTCCAGTTTTCACACGGCTTGGCACATGGGCGTGTCTTCAGCCGTGTGATGCAAGTCAGTATGTATGCCATGTTTCCACACGGCCTAAGTCATGGACGTGTAACCCTTGAAGTGTTGAAATTTTTCTAAGTTTCCAAAATTTTCAAATGCTATCAGTTTAGTCCCGAACCACTTCTAAAGAATGTTTAAGGCTTCGTAGGCCTTATAAAGAGACAAGATGATTCAGTTAAATAGTATTTGAATATGAATGCATAAATGTATAAGTTATGTAGGTTAAATGATGTGTATTGATCGGTAATACCTCGTAACCCTACTCCTGCGATGGATACGGGTTAGGGGTGTTACATGACCCCTATGTTGAGCTATAGGGGTGTTACCTGAATATGGGTCACAAGCAATGATAACATTAGCGGTCGTGTTTAATCGATCATAGGCTAGAGGCTTGCATTGCTGACATTAGGAATAGGAAATTCCATTAGGTTAATTTAGGTTTATTTAATTTAATTAGTTTAATTACTCTTTTAATTTGGATTCACACTACTAATTCGTGGCTTAATTAAATTAGAAATTATTTTTTATAATTAATTTAACAATAATTTATTCAATCCGCAATTCCTTGGGTACGATCCTCAAAATATTTACCAGTGTTTCATTGTAAACTTTATTATATTACAATTTGGCTTGTACTCTTGCAGATACAACACTTTAATTTTTATTTATTTATTTGCATGATTTTAACTATAAACAATAACATGTTTATAGACGGTTAAGTTGTTGGCGTCATTGCCGAAGATTATGACAGTGAAATTTTTATTAGATTGATTACTGTAAAATAATATTAATCGAAAGACAAACGAGCTAGATAGTGTTCTAATTTTTTTGTACATAATTAAATATTTTTATTTTGAATTTTTTTAGTTAATTAAATATTTTTGAACTTTTTTATTTACCTTGTTGATTATCAAATTTAATCATGAATATTGGTTTTTATAGGTCTGTGTACGAACTATCCAAATTGAGTTGGTTGTACAAAGTGTAACACCCCTAACCCGTATCCGTTGTTGGAATAGAGTTACAGAGCACTACCAGAGTTTACATTTAAAACTACCAAAATTTAAACCATATAATTCACAACATCAATCATAGCAAAATCAATCAATAACATACAAATTGTCCTTTATAAGAGTCGTCGAGGCCCTAAAAATAGATTAGGAACGAATCGAGACTAAATCAGGAACATATAAAATTTTTAGGAAAAAGATGAAAATTTTCAAACTGCAAGGGTCACACGGCCGTGTGGACATTCGAAGTAGGGACACACGGCCGTGTCCCAGCCCTTGTCTGTGCTCGTGTAACTCACTGACTTAGGTCACACGGCTGAAACACATGCCTGTGTGGACAAAAAAAGGCCATTTCCAAGCCAATTTTCTCACCCATTCAAGCACATACCTACAACCAAATTTCCACATATAACAAGCCTTCAAATTGCACTAATACCATGCATCATCAAGCTACCCAATTAAGGCATATAATCATACGACCAATACGCCTAAAAGACACTTCAATCGCAACAATTAAACATGTACAGTTATATGCACAATTTGGCCAAATGTTCAACTAACCTTTAGCTAAGTTAGTGTGAAAACATACCATTTTGTTTACCTATCAAATTCATACCAAAAAGTACCAAATATACCAATTAACATTAGCATCATAAACCATATATGCTAACCACATGTTTCATACCAAAATGACTATGTTCAATTTCCATCACCTAAGCATCATAAGAACTATAAAATCAACCATCATAAGGTCACATATATATCAACATAACAACCATTACAAAGCCCATATACATACATGCCAATTTAATAACAACTCCTCCATAAGAAAGTGCCATAAACACAAGCCAAAACAATGGCTACATCATCAACCAAAAATACCTATACATGTGCATATTTGACCAATTATCACTTAACTTGTTTCCATGCCAAAATATAAAATAATTTATATATAACCAACATACCATATTAGATTCATGCCATATCTAGTTCAAAATCTTTCCAAAACATACCATATCTTGACCATGTTGAGGTCAATTCATCATATATCACTTTGGTGATTCAAACATGCTCTGACATATTATCAATTTAACAGATATCAACAAGGCACCAAATATACCAAGGCTACATCACCCAAAATGGCATATACATGCCAAACACATTAACTAACATTCAACTAATCATCAACCACAAGTTCACCTATACATGCCATTATAACCTTAACCAAAATGATATATATATATAATAGCATGTGTATTTGAGATTTAAGAATTTAGTTTTGCATGTAACTATTCCATTGATTGCAGTAACATCTTGTAACTCGGGTTTGGCAACCGAATCAGGTAAAGGGTGTTACGATCGTATTGTATTGCTCACTTGGGAACATTGAATTAGTTGATTTGTTTGCTGAGTTAGCGAATGTTGAGCCCGATCAAAATGTCATTCCATCAAATCAACAATACAGAGTTCAAGACCCGTATATAAAGTTTCGAGAGCGTCTGTTGATAGGTGACCTTCTGTAGATGAGTTTGACTTTGATCTGAATGTTGGATGGATAGAACTGTGCGATTATGGAGCGATGTTGACATGGAACGAAAATCTACACAATGCTCCGTTTGTGTATAACAATCCTAATCTAGATTTTCGTTTACAGATACATTCATTGATAACTGGTATTAATGCAGATGGTAAAGAAAGACTCGATAATAATGGTGGTTTTGATCATCGATCTGACGCCTGCTGCCACCATGGCCAATCGGTCATGCCTCGATACAACCCAAAACAATTTTTTTAATTAGCTATTTTTAAAAAAAAATTAAACCAGTGTTACTAATATGTCAAGCGACACCGATAAAAAGAAATATTTTTTCTATATTTTAAACCACTATGTATACAGCTAAAAATACAAGTATTTTTAAAGAATACATACTGATGCTACCATTGTATCAGGCGACACCACTAAAAAATATTTAATAAAAAAACCATATGATTGCATGATGATTGAGGAAAAGATAAGGTGGTGCTGCCAACCAGTCAGTCAACATCGATATTCATGGTAGAAAACATCCATTCTCAGAATTAATTTGTTTCTAATACCATTTTTGTATTTAATTATTTTTATAAAAACCTCAAAAATTGACTTACCCATGGTGTTAGAATTAAGTGACCCAAATCTTTATTTAAATAAAATATAGTGGTAAAATAAAATAAAAAGAAGAATCCATATAGAATTACACTTCTTTTATTTTATTTTAAAATAAGGTTTTTTAAACCTTATTAAACTCCATCTATTTTATATTGATTAGAATAAGGTGTTTCAGTCTTACTAGAATATGGCTTTACAAGCCTATTAATAGACATAGTCTATTCCTCTTGTAGTAATTCGAATTCGACATAGTGAATTTTCTTCTCCTCTGCCCGTGGTTTTTTCCCGAAAGGATTTCCACGTAAAATCTGTGTGTTCTTTATTTTTTTATTTTATTTTATTTTATTTTATTTTTCATAAATTAGTATCAGAGCTAGTTCAATTTTCATAGATCAGCCCTTTCAGAGATGGTAGCAACACGATTTGAAATTGAGAAGTTCGATGGTGAGACAAATTTCAATCTTTGGCAAGTTCGGATGATGGCAATTCTAGTTCAATCCGATTTGAAAAAGGTTGTTACTGGGAAAAAGCCTGAGAATCTAAATAAAACAGAATGGGAAGAGCTTGATGAAAAGGCTTTGTCTGCAATCCAGTTGTGCCTCGCGAATACGGTATGCAGGAGGTATTGATTGAGAATACCTCATCCGCCTTGTGGAAAAGGTTAGAAACTCTTTATGCGACTAAGTCTCTGGCTAATTGTTTAGTGTTGAAACAACGTCTATTTACGTTTCGCATGAACGAAGGTGAGCTTCTTAGAGATCCCATCAGTTAATTTATTACTCTTTTGAATGATTTAAAGAATGTTGAGGTTCATATTAACGATGAAGATCAGGCCATGCTATTATTGTGCTATTTACCCCCTTCATACAAGTCTTTCAGGGAGACCCTGATTTATGGCAGAGACAAACTCTCGTTCGAAGATGTGGAGGGTCATTTGTTGAGTAGAGACAAACTCGACAATGAGCTTCATTTGAATAGCAAGACAGATAGGCAAGCTTCCATTTTGGTAGCATCAAAGAAAAGTGATAAAAGGTGTCGCTATTGTAAAAAGTTAGGTCACGTCAAAGCAGATTGTTATAAACTGCAAAAAAAGCTGCTGAGAGTAACGAGGAAGATGTAGCTGGTGCTAATTTGGCCGATGAAAATGGTGATGATTTCTTGTTAGTGTTAACAAGCGACAACACCAAGCTCACGTCCGAGTGGATCTTAGATTCGGGATGTTCTTTCCACATGTGTCCCAATAAAGAATGGTTCTCCACATATAGTTCGATTGAAGGTGAAGTTGTGCGCATGGGAAACGATTCATCTAGTAAGGTAATTGGTATTGGTACTTTTAAAATTAAGATGCACGATGGGACGATTAAGACACTATCAGATGTCAGGTATGTACCTGATTTACAAAAGAATCTTATCTCCTTAAGTATTTTAGACTTGAAAGGATGCGAAATCAACATCAATTCGAGCGGCATTAAAGTATACCGTGGAGCTCTCATTTTGTTAAAAGGTAAAAGAACCGGTAGTCTTTATATTCTGGAAGGTTATACAGCGGCCGGTGAAATCGGACGTCCCTCGTCCGTTATGGAGTTGAAGTCAACTTGTTTGGAGCGGAGGCAACTTGGTCATAGGAGGGAAAAATGTATGACTGTTTCGTTGAAGAGAGGTTCTCTTTTGGATGTAGGTTTTGAAAAGTTAGGGCATTGTGTTCGTGAAAATCAGACCCGAGTTAGTTTTGATTTGGCAGTGTACAAGTCGAAGGCTAGAAGTCTTCCAATTTCTAAGCACAAATTCGACTCAGTTAATTCCCTGTATAGTTTAATATAGGCTCGTGGCAGGCTTTGGCAAAGATGGTGTTGTGGAAATATGAGTCAAGGTGGAGATTTGTTAAATATGACTTCTATTTTCAGTCAAATTTAAGAAATAATATTTCAGTTAAACTCTGTTTACTTGTTTCAATCAAATACTGATTAGTTTAGATTATTTTACTATTATTTGACTTATGAATTTAGCCTATAAATAGGCTCTTTTACAACTTTAGAAAAATACCCATTAAAGATTAGAACTCATAACACATTTAGAGAATTTTGTGAGTTCTTTATTTTCGGGTTTTCGAGATTTAGTTTTTATCTCCATCTTTTGTACTCTTCGTTCTTTTGCCATTATAGTAAAATTATCTTTGCCCGTAGTTTTTATCCTCTTTGGAGGGGTTTTTCCACGTTAAATTTGTGTGTTTAATTTTTCAATTTATTCTGCTATTTTCTTGTTTGTTGCTTAATCGGGTTGAAATCCTAACAAGAGAAGACCGCTGCTGCATTATGGAAAAGGCTAGAACAAATATGTATGTCGAAAAATTTAGCAAGAAAGTTGTATATGAAGCAGCGTCTTTATGCTCATCGTTTGGAGGAAGGTGCATCTATACACAAACACTTAACAGTGTTTAAAGAAATTCTTTCAAACTTGGAGGCCATGGAGGTTCAGTATGATAAGGAAGATCTAGGGTTGATTCTACTTTGATCGTTGCCCCCATCTTATTTAACCTTTAGAGACACGATTTTATATAACCGTGAGTCTCTCACAGTTGATGAGGTTTATGATTCTTTGACCTCATATGATAAGATGAAGCATCTTGTGATTAAACTCGATTCTCAGGGAGAGGGTTTCATTGTTCGTGAGAGATAAGATCGGAATGCTGATGATGATCGTGGAAGGACACAGGAATAGAATCCTTGCGGTAAATCTAAGGGTAGATCAAAGTCTTCAAACAGAGGTAAAACTTGCAACTTTTGCAAGAAGAAAGGGCACATTAAATCTGAGTGCTATAAGCTACAGAATAAAATTAAAATGGAGGCTGCGAATCAAAATGGAAAACAACCAGAAAATTTTAGTGAAGCTGATGTTGTAGAAGACTACAGTGATGGTGAACTTCTAGTCGCTTCTGTCAATGGTTCTAAAGTAAGCGAGGAGTGGATACTTGATTCAAGCTGCACCTTCCACATGAGTCCCAATCGGGATTGGTTTACAACTTACGAAACAGTATCAGAATGTGTTGTTTTGATGGGAAATAATGTTTCGTGTAAAATCGCAGGTGTTGGAATAATTAAAGTTAAGATGTTTGATGGAATTGTCAGAACACTTAGTTACGTACGACATGTTCCAAAATTGAAAATAAATTTAATTTCGTTGAGTACTCTTGATTCAAAAGGGTACAGATACACAGCTAAAAGTGGGGTTTTAAAGATTTTCAAAGGTTCCCTTGTTGTGATGAAAGGGCAGAGAAATATTGCCAAGTTATATGTTTTGCAGGGTTTTACTGTTACTAGTGATGCAGTTGTCGCTTCCTCTTCCTTATCAGATGATGGTATTACTAAACTTTGGCATATGCGCCTAGGGCACATGAGTGAGAATGGCATGGCAGAATTGAGAAAAAGAGGACTTCTTGATGGGCAAGGAATTGCAAAATGAATTTTTGTGAACACTGTGTTTTTGGGAAGCAAAAGAGAGTTCGATTCACCAGAGGAATCCATAACACAAAAGGAACGTTGGAGTATATTCATTCTGATCTGTGGGGGCCATCTAGAGTGCCTTCGAGAGGTGGAGTTAATTATATGCTAACATTTATTGATGATTTTTCCAGAAAAGTTTGGGCTTTCTTCTTGAAGCAGAAAAGCGATGTGTTTTCTGCATTTAAGTCTTAGAAAATTATGATTGAAAAACAGACGGGAAAACAAATAAAATACCTCCCCATAGACAATGGCTTAGAGTTTTGCTTTGATGAGTTTAATAGATTGTGCAAGTTAGAAGGGATCGTGACACACTTGACAGTTCGCCATGCTCTATAGCAGAATGGCGTTGCAGAACGAATGAATAGAACGATCATAGAGAAGGTTCGATGTATGTTGTCAAATGCTAACTTACCAAAGTTGTTTTGGGCCGAAGCAGCCTCTACTGCATGTTTTTTGATCAACCGATCCCTATCCGTTGCCATTGAGAAAAAGACTCCAAAAGAGGTATGGTCTGGTAATCTTGCTAATTATTCTGATTTAAAGATTTTTGGGTGTCCTGTGTATGCTTATGTTGATAATGGAAAATTAGAACCGAGATCCATTAAATATATTTTTCTTGGTTATAAAGCTGGTGTAAAAGGGTATAAGTTATGGTACCCTGAAAATAGAAAAGTTGTGATTAGTAGAGATGTTGTTTCTGATGAAACTGCTATGCTACCTAACTTACCTCTTAAAGACTCTTCCAATAAAGAAAATCAAAAGTAAGTGGAGCATCAGATTAATACAAAGTCAACTCCTCAAGCCAGTACAAAAATTGAGAATAGAGTTATTTCTTCACCGCAATACTCTATCGCCAAAAACAGAACTAGAAGAGAAATTAAACCTCCAAAGAAGTATGCTGAGGCTGATCTAGTTGCTTATGCTTTAAATGTGGCTGAAGATATAGATGCGAATCAAGAGCCATCTAATTATTCCGAGGCGGTTACTTGTGAAGACTCAGAAAAGTGGATGTTTGCTATGCAAAAGGAGATGGAATCACTCCACAAAAACAGAATATGGGATCTTGTGAAACTTCCTAAAGGTAAAAAGGCTATTCGTTGTAAATGGGTGTTTAAAAAGAAAGAAGGGACTCCAGGAGTTGAAGAACCCAGATATAAAACAAGGCTTGTTGCAAAGAGTTACAGTCAAATTCTAGGAGTGGACTTCACAGATGTGTTCTCCCCAGTTGTTAAGCATAGGTCGATTTGAGCTTTGCTTGGTATTGTAGCCATGCATGATTTGGAGCTTGAGCAATTAGATGTAAAAACTGCATTTTTGCATGGAGAACTTGAGGAGGATATTTACATGCAACAACCAGAGGGTTTTATAGTCTCGGAAAAAGAGGACTATGTTTGCTTGCTGAAAAAGTCCTTTTACTGTTTGAAACAGTCACTAAGTCATTTCCTATAACCAAGTTTGAGCATTGCTTAGACTTGATTGGTGTTTATTGTTGAAGTTAAACCCTTAAGGGGTTTTATGGAAGAGGTGGAGAACTTGTTCGTTGAGAGTTCACGATGAAGAACTTGTTTATTGAGAATTCGTGTCAAGGTGGAGATTGTTAGAATTAAGTAACCCGAATCCTTATTTAAATAAAATACAGTGGTAAAATAAAATAAAAAGAAGAATCCATATAGAATTACACTTCTTTTATTTTATTTTAGAATAAGATTTTTTAAACCTTATTAAACTCTATCTATTTTATATTGATTAGAATAAGGTGTTTTAGTCTTACTAGAATATGGCTTTACAAGTCTATAAATAGACATAGTCTATTCCTCTTGTAATAATTCGAATTCGACATAGTGAATTTTATTTTTCTCTGCCCGTGATTTTTTCCCGAAAGGATTTCTACATAAAATCTGTGTGTTCTTTATTTTTTTATTTTATTTTATTTTTCACACATGGAAAATTAAGAAAATTATGTGAAAGATTTCGAAATTTCATGTCAACTTTCTGTGAAAAATCTAACAACAACTTTAATTTCAAGAAATTTGATGATTAAATTAAGAAATTAATAGTTAAATCACTAAAATAAATTCAATAGTGTAGTGACATTTATATACTTTACCCTTTTATTTAAGATATAAATAAATGGTGAATGTATTTTGCAAGGCCCCTTATCCGGCTTGCCCATAATTATGTAGAAAAAGACGGATGAGGAGTTCAATTGAAACAGACATTGGCCATTGCTACTTGTAGTTTGACTTTTTTATTATATCTTCATTATGGCTTGCAAATTAAAGAAACTGGATATGGTTATAGACCACGGTTTTACAATTCTACAGCTGGAATCAAGAGTTTGGAGCCAATGAGCCGTCAGCTTAGCCGATAAATATTGTGCAACGTCTTACACGTGTAAATCAGGTAACTCAAATTATTTTATCTACTGAATCAATTTAATGTTTATGCTATTAAAAAAAATTCAAATAAGTTCAAATTATAATAAATTTAACTTTAATTATATAAAAATGTCTTAAAATTTTTCAATTAGAATTAAGTTTCAAACAAAAGATTTTATTTATATAACTATAAAAACTTTAAAAATATTAACTTTGTTAAATTGTAAATGTTAATTCTATTTCAATTTGCCATTATTTGATTCATTTTAAGTTAAAATGTGTCTATAGTTCCTATACTTTTCGAACATTAGGAATATAGTCTTTATACTTGAATTTCTAGAAATTTAGATCCTCTATTTTTAGATTTCAAAATTTAGGTCAATTGTTAGTACTGTTAATTTTGTTGATGTGACATTTTGAAATAAAAAAAAAAACTACTCATTTGGTAGCCATATAATTAAAAAAGATGTTGTAATTAACCTAATTTTAACAAAAAAGAAAATAATAGTATGAACAATTGAACTTAAATTTTAAAATTTGAAAAAGTAGAGGTACTAAATTATTAGAAATACAAGTATATAGACTAAATTTCTAATTTTTAAAAAGTAGAGAGACTTTAAGCATATTTAGTTGTAGTGGGACTAATTTAATCATATCCCTATAATAGGACATCCCAAATACATTCACCAATAGCTTCAAATAATGATTCAAATGGGATAAAAATTCAATTCTTTGTATTGATTTTATAACTTCAATTTTTGTTAATTCAATTAAAAATTTGATTGTAAAATAATTTAAACTCAAAAACAGGTTTGAGGTTAAAATGATTTGATACAAATTTAAAGTTTGAAATGATTGGAACTCGAAACCTAAATCCATAACAACTTTAATGGGTGAAATTGCAGCTGAGTGCAATGCATAATTGGCAAAGATAAGGAATAAAAAAAAAATTCAAAAATTCCATAATTACATTCACAATGCTTAGCTCGAAGGAGTTTAAATGTAGGTGAGAAAGCAGAATAAAGAATTGGGGGATATCAAAATGAGTCGCAGTGGGAATGGATAAGTAAGAGAGCAGAGGTTGGTTTAGTAAAATTAGTAGCAATACAGTCCAATCAGATCTTTGCAGCATATTTATGCCTCCCATCTGGACTCTTCTTCAGCAGCTTTCTACAAAAATTGTTATTACTTAATACAACCTTAGCTAATGACCCATTCCATTTGCTTCATCAAAGTCATAAACCCTCCCACTAACAACAAGGCACGCTAATTTGTTACCAATATAAAACGGCGGCGTTTCTATGCAGACCTAGCGTTCTTCTCCAAGTCTCTTATTTTACCTACTGTTCATCACATACCTCCAGAGACCTAAGCTGAAAAGGTTGAAGAAAAATGACAATGAGAGAAGCTCTGCTTGGATTTTCTATTTTGTTAATATTTATTGCTTATTTCATCGAATTTTCGTCTGCTATCGTTGTATTTGAGCCCTTCTCCATTTCCTTCCCCGACCTTCCCGCCAAATTCGGTAACTTTTCTTCTTCTTTTTCATTGTTTGTTTACTGGGAAAATGAAGGAAAGCTTACAAAACTAACTCTTTCAAGCTTAATTTGTTTTTACGCTCTACTTCCATATAAAATTCTAAAACAGAAAAAGAAAAAGTTAAATTCCTTATTTGTTTTTAATTTTTGTGTTGTTTAGCTCGTGGGAATAACACTGCCGTCTGCGGTGCTCTTCAAGTGGCGGATCCCTCGGATGCCTGTACACCGCTCCGAAATGAATTTGGATCCAACAAAACGGGCCCGACAAGGTTTGCTTTGATAATCAGAGGCAATTGTTCTTTCGAGGAAAAAATTCGAAAAGCTCAAAGCGGGGGTTTTTCTGCTGCAATTGTTTACGATGATCAAGATAGAGGCAGTTTAGTTTCCAGTAAGTTAATTTGCTCTTCATTTTTTCATTCAAAATTAATTTAACTGAATTGAGTTCATTATTATTAGTAAAATTTGGAGAATGATTCGATAGTTGATTAATTGAGGTATTTTTTTGTTTGAAGTGATGGCAAACCCTACAGGAATCAAAATTCTTGCGGTTTTTGTTTCTAAATCTGCTGGTGAATTTTTGAAAGATCATGCTAAAGGGGAGAAAGGGGAATGCTGCATTTATCTGCGGCCAAATAGCAAGGCCTTGACAATTTTTGTTATATGTTTCCTATCACTTCTCGTTATAGCAGCTTTCCTGGTGATAGCCTTGATGCCTCCCAGAATTTTGTTGAATTGGCGAAGAAGAAATTTAGTAAAAAGTGTGGATAGTAAGACAGTTGAAGCTCTTCCTTGTGTTGCGTTTGGTTCTGCTCGCTTGAGTCAGTGCCATGCCGGCGAAACTTGTGCTATTTGCCTTGAGGATTATAAGGATGGAGAGATTCTTAAAATTCTCCCCTGTCAACATGGTAGGGTTTGCTCCTGCAGCTTATTGGTAGCCTTTGCTGTGCTTCTTTTCTTGTGTATATCATTGTTTTACCTTCCTCCATGCAAGGATCTGTTTTTCCTTTTACGGGTTAGGTTCAACTCTATAATGTGTAAATAGTGAAAAGACATGATATTTACCAATTTACACAAATCTAAAATATGAGAAAGAATGATATAGAGGAAAGTTTTAAATCCATAGAGCCATAGACCTTTGGTTGTATCAGGGCAGTTTCTGCACTAATGCACATATTCAACCATCCTACTTAGTTCTTTGACTCCATGCTTTAACAAATCTGTTACTTCTATTAGTGGCCGTGGGGAAAAAAATAGATAAATTGCTTTTTGTAAACAGATGAATATCACATTCAAATCTTGTTTCTAGATATTAGTTAATCAACATGAAAGCTGCGTGCAGATTTTCATTCAAGCTGTGTGGAGTCTTGGCTGACAAAGTGGGGGACATTCTGCCCTGTATGCAAACATGATATGATAACCAAAACCGCGTATTCTGAGGTTAGTGAGCAAAGGCCTTCGTTGCATGTTCCTGTTTAGCGATGCTGCTATAATTCTGCTCATTGAATTTTCACATTGTACAGTTACATGGACATCAACACTCATGCCTATATTTTCATTATATGCTATTTTTTTTGTTATTATTATTTTATGAAATCTGAACTTTAAGCTATTGTAAATATGAAATCATCCATAATCATAAGTCACTGCAAGAAATTATAGTGACTGCTGTAATGGCCCTTTGTTGGTCTTGTAAAATCTGACATTTTGCATGTACCATCATGTGTGTCATGATATTAACTATTACGATCTGGTGGTTGGAAGCTTTTATGCTGGACATTGCTTATTGTCTGTGATTTCATAGTCATGCTAAGCCCATGAGCGGTCAATTAACCGGGCACATACAAAAGAGTTGCTTATGAAGGTTAGGGTAATAGTTCTAAGTATTTACTTATAAAGGTATTTGCAAAAGTCTTGATAGCTTGTTGAGCATTGGACATGTTTTCAATTCCAATAAGATAAAAAGTATATGTAAATGATAAAGCATGAATATTTTACTATATCCTGCTGAAAGCATCAGAAGGCTTGTGCTTTTTTATGAGACTTGGTGCTGAACCTCACCCTTAAGCTAACGCGTAAGCTATCTTACAGTTAGCATCTGTGCTTGTTTGTTGGGGTTTGGTTGAGGTAATTTGTTCTTAGGTTGAGAGACATAAAAAGCAATGGAATGAAATGCCCCTATTAATATTTACTTGGCTAGAACTTGGTCTAATTGTGAAAGGATGACATTTAGTGGTGGACCGGATTGGCCTGTCTGTTTAACTTTGTTGTACGTTATGAAGACATATTTTGTCTACCATCTCTCCTTAAATGGCTAAGATAAGAACTTTTGCCCAACATGTTTTATCGATGTCGAACTGTGTTTGGTCTTCCTTCAACAGATCAAGAGGAGCAGCACTGGCGATGCTCATTTGCCTTGGATTTAAAAATTGGGTATCATGTGAATTGTGAACTCCCAAATGGATTATATGGAGGTGTGTGGACACTTTTTTTCCCGAGAAACCTAAGATTTCCATTTTATTTTCGTCCTAATGTCATGTTTCAGTATGTCTTCTGTTGGGCCATCCATCCCTATCAGAAGTTAGTTTCTGCACCCATATGCCTCTTCGAAGCACCGACAAAATGTCTGAGATGATGCTTTGTTGATGTAATCTTTTTATGTAGAGCCAGTAAAAAAACTGTTATTGTGTGATGTCCAGGGGGATGATCGTACCATTTTATTTTCAACCAAAGGGTAGTAAGAAATCCATGTAAATGTTAGTCCAAAATGGCTGAAAATTGTAAAAGCTGTATGTCTTATGCTTGATTGTATATAATTAAAAGAGCTTTCATGTTGCAAGGCTCATCCTCTTTAGTTCACCTGTTTTAAAAGCGGGATTTCCTTCATTCTATTTACAGCTTTAAAGAAGAATGATTTTCTTATAATTAATGCTCAAGTAAATGGAATGACAACTGATGTCACTAGTTTGTGTACTAGGTCAATTTTAATTTTTATATTTTTTAAAATATGAAATTTCAATCCAGTTAAAAATTAGTTATCAAATTTGTTACGTTAAATTCTGTTATTTTTAAATTTTTATGTGGCAAACATTTTGTTTGTTAGGTATAATGTTAGTCTGTAATTTTCACATAATATTCATAAAAAAATTATTTTATTTTAATTAATATATTTAATAGCTGTCGTTCAAGTTAAAATTTGAAAAATAAAAAGTTAAATAATTAAATTGAATAAAATTAATAGTATTTAAAATAAAAAAAATTAAAATTGATTAATTCAAAAATTAATTGGATTAAATTTATAATTTACTTATAATGACAAAAATTGAAATTTCCAGTGTTAGAATTGGGAAAGGACAAGAAATGATTAAACAACCTCATAGGTAGGAGAGGTAGTTGATAGACAGTTGAGATTAGAGAGTCCTAACTGACATAAAGGAAAAAGAAAAAGATCCAGGTTAGGTTAGGTTAGGTTGCAGATTTACTATTGGTAGATGACATGGCACCATGCTATTGCTGTTGCTATTCAAGTTGTTGTACTTCATCCGGTAGAGATGGGCAAAAAGTGCGGCAGCAATTGTCAGGACAGCAGCGGCTTGTTAAACATGTAAGCATAGTTACTTAGACAATCTCCATCAGCAGCTTTTTCCCAGTCAATAATTAACCCAACGTGGAACTGGGAAGAGGATGCCAAATTGCCAATCCAGCAAAAGTATATTACTTTTTGGTTTTATTTTTCCTATCCATATGCTCTGCAAAATTAGTGGTAAATGTTAATTTAAATTTTTTTAAAGAAAATAGATGGATTTTAACTATATTTAGAGAAATATGTTGGTTTTGAGGTAGTAATTGACATGATAAAAAGTGCATCACTTTATACTAAACTCGCTTTTCTTTAACAATTTTGGTCTAATTTATTTTAAAAATTTTTAATTAACATTTTTTTAATCAGATCAAAGAAGTTAAGTTGTAAAAAAATGTATTTGGTATAAAGTGCTTTTCACAAGACACATATTTTCCGTGCCAACTGTCATCGGCCTATATTTTTAAATATCATTAAAAATAACTTATTATCTTAATTTTTTTTTAAAAAAAATGACATTTTACCATTAATTTTGCCAACATACTACTACGCTATAATATCACCCAAGCCTTAGAGAATGAACTTACACCAATACGGATATTCAATGGGTAACATCGGAACTCTCATAATTTTTTCAGAAAAAAAAGAAGAAGAAGAAGACAACCGTCACAGTGAGTTTAATTTTATTTAATGATCTTAATTCTTTTAAATTCACTAACTTTTTAGAAAAGTCATTGTTGACGGAGGTTGATGTTAGATCCTCAACGGTGGTGGTATTGCTCCTTAAGTATTTATGCTCGATTTTATTCTTGGATTTTTGTTTCCCTATTTTAAGAAGAGCTCAAACGAGTTCATAATATTTATTCGGAGCGTTAAGGTTCATTAAGGAAATGTTTTATTATTTTGGCTTTAGTGGGGTTCGAACTTGTGCCCTTAAAGAATCTTAATGTTGGGATTTAGTGTCCTTAGAGTAATATTTTTGTTTAAATGTACTTGTATTTTTGAATAAATCGGTTTAATAAAATATCCCCCAGTTTCATTAATATCTTCGTATATTACCCTCAACATTTTTTGCAAACAAAACAAAATGAAAGCAAATATTGGCTTACTAATTATCTAACATTTAACTAATATTAAGTAGTATTACGTGGTTGGATTGTAATATAGAAAGACAACTTATTTTAGTAGATAATCTAAACACGTTCTTAGTCTAATCGAGATTGAGCAATTGATTGAAAGACTAATATGCCATTTATTAAGTTTAATTGGAGATATACCTTATCTTGGGTATTGAAGCGGATGATTCCCAGAAGATAAAGACATAGATGTGACTTATTAGACTCGTAATGCCTCAAAATATAGGGGATTAGATGAAATGAATAACCAATAAATAACTTGGTCTTGATTGTTAAGTGCTTAGTATACTCCTTAGAGATCCTAAATTCAAACCCATCTCTCTCATTTCTTTTCTTTTTAATTTCAGCAACTAGGATAAAAACCACACTATAATAAATATTATATGTGGTAAAAATACATCAAGAATAGGCAATAGCCCAAGTGGTAAGGCCTTTTATTCCTTTTTGTCCTGAGGTTTTAGTCATGCCATTCTTTTTTCCATTTCTTATATTTTTGGATGACAAGAAGGTCTAATTGCCTAATCAACCCCTCCAATTTTAAAACCCTAAGTGTTAATAGTTTTTCCTAATTATATATTGATTTTATTTCCTTTTCAACCTAAATTGAAACTCTCTTTTCTTCTCTTTAAATCCTTAATCTTCTTTCATTCTTTTCTTTTCTTTTTATAAAAATTTTACATTCTTTTGTTGGAAATTGATCTCTTGAAAACCCAAATCAAGATCAATTCTTGATTGAACCCAAAATTGACCTTCGTTCAACCGTTTGTCTTATTGGTTTAGCGTAATGTCGTCAAATCTAGTATTTAACATTGCCAAGATTGGTAAGAACATTCTGAATCCAGATGTTTAGATATCAAATACTTGTAGAATTTCTATACACGTTAATTTCAAGATCGATTAAATGATCTTTTATGAATCTTGCTGATAATTCCCAGTAATCTTATTGGTTTGTCTTATTGGTTTAGCGTAATGTCATCAAATCTAGTATTTAACATTGCCAAGATTGGTAAGAACATTCTGAATCCAGATGTTTAGATATCAAATACTTGTAGAATTTCTATACACGTTAATTTCAAGATCGATTAAATGATCTTTTATGAATCTTGCTGATAATTCCCAGTAATCTTGACTTTTCTTGAAAACCATTATTAATCCTTGTGTATTTGTCGATTGAAAGACTCGGTGTAGGTATCCCGAATCAGACTTGGATGTGAGGATCATCGTTTGAGACCCTGATGAAAGGTGTGTGTCCTTTTACAAGTGAATCGGGGCAAAATCATGCCTAGGATAGGGCTACACGGGCATGTGACCACATGGCCTGGCCACACAGCCATGTCCCCTTGCAGACCCTAGGATAGTTTGCTTCTCACACAGGCACAACCTTTCCACATGGACTGCCACATGGGCGTGTGGACCACACGACCTACCACACGACCATGTACCTTGGAAACCCTAGTGTAGTTCGTGAACCACACGGCCTGGCCATACGACCGTGTCTCCCTTGTAGGGGTGTTCAATTGGTTAATTGACCGGTTAACCGACCCAAAATAACATTAACCGAATTAACAGATCTTTCAAAATTTTTAACCGTTAACCGAACCAAAATTTTTTCAAAAAAATTAACCGAACCGAAAATTTTTCGGTTAATTCGGTCGATTAACCGAATTAACCAAAAATTATATTTTTTTTAATTTTTGGTTAAAATAATTATAAAATTAACCAAATTAATTGAATTAACCGAATTACCCGAATTATCCAAATTAACCGAATTAACCGAATTATTTGTATAAAATTATATGTTTTTTTATTTTTATTTTTAGTTTTAGATTTTTATTTTTATTTATTAAATTATTTGTAATTTTTATGATTGGGTTGGGTAATTGGATTGGGTTGGGTACTTGGGTTAATATATATTAGATTGGGTATTTGGATTTATGTTGGATTGGGTTTGAGTGAAAAGTGGGCTATTTATATATTATAATTTTATTTATTAATTTTTTCGGTTAAACTGAAAAAATTAGGTTAATCGACTGGTTTCGAACCAAATTAACTGTTAACCGAAAACTTAAAAAATTATTAACCGACCCCTGACCGAATTAATTCGGTTAACCGACCGATTAACCGAATTCGATCGGTTAACTGAATTTTTTCGGTTTTACCCAAATTTTGCACACCCCTACTCCCTTGTAGGTGATTTTGCAATTTTCACATGACCACAGTCTATAACATAGTCGTGTACCCCCTTTACACGATCCAGGGCTTCCACATTGTCCGGTCACATGGTCGTGTGTCCCCTAATTATCTGAATTTATAGTTTTATCCAAAATTTTATGATTTATTCAGATTAGTCCCTAATTGGTTCCCAAACTATTTTTAGTGTTTAGTTTATTCAATTAAGCCCCTAATAATATGAATAATGCTAGAATCCATTATCTAAATTATTGAAATAATATTATATATATATTTGCATGAATTGTGAATAAATATCTTTATCTGTACTTGTGATTGTTCATATAACATGCTTTATGATATTGCTAAGTTGGATCGCTGAAAAACATATGTTTTGGGCTACTGTATCGATTAGTTGAGAGCCTAATTATTTATGCCATATTTGATCCATTATAAGTATGTTATCCATTTTCGTTATAATCTGTTATAAGCATGCCTTATATTACCGTTAAATCGAACACTTGATAAGCATGACTTTTGCTATTGAGTTGATACATTACAAGTATATATTTGCTACCGTATTGTTTTGTTAAAAGCATAATTAAGTAGTACCATATTGAACCATTTTGAGCATGACATATTGCATTGCATGGAATGGGATGATTTTAACGGAGGTAGTAGTCGGCAGATTATCTACTCGACCAGTGGTTTATCCATAATGTATTTCAGTCGACAGTCACCTTCTCAATCAGTACTGGTTTATCCACAATGTATCTTAGTTGACAATCATCTGCTTAACCAATGGTTTATCCACAACGTATTAGCAGCTTTTATTTGTATAAATGGATGGTTCATCCACTAGAATTCTAGTCGATAGTGACCTACTCGACCAGTGGTATATCCATAATGTATTTTAGCACATTTTATCTACAAAGACGGATGGTTAATCCACCGATATATTTTTCATTAGAAGTTCATCTACAATGATCACTGATTTATCCACAACATGGTGTAAAGGTAGAGGAGTTCTAGGGAACTCCTATTGGTGTGTAGTGGTGGGGTAGGACCTTTTTACTGTTAAACCAAACTCGCATTGCAATCATAAGCAATTACATGAATATGAAAAATGAAATATTATGTTGATTAGTTTCTCTGAATTGCCGATATTCTGTATTGCTAATTAATTGTGATTTTTCTATAAGTTGATATTTTGCTTGACTTGTCTGCTATTTGCACTGGTTCCCCCGTAATGAAATTTGCACTGAGCTTCATATCTCACTTCCCTTTTTATTTCCATCTTTATAGGAAATTCACTAATTTAGGATGCAAACGGGCATACGGAGGGCTCAAAAACATTTTATTTTTGGGAAAGTATTATTAGGCTTATTTTCATAATTTCTATCATTTTAGAACTATATGGTTTTATTTATTTTGTGGCATAAGACTCATATTTAGAGTTTATTTATCATGCATAACCTTTAACTTAATTTTAAAATATGGTTTTTATTTTAATTAAGGCATGGAATATAGTTTTATTAAAACTAAGTAAAAATCACTTTTCCATTTCTAGATTAAAAATTAAAAATTATGAGTAATAAATAAATAGAAAATTAACTAAGTTTTTCTTAAAGAAGTCACCGTTACTTAAGGAGGTTTATCTAATTTTTTTTATAACTTGCCAGCTTTTATGAAAATAGACTAAATTTTCTTTTAAAATGAATAAATGTTTTAAATCGATTGTTTTATGAACTCTGATAGTATTAGGCCAGGTTGGAGAGGATACAAGACTAACAGTACATCAGATAGGGCCCCAAGTAGAATAGATCCTACATCTGTTTATGGATTTATTCACTAGTGACAATCTTAGTGTGACATACCTTAATCCTTAGTGGATGGTAGGCTATGTACGCATGACTCATATACTTTGATGTATATGTAAGCCTAAGTTCAAATAAATTACGAACCAAAATCTGATACTTTGGGTATACGACTTTTGCAGTATGTAGCATCATTCCAGAACTGTAACACCCTTGACCCAATCATCGAGTCAAGATATCGAAATGTTACATTCATTTCCAAGGTAACTTCAATCTCTCAAAAAAAATTAAGCATTTTATTCAAGTTATCAAACTCATAACACATTTAAAATAAGATTTACGCACTATTCTGAGCTTAACTCAAGCTTACAAAAGCTTTCTAAATGGCCAAAGGTTGATTCGGGACCAAAGGGTAAAGGCCCAAACCATAATAAGCTCATTCCAATGAAGGACAAATGTTGAAATGAGTCCTTAAATAGCAACCAATCACTAACCATAATACCAATGCAACACCTCGATACTTGACCTGATTGCCAAATCCGAGCTACAATGTGTCACATTTATTGCTAGAGCAACTACAATCAACAATATACAATCCAATGTCATTATACAATTAAATACAAGTAAATCATGTACTTTAATCATTGTGTTATCATTTTTGAGTTTTATATGAATTTATGAAAGCTTTTATGTTAATCCGGGATTGAAATGGATAAAATTGAAAAGACTAAAAAACTTTGAATTGAGGTCACGACTTCGAGGGTTTTCTTGTTGCGACATGACTCTTTGACTAGGGTTTGTTGTGACTTTGGGATATGTCATCGCAACATGAACCCTGCTTTGTTTCTCATTGTGATGTCAGGGGTTTGTTGTCGTGACACGACGATCTTTTCCTTTGAAAATCAACTTGTTACAAGTTTAGGTAACCTGAAAACACATATATATATTTGGTCTCATGTAACCAAAACATCAGCTTACAAAATGGTGTCAAAATGGTAGACTATAAAAACATCACATATCAATACTAATTTCAATAATTTATACTCCAAAAACTAATCAAAAACTCCTTCAAATGCATAATCTTTAACCTTAAGACTCCAAACCAACAATATAAAGGTATCCAAAAATAATTTCTAAACATTTGTATAAGATCACAAATTAACCATTTGAAACATTTAACTAAAAGTCCCTAGGTACATGCCACAAAACCAAAACGAACGAACTATACAAACTTTGTTGAGTCAAAAACAATGATATGGATGCTGGCTTCAATTCCCGAGGCTTCGAGAAATACTTGCATCTGTGCACAAAATAAACAACCGTACGTTGAGTGATAAAACTTAGTGGTACTTTCATGATTTAAGATAATATAGCATAAAATAATATTTATAATATGCTATGATACTTATAATCTTAATGCCTACTAATACATATTCTATATGGTAACATAAGTATATAATCAATTACTTATAAAGGTATACAATTATCTAGGCAAACTAATTCAACTATTATGGAAAAAGAATGATCAAATCCAATAAAATATACCAAAACCTATCTTAAGGACTTTATGTAACACCCGACACCCGTATCCAATACCGAGACAAGGCTCGAGGCATTACTAGACTTTAATCATTCATAAACATACAAAACTGGGTCACCAAATTTAGCCCAAAATTAAAACTTCTAGAACATATGCATATCGTCCCTTATACAGGCCATTGGGGCATATAACCTACATTAAGGCGGTTCGGGACAAAACCAAAAACATTTGGTAAACTTTGGGCAACTTAATAAATTTCTAGCTTTGGAGTGTCACACGCCTGTGTAGGTGGGCTGTGTGGACTCACACGCTCGTGTGACTTGGGGCACGCCCATGCCCTTAGCCCGTAGGCAACACTGACTTTTAAACACGGCTATGGCACACACCTATGCTGCCTGTCCGTGTTCAATACTGACTTTGGGACACGGCTATGGCACACGCCCGTGTGACCTACCCGTGTCCTGTACTAACTTAAAATTTTAAGTGCAGGGGATACACGGCTATAGCACACACCCATGGGAGGGAACCGTGTGTCACACAAGGCTTAGACACACGCCCTTGTGTCCAACCATGTGGACCCTAATAGTCTATTTCCCAAGCCTTAAGTCACCCATTTCTACTCCTTATGCTATTATATTATGTTTACTAACTTATAAATTAAACATCCATGTTCAGGGCATTAACAACTTATTACCATATCACACATTTATTCCATGGCCATGACCACCTCGAATGGTCCTAAGGCATTCACCATGTACATATACCATATACTTCTTATACATAATGAACAAGCATAATCACATACCCACATCACAAGACATTTACATATATCATGGATGAATAGGCTTACAAGCCAAAATCATTATAAGCCAATACATTTGGCTAATCACAACAACATCGGTCATAGAAAAACTAAGCCCTTATACATGCCACTCACTTGAACAAGTTTAACATATACATGTCAATACTCCAAGGATAAAAGCTCGATAGTGTGATGCTGCCTCCGACGATCTCCAACCCCGAGCTGACTTGTCAAAACTAAAAAGATGAAAAGGGGGAGTAAGCTTTACACTTATTAAGTCCATATGAAAATAATAAGCATTAAAATAACATGTCTGCTTAGGTAATACAACTATAATTAGGCTTTTATTCATATTCTGGTCAAGCTGTCTACTTGAGTCATAGTCGATAAATTATTTATAACTCGATCTATGGAACTCCAAATTTTATCCGTTAATTTTCCCAGAAACTAGACTCATATATTTTCTTATAATAAAATTTTCAGAATTTTTGGTCTAGCCAGTAAGTACATTTTATTATTCAAATTCTCCCCTATTTTGCTGTTTGACAGCCTCGACCTTTCTTCACTAAAATTTATTTATCTCATAGTACGAAACTCGGATAGTGTTTCTGTCTCTTTCTCCTAAAATTAGACTTATTAATGATTTCATTCATATGAATTTTAACTCATAATTGTTTTTTTTAAATTTCTAGTGATTTTGCAAAGTTGAGACAGGGGAGGCTGGAATCACTCCGACTCTGTCTCACAAGAATTCAAATATCTCATGATACAGAATTCTTTTTCTTACACTGTTTCCTTTATGTGAAACTAGACTCATTAAGCTTTAATTTTATATTTTATTCAGCCTTTAATTAAATTTTCACAATTTTTGGTGGATTTTCAAATTTGGACCAATGCTGCTGTACCAAATTTGTCTTAGTGCAACAAGGTAATAACCATCACAAATTTTTCATAGAAATTATTCTCATAAATATCATTCATTCATTTGCACCATTGCCATAAGTCCATTTCATTTCACATGTCAAAAACGTGTTCATGGGTCTCGAGTACTTACCTGTGCTATCATTTAGCACCGCACTCGTCCAAACATGACAACTCACATGCATCATAATATTATCATATAACATACATTATGTATCATGGCAAGAGCCTTTTATTTCATTTCTCATATTAATCTCGTTGAATTTCTCGGAATCTCGATGGATATCCCATTCACCGTCAATTCATACAAGTGATCATTTCATATGCGCACTCCCGCGAACCTCACATCTTACGGCAGGATTACCAGTCCACGCTAAATCCTCTGATATATAATCTCATGGAGCAGTGTCGGGATTACCAGTCCAGGTTAAATCCCTTGTAAACAACAAGCACTCTCAATAAGCTCGGATCTGATTACCAGTCCAGGCTAAATTCAGACCCTAATCGGATTACCCGTCCGGGCTAAATCCTTAATGCACACATATTCTTCAAGAGGCTCGATCACTTAAGGAACACCCGTCCGGGCTAGATCCTTTCTATATTTGAGATCAACGGATTACCCATCCGGGCTAAATCCTTTTCTGCAACACATGCAAGATCTCAAATAATGTAAGCGATGGTTTATCTATCGAATTTCCCTTTTTATTCAACCGATATTTTTCTCTTTCCATCAAGTATCTCATTATGCATAGCTGCTCATGCCATGTACATCCAATTCAACACATTTCCATGTTTATTTAGACATTAGTCCATAAGATAAACATGGTATTACATATAATTATAATTTGGCATTTGTTACAATATATAATCTTCATATAAACTAAATAAATATCCATCACACAATATTAACACATCAATTTAAGTTCAAGTATGAACAATAATATTATTTCATTATCATTGATATATGAACTTACCTCGGTTTCGAGTACGACTATTAATTTTGAGTTTGTGCTTAACCTTGTTCAACCTCGTTCTAAGTTCGAATCTTGTTTTCCTTGATCTATAATATCACATTTAGCCTAATAATTAGTCACATTATTCATAGGGGTCCAAAAATAATATTTTTACAAATTTGCATTTTGACCCCTAAACTTTTACATATTTGCACTTTTTCCCCAAGGCCCGGAAATTAAACTTCATCCTATTTTCTTATGTTTTATGACATGCTGATAATTTTTCATGACTATGACAGCCCCCAATTTCCACTAAATCACCCATTTATGACCAATTTTACAACTTTTACAAAACGGTCCTTTTGGACGTTTTCATCGAAAACCGCTTAGTAAAAGTCGTTTATTAAACACCCAACACTCATTTTCTACCATTAGACATCAAAATGCATGCATATTACTCATGGTTAAATTTTTAAACATAAACCCTAGCTCAAAATAATGGTAGAAATAGCTAGAACATGTTACCGGGATTTCAAAAATGTAAAGAACTTTAAAAACGGGGCCCGAGATCACTTACAAATGAGCTTGGAAGCTTGGCCAAACCCTAACCATGGCTGCTCTAGGTAATTTCGGCTGAATCAAGAAGAAAGGGACACATTTGGGTTTTAAAATTTATCTTTTAATGTATTTTACCTTTAAATGACCAAAATGCCCTTTTTGCCTTTCTTTGAAATTTTATCCATCCAAGGCCATTTTTGTCCAACAAGTTATATAATGGTCTAATTACCATTTAAGGACCTCTAATTTAAAATTTCATAACAATTTGATACCTCTAACATGTAGAACTCAACTTTTGCACTTTTTACAATTTAGTCCTTTTGACCAAATTGAGTGCCCAAACGCCGAAATTTTCACGAAATCATTCCGTGAAATCATGATCATAAAAATATAACAAAAATAAATTTTCTTATGTCGAATTTGTGGTTCCAAAACCACTGTTCCGACTAGGCCCTAATTCGGGATGTTACATTTTAGCCATCAATACCACTTTACAATTTAAACATTCATAATTCATTCATTATGACATTCAATATAAAGTTCATTCCATATCAAATTTCATCTAACAAATCTTTTGAACCTCTTTTTGGAGTCTATCGACTCATTTATATTCATTTCAGTATTATATTCTATTATTAATCTATTTCATTACCTTTTTAAGTTTTCCAATTTCATATATAATGTTATGCCCAATGCAACCCTAATAAAACTGATTTGGATACACGGGTATCTACGCTACACCATATAGCTCATAAGAGTTTTAACCACACCACACTAGAACACCGAAGTGCGAAGCTCGTAGGCATCAAATGCATTTTCATATGCATATACATCCCTCCACCACACCAAGGCACCCGTAGGGACATATAATACTCGATGATCCACAATAAATGTTGGATCCCGATATAATCTGTAATGATCTCCGTATAATCACGTAACTTGTACAAGAGCACATAAAACCCTATTGGCATACCAATCGTATCCTAACATTTTATTAAGTTTACACAAGCATCAATTATATATATAAGCAATTCTATACTGTAATAATCGTATTCGCATATTCATACCGTGTATGCAGTCACATATGCATTTTCGTACTCTGTGCACTGTTTTATCGCATATCAAATATTTTGTAATGTAGTATATATATAGTTTCTTGGTCAAATTCACAATCACAACCCCATTTCATTAACAAACACACATATTTCATATTATAATATATTTTTTGATATAATTTTGATAAATCATAAGTTATACATATTTTTACCCCATGTTTAATGCATGTTATGGATGATTTCCTATTAGAATTGGTGAATTCGATGCTCCTAATGCTTTAATTTCATGTTTTATACTTAGGAGAGCATAGGAGAGCAAAAGGAACGAAAAACGGGCCAAAAATGGAGAAAATGGGTCAAGTTACGAAATCAACATGGCCTGGACCTCCTCACACGGGCAGACCACATGGCCGTGTCAATTTGGTAGGCTCGAGCACGGCTTGAAGTAATCGAACATGAGCGTGTTACACAGGTGAGCCCAAGTTGAGTCTAATTCGAAAAAGGCTAATTTTGAGGGTTTCTAGGCATTCCAAAGCCTATAAATACACCCTAGAAGAGGAAGAAAAGGGAGACGGAGAAGGGGGAGTAAGGAATTACTCCAAGGAAGCTGATTGATCCATCTCAGAAGCCGGATTCATCATCAAGACTAAAGATCTCTCTTCAATTTCCCTTCAGGAGTTTTGGGTTTTCTTTATGTTTTGTATTCTTTATTCTTCTGAGATGTTTTCTTATTTAGTTATGAACTAAAACCCCTAAATACCTAAGAGGGATGAAACCTAAGATGGATCTTGTTATTATTTTCTGAATCGTATGATAAATATTTAACTTGTTCTTAATTATGTGTTCTTAATTCTTGTTTTGATATCCCAGGATATTGATTCAAGACATGCTCTTATTCAGAGGAGGAATAGACCCTGTCTAAGAGTACATTTGTCATAATTAAGCAGAGTTGATTGCGTGCATAGACATAGGGTGACAATATTTTTTCAGATTAAGGTGAAACCTAATAAGGGGATCTATAGATCGAGTTAATGCAGCCATAGAGTGTTAATTAGAGAAAAGTCTTGGTTATTCAATCTAGGGATTAGACGTTATTAGTCTTGAATAGGAATAATAACATAACTTAGGGATCTCTATGGAACAAGTTGAATGAATAAATTGTCCAATTCGAAGCCAGAATAACAAGTAAAGTCTAGGTGGATTTTTCCTTAGGTATTTTCTTAAGTCAATCGATTTTTCCCAAAACCAATTCCCCAATTCTTTTCTCTGTGCGTTTTTAGTTTAGATAATTAGTTAGTTAAAACAAAAACCTCTTTATTCTTAGGCTAGATAATAAAAAGACAGTCATTACTAGTACTTTTAATTCCTTTGGGTTCGACAATCCGGTCTTGCTAAAACTACACTACTGTTCGATAGGTACACTTGCCTACATCGCAAAATAGTTAGTTCAAGAATGAGTAATTATAAATATTATCACGAAATCACGCGATCAAGTTTTTGGCGCCGTTGCAGGGGAACTAAGATATTAGGAACGCTCAATTTTATTACTTTAGCCATTTATTTTTCTTACAATTTAATTTAATTTTTTTATTATTATTATTTATTAACCTACTATTTCTTTCTCTTGGCAGGTTTTTATAGTTTATGACTAGAAGAAGCCTGTCGGGACCATTACTTTTTGACGAAGAAATTGATCGTATAGTTCGTAGAACCAAAGAGAAATAAGGTGCAGCTTAAGATACACGGAGAACGAGCAAGAAGACGATACTCAACCCCTAACCGAAGAGATGGATGAAAACCAAGGCAATCAGCTATCTCCTGCAATTACGGTTAATTAAAATCCTGCTCCACGCACTATGTATGATTATGCTAAACCTTCTTTAACAGGAACTGAATCAAGCATAGTTAGACCTGCTGTAGCTGCAAATACTTTTGAATTAAAACCTAACACTATTCAAATGATACAACAATTTGTTCAGTTTGATGGTTTGCAGGATGAGGATCCTAACGCTCATTTAGCCAACTTCTTAGAACTATGCGATACATTTAAAATTAATGACATTTCTGATTATGACATACGTCTTCGGTTGTTTCCCTTTTCATTGAGGAACAAAGCTAAATAGTGGTTGAACTCGTTACCACGAGGGTCAATTACTACTTGGGAACAAATGACCAAAAATTTTTTACTAAAATATTTTCCGCCAGCTAAAATGGCTAAATTACATAATGATATCTCTTTTTTTGTGCTGATGGATTTTAAAACACTTTACGATGCATGAGAGAGATACAAGGACCTTCTGAGAAGGTGCCCTCACCATGGGTTACCACTTTGGCTCCAAGTACAAACATTTCACAATGGTTTGAATCCTTCGACTTGGCAAATGGTTGATGCAGCGACGGGCAGAACCATCAATAATAAAACACCGAAAGATGCCTATGAGTTTATAGAAGAGATGTCACTGAATAACTATCAGTGGCAAGTCATGAGGACAAAGCCAACGAAAATAGCCGGTGTTTATAACGTCAATTCGGTCACCATGCTGTCAAATCAGGAAGGACTCTTGAATAAAAAGATTGATGGTTTTCTTAGTTCTTCACAGGTTCACCCAGTAATGCAGTGTGAAGCAAGTAGCGGTGGAACAAACCATTCGGAATACCAACCTTATGGCCACAGCATGGATAACGAATAATTAAACTACATGGGTAATAATCCTCAACCTCAAAATAATCCATATAGTAACACTTATAATGCAGGTTGGAGAAACCACCCCAATTTCTCGTGGGGCAGTCAAGGAAATCAAAGACCACAACATCCTCCGGGCTACCAACAACCACCCTACCAACAGGAAAAGAAGCCAAACCTTGAAGAGATGCTCTCAAAGTTTATATCAGTGTCAGAAACCCGTTTTCAGAACACCGATGACACTTAAAAATCAACAAGCGTCGATCCAAAACCTTGAAACTCAAATAGGCCAGCTTTCCAAACTAATCTCCGAACGCCCACAAGGTAGTTTGCCAAGTAATACCGAACCTAACCCAAAGGAACAACTCAACGCAATTAATATTCAAGATGACGAAGGTCAAGGTCAAGCCTGAACTAGAACCGAGGCAAGAAACTGTGGTAAGCAAAGGTCAATGTGAGGTAGATCAAAATACAAACAAACCAGTGACTGTCGAATATAAACCTCGTGTGCCATACCTTAACGTGACAAGGAAAGACCGCTCAGATGAACAATTTGGTAAATTCATTAAACTCTTAAAAAAATTACTTATTAACTTACCGTTTATTGAAGCTCTATCACAGATGCCAAATGCAATGAAATTTTTAAAGGAGCTTTTAGCAAATAAGCGAAAGTTGGACAAGGCGTCGGAGCTGAACGCAGTTTGCTCGGCCATTCTTCAAAATAAACTACCCAACAAACTGAAAGACCCAGGGAGCTTTACTATTCCTTTCTTAATTGGTAGTTTAGATGTTAATCATGCATTAGCTAATCTAGGGGCTAGTATCAACAGCATGCCCTACAATATGTTTAAGCAACTAGGTCTCGAGAAACCCAAAGAGACTAGGATGAGCATTCAATTAGCAGATAAAACTATAAGATTCCCTAGAGGTATTATTGAAGATGTGCTAGTTAAAATCGATAAATTTATATTTTCGTTGACTTTATTGTTCTAGACATAGAAGAGGATAGCAACACTCCCTTAATTCTAGGAAGGCCCTTTTTAGCAACTGTTAAAACCATCATTGATGTTGGCACAGGTGAACTCACACTCCGGGTGGGAGACGAAACAATCACCCTTTAAGCTCGCAATTCTGGCAACACATCAGGAATTGAAGGTAATCATTTAAACCATTCTACTAAAACTAACAATATGGTGCAACCTATTTTGTAGAAAATGATCTGAAGGAAGCACACGAGTCATTCTCAAGCACCAGTAGAGGACCTATTCATGAAGATCAAAGATTACAAACTGAGGAACTCAATGAATGGCGGATGCACAAACCAAGAACACCCGACAAATCGAAACTACGCTAAGACGAGCCCGATACCTCTCTAAATCAACTTAAGGTTGGTGATAAGGTCTTATTAGATGCTGCAGATCCCTACATTGTCACTACCATACCGAATGAGGAAATCCCTCTTACGGTACTCAGTATTTTTCCATTCGGTACGGTGGAGGTGAGTCATCCCAAGTTCGACACTTTTAAGGTAAACAACACCCGATTAAAACCTTATTTTGATGAGATTGATAGTAGGAATGAGGAGTATAAACTCCTCAAACCACCATGACCATTCACTGGAGAGGTAAGTCGAGCTTAGACTATAAATAAGCGCTTCTCGGGAGGAAACCCGAGTACTAACAATATTAATTTCTTTATATTTTGGTATTTAATTCCTTACTTACTAATAGAAATCTTGAATACAGGTGCTTCCAAAAAGACATGGCCAAGCACACGGGCATGCTTTAGGCCATGTGAAAACAGGGCAAGGATTTCCCCAACATGGCTACGATAAAACGCCACGGCCGTGCGATATGGCTGTGGTCGAGCCTGCCAAAACAACATAGGCATGCGATACGCCCGTGTGGAAGAACCGTGGGTGAACCTGTTAAAACAACACGGGCGTTCGACACGCCTGTGTGGAACACCCGTTTAACACGGGAATGGGGCTTGCACACACGGGCGTGGGAGAAGCGAACGAAGCTAGACACAGTCGTGTGAACCCACACGCCCAAGGAACATGGGCGTGTACTACATTTCAGATGCCCCCAAATTTGAAATTCGCGAATCACACAGGCTGAAATTGGGGAACACGGGCGTGTGCCCTGGCCGTGTGGCCCAAAATCTATAAATACCCTGCACTATTCACTTTCCTCCCTATTCAAAAACCCTAACCCTAGCTGCTGCAACTCCACATGACCTCTCTGCCACTCCCGTGCGCCGCCTACAACTCCATTCTCGACGCCAAATCTCTCCCCTTAGCGTTTGTTAACTCCTTTTTCTTTTATTTCATTGACTTATAATGCTATTTATCATATTAATCTATATTTTTCATGTTATTTCCATATTGATAATCACATAAATTTCATTTATCAAACAAGTTATCATCTTTCTTATGTTTAAAATCTTACTCATTACATGATTCCTACACTTCATTCAATTAGTTAGAAGTGAATATTCATGGCTAGGATAGTTGAAATAATCATGCATATTTTGTTGACATCTCTTTTCATTCATATAGTATTTTGCATTCCATTCTTTGCCATTTTTACTTATATTACCATGCTCATGCCACAAAGAAATGGGTCATTGAACTTATTGTTTTAATTGAATTTAGTAATTGTGGCTGAATATAGTTATGGATTTTCCTTTTTGAATTTAGTCGCATTCCTTTTATATATTATAAATTGTCTACTCATCAAAAGACGAATTGATGTTTCCACTTGCAGGTACACAATGTCGTCTTTAAGAGGAAAGAAAACCGCCGTACCTGCTTTAAAGAAGAGGAAGGGAGCGTCCTCTTCTACAGGTCCAACCGTGAAAATTTGTCACCCTCTTCTACAGTTTACCCGAGGGCCCCAGGAAGAACTTTTCCAGATACTTTAGGCTCGACCTTTAATTGTGGGCTGCTGCATCGACTGGGCTGCCGTAGAACAAGTTCAGATGGCTGCTGCGATTTGGGCCCTCTTAACCACCGACCCTTGGGAGCTGTTCTTTGGGATCATCGAACTAACATACCTCGAGCTCACGATGGAAATATGCTCAACGTTCCATCTCCAGACCGTAATGACAAACTACGATGATCTCAGCACGGTGCAGTTTTGCCTAGGTGGGTTAGTCCACCAGCTAAGTGTCCCAGAGTTTGGTATGGTACTAGGCTTATATACGGAGGAGTTCAAGGAGGAGAATAAACTACATGCTCTTAGTCGCCATATACATTTCTCTCCCTCGAAGTGCTGGCACACTTTGGCCCCTAGCACGACCTCCTGCAATCCTAGCCGCTCCAAGGCATCAGTTCTCCCACCATCCCTAAGGCACTTACACGTTATTTTAGCTCACATGCTTACAGGGAGGCGAGAGAGCACTGGCGTCGTCAACACCCACGACGTCTACTTCTTATGGTGCATGTCGCAAGGGCACGTCATCGACCTTGCCTATTTCATCGCCCTTGCGATTCAGAACCATATGGAGCGGTATCGGAAGGGGGTTATCTCTATTGGCCCTACGTGACTCGACTGGCATGACACTTTGGGCTCCTCAACACCACGGCCCAAGAATCATCCCTCACCCTCATCTGCCAGATGTCTCCACAAGGCATATCAAGCATGCTTAGCATGAGGATGATCGAGAGACGCCGAGGAACCTACCCTCCCTATTATCGTCTCACCCAATCTACTGAGGAGGAGGCCTACGAGGACATTCTTGATGATGTCCCCCCACAGCACGAGGACCCACCGATTCACTGACCACCACCACCCTCTCTTCCAGTTTATGCGATAGCTTCATATGTTGACATCTCTAAGCGCCTTACCCGATTCGAGCAGTTGTGTTTTCAATGATTTGACAACATTGATGCTACTCTACAGCAGATGTGTCAGCACCTCCACATCTCATCCCCAGTCCCTCCTCGCGAATCATCCAGCGATGAAGATATTTAAAAACATTTTTTTATGTTTTTAATTTTTATTAAAACTACTTTTATTTTTATTTTTTAGCAGATTTTAGAATTTTATTTTTAATTATCAATTTCGGTTTTTCTTTATGAGTAATTCTCCTTCCTAATATCCCTTAAAAAGTTTCTAATTTTATCACAGTTATATAGAGCCCTTAAGCTCATCGTCACATAGGAACTAAAACTCCACCAGGAAAGGTTCTCCATGACTGCCATGTCCTGCTCGCCCATGATCATAGTTACCACCAGAGATAATATCCTTTTGGCGCAGGACTTATGGCCTAATGAACCTCTACGACTGCCGGAGTATCCTTCTCCTCTCTCGAACCGATTCCTCTCAAGAACTCCAGTTCAAGGAATTCATACAGGAAGTTTCACTTCTCTCCCTATCTTAATTTTATATACTCTAATATCTATCTTTGTACATTGAGGGCAATGTACATCTTAAGTGTGGGGGGTATTTATTTCCTTATCAGAAAAATCCCTGAGTGATTACCTTGTTCTCTTGAAAAGCTTTCATATCATATTTAGGATAAATTTTAATTGATTTATGATTTTGATTGATATATCTTGAATTAAAACATAGGGATTTATGCATTGATTGTTTAAACTTTAAGACATTAGAGAATCAAGCATGATGAGTTGATTTTTAAGAATTTAAAATTATAGGTTGTTTCCCCAAGTCTAGGTATTACTTTGAATTGGAATTCACGAATCTAAACATCAAAAAAGCCATAATTTTTGTGAGATTTTTGAGCCTTTTGAGCCTCTATTAATTCTTTCATGCTTAGTTTTATTATTGCTTTGAGTGCGTCAGTATTGAACTGTTATTCTAGAACTTGCTTGATTATGCATGTCGAGACCACACCGTTTGATTTGATATGTCAAAATGATTAAGGCACTTAGGATTAATCCACTCATGACATGAAGAGCCTACGTTCACGATTAACCCCTAGTAAACCCCATTAAGCCTAACAAGCCATTTCTTGTATTACCCTTAATATTAACCTTTAACCCATTATTGTTGAAATCCCTTAAATTAATCCCTATTTTTGTTGAGATTTGAGTTGAATGGATTGTTTAGCTATGTTTTGTTCTTAATAGTTAGTCTATATTATTTAACTTGTTTAAAAAAAATATGTATACATATCTGTAATTTCATATTCTGGGAAGAAACTGTTGTACGCAAGTGAAGATTAACTCTTTTTCTAGTTAGGCAATTTTTCAATTCAATCTCGATTCTAACCCTTTCTTTCAGCTTATGACCACACCCCCTAACCAAGCCTCACTACAACCCTCTAAAGACCTTTTGATTGATGTATCATCTTAAATTATAGTGGTGGAGATTTGATTTTCATGCAAGCTTATGGTAATGACTTTTCATTATTGACTATTGAGTGCTTCATTTATTGTCCTCAAACACCTCGAATGATTTGAGTGAATCTATAGTGAGGATGTAAAACTCTGTGATATTCTGAATCAAAGGTAATTACTTAGATGCGGAGAGACACCTATGTTTGCATGATTAAATACTCATCTGGGAATGTTTGAAACTTTTATGTTCTTTTAGTTGAATTATCAATGTATGATTACCTATGGATTATTTTGAGATATTATCGATAGAAATTATAAGTTGAGAAGAATTTATTTTGATTTTGAGTTGAGAATTTTGCTTGAGGACAAGCAAATGCTTAAGTGTGGGGGTATTTGATAAACCATAAATTATACATATTTTTACCTCATGTTTAATGCATGTTATGGATGATTTCCCATTAGAATTGGTGAATTTGATGCTCCTAATGCTTTAATTTCATGTTTTATACTTAGGAGAGCATAGGAGAGCGAAAGGAGTGAGAAACGGGCCAAAAATGGAGAAAATGGGCCAAGTTACGAAAACAACACGGCCTGGACCTCCTCACACGGTAGACCACACGGCCGTGTCAATTTGGCAGGCTCGAACATGGCCTGAAGTAATCGAACACGGGCGTGTTACACGGGCGTGCCCCTGCCGAGCCCAAGTTGAGTCCAATCCAGAAAAGGCTAATTTTGAGGGCTTCTAGGCATTCCAAAGCCTAATAATACACTCTAGAGGAGGAAGAAAAGGGAGATGGAGAAGGGGGAGTATGGAATTACTCCAAAGAAGCCGATTGATCCATCTCAGAAGCCAGATTCATTATCAAGACTGAAGATCTCTCCTCAATTTCCCTTCAGGAGTTTTGGTTTTTCTTTATGTTCTGTATTCTTTATTCTTCTGAGATGTTTTCTTATTTAGTTATGAACTAAAACCCCTAAATCCCTAAGGAGGATGAAACCTAAGATGAATCTTGTTATTATTTTCTGAATCGTATGATAAATATTTAACTTGTTCTTAATTATGTGTTCTTAATTCTTGCTTTGATATCCAGGATACTGATTCAAGACATGCTCTTATTCAGAGAAGGAATAGACCCTATCTAAGAGTACATTTGTCATAATTAAGCGGAGTTGATTGCGCGCCTAGACATAGGGTGACAAGATTTTGACGAATTAGGGTGAAACCTAATAAGGGGATCTATAAATCGAGTTAATGCAACCCTAGAGTGTTAATTAGAGAAAAGTCTCAGTTATTCAATCTAGGGATTAGACATTATTAGTCTTGAATAGGGATAATAACATAACTTAAAGATCTCTACGGAACAAGTTGAATGAATAAATCGTCTGATTCAGAGCTAGAATAACAAGTAAAGTCTAGGTGGATTTTTCCTTTGGTATTGTCTTAAGTCAATCGATTTTTCCTAAAACCAATTCCCCAATTCTTTTCTCTGTGCGTTCTTAGTTTAGATAATTAGTTAGTTAAAAAAAAACCTCTTTATTCTTAGGCTAGATAATAAAAAGACAGTCATTACTAGTACTTTTAGTTCCTTTGGGTTCGACAATCCAGTCTTGCTAAAACTATACTACTGCTCGATAGGTACACTTGCCTACATCACGATAATAGCTAGTTTAAGAACGAGTAATTATAAATATTTAAAACCTATCACGAAATCACGCGATCAAATTTTCATATCACATATCATAATTTAAGTAATTCATATCATTTCCCATTTTATTTATTTTAGTCATCTATCATGATGTTCCATACCAAATTCAATCAAAAAATTTCATATTATCATAATAGACTCACCTTAATGATTCAACAATCAATAAACATGCATATAAAATTAAATATTTCTATCATGAATCATAAAAGTACAAATTAAGGTTTCACGAGTCACTCGTCGATGATTTTTGCTTTTCCTTTCCCTCTTGGCTATTTGTGTTGGCGTTAGTTACAAATAATCATAAAACATATCATACAATCAATTTCTAGCCAAATCAGAATCAAATAAAAAATTATAAATATTTTACAATTTATTCAATTTAGTCACTAAAACCAGGACAAGCATAACTTTCAATTTAAGTCCTCAGGTTAGAATCTGATTTCACCATAACTCATTAGGGACCTTCTATTTTCTATCTTTACTAACAATCCATGACAATTTTACATTTTTTAATTGGTCCCTAATTTACTAAACTAACAATCAAGCTTTACAATTTAGTCCTTTTATATACTAAGCTTAATTTCTAACAATTTCACACCAATTTCATTCAATTCTCAACAATGACAACTTTCAAAAACTTTAACAGTTTTACAAATTAGTACATGGGCCAGCAAAATCAAGCTCTCATAACCTGAAATCTATAAAAATTATAAGAAAATGACATCATTGCACTTACCAATTTGTGGTTGAAAGCTTGAAGAAACTTAAGGCTTTCTTCTTTTCTTTTTCTTTTGTTTCAACGGTGGAAAAAGATGAATTAATGTTCATCTTTCTATCCACTAAGCTATTTATACTAAGTATTTTATTTAATTAATCTTAGTTTATTAGGTTTAATTATAATTTTGGCCCTTTAGATAATTGCTATCTAAGTCCCTAAGCCATTTCCTAATTAAAAATCTATAGCAATTGGACTTTTACAATTTAGTCTCTAGGACTTAATTAATCACAATTTCAACTAAATTACTTAATCTAATTTCAATTTATCTATATACTAACTCTGTAAATATCTCTATTTAATATTTACGAAAATGAGGTCCTAAAACTGCATTTTCTAACACCACTAAGAACAGGGTCGTTACAACAAAACTCAGAATTATTAACAGTAGAACAGGTTAATGCATTAACAACATCAAGGAAATTTGATTCAATAATTATCCTATCAAAATTTTAAGCTTTTAGCCAAGAGAAGACTTCCCTTATAAGGAAAATCTCAGCCAAACGAGGATTATAAACAATAAAAAAATGACCCGAAAAAGCTTGTACAAACTTACCTACTTCATTATGAATAATTACATTTCAACCATCCAGTTGTCGAACGAACATTATACAACTAACATCAGCAATACAATTATACAATTAGTATCATTCATTAGTTTGATACCAACGCAGTAATGTTTAAGAGCTTCACTTCCTCCACACCTTATACAACTATCATTAGCAATACACCTTTTGTCTTTCAAACGACCTTTGCAAGGAACAAAATTACAAATACACTACTACAGAAATTCCAAACCTACGGTGGCAACTTAAAGGTCCAAAGTTTAAGCTAAGAAAAGCCCATATTATGCTGCGAGATCGTTAAAATACTAAAGCAAGGGTATAACAAAATTTGACATCAAACAACCTATTCTTACTAAAATGCCAAGTTTGCTTATAATGTTGATTGTACAAGCTGATTGTACAAGTTTACTAAAATGAGAACCTTAGATGTTGTTGAAAAAAAATCCAGTTTGAAAACAGGTTTCTTACACAACAGAAAATTAAAAATTTGAAAATCGACCCGGTTTGTGATATTTATAGCAATAAACCTTACACTGAAATCGTACCTATGTTTTCAGATAAAAAAATCATTAATATTTTTTGGCTTTCAACTAAACGATCTTCTTCACTATTCTCACACCATGAGCTGCTTCAAGTGTAGGCTTGAATCAATTGAATCAAAACACAGAATTAGAAAAAAAATTCTTTTCTTTTTGGGGTAAAAACGAAAATTCTATCTTCTTTAATAAAAAATGGTAGAATTTTATTCTGAAAAAATATATTTAACAGTTGAGAATAAATTCTTTCTATTTTTTTGATAAAGTAACAATCTCTACAAGTTATGTAAATAGCTCTATCGCTGCTATTTATTTATAGGGAGAAAAGGTAGAACCCTTGTTGAATTGTAGAGTTTGTTTCAAATAGAAAGATAACTTCCTAGTCCAACTAGGAGAGAGAGAAGGGCTAATAGGGTGTGCTTCCTCTCATATGTATTATGATGGAGATTCGGGCCTCTCATTATATTGGGCCCAATTATAAGTGTTTCCTGTACTTTTAACTTAACACTTTATAATTTAATCCAACCCTATACATATTTTTCTATTTTCTAAAATAAATATTAATTTTCTAATTAAATAATTTTCTCATCTCAATTTTACCCTTAGTAAAAGTATGACGATTTTACCCTTGGTAAAATTTTCAAAAAAAAATCAATATTTCACAACTCAACTTGTTCACTATTACCAAATGGTTTATTTTTATTTTTGGGCTTTAAAATTGCTAAAAAACATAAATTCATTCTTTTGATCATTTTTGTGTAATCCAAATATATTTGCAAATGGATAATTTCTCATTTCTTTTTTGAGAAACTTACATTCATTTCCAAATGGTTTCATTTCTCCATTTATGTGAAAACCATAATCATTTCTAAATGTTTTCCATTTTTCTGTTTTTATTTATTCTGTTCATTTTGATTCAAACATGTAATTCATTTTTGGTTTCAACGAGCTAGCGGAAGGACCGATTGGACATATGTAATTAGGGCTCAAATGATTTATAATTAAGTTCCAATTTTCTCTTATTAATTATAAACTTATTTAGTCACAAAGTCATTCTACTATAGTATCATGACTGAGCTCTCCCTAACAACATACCATTATGAAATCAATTATTTTGTACTCGTCCAATGACCTTGTCATAAGTGTGTTACCTTCATAGTATATCCTTGATCTCTTTAGGATATTATTGCTTCTTCCAGTATGGTCCTATTTTATCTCGTGGTATCAAATAGGGATCAAGTCATCAATAAAAAAGATGAAAAACCCGTAGTCGCATTTACTTTTCATCAACCATGTAATGCCTATGAGAGGATATCATTTACCCATGTCTCGGGCTATGAATTCCACTATTGTGAATAACACTACATACTATAGAAGTTTTACACTTGACGCACCAGCTTTCAGTTCCTTATATATTTGAACTTAGGCTTTTACTTACATCAAAGTGTATACATAGTCTACCATCCACTCAGGATTTAGGTATGCCACACTATGAATGTCACAAGTGAATAGGTTAATAAACAGATTCAAGATCTATTCTACTTGGGTCTAGTCTGATGTACTGTCAGTCCAGTCAGTCATATTTATGTCTCTATCTTTTGAAAGTCATACGCTTCGATGCCCAAGACAAAGCATCTCCCCAATTGGACTTGATAGACGACATATTATTCTTACAATCGGTTTGCTCATTTTCGATTAGATTAAGGACATGTTTAGGTTCGTTTACTAATACAAGCTGTCTTTCAGTATTACGACCCGACCACGTAATATTGCTAAATATTAGTTAAACAATAAACAACTAGTGAGCAACATTTGCTTCCATTTTACTTTGCGTGCAAAAATCATGTGAGGACAAAATAAAAATTATTAATGTAATTCATGAATAGTTTTATTAACCAATCTGTTCAAAAAATTACAAGTGTACTTAGATGAAAATACTACACTTAGGGCATCGGATCCAACAGATGCATCATAAGGTTTTAACAAAGCCATCGACAAGTGGAACATTCCATCCTTTACCATCCTCCATTAGTAAATCCCACACTTATCATTAGGAATCCATAAGTCTTTAAAAACACAAATTTGACGTCCATCACCCAACCTCCAACAGACTTCCCTATGTTCAAAAAATTTAGTTTGAAAACGATTATCTTGCACAACAGAAAAATAAAATTTTAAAAATCTAGTCGATTTTTGATATTTATAGTAATAAAATTTTTTCTTGAAATCACACGTGTTTTGGGCTATACGAATCCTTGTCGTTCCCAACTTTCAACTGAATGGCCTCCTCAACTATTCTCGTATCATGAACTGCTTCAAGTGTGGGCTCGAACACTTTCCAATCAGACGCAAATCATAAATATTTTCTTTAATTTTAGTAGGAAAATAGATCTCTCTTTTATGGAAATCGATAGAATTGTTATTCCTGGAAAATATAATTTATACTTAGAAATAAATTCTCACTATTTCCGGGCAAAATAACAATATCTCAAATTTGTATATAACTTATATGTTTAGCCTTATCGATGCATCTATTTATAGGGAAAGTAAGTGAAACCCTAGTTGAATTAATAAAATGCATTTAATGTTTATTTAATAGAAAAACAATCCCTAGTTGAACAAGGAGAGAGAGTGGCGACAACCCTAGCTAAAATACTAGGGTTTGTCATCCCCTTCTATTCAGTATGAGAGGTTTTATGCCTTTCCTATATCGGGGCCAATTATAAGTGCTTCTTAGACTTTTAACCCAATACTTTATAATTTAATCCAACTCAATACACATTTTTCTATTTCACAAAATAAATATTAAAATTTTCTAATTAAATAATTTTCTCAACCCAATTTTGATTCCATTAAAATCATTACAACTTTATCTTAAAATAATCTATGAAAAATATATTTATTTTTTCTACATTCAACGGATTCACAATGACCGATTAATTTAATTCTATTTTTAAACTTTAATTAATTAATTAATAATTAGAAAAACTAGAAATTAACTCTCAGGTCATCTCCATATTTAGTGAGAAAACCACATTCATTTTCAAGTGTTACCCATATTTTTAAATTTATCATTTCTATCCATTTATGTTCATTTGATTCAACATGAAATTCATTTTGGTTTCAACAAGCTAGCGGAAGGATTGATTGAACATATGCGATTAGGATTCAAATGATTTATAATTAAGTTTCATCTTTTCACCTATTAATTATAAATTCATTTAGTCATAAAGTCATTCCACTATAGTATAGTGATTGATCCCTCCCTAATGACATCCATTACAAAAGCAAATCGATCAGTGCTTGTCCAATGACCTTGTCATAAGTGTGTTATCTTCATAAGATATCTTTAATCTCTTTGAAATAAATCTATTCTCTCTTATCTCATGGTCTCCATTACATATTCCTTCATGAAAAGTCAATTACTATCAAATAGTAATTAATTCATTCATCACAAAGATAAACGACTAGTGGCCACATTTACTTTTCATCTATCATGTAATGTCAATTAGAAGATATCATTTACCCATGTCATGAGTTATAAACTCCACTATTGTGAATGATGTTACATACTGCAGAAGTCATATACCTAACCCACCGCTTTCATTTCCTTATCTATTTGAACTCAAGCTTTTACTTATATCAAAGTATACAAGTCACGCATACATAGTTCATCATCCACCCAGGATTAAAGTATGTCACACTATGAATATCACAAGTGAATAAATCCATTTACATATTTATATTATATTCTACTTGGGTCCAATTCGATGTACTATCTGTAACACCCCTAACACGTATCCGTCACCGGAATAGGGTTACGAGGCATTACCAAACTTATACATTAGCATTTGTACAAAACTGAGTCATAAATTTGCATTCCAGTTAAAACTTTTCAAAATTCACCATAAAGTCCCTAATATGGGCCTACGAGGCCCAATACATGCTTTAGAAGTGATTTGAGCTAAATCGGTAACTTTGGAAAACTTTTAAAAAATTTTCTTGAAGTTAGGGGCACATGACCGTGTGGCTCCTATGGCCGTGTGGCCAGCCCATGGGCAATTCTGACTTGCAATTTCTTAAGCATCAAAGGGGCACATGGCCTGGTCACATGCCCAAGTGGCTAGGCCGTGTGGTAAATTGATTTTTCACCACTTTTAAGCAATGTTCACACGATTTTAACACACGACCATGCTCGAAACCCGTGTCCTTCACATGACCAAGACACACGGCCGTGTTTTTAGCCCGTGTACTATCCTAACTTCATATTTAAGGATGTAGGGGACATACGGTCATATCACACACCCGTGGGCTTACCGTGTGTCACACACGGCCTAGACACACGCCCATGTGTCTAACCATGTGGACGAAAATAGGCCGTCTTAGGCTACTTTTCTCACCCTTTCATCCATTTACCTGCACTTAAACACAATTATCTATAAATTACAACCAACCAACCAACCTATTTATTGCATAATATGCATTTTATATTAGCACACTACTACTTAACCATTAAACTAAGTTTAATACACATATGCCATCCCTTTTACATACTTTAACCATCTATAACTTTATCCAACCAAATACTTATACATGCTATATAAATCAAAAGATATTGACTCAAAAACTATCAGAGAAGTTCTGGATAATGTGATTCTTGGTGATGATCCGATCCTCCGTCTCCATGTTAATCTACAAAACATGACAATCACATTCAAGTAAGCTTGTGAAAGCTTAGTAAGTTCATAGGCTTAGAACGTAAGCTTACCAAATATGGTAAAGCTTTTGTATATTATACAATTCACTAATTTCTCCCGTCATTCACAAACCAAGTCAATTTCACTTAATATTATTCACACTTAAACTTCATTCTTTTAGGCCCATTTATCGCTTACCATCTCTTTTCAAACTAAGAAACTATACGGAATTGAGTACTTCGTTTTCACTTTACTATAGTAAAACTATGGACTTGCACATGATCAAGTTTTACCTTCCGAAGCTATGGCCCAGCCATGGTCTTACACGAGTCATATATCATACCGATGCCATATCTCGGATATGGTATTACACGGAAGTTCTTATCACTTTTCTTCGATGCCATAGCCCAGCTGTGGTCTTATATGGATATCGCTTATCACTTGTTGCCATGGTCCAACCATGGTCTTTTTCCGTCAATTCATCGTTTGTCACTGGACAGAAGTACTCAATCCGATGTTTCATTCAATTTGATCATTTTTGCAATTTCATATTTTTACATTATTCATGGTTTTATCATAATCATATAGTATAACTCATTATAAAATTCATAAGAATAACAATGATCACTAAAATTTAGCCACATGAACTTACCTGGGCTAATTCGTAATAGTTGTAGAAGTTCGAGAAAATTATTCGACTATTTTCTCCTTTCCACGATTCACTTCAATTTCTTGATTTGCTGTAAAAATATGAAAAACCAGCTCTAAGGTTTCTTCAATGGCTGTTTTTAGCCGAAGAGGATGAAGAAAATTGAAGAAATCTCTAGATTTCCAATTACATTCCATTTTTAACTATTTAATTTTTACTTCTTTTCCCATTTTACCCCTTGTTCACACCTAATTTCAATATTTCCTGCACACACATGCTGTCCAACCCAATAATAGGTGTTTAATTGCCTATTTAGTCATTCTTTAATTATTATTGGAGCTATTTAGTCACATTTCACAATTTTACTCTTAATTCAATTTAGTCCTTTTTACCCAATTAACTACCGAAACTTTAATACTAACTTACTAACACTCCATAAATATTTATAAAAATATTTATGGCTGGGTTTAATATTTCAGGGTCTCAATACCTCGTTTTCACTTCCAAATTATCTAGTATTGATTATAAAACACTATTAACTATTTCAATCATTTTCCTAACTTCACATCTAACTTATTTTCATTAAATTAATAATATTTTCTACTCATTTGTCAGATTTAATAATCTCAAATTACTGTTCTGACACCACTGGAATTTGGGCCGTTACAACTATCCCCCTTTTAGGAAATTTTGTCCTCGAAATTTCATATCTGGGAATAAGTGTGGATATTGATATTTCATTAATTCCTCTGTTTCCCAGATTGCCTCCTTCGACCCATGATGATTCCACAAAACTTTAACTAATGGTACCCGTTTATTTCTTAATTTTTTAATCTCTCGTGCTAAAATTTTCACTGGTTCTTCCTAATAAGTCATATTCGGTTGAAGCTCTATCTCCGTATGAGGAATTACATGTGATGGATCTGATCTGTACCGTCTCAGCATAGACACATAAAACACATCATGAATCTTTTCAAGTTCCGGAGGTAAAGCCAATTTGTATGCTACCGGACCGATTCTTTCAGTGAATTCGTATGGCCCAATAAATTGTGGACTCAGTTTTCCCTTTTTGTCGAACTGCAAAACTTTCTTCCACGATGACAGTTTCAAAAATACTCGATCGCCCACATTAAACTCTATATCTCTTCTTTTCAAATCTGCATATGACTTCTGACCATCGGAAGCAGCTTTAAATCTGTCTCGTATAATACGAACTTTTTATTTTGTTTCTCGAATCAAATCTACTCCCACTAACTTTGATTCACTTAATTCAGTCCAATACAATGGAGTTTTACATTTCCTTCCATATAAAGCTTCAAATGGGGCAATTTTGATAATAGTCTAATAACTATTGTTATAAGCAAATTCAGTTAAAGGTAGATACCGTTCCCAGCTGCCGCCCTATTCAAGTACACAACACTTCAACATATCTTCTAATATCTGAATTACCCGCTCTAATTGCCTGTCTGTCTGAGGATGAAAAGCTGTGCTGAAGTTTAACTTGGTGCCCAAAGCTTCTTATAATTTACCCCAAAATCTTGAAGTAAACCTCGGATCTCGATCAGAAATAATAGATGTCGGCACTCCGTGTAATCCCACTACCTTTGAAACATATATTTCTACCAACTTTTCATGTGGGTAGTTTGCCCTGACTGGAATAAAATGTGTCGATTTAGTTAACCGATCAACAATCACCCATATTGAATCTTTCTTTTTCGATGTCGCCAGTAACCCGGACACAAAATCCATCGTTACATGTTCTCATTTCCATTCCGGAACCATAATGGGTTGCAATAAACCGGTCGGTACCTGATGTTCAGCTTTCACCTGTTGACAGATCAAACATTTTGCTACATATTCAAAAATTTCAGTTTCATACCAGGCCACTGATAAACCATAGTTTATACAAAATTTTACCCTATGTTTAACGCATTTTATGGATGATTTTCCATTAGAATTGGTGAATTCGATGCTTTTAATGCTTTAATTTCATGTTTTACACTTAGGAGAGTGTAGGAGAGTGAAAAGAACGAGAAACGAGCCAAAAACGGAGAAAATGGGCCAAAGTACGAAATCAACACCGCCTGGACCTCCTCACACGGGCAGACCACACGGCCGTGTCTATTTGGTAGGCTCGAGCACAGCCTGAAGTAATCGCACACGAGCGTGTCACACGGACGTGTCCCTACCGAGCCCAAGTTAAGTCAAATTCGGAAAAGGTTAATTTTGAGGGCTTTTAGGCATTCCAAAGCCTATAAATACACCCTAGAGAAGGAAGAAAGGGAGGATAGAGTAGGGGGTAAGGAATTACTCCAAGAAAGCCGATTGATTCATCTCAAAAGTCGGATTCATCATCAAAACTGAAGATCTCTCCTCAATTCCCCTTCAGGAGTTTTGGGTTTTCTTTATGTTCTGTATTTTTTTATTATTCTGAGATGTTTTCTTATTTAGTTATGAACTAAATCCCCTAAATACCTAAGGGGAGTGAAACCTAAGATGAATCTTGTTATTATTTTCTGAATTGTATGATAAATATTTGACTTGTTCTTAATTATGTGTTCTTAATTCTTGTTTTGATATCCCAGGATACCGATTCAAGATAAGCTCTTATTCAGAGGAGGAATAGACCCTGTTGAAGAGTATATTTGTCATAATTGAGCGGAGTTGATTGCGCGCCTAGACTAGGGTGACAAAATTTTTCCAGATTAGGGTGAAACCTAATAAGGAGATCCATAGATCGAGTTAATGCAACCCTAGAGCGTTAATTAGAGAAAAGTCTCGGTAATTTAATCCAGGGATTAGACGTTATTAGTCTTGAATAGGGATAATAACATAACTTAGGGAACTCTACAGAACAAGTTAAATGAGTAAATTGTCCGATTCGGAGCCAGAATAACAAGTGCAGTCTAGGTGGATTTTTCCTTAGGTATTGTCTTCATTTAATCGATTTTTCCAAAAGCATTTCCCCAATTCCATTCTCTGTGTGTTCTTAGTTTAGATAATTAGTTAGTTAAAATAAAAACCTCTTTATTCTTAGGCTAGATAATAAAAAGACAGTTATTACTAGTACTTTTAGTTCTTTCGGGTTCGACAATCCGATCTTGCTAAAATTACACTACTGTTCGATAGGTACACTTGTCTACATCACGATAATAGTTAGTTTAAGAACGAGTAATTATAAATATTTAAAACCTATCACGAAATCACGCGATCAAGTTTTTGACGCCGTTGTCGGGGAACTGAAATATTAGGAACACTCAATTTTTATTACTTTAGCCATTTATTTTTCGTGCACTTTAACTTATTATTATTTATCAATTTACTTTTTCCTTCTCTTAGCAGGTTTTTATAGTTTATGACTAGAAGAAATCCGTTAGGACCATTACTTTTTGACGAAGAAATCGATCGTACAGTTCGCAGAAATCAAAGAGAAATAAGGCGAAGCTTAAGATACACAGAGAACGAGCAAGAAGGTGATACTCAACCCCCAACCGAAGAGATGGCTGAAAACCAAGGCAATCAGCTACCTCCTACAATTGCGGTTAATCAAAATCCTGCTCCACGTACTATGTATGATTATGCTAAGCCTTCTTTAACAGGAACTGAATCAAGCATAGTTAGACCTATTATAGCTGCAAATACTTTTGAATTAAAACTAACACTATTCAAATGATACAGCAATTTGTTCAGTTTGATGGTTTGCAGGATGAGGATCCCAACGCTCATTTAGCCAACTTCTTAGAACTATGTGATACATTTAAAATTAATGGTGTCTCTGATGATGCCATTCATCTTCGGTTATTCCCTTTTTCATTGAGGAATAAAGCTAAACAGTGGTTGAACTCGTTACCACGAGGGTCAATTACTACTTGGGAACAAATGGCCAAAAAATTTTTACTAAAATATTTTTCGCCGGCTAAAACAATTAAATTACGTAATGTGATCGCGAGGTTTCGTGATAGGTTTTAAGTATTTATAATTACTCGTTCTTGAACTAACTATTATCGCGATGTAGGCAAGTGTACCTATCGAACAGTAGTATAGTTTTAGCAAGACCTAATTGTCGAGCCCAAAGGAACTAAAAGTACTAGTAATGACCGCCTTTTTATTATCTAGCTTAAGAATAAAGAGATTTTGTTTTAATTAACTAATTATCTAAACTAAGAACTCACAGAGAAAAGAATTAGGGAATTGCTTTTGGGAAAATCGATTGAATGAAGACAATACCTAAGGAAAAATCCACCTAGACTTTACTTGTTATTCTGGCTCCGAATCGGACGATTTATTTATTCAACTTGTTCCGTAGAGATCCCTAAGTTATGTTATTATCCTTATTCAAGACTAATAACGTCTAATCCCTAGATTGAATAACTGAGACTATTCTCTAATTAACACTCTAGGGTTGCATTAACTCGATCTATGGATCCCCTTATTAGGTTTCACCCTACTCCGGCAAAATCTTGTCACCCTATTTCTAGGCGCAGAATCAACTCCGATTAATTATGACAAAAGTACTCTTAGACAGGGTCTATTTCTCCTCTAAACAAGAGCATATCTTGAATCAGTATCCTGAGATATCAAAACAAGAATTAAGAACACATAATTAAGAACAAGTTAAATATTTATCATACGATTCAGAAAATAATAACAAGATTCGTCTTAGGTTTCATTCCCCTTAGGTATTTAGGGGTTTTAGTTCATAAATAAATAATAAAACATCTCAGAAGAATAAAGATTACAAAACATAAAGAAAACTCAAAACTTCTGAAGGGAAATTGAGGAGAGATCTTCAGTCTTGATGATGAATCCGGCTTCCGAGATGGTTCAATTGGCTTTCTTGGAGTAATTCTTTACCCCCTTTTCTCCGTCCCCACCTTTTTCCTCTTCTAGGGTGCATTTATAGGCTTTGGAATGCCTAAAAGCCCTCAAAAGTGGCCTTTTTCAAATTGGACTTAACTTAGGCTTGGCAGGGACATGCCCGTGTAACACGCCCATGTGCGATTACTTCAGGCCGTGTTCGAGCCTATTAGAATGGCACGGACGTGTGCTATACCCGTTTGAGTCGTACTCCAATTCTGCCAGATTGACACAGCCATATGGTCTGCCTGTGTGAGGAGGTCCAGGTCGTGTTGATTTCGTTCTTTGGCCTATTTTCTCTGTTTTTGGCCCGTTTCTCGTTCCTTTCGCTCTCCTATGCTCTCCTAAGTATAAAACATGAAATTAAAGTATTAGGAGCACCGAATTCACCAATTATAATGAGAAATCATCCATAAAATGCATTAAACATGGGGTAAAAATATGTATAATTTACGGCTTATCAAATACCCCCACACTTAGGCATTTACTTGTCCTCAAGCAAAATTTTCAACTCATAATCAAAATAAATTCTTCTCAACTTATAATTTCTATCGATAATATCTTAGAATAATCCATAGGTAACATACATAGAGAATTCAACTAAGAAGAACATAAAAGTTTCAAACATTCCAAGTTGAGTATTTAATCATGTAAACATAGGTGTTTTTCCGCATCTAAGTAATTATTTTTTATTTAGAATATTATAGAGTTTCACATCCTCACTAAAGATTCACTCAAATCACTCGAGGTGTTTAAGGACAATAAATGAAGCACTCAAAACTCAATAATGAAAAGTCATTACCATAGGCTTGCATGAAAATCAAATCTCCACCACTATAATTTAAGACGATACATAAATCAAAAGGTCTTTAGAGGGTTGTAACGAGGCTTGGTTAGGGGGTGTGGTCACAAGCTGAAAGAAATGGTTAGAATGAAGATTGAATTGAAAAATTACCTAACTAGAAAAAAAGTTAATCTTTACTTGCGTACAACAGAGCTTCTTCTCTGAAAATGAAATTACAGATATGTATACATAGTTTTTTTTAAGAACAAGTTAAAATAATATAGACTAACTATCAAGAACAAAACATAGCTAGGGAATCCATTCAACTCAAATCTCTACAAAAAATAGGGATTAATTTAAGGGATTTCAACAATAATGAGTTAAAGGTTAATATTAAGGGTAATACAAGAAATGGCTTGTTAGGCTCAAGGGGGTTTACTAGGGGTTAATCATGGAGGTAGACTTTTCTTGGCATGAGTGGGTTAATCCTAAGTGCCTTAATCATTTTGACATATCAAATCAAATGGTGTGGTCTAGATATGCATAATCAAGCAAGTTCTAGAATAACAGTTCAATACTGATGCACTCAAAGTAATGATAAAAGTGAGCATGAAAGAATTAATAGATGCTCAAAAGGCTCAAAAATCTCACAAAAATTATGGCTTTTTGATGTTTAGACTCGTGAATTCTAATTCAAAGTAATACCTAGACTTGGGGAAATAACCTATAATTTTAAATTCTTAAAAATCAACTTATCATGCTTGATTCTTTAATGTCTTATAGTTTAAACAATCAATGCATAAATGCATATATTTTAATTCAAGAAATATCAATCAAAATCGTAAATCAATTAAAATTTATCCTAAATATGATATGAGAGTTTTTCAAGAGAACAAGGTAATTATTTAGGGATTTTTCTGATAATGAATGAATGCCCCTTACACTTAAGATGTACATTGCCCTCAATGTACAAAGATAGATATTAGAGTATAACAATAAGATAGGGAGAGAAGTGAAACTTTCTGTATGATGAATTCCTCGAACTAGAGTTTTGGAGAGTGATCGGTTCGAGAGTGGAGGAGGATACTTCGACGGTCGTGGAGGTTCATTAGGCCATAAGTCCTGTGCCAAAAGAATATTATATCTGGTGGTAGCTATGGTCGTGGTCGAGCAGGACATGACAGTCGTGGAAAACCTTTCCCGGTGGAGTTTTAGTTCCTATGTGATGATGAGCTTAAGAGCTCTATATAACTGTGATAAAATCAAGAAATTTTTAGGGGATATTAGGAAGAATAAGTACTCGAAAAGAAATAACCAAAATTAATAATTAAAAATAAAATTCTAAAATATAACAAAAATAAAAAGTAGTTTCAATAAAAATTAAAACATAAAATAATAAATAAATATTTCTAGACTGGCGATGAGATGTGGAGGTGCTAACAAATCTGCTGTAGGTTAGCATCAATGTTGTCAAATCGTTGAAAACACTGATGCTCGAATTGGGTGAGGCGCTCAGAGATGTCAGCATATGAAGCCGCCGCATGAATTGGACGAGAGGGTAGTGGTGGCTGAGTCGGTGGGTCCTTGTGCTGTGGGGGGACATCATCAGGAATCCTCGTAGGCCTCATCCTTGGTAGATTGGACGAGACAATACTGGGGAGGGTAGGTTCCTCGGCGCCTCTCGATCATCCTCATGCTAAACATGCTCGAGATGCCTTGTGGAGACATCTGACTGATGAGGGTGAGGGATGATTCTTGGGCCGCGGTGTTGAGGAGCCCAAAGTGTCGCGCCAGCCTCGTCATGTAAGGGCCAATGAAGATGACCCCATTCTGATGCCGCTTTGTCTGGTGCTGATTTGTAAGGGCGATGAAATAGGCAAGGTCGATGACGTGCCCTTGCGACATGCACCATAAGAAGTAGACGTCGTGGGTGTTGACGACGTCAGTGCTCTCTCGCCTCCCTATAATCGTGTGAACTAAAATACCGTGTAAGTACCTCAGGGATGGTGGAAGAACTGATGCCTTGATATGGCTGGGATTGTACGAGGCTGTGTGAGGGGCCAAAGTGTGCCAATACTTCGAGGGAGAGAAATGTATGTGGGGACTGAGAGCATGTAGTTCATTCTCGTCTCGAAACTCCTCCGTATATAGGCCTAGAGCAGCACCAAACTCTGGGATGCTTAGCTAGCGGATTAATCTGCCTAGGCGAAACTAGATTGTGCCGGGATCATCATACCTTGTCATTACGGTCTGGAGATGGAATGTTGAGTATAGTTCCATCGTGAGCTCAAGGTATGTCGGCTCGATAATCCCGAAGAATAGCTCCCAAGGGTCAGTGGTTAGGAGAGCCCAAATTACGTCAGCTATCTAGACTTGTTCTACGGTAGCCCAGTCGATGTAGCGGCTCGCAATTAAGGGTAGAGCCCGAAATATTTGGAACAGTTCCTTTTGGGGCCCTCGGGGAAACTGTAGGAGAGGGTGACGGATTTTCGCGGTTGGGCCCGTAGAAGAGAACGCTCCTTTCCTCTTCTTTGAAGTAGGCACGACAGTTTTCTTTCCTCTTGACGAAGACATGGTACCTGCGATTAGAATCATCAAGTCATCTTGTTGAGTGGTCGAAGTAAAAGGAATACAATTTCCAACTAAAAAGCAGACTTTCAGCCACAACTAAACATAACTAATATAATAATTTCGTGACTTTGTCATTGTATGTAGTAATGGCATGTGTAAAATAGCTCTCCTAACAACATGAAATATATAAGAAATAATTGAACAATGCAAATTACATGAGAGATATTGGTCATGGGAATATCATGAGAATGAGCATGGTAAAATCATGGGTATGAAGTTCCTAATCACTTGATTTAACATGCAATGTATAGTAACTTACTAAAAATGCAAACTAAATGATAAAGTAATGAACATAAATGGAAGATAGTTCAAAAGAAATGGAAATTATTGTAATAATAAGCATTAGTAATAAGTAAAATAGAAGTGAAGAGAGTAAACAAACGCTAAGGGAGAAAGATTGGGCGTCAAAAATGAAGTTGAAGGCAGTGCATGGGCGTGGCAGAGGGCCGTGTAGAGTTGTAGCGGTTAGGGTTAGGGTTTTTGAATGGGAAGAAAGTGAATAGTGCAGGGTATTTATAGATATTTGGGGCACATGGCCATGGCACACGCCCGTGTCCCTCAATTTCAGCCTGTGTGATTCGCGAATTTTAAATTTGGGTGCGTCTGACATTTAGTACACACCCATGTTCCTCGGGCGTGTGGGTTCACATGGCCGTGTGTTCAAGCTCAACGTCCGTGTTAAGTTAACAGGTTTGACAACGAGTGTTAGACACGGGCGTGTCGCATGCCCGTGCTAGTTTCTCAGTTTCAACCACGGGTCATCCACACAGGCGTTTCGCACGCCCGTGTTGTTTTGGCAGACTCGACCACAGCCATATCGCACGGCCATAGCGTTTTATCGTAGCCCATGTTAGGGAAATCTTTTACCCTATTTTCACACGGCCTTAAGTACGCCCGTGTGCTTGGCCGTGTCTCTATTGAAACACTTGTATTCAAGATCTCTATTAGTAGGTTAGGAGTGAAATACCAAAATTTAAAGAAATTAATAATGTTAGTGCTTGGTTTGCCTCCCGAGAAGTGCTTATTTATAGTCTAAGCTCTACTTACCTCTTCAGTGAATGGTCATGGTGGTTTGAGGAGTTTATACTCCTCATTCCTGCTATCAATCTCATCAAAATAAGGCTTTAATCGGGTGTTGTTTACCTTAAAAGTGCCGAACTTGGGATGACTCACCTCCACCGTACCGAATGGAAAAATACTGAGTACCGTAAGAGGGATTTCCTCATTCGGTGTTGTAGTGACAATGTGGGGATCTACGACATCTATTAAGACTTTATCACCAACTTTAAGATGATTTGGAGAGGTATCGGGATAGTTTTGGCGTAGTTTGGGTTTATTGTGTGTTCTCAGTTTATGTACTCACCATTTGTCTAGCTCCTCTATCCATAGCCTTCGTTCTTTATGAATGTGTCCTCTATCATTTCTAGAACATGGCTCGTGAACTTCTTTGAAGCTCAATTTCTGCAAAGTCATATTGTCAGTTTTAGTAGATCGGTGTGGACTATTACCTTCAATGTTCGATGTGATGCTAGAATTACAAGCTTGAAGGGTGGTCATTTCATCTCTCACACGAAGTGTAAGCTCACCTGTGCCAACAACAATAATTGTTGTAGCAGTTGCTAAAAAGGGCCTCCCTAAAATCAAAGGGGTGTTATTATCCTCCTCTATGTCTAAAACAACGAAATCAACGGGAAATATGAATTTATCTACTTTCATTAGTACATCTTCAATAATACCTCTAGGAAATCGTATAGTTTTATCTAGCAATTGAATGCTCATCCTAGTTTGTTTAGGTTTCCCAAGACCTAGTTGCTTAAACATTTTGTAAGGCATGACGTTAATACTAGCCCCAAAATCAGCTAATGCATGATTTATATCTAAACTACCAATTAAGAAAGGAATTGTAAAACTCCCTGGATCTTTCAATTTGTGGGGTAGCTTATTCTGTAGAATAGCTGAGCAGACTGCGTTTAGCTCCACATGCGACTCTTCATCCAACTTCCGCTTATTTACTAAAAGCTCTTCTAAAAATTTCATTGCATTCGGCATCTGCGACAGAGCTTCAATAAACGGTAAGTTAATATGTAATTTTTTAAAAGTTCGAGGAATTTACCGAATTGTTCGTCTGAGCAGTCTTTCCTTGTCGCGTTAGGGTATGGGACACGAGGTCTATATTCTTCATTCACCATTTTGTTATGACTTACCTCACTTTTACCTTTGCTCACCACAGTTTCTTGCATCAATTCTGGCTCAGGTGCAATGAATCCTTCCTTATCTTGAGTACTAATTGCGTTGAGGTGTTCCCTTGGATTAGGTTCAGTATTACTTAGTAAGCTACCTTATGGTCGTTCAGAGATTAGTTTGGATAGCTGGCCTATCTAAGTTTCGAGCCCTTGGATCAATGCTTGTTGATTATTAAGTGTAGTCTCGGTATTTTGGAAACGGGTTTCTGATACCGAGATGAATTTAGAGAGCATCTCTTCAAGGTTTGGTTTCTTCTCTTGTTGATAAGGTAGCTGTTGAAAACCCTAAGGATTTTGTGGCTTTTGATTCCCTTGACCACCTCAAGAGAAATTTGGGTAATTCCTCCAACCTGCATTATAAGTATTAATGTATGGGTTATTTTGAGATCGAAAGTTATTGTTACCCATATAGTTGACTTGTTCCTCTTCGGTTGTAGGATTGAAGGATTGATATTCTGTATGCACACCTCCTCCACTTGAGTCACACCTCATTACTGGATATACCTGCGTAGAACCAAGTAAACCATCAATCTTTTTATTGAGAAGTTCTAACTGATTTTACAGCATAGTAACTGAGTCGACGTTATAAACGCCGGTTGTTTTTGTTGGCTTAGTCTTCATGACTTGCCACTAATAATTATTCAGTGACATTTCTTCAATGAATTTATAAGCCTCTTCAGGTGTTTAGTTGTTGATGGTTCCTCCAGTAGCTGCGTCAATCATCTGTCTTGTTGAGGGATTCACACCATTGTAAAACGTTTGAACTTGTAGCCATGAGGTAACCTATGGTGAGGGCACCTTTGCAATAGATCCTTATATCTCTCCCATGCATCGTAAAGTGTTTCTAAGTCCATCTGCACAAAAGAAGAGATATCATTATGTAACTTAGCAGTTTTAGCCGACAGAAAATATTTTAGTAGAAATTTTTCGGTCATTTGTTCCCAAGTAGTGATGGACTCTCGTGGTAACGAGTTCAACCACTGTTTAGCTTTATTTCTTAGTGAAAAGGTAATAACCGAAGGTGAATGGCATCATAAAAAATGCCATTAATTTTGAAAGTGTCGCAAAACTTCAGAAAATTCGCCAAGTAAGTGTTGGGATCCTCATCCTGCAAACCATCAAACTGAACAAACTGCTGTATCATCTGAATTGTGTTAGGTTTCAGTTCAAAATTATTCGCAGCAATAGCAGGTCTAAATATACTTGATTCAGTCGCTGTTAGAGAAGGTTTAGCATAGTCATACATAGTACGTGGAGCAGGATTTTGATTAGCCGCAATTGCAGGAGGTAGCTGATTGCCTTGGTTTTCAGCCATCTCTTTGGTTGGGGGTTCAGTATCGTCTTCTTGCTCGTTCTCTGTGTATCTTAAGCTTCGCGTTATTTCTCTTTGGTTTCTACGAACTGTTCGATCAATTTCTTCGTCAAAAATTAGTGGCCCTGACGGGTTTCTTCTAGTCATAAACTATGAAAACCTGCCAAGAGAAAGAAAGAGTAGGTTAATAAATAATAATGATAAAATTAAATTAAATTGCAAGAAAAATAAATAGCTAAAGTAATAAAAATTAAGCGTTCCTAATATCTTAGTTCCCCATCAACGGCGCCAAAAACTTGATCGCGAGGTTTCGTGATAGGTTCTAAATATTTATAATTACTCGTTCTTGAACTAACTATTATCGCGATGTAGGCAAGTGTACCTATTGAACAGTAGTATAGTTTTAGCAAGACCGGATTGTCGAACCCAAAAGAACTAAAAGTACTAGTAATGACCGTCTTTTTATTATCTAGCCTAAGAATAAAGAGATTTTGTTTTAATTAACTAATTATCTAAACTAAGAACTCACAGAGAAAAGAATTGGGGAATTGCTTTTGGGAAAATCGATTGAATGAAGATAATACCTAAGGAAAAATCCACCTAGACTTTACTTGTTATTCTGGCTTCGAATCAGACGATTTATTCATTCAACTTGTTCCGTAGAGATCCCTAAGTTATGTTATTATCCTTATTCAAGACTAATAACGTCTAATCCCTAGATTGAATAACCGAGACTTTTCTCTAATAAACACTCTAGGGTTGCATTAACTCGATCTATGGATCCCCTTATTAGGTTTCACCCTAATCCGGAAAAATCTTGTCACCCTATTTCTAGGCGCGCAATCAACTCCGCTTTATTATGAAAAAAGTACTCTTAGATAGGGTCTATTCCTCCTCTGAACAAGAGCATGTCTTGAATTAGTATCCCGAGATATCAAAACAAGAATTAAGAACGCATAATTAAAAACAAGTTAAATATTTATCATACGATTCAGAAAATAATAACAAGATTCGTCTTAGGTTTCATTCCCTTTCGGTATTTAGGGGTTTTAGTTCATAACTAAATAAGAAAACATCTCAGAAGAATAAAGAATACAAAACTTAAAGAAAACCCAAAAATCCTGAAGGGAAATTGAGGAGAGATCTTCAGTCTTGATGATGAATCTGGCTTCTGAGATGGATCAATCGGCTTCCTTGGAGTAATTCCTTACCCCCTCTTCTCCGTCCCCCCTCCCTTTCTCTTCTTCTAAGGTGTATTTATAAGCTTTGGAATGCCTAGAAGCCCTCAAAAATGGCTTTTTCCGAATTGGACTTAACTTAGGCTTAACAGGGATAGGCCTGTGTGACACGCCCGTGTGCAATTTTTTTAGGCCGTGTTCGAGCCTGTTAGAATGGCACGGGCATGTGCTATACCCGTGTGAGTCATGCTCCAATTCTGGCAGATTGACACGGCCGTGTGGTCTGCTTGTGTGAAGAGGTCCAGGCCGTGTTGATTTCGTACTTTGGCACATTTTCTCCGTTTTTGGCCCGTTTCTCGTTCCTTTCACTCTCCTATGCTCTTCTAAGTATAAAACATGAAATTAAAGCATTAGGAGCATCAAATTCACCAATTCTAATGAGAAATCATCCATATAATGCATTAAACATGGGGTAAAAATATGTATAATTTACGGTTTATCATAATGATATCTTTTCTTTTGTGCAGATGGATTTAGAAACACTCTACGATGCATGAGAGAGATACAAGGACCTTTTGAGAAGGTGCCCTTACCATGGGTTACCGCTTTGGCTACAGGTTCAAACGTTCCATAATGGCCTAAATCCTTCAACTGGACAAATAGTTGACGCAGCTGCTGGCGGAACCATCAATAATAAAACACCTGAAGATGCCTATGAGTTTATAGAGGAGATGTCACTGAATAACTATTAGTGGCAAGTTATGAGGACAAAGCCAACGAAAATAGCCGGTGTTTATAACGCCGATTCCGTCACCATGCTATCTAATCAGGTAGAACTCTTAAATAAAAAGATTGATGGTTTTCTTAGTTTTTCACAGGTTCACCCAGTAATGCAGTGCAAAGCAAGTGGAGGTGGAACAAGCTATTCGGAATACCAACCTTATGGCCACAATATGGATAACTAGCAATTAAACTACATGGGTAATAATCCTCGACCTCAAAACAATTGATATAATAACACTTACAATGCAGGTTGGAGGAACCACCCCAATTTCTCGTAGAGCGGTCAAGGAAATCAAAGACCACAACCATTTTCAGGCTACCAACAACCACCCTACCAACAGGAAAAGAAGCCGAACCTTGAAGAGATGCTCTCAAAGTTTATTTCGGTGTCAGAAACTCGTTTCCAAGACACCGAGACAACACTTAAAAATCAACAAGTGTCGATCCAGGGGCTCGAAACTCAGATAAGCCAGCTTTCCAAACTAATTTTCGAATGACTACAAGGTAGCTTGCCAAGTAATACTAAACCCAACCGAAGGGAACAGCTCAACGCAATTAATATTCAAGATGAAGAAGGAGTTGTTGAGTCTGAACCAGAACCGAGGCAAGAAACTGTGGTAAACAAAGGTCAAGGTGAGGTAGATAACAATAAAAAAAACAGTAAATGTCGAATATAAACCTCGTGTGCCATACCCCAATGTGACAAGGAAAGACCGCTCAGATGAACAATTTGGTAAATTCCTTAAACTCTTAAAAAAATTACAGATTAACTTACGTTTATTGAAGCCCTATCGCAGATGCCAAACGCAATGAAATTTTTAAAGGAACTTATAGAAAATAAGTGGAAGTTGGACGAAGCGTCACACATGGAGCTAAACACGGTTTGCTCAGCTATTCTCCAAAATAGATTACCGAACAAACTAAAAGATCCAGGGAGTTTTACAATTCCTTGCTTAATTGGTAGTTTAGATGTTAATAATGCATTAGCTGATTTAGGGGCTAGTATTAACGTCATGCCCTACAAAATGTTTAAGCAATTAGGCCTCAGGAAACCCAAACAAACTAGGATGAGCATTCAATTAGTAGATAAAACTATAACGTTCCCTAGGGGTATTATTGAAGATGTACTAGTTAAAATCGATAAATTTATATTTCCCGTTGACTTTATTGTTCTAGATATAGAGAAAGATAGCAACACTCATTTAATTCTAGGAAGGCCCTTTTTAGCAACTGCTAAAACGATTATTGATGTTGGCACAGGTGAACTCACACTCCGTATGGGAGATGAAACAGTCACCCTTCAAGCTTGCAATTCTGGCAACACATCGGGAATTGAAGGTGATCGTTTAACCTATTCTCCTATAACTGACAATATGGTGCAACCTACTTTACAGGAAATGAGTTTGAAGGAAGCACACGAGTCATTCTCAAGCAATAATAGAGGACCTGTTCATGAAGATTGAAGATTACAAATCGAGGAACTCGATGAATGGCGGACGCATAAACCAAGAACACCTGACAAACATAATCTATGACAGAACGAGCTCAATACCTTTCCAAATCAACTTAAGATTGGAGATAGAGTCTTATTAGATGCCGCAGATCCCCGCATTGTCGCTACCACACCGAATGAAGAAATCCCTCTTACGGTACTTAGTATCTTTCCATTCGGTATGGTCGAGGTAAGGCACCCCAAGTTCAGCACCTTTAAGGTAAACAACACCCGTTTAAAACCTTATTTTGATGAGATTGATGACAGGAATAAGGAGTATAAACTCCTCAAACCACCATGATTATTCAACGGAGAGGTAAGTTAAGCTTAGACTATAAATAAGCGCTTCTCGGGAGGCAACCCGAGCACTAACTGTATTAACTTCTTTAAAAATTTAGTCTTCAACATCTAACTTACTAATAGAGCTCTCGAATACAGGTTTTCCACAGAGACACGGCCAAGCACACGGGCATGCTTATGGCCGTGTAAAAATAGGGCAAGGATTTCTCCAAACACGGGCTACGATAAAATGTCATGGCCGTAAAACATGGCTGTGGTCGAGCCTGCCAAAATAACACGGGCGTACGACACGCCCGTGTGGAAAACTCGTGGTTGAAACTGAGAAACTAGCACGGGCGTGCGATACGCCAGTGTCTAACACCCATGGTCGAACCTGTAAGATTGACACAGGCGTAGGAGAAGCGAACAATGCCAGAAACGGCCGTGCGACACGGCCGTGTGCACCCACACGCCCAAGGAACACGGGCATGTACTAAATGTCAGACGCGCCCAAATTCGAAATTCTCGAATCACACGGGCTGAAATTGGGGAACACGGGGGTGTGTCCTGGCCGTGTGGCCCAAAATCTATAAATACCCTGCACTATTCACTTTCTTCCCCATTCAAAAACCCTAACCCTAGCCGCTGCAACTTCACACGGCCTCCCTGCCACGCCCGTGCGCCACTTCCCACTCCATTTTTCACGCTTAATCTCTCTCCCTTAGCGTTTGTTTACTCCTTTCACTTCTATTTTACTTATTACTAATACTTATTACTAGCATAATCTTCATTGCTTTCGAACTATTTTTCATTTTGTTCATTATTTTATCATTTAGTTTGCATTCTTAGGTTAGTTATCATACATTTCGAGTTAAATTGAGTTGTTAGGAAAACCTCATACCCATGACTTTACTATGCTTATTCTTATGATATTTCCATTACAGTGTCTATCATTTAATTTGCATTCTTCAATTATTTATCATACATCTTATGTTAAAACAAGTTGCTAGGAAAGCCTCACTCTTTTGTCATACACATGCCATTACTACGCCCATTCTCATCCCATTACAATGATAATGTCACGAAATTATTATATTAGTTATGTTTGGTTGTGGCTGAAATTCTGCTTTTTATTTAAAAATTGTATCCCTTTTACTTTGACCACTCATAAAGATGACTTGATGATTCTAATCGCAAGTACCATGCCGTCTTCACAAGGAAAGAAAACCGCCGTACCTGCCCCGAAGAAAAGGAAGGGAACGTCATCTTTTGCGGGTCCAACCACAGAAATTCGTCACCCTCTCTTGCAGTTCCCTCGAGGGCCCCAAGAAGAGCTTTTCCAAATACTTCGAGCCTGACCCTTTATTGCGGGCCGCTGCATCGACTGGCCTGCCGTAGAACAAGTTCAGTTGGCTGATGCGATTCGGACCCTCCTAACCACCGACACTTGGGAGCTGTTCTTTGGGATTATTGAACCAACATACCTCAAGTTCACGATGGAACTATGCTCAACATTCCATCTTCAAACCGTAATAACAAATTACGATAATCCCGGCGCGGTCCAGTTTCGCCTAGGCGGGTTAGTCCGCCAGCTAAGTGCCCCAGAGTTCGGTGCTGCACTAGGCTTATATACGGAAGAGTTCAAGGAAGAAAATGAATTACATGCTCTCACTCGCCACATACACTTTTGTCCCTCGAAGTAGTGGTACACTTTGGCCCCTGGCGCAGCCTCCTACAATCCTAGTCGCTCCAAGGAATCAGTTCTTCCACCATCCCTAAGGTACCTACACGCCATTTTAGCTCATACGATTACAAGGAGGTGAGAGAGCACTGGCATCGTCAACACTCACGATGCCTACATTTTATAGTGTATGTCGCATGGGCACGTCATCGACCTTGCCTACTTCATCGTCCTTGTGATTCAGCACCAGACAGAGTGGCATAGGAAGGGGGTAATCTCCATTGGCCCCAATGTAACGTGATTGGCTCGACACTTCAGGCTCCTCGACACTGCGGCCCAAGAATCATCCTTGACCCTCATTGGCTAGATGTCTCCACAAGGCATCTCAAGCATGCTTAGCATGAGGATGATCGAAAGGGGCCGAGGAACCTACCATTCTCAATATCGTCTTGCCCAATCCACCAAGGAAGAGGCCTACGAGGACATTCCTGATGACGTCCCTTCACAGAACGAGGACCCACCATCCCAGCCACCACTACCCTTTTGTCCAGTTCATGCAGCGGCTTCATATACTCGATTCGGCTACATATACATTGATGCTACTCTACAGTAGATTTGTCAGCACCTCCACATCTCATCACCAGTCCCACCTCGCAAACCATCCAGCGATGAAGATGTTTAAAAAAAATTATTTATTATTTTATGTTTTTAATTTTTATTAAAACTACTTTTTATTTTTATTAGATTTTAGAAATTTTATTTTTAATTATTAATTTCGGTTATTTCTTTTTGAGTAATTATTCTTCCTAATATCCCTTAAAAAGTTCCTGATTTTATCATAGTTTTATAAAGCTCTTAAGCTCATCATCACATAGGAACTAAAACTCCACCGGGAAAGGTTCTCTATGACTGCGATGTCCTGCTCGCCCACAACCATAGCTACCACTAGAGATAATATCCTTTTGGCGCATGACTTATAGCCTAATGAACCTCTACGACCGCCGGAGTATCCTCCTCCACTCTCGAACTAATTACTCTTCAGAACTCCAGTTCAAGGAATTCATCATACAGGAAGTTTCATTTCTCTCCCTATCTTATTTTTATACTCTAATATCTATCTTTGTACATTGAGGGAAATGTACATCTTAAGTGTGGGGGGTATTTATTTCATTCGCAGAAAAATCCCTGAATGACTGCCTTGTTCTGTTAAAAAGCTCTCATATCATATTTAGGATAATTTTTGATTGATTTATGATTTTGATTGATATATCTAGAATTAAAACATAGGCATTTATGCATTGATTGTTTAAACTTTAAGACATTAGAGAATCAAGCATGATAAGTTGATTTTTAAGAATTTAAAATTTAGGTTGTTTCCCCAAAATTTAGGTATTACTTTGAGTTGGGATTCACAAGTTTTAAACATCAAAAAACCATAATTTTTGTGAGATTTTTGAGCCTTTTGAGCATCTATTAATTCTTTCATGCTCACTTTTATTATTGCTTTGAGTGCATCAGTAGTGAACTATTATTCTAGAACTTGCTTGATTATTCATGTAGAGACCACACCATTTGATTTGATATGTCAAAATGATTAAGGCACTTAGGATTAACCCACTCATGCCATGAAAAGCCTACCTCCACAATTAACCCCTAGTGAACCCCCTTAAGCCTAACAAGCCATTTCTTGTAGTACGCTTAATATTAACCTTTAACCCATTATTATTGAAATCCCCTAAATTAATTTAAGCCCCATTTTTATCGAGATTTGAATTGAAATAGTTGCTTAGCTATGTTTTATTCTACTCTGTAATTTAATTTGTTCTTAAAAGAAAAAAAAACATGTATACATATTAGTAGTGATCTTCTGTTTGTAAGCTTCAGAAGTTAAATTCCTTAGTCTGAGAAGAAGCTCTGTTGTACGCAAGTAATGATGAACTTTTTTTCTAGTTAGGTAATTTTCCAATTCAATCTCGATTCTAACTTTTTCTTTCAGCTTGTGACCACACCCCCTAACCAAACCTCATTACAACCTTCTAAAGACCTTTTGATTGATGTATCATCTTAAATTATAGTGGTGGAGATTTGATTTCCATACAAGCCTATGGTAATGAGTTTTCATTATTGACTATTGAGTGCTTCATTTATTGTCCTTAAACACCTCGAGTGATTTGAGTGAATCCATAGTGAGGATGTGAAACTCTATGGTATTCTGAATCAAAGGTAATTACTTAAATGAGGAGAGACACCTATGTTTGCATGATTAAATAATCAACTTGGAATGTTTGAAACTTTTATGTTCTTTTAGTTGAATTTCAATGTATGATTACCTATGGATTATTCTGAGATATTATCGATAGAAATTATAAGTTAAGAAGAATTTATTTTGATTATGAGTTGAGAATTTTGCTTGAGGACAAGCAAATGCTTAAGTGTGGGGATATTTGATAAACCGTAATTTATACATATTTTTACCCTATGTTTAACGTATTTTATGGATGATTTTCCATTAGAATTGGTGAATTCGATGCTCCTAATGCTTTGATTTCATGTTTTACACTTAGGAGAGCATAGGAGAGTGAAAGGAATGAGAAACGGGCCAAAAATGGAGAAAATGGGCCAAAGTACGAAATCAACACGGCCTGGACCTCCTCACACGGGAAGACCACACGGCCGTGTCAATTTGGCAGGCTCAAGCATGGCCTGGAGTAATCGCACATGGGCGTGTCCCTGCCGAGCCCAAGTTGAGTCCAATTTGGAAAAGGCTAATTTTGAGGGCTTTTAGGCATTCCAAAGCCTATATATACACCCTAGAGAAGGAAGAAAGGGAGGAAAGAGTAGGGGGTAAGGAATTACTCCAAGAAATTCGATTGACTCATCTCAAAAGCCGGATTCATCATCAAAACTGAAGATCTCTCCTCAATTCCCCTTCAGGAGTATTGGGTTTTCTTTATGTTTTGTATTCTTTATTATTCTGAGATGTTTTCTTATTTAGTTATGAACTAAATCCCCTAAATACCTAAGGGGAATGAAACCTAAGACGAATCTTGTTATTATTTTCTGAATTGTATGATAAATATTTGACTTGTTCTTAATTATGTGTTCTTAATTCTTGTTTTGATATCTCAGGATACCGATTCAAGATAAGCTCTTATTCAGAGGAGGAATAGACCCTGTTTAAGAGTACATTTGTCATAATTAAGCAGAGTTGATTGCGCGCCTAGACATAGGGTGACAAGATTTTGCCCGATTAGGGTGAAACCTAATAAGGGGATCCATAGATCGAGTTAATGTAACCCTAGAGTGTTAATTAGAGAAAAGTCTCGGTTATTCAATCTAGGGATTAGACGTTATTAGTCTTGAATAGGGATAATAACATAACTTAAGGATCTCTATGAAACAAGTTAAATGAATAAATTGTCCGATTCAAGCCAGAATAACAAGTGCAGTCTAGGTGGATTTTTCCTTAGGTATTGTCTTCATTCAATCGATTTTTCCAAAAGCAATTCTCCAATTCCATTCTCTGTGCGTTCTTAGTTTAGATAATTAGTTAGTTAAAACAAAAACCTCTTTATTCTTAGGCTAGATAATAAAAAGATAGTTATTACTAGTACTTTAATTTCCTTTGGGTTCGACAATCTGGTCTTGCTAAAACTATACTACTTTTCGATAGGTACACTTGCCTACATCGCGATAATAGTTAGTTCAAGAACGAGTAATTATAAATATTTAAACCTATTACGAAATCACGCGATCAGCCACCAATTCATTTTCTTCAAATCGTAATACATTTTCGTACTACCCGGGTAAATAGAACATATGCTACTATAAGCTTCTGATAAAATATCATTCTTCAAATTTGGATTATTTGGAACATAAATTCTATTTCGATAGTATAACATACCACTGTCATCCATGGAATACTCCAAGCTCAACTTATCCAAGACCATTTGTCGTTTCAATACTAATTTCGAGTCTTCATCTTGCAACTCCCGAATTCGTTGAAAGAATACAGGTTTTGCTTTCAATTCTACTAACACAAAACCATCTTCATTAAGAGAAAATTGACAATTTAATGCTCGAAGAGCAAACAATGACGATTTCCGGCCAAATATATCTGCTACAATATTAGCTTTCCCCGGATGATAGTCAATAACAAGATCGTAATCTTTCAAAAGTTCTAGCCACCGCCATTGTCTCAAATTTAACTCATTTTGTGTCATCAAATATTTTAAGGTCTTGTGATAAGTATACACATGACACTTCTCACCATAGTCTCCATATTTTTAAAGCAAACACAATCGCAGCTAATTCCAAATCATGTGTAGGATAATTCTTCTCGTGCGGTTTTAGTTGCCGAGAAGCATATGCTACTACTTTACCCGACTACATCAAAACACAACCCAAAATATTTAGAGACGCATCGTTGTATACCACAAACCGCACACCAAATTCTAATTGAGTCAACACTGGTGCTTCTGTCAACATCTTCTTTAACTGATCAAAACTTTACTGACATTTATCTGACCATACAAATTCAATATTTTTCTGTAACAACCGGGTCAATGGTAAAGCGATCATTGAAAAATCTCTTACAAATCAGCAATAATATCCTGCTAATCCCAATTAACTTCGTACTTCAGTGACATTCTTTGGAACTTTCCAATTCACTACTGCCGCTACTTTACTCGGATCAACACGAATTCCATCAGCTGACACAATATGACCGAAAAATGCAGCCTTGTGAAGCCAAAACTCACATTTACTAAACTTTGCATATAACTGTTTCTTCCGAAAAGTTTGTAACACTGTTCTCAAATGCTGAGCATGCTCGGATTCTATCTTTGAATGAATCAATATATCATCAATAAACACAACCACGAATCTGTCCAAATAAGGTTGGAAGATCTGATTCATTAAGTTCATAAATGCAGCAGAGGTATTGGTTAATCCAAATGGCATTAGCAAAAATTCATAATGTCCATATCGGGTTCAGAAATTAGTCTTTGGCACATCGCACTCTTTTACTTTCAATTGATAATACCCGGATCGGAGGTCTATATTTGAAAATACTACTGCACCTTTCAACTGATCAAATAAATCATCAATACAAGGCAGGGGATACTTATTCTTTACCATTACTTTATTCAACTGCCTGTAATCAATACATAACCTCAAAGAACCATCTTTCTTCTTCACAAATAAAACAGGTGCTCCCCAAGGTGACATACTCGGCCTGATGAATCCTTTATCTAACAACTCCTGTAACTGTGTCTTTAACTCTTTTAATTCAGCTTGGGCCATTCTATAAGGTGTCACTGATATGGAAGCTGTTTCCAAGATCACATCTATCACAAATTCTACTTCTCTATCAGGTGGTAAACCTGGCAACTCCTCGAGAAACACATCGGGGAATCCATTAACTACTGACATCTGTTCTAACTTTGAATTAGAACCCTGAGTATCAAAAATAGGCCAAGAATGCCTCGTTTCCTTTACTTAACAATCTCTAAGCAGAGAAGGCTGAAATAAATCTAATAGTATCACCCAAATTTTCAAACCCATCTGAAATCATATCCTCTGTTTGGCATTTCAAGCTGATCTGTTTTTCACGATAGTTCACTATTGCATCATGCTTCATTAACCAATCCATTCCCAAAATAATATCAAATTCCCGAAAGGGTAACAACATCAAATCAGCGGGGAACTCACAGCCCTTTATTCTCAGTGGACAATTAGGACATGTTAAATTAACTATCACACACTGGCCCAAGGGATTAGTAACTTGAACATCAAAATCAGTAGGCTCAATAGATAAATTCTTTTCAGAGGCTAACATGGTGCAAATATATGAATGTGTAGACCCAGGGTCTAACTATGCATACACAGTATCATCATAAAGATAGAAAGTACCAGTAATTACATCTGGAGCTGTCGCCTCTTCTCTCACTCGAATAGCGTAGGTACGTGTAGGTGTTCCAACATCTGATCGACTAGCTGATTCTCTCATACCCGAACGAGTAGCCCCTGTAGCACTACTCTGCCCCAAACGTTTACTTCGTTGAGGAGTAACTTTTTATTTCTCTTTCTGCTCTACTTCATTTCTTTGTAGTTAGGGACAATCTCGAATGAAATGATTAGTAGATCCACACCTATAACAAGCTCCTGTCTTGTTCCGGCACTCACCAATGTGATTTCTTCCACAATACCAACACTTAGGTCGAGGAGCATTTTGAATACTGCTCATACTAGCTGCAGGTCTATCAAATGTCTTGGAATCAGATTGTCTTGATCTGCTCTTTCCCAATCTTTCCGGCACTGAAGTGGCCCGATTAAATTCTTCTCTAGATTTTTTCACCGACAAAGCTGAAAATGATTTGGATGCATCTCTTTTAAATGATTCTTTGCTTTTTTTATCTCATTGCACCTTTTGATTATACACTTCCTCAAGTTTTTGAGCACAATCTGATAAAACAACAAATTCTCATATTTCATTACCTCCTATCATCATTCTAATATCATCATTCAACCCTTCTTCAAATCTGATACACATTTCCTTCTCTATAGGCACAATATCTCTAGCATATTTGCTAAGATAAAAAAATTCCCTTTCATATTCAGCTACGGATTTACTTCCCTGTTGTAGATCCAGAAATTCTCTCTTTTTCTTATCCAGATACCGTTTGCCCACATATTTCTTTGAACTTATTTTGAAAGAATTCCCACGTGATTTTTTCTACCGACACCACTACCTCGATTGTTTCCCACCAATTGTACATTTTTTCTTTCAGTAGCAACACAACACATCTCAAATAATCATCTGGTGAACATGCTATTTCTTTAAAAATCCCCATCAATCTCTGTAACCAATATTTTGCTTTAACCTGATCATTATCTGATCTTTCCTGAAATACTTCAGCTCTGAGTTTTTTGAGCTTTTCCAACGAAATACATTTACTAGATTCAGTTGTCAGACGAGGTGGAAGGGCAACCGGGGGCACTACGGTTGGTGCAGTAGGAGGAGTGGGTTTTCGAGCCGAGTTTCTTTCTTGCATTGTTTCATTGTACCATTGATTCATAATTCCATAAATCATATTTTTAAGTTTTCGTTAAAGAAATCGGAACTTCACTACTGGTCCCCTATTTAGAAGTCTGTACTCTACTATTTACTTCTTCTTCTTGTTCTGTACGTTCTGGTCTATTTGACATCTTTATAATTAGGAGTTATCTATAAAAATAACAAGAGTTAAATCGAATCATACACATCACACTATCACAGATCTATATGGTATGTATTTCTAATCACTTTACACAACACGATCATTTCGAGAATCGAGTAAAGTAAGCTCTGATACCACTAAATGTAACACCCTTAACCCGTATCCATCACTAGAATAGGGTTACAAGGCATTATCAAACTTATACATTAGCATTTGTACAAAATCGAGTCATAAATTTACATTCCAATCAAAACTTTTCAAATTTTACATAAAGTCCCTAATATGGGCCTATGGGGCCCAATACATGCCTTAGAAGTGATTTGAAACTAAACCGGTAATTTTGGAAAACTTTTAAAATTTTTCTTGAATTTAGGGGCACATGCCTGTGTGGCTAACCCGTGTGGCCAGCCCGTGGGCAATTCTGACTTGCAATTTCTTAAGCATCAAAGGGCCACACGGCCAGGGTACACGCCTATGTGGCTAGACCGTGTGGTAAATTGATTTTTTACTATTTTTAAGTCATTTTCACACGATTTTGACGTACGATCATGCTTGAAACCCGTGTCCTTCACACGACCAAGATACACGGCCGTGTCTTTAGCCCATGTATAGGACGTTTTAGGCCACTTTTCTCACCCTTTCATCCATTACCTGCACTTAAACACAATTATCTACAAATTACAACCAACCAACCAACCAGTTTATGCCATAATATGCATTTTATACACATATGCCATCCCTTTTACATACTTGAGCCATCTATAACTTTATCCAACCAAATACTTATACATGCCATATAAATCAAAAGATATTAACTCAAAAACTACAGGAGAACGTCTGGATAGTGTGATTCTTGGTGATGATCCGATCCTCCGTCTCCATGTTAATCTACAAAACATGACAATCACATTCAAGTAAGCTTGTGAAAGCTTAGTAAGTTCATAGGCTTAGAACGTAAACTTACCAAATATGGTAAAGCTTTTGTATATTATACAATTCACTAATTTCTCCCGTCATTCACAAACCAAGTCAATTTCACTTAATATTATTCACACTTAAACTTCATTCTTTTAGGCCCATTTATCGCTTACCATCTCTTTTCAAATTAAGAAAACTATACGAAATTGAGTACTTTGTTTTCACTTTACCATAGTAAAACTATGGACTTGCACATGATCACGTTTTACTTTCTGAAGCCATGGCTTAGCCATGGTCTTACACGAGTCATATATCATACCGATGCCATATCTCGGATATGGTCTTACACGGAAGCACTTATCACTTTTCTTCGATGCCATAGCCCAGTTGTGGTCTTATGTGGATATCGCTTATCACTTGTTGCCATGGTCCAACCATGGTCTTTTTCCGTCAATTCATCATTTGCCACTGGACAGAAGTACTCAATCCGATGTTTCATTCAATTTGATCATTTCTGCAATTTCATATTTTTACATTATTCATGGTTTTATCATAATCATATAGTATAACTCATTATAAAATTCATAAGAATAACAATGATCACTAAAATTTAGCCGCATGAACTTACTTGGGCTAATTCGCAATAGTTGTAGAAGTTTGAGAAAATTATTTGACTATTTTCTCCTTTCCACGATTCACTTCAATTTCTTGATTTGCAGTAAAAATATGAAAAACCAGCTCTAAGGTTTCTTCAATGGCTATTTAAAGCTGAAGAGGATGAAAAAAATTGAAGAAATCTCTAGATTTCTAATTACATTCCATTTTTAACTATTCAATTTTCACTTTTTGTCTAATTTTACCCCTTGTTCACACCTAATTTCAATATTTCCTGCACACACATGCCGTCCAGCCCAATAATAGGTGTTTAATTACCTACTTAGTCCTCCATTAATTATTACTAGAGCTATTTAATCACATTTCACAATTTTACACTTAATTCAATTTAGTCTTTTTTACCCAATTAACTACCGAGGCCTTAAAATTTCTTGACGAAACTTTAATACTAACTTACTAACACTCCATAAATATTTATAAAATATTTATGGCTCGGCTTAATATTTCGAGGTCTCAATACCTCGTTTTCACTTTCAAATTATTTAGTATTTATTATAAAACACTATTCACTATTTCAATCATTTTCCTAACTTCACGTCTAACTTATTTTCATTAAATTAATAATATTTTCTATTCATTTGTCGGATTTAGTAATCTCAAATTACTGTTCTGACACCACTGAAATTTGGGTTGTTACACTGTCAATCCAGTCGATCACATCTATGTCTCTATCTTCTAGGAGTCATCCGCACTGATGCCTAAAACAAAGCATCTTTCCAATTGGACTTGATAGACAACATATTAGTCATTCAATTGGTTTTCTCATTTTCGATTAGACTAATTACATGTTTAGGCCCATCTACTAATATAAACTGTCTTTTAGCATTATGATCCAACCACATAATACCTCTCACTATTAGTTAAATATTAGACAACCAATGAGCTAATATTTTTTTCTATTTTGCTTTACATGAAAAAATCACATGAGGACATTATACAAATAATATTAGTGTAATTCATGAATAATTTTATTAATAAATTAGTTCAAAAAAATTACAAATGTACAAATGAATATACTACACTTAGAGCATCGGATTCAACACTATAATGAATAGATGCTTGGCAGAAAAAAATACTCTTCCATATAAACGAAGGGTTATTACCCTTTGTGGCTTTAAAAAAGCCACAACACAGAAAATATCTAGCTTTGAAAATTCTACTAGGAAGAGATCGAGATTGAAATAAAACTCCAACCTTGCTTACAAAGCATATCTAAATTAAAATAGTGAAGATTATGAAATTCCATTCTGCCAGACTTCTTCGCCATGCATAATTTATCCCACGAAGCCTAAAACATATTTACGGTATATTTTACTTGGGTCCAATTCAATGTACTGTCAATCCAGTCAGTCACATCTATGTCTCTATATTCTAAGAGTCATCTATTCCAATGCCTAAAACAAAGCATCTCTCTAATTGGACTTGATAGACAACATATTAGTCATTCAATTGGTTTGCTATTTTCTGATTAGACTAATGACATGTTTGGGCCCGTCTACTAATATAAACTGTCTTTTAGCATTACGATCCAACCACGTAATACTGGTCAGTATTAGTTAAACATTAAACAACCAATGAGCTAATATTTGCTTCTATTTTGCTTTACATGAAAAAATCACATGAGGACATTATACAAAGAATATTAGTGTAATTCATGAATAATTTTATTAATAAATTTGTTCAAAAAAATTACAAATGTACAAATGAATATACTACACTTAGAGCATCAGATCCAACACTATAATGAGGAGATGCTTAGCAGAAAAAATGCTCTTCCATATAAATAAAGGGTTATTGCCCTTTGTGGCTTTAAAAAAGCCACAACACAGAAAATATCTAGCTTGAAAATTCTACTAGGAAGAGACTGGAGATTGAAATAAAACTCTAACCTTGCTTACAAAGCATAGCTAAATTAAAATAGTGAAGATTATGAAATTCCATTCTGCCAAACTTCTTCGCCATGCATAATTTATCCCACGAAGCCCACCAAATGCCTCCTTACACAGAAGAACATGAAATCCACCCAAATATGCTTATCATCTGTTGTAAAGCCTTACAAGTCCCTAACTACAGAAGAAAAACACTCATATAATACACCGAAATATCCTGAGCCATTGTTTTAATAACCACTTCCTTAGCAACTTTAGAAACGAACTTGCTCTTCTAGCTAAAAATTCGTTTACTTAAAAGATTACAAATGAAAGAGAAAACTTGCTTTTTATTTCTTCCCACTAGCGATGGTAAGAATAAATATCGCCCTTGATTAATAAAAGAAGACAACCCCAAAATAGCAATTGCCAAACGCTTATCAGAAAGACTAGTATTGGCACTAAACATGATGCTAGAATTTTTAGAAGTTATGGCTTGTCTCTATGCAGCCTCATACGAAGCCAAAATTTTCTTAATAAGCTAACACTCTGAAGCTGCAAACCAAAAAAGGAAAAACCTATCATTGGAAAAAAAACAAATGAGAGACACTAAGACAATCTCGACAAATGGAAATACTATGTAAATCTCTCATAGATTCCGCTATGTGCAAGAGATGACTGAGACTTTCCACAAATATGATAAAAAGGTAAGGAGATAGTAGGTTACCCTGCCGCAAACCTCTAGGAATAATTGGGCAAACCTACTCATTATTCAAAATAATTGAATTTTTCACTGTAAAGATGCGAAGTATAAATCAACTGAAACTACTTAGCGTCGAAGTTGAGTTTAAGCATCATATACTATAGAAAATGCCGATTGACTCTGTCATAGGCTTTACTAATGTCAATCTTCATAGCAACTTCACCTTTTTTCCCTTGACATTTGTTATGCATATGATAGCCAATCTTAAAGGCAATCGTAAAATTATCAGTGATCAAGCAACCAAGTATAAAATTCAATTTCATAAGTGATATAATACGAGGCAAAAGAACCTTCAACTAGTAAGAAAGAACTTTAATAGTTATCTTGTGTAGGACATTACAAAGTGAATCAAACATAAATCCTTCTTACAATTAGGTATATCCTTTTCGGGAATAAGAACAATAGTAGTATCATTAAGAGTATGAAGGAATTGTTCCAACCACTCATAGCACTTAACCACTACATCCAGCCCCACTATCGACCAACATTTCTGATAAAATGTAGAATTCCTACCATCCGATTCTAGTGACTTATAGTTAGTGTAAGAATAAGTTAAGTTGTTATCATTTTATTATCATTCTATTAAGCAGTCTGGTATATTGTTAGTAGTATGGTTTGAAGAAGTTAGTTACTCTTACTCAAGTATATAAGTTATTGATGAATGCTTGAGTTTTTGAACGTTTGATGATGAATAATGAAAGCTTGGTGCTTGATATACATGTTTTGTAAAGTGATTTTGAGTAAAATTGCATAAAAAGGACTAATTTGTGAAAAGTGTAAAATGTGTGGTATAAAGTGTGAAATAAATAAAAATATGGGCTTCTAAGGACTTAATAAATATTCGGCCATGCATGGGTTTGTTGAACTTTTGTGTATTTTGTGATTTCAAGAAATAGGGACTAAAATGTCAAAAATGTGAAAGTTTAGGGTCTAAAGTGAAAAAATGCCTAAATTTATATTTTTGGATGAAATTGAATGAGTTGGTAATTCAATGGGTTAATTTTGAATACATATAGATAAAAAAAGAAAGAACTCGGATTTAGATCGAGGAAAATCGAAGGTTATAGAGTAATCGATTGGATTCGTCCATTCTGAGTACGAGATAAGTTCGTACGTGATAAATGAAGTTACAATTATGTTTTTAATTCTTTAATAATGAATAAATTGTATATTTGCAACTACGACTATGTACGACGACAAGTCTACGATGTTTCGCACTTAGTGTGCATTTCGAGATAGTTTCGGCTATGTACAGCACTTAGTGTGCGAATTGAAATAGCTTTGGTTTTATGTGGCACAAAGTGTGCGATACCTAGATAACTTCAGTTCAATGTGATGGCACAAAGTGTGTGATATCGTTGTAGCTTCAGCTAAACATTTAAGCACTAAGTGTGCGAGTTCTTAAAGCATTGAAAGCTTTTCAAACGATTTAACGTATTGAACAAAGAGGTGAGGATGAAATAAATAAATACTAGAAAGTACATGTATGTACAATACCTACGTAGTAGTTGATACTATGTGTATGAAGCTTGATGAAATGGTATATATATGATAAATGGTTATGGATTAGAATTGAATGAAGATATGAGGACTATTAAGTGTTTATTAGTTGATGATTTAGATAATATGAATTGTTGAGTATGTTTGGTACGACCTTACTAAGCTATGAAGCTTACTGTGTGTTATTTTTCTCTGTTCTACAGATTATTGAAGCTAGTGCGGACTCAGGGATCATCGGGAATACGTCATCACATTATCGATTATCTCGTTCGTATTTTTGGTAACCTTCTATATATGGTATATGGCATGTACAGGCTAGTGATATTCTGGTATATTTTGAGTCATGATATTAGCCATGAGATTTGACTTGTAAATTTTGTATGTATAGCCATTAAAGTTGGCTTGGATTAAGTGTTTGTAAGTTATATGCTGTATATAATGCTTATGTGATAAATTAGTTGTGGGATTTGGAAATGACAAGTTTTATGGCATGTAATAGGTGTTAAGATGATGATGAAATAAATTTAGAAGTTATACAATCTGGATGATTTTATATACTGAAATGACATGTTTTGGTTATGGAATTGAGTAATTGAGATGGTTATATATAGATGACATGATATGTGCACATATTGGTTGGTTTTTGGTTGTTTATAAATGTTTTGAAATGGTACTATTTTGGTTGTTATGTGTGCTTGAGATTAGGGTGGCAAATTGGCTTTACAAATGGCCTATTTTTGTCCACACGGGCGTGTGTCTCATCCATGTGTGACATATGGTCATGTTACACAGCCGTGTTTCCTCTAGGGTAGTCTTACAATTAAAAGTCAGTCTTGAGCATGGCCGTGTGAGGCACACAGCCTTGGCATATGGGCGTGTGTGGCCATTTCGAATGGTACACAGGCTAGACACATGGGCGTGTGGTTAGCCGTGTGACCCAAATCAATTTCGACCACAACCAAGGCACACGAGGATGTCTCCAGCCGTGTGGTTCAAGTCAGTACGTATGTCCTGTTTTCACACGACTTGCGCCACAGGCATGTCGGGTGGCCGTATAAGGCACACAGCCTGTTTACACGGGCATGTCGGGTGGCCGTGTGAGGCATATGGCTTGTTCACACGGATGTGTGACCTATGATTTCATGAAATTTTTCTAAGCGTTTGGAAATTTTTATATGTGATCGGTTTAGTCCTGGACCACTCTTAAGCATGTTTAAAGGTCTTGTAGGAGCTCGTAAGGGACATTGTGAATAATTTTGTTTATGATTGTATAAATGTATGTGAATGAGATGTATTGCCTGTAATGCCTCATAACCCTATTTTGGCATCGGATATGGGTTAAGGGTGTTACATTTTGATTAGTATCAGAGCTACAGTTTAGTCGATTCTAGGACTAACGTAGCGAGTGAGAGTCTAGCTTTACATGCCATATATATAAACTGCAATAGTGTGATGATTTCTGATAGTTAAAATGTGTTTTTCATATAGCAAATGGATCCCAAACGAGCAATAGCTGACGGTGTTGAAAGTAATGCACCCGCTCTCGCTCAAGGGGTAGTACAGTTTGATTCTAGACTTCTATCTAGTAGCCAAGGAGGAAAGGCTAAGCAAGCTTTCTTCCAAATGATAAGTGAGTGGTTCACGGAATTCGTACGAATGAATCTGGCTGCTCAACAACCTCCACCCCCACATGTTCCTCAACAAATCCCAACTATGCCACAAATAATAGATCCAATCTGATTGAGTAAGCCGACAATGGATAAGATTCGTAAACATGGGGTTGAAGAGTTTCGAGCTATAGTTAATAATGATGCAGAGAGAGCAGAATTCTGGCTCAAGTACACGATCAGAGTATTTGATTAATTGTCTTGTACTCCGAAAGAATGTATCAAATGCGTAGTATCTTTGCTTAAAGATAATGCATATCACTAGTGGAAAACATTGACATCGGTGGTTCCTAAAGAATGAATTACTTGGGAATTCTTTCAATTCGAGTTCTGTAAGAAATACATAAGCCAGAGATTTCCCAATCAGAAATGTAAAGAGTTTCTGGAATTGAAGCAGCGCCGAATGATTGTCACTGAGTACAAAAGAGAATTCGTACAGTTAAGCAAATATGTTTGGAAATATGTGTTTACTGAAGAGATCACGTGTAAACAATTCGTTGATAGATTGAATGGAGATACAAAACTTCTAGTTAGGATTCTGGAAATCCAAGAATTTGTTGTGTTAGTTGAAAGGGCTTTTAAAGCCAAGAATCTCAACAAAGAAAAGAAAAAGGCGGATTCAGAGGCAAGAGATTCGAGGAAGAGATTGATGAATAAATCTTATCATTCCTCATCAAAGAAACCTAGAGATCGATGAATAAATCTTATCATTCCTCATCAAAGAAACCTAGAGATTATTTTAATCGATCGACAGCTTCAGCAGGATATCAGAATAGAGATCGCGGGGAGCAATAAACCAACCCTAAAGCTCAAGCCACATCAGTATCGAATGTTGGCAAAGTAAAATATGCTAAACCTGCGTGTCAACAGTGTGGAATACGACATTTTGGAGAATGGTGGGTGAAAAATGATAACAGAGCTTGTTACAGTTGTGGTTCATGAGATCACTTTATTAAAGATTGCCCAGAGTTAAATAAAAAAGATAATACTCAGAACACAAGGCTGAGTAACATTGCGGTTAGAGGTAGACCACCCAGAAACACAGGAAATATGAGTGGTAGTAGAGGTGTGACATGAGACACTGTTGTAAGATCTGATGTCAAAGTACCTGCACGAGCCTACATTATTCGCGCTTGCAAAGAAGCGTCATCTCTAGATGTTATCACCAGTACTTTTACTCTCTATGATACTAAAGTTATTGTATTAATAGATCCAGGATCAAATCATCGTATGTATTTGTGAATTTGGTACCCAATAAGTCTTTGCCTATAAAGTCTACTGAATTTGTAATTAGAGTATCGAACCTCTTAGGCAAGTGTGTTTTAGTTGATAAAGTGTCCAAGAATTGTCTATTGATGATTCGAGATAATTTCTTTCCAGTCAATTTGATGTTGTTACCATTTGAGGAGTTTGATATAATTCTGGGTATAGATTGTCTAACGTTGCATGATGCCGTTGTGAATTGCAAAAGAAAGACGATAGATTTGAGATGTCAGAATAATGAAATTATTAAAATTGAGTCAGATGATCTGAATGGTTTGCCAGCAGTGATTTCTTTGATGTTAGATGAGAAATATGTGAGAAAATGTTGTGAAGCTTATTTTGCTTATGTACTTGATTCGAAAGTGACTGAAAAGAAAATTGAATTAGTGCCAGTTGTATGTGAGTATACAAATATGTTTCTTGAAGAGTTATCGGGTTTACCACCGATTCGAGAGGTTGAGCTTGGTATTAAGTTAATGCTGGGTACAACGCTGATATCAATAGCTCCGTACAGAATGGCTCCAACAGAGTTAAAAGAATTAAAAGCTTAATTGCAAGAATTAACTAATAAAGGATTTACACGACCGAGTTTTTCTCCTTGGGGTGCTCCTGTATTGTTTGTGAAAAAGAAAGATGGCACGATGAGAATGTGTATTGACTACAGACAGTTGAATAAAGTGACAATCAAAAAGAAATACCCTCTACCACGAATTGATGATTTGTTTGATCAATTAAAATAAGCTTCAATGTTTTCAAAGATAGATTTGAGATCGGGTTATTAACAGTTGCGAGTTAAAGACTTCGATGTGCCAAAGACTGCTTTTAGAATGGGGTATGGTAATTATGAATTTTTAGTTATGCCTTTTGGACTAACGAATGCACTTGCTATCTTTATGGATTTAATGAACTGGATTTTCAGACCGTATCTAGATTGATTTGTTGTTGTATTCAAAGATGGTATCTTGATTTATTTGAAAAATGAAATTGAGCATGCCGAGCATGTGAGAATTGTATTGCAGACTCTGAGAGATAAGCAGTTATATGTAAAGTTCAATAAATGTGAATTTTGGTTGAGTGAAGTTGGTTTTCTGGGGCATATTGTGTCAGCGTCAGGTGTTCGAGTTGATTCGAGCAAGATTTTTGCAATAATGGATTGGTTACTATAGGCGATTTGTGAAAGACTTTTCAAGGATTGCGACTCCGTTGACGAGATTGCTTCAGAAAAATGTAAATTTTGAATGGTCCGAGAATTTTCAGAAAAGTTTTGATCAGTTGAAAGCTTTATTAACCAAAGCTCCAGTATTAGCACAGCCAGAATCGGGTAAAGAATTTGTAATCTATAGTGATGCATCGTTGAATGGTCTGGGATATGTTTTGATGTAGGAAGGCAAAGTCATAGCTTATGCCTTGAGACAATTAAAGCCACATGAAAAGAATTATCCGATACATGACCATGAATTAGCTACGATTGTGTTCATTTTGAAGATTTGGCCTCACTATCTATTTGGTGAGAAATGTCACGTGTTTTCAGATCATAAAAGCCTAAAATATCAGATGACCCAAAAAGATTTGAATCTGCAACAGAGAAGATGGCTAGAACTGTTAAAAGACTACGAGCTAGTTTTTTATTATCATCCGGGAAAAGCAAGTGTTGTTGCTGATGCTTTGAGTAAAAAATCACAGTTTGCGCTACGTGCGATAAACGCACACTTAGTTCTGTCTGATGATGGATCGGTTTTAGCTGAATTGAAAGTGAGATCGTTGTTTTTACAATAGATTTTTGATGCACAGAAAGTTCATAATGAGATAATAGCAAAATGAGGTCAGTTTGAATTGAGTTCTAATTCAGAATTTAAAATTGATGATAATGATTGTTTGAGATTCCAAGATCGGATTTGTATTCCGAGAAATCCAGAGTTGATTCAGATGACTTTGAACGAAGCTCACAATAGTTTTTTATCTGTTCATCTGGGAAGTATGAAAATGTATAATGATTTGAAATAGCTATACTTGTGGCCAGGAATGAAAAGAGACATTTCTGACTTTGTTTCGAAATGTTTGATCTATCAACAAGTTAAAGCTGAACATCAGGTGCCATCCAGTTTGTTACAACTGATTAGGATTACCAAGTGGAAATGGGATAGAGTGACGATGGATTATGTATCGGGTTTACCCCTATCTCTGAGTTAGAAAGATACAATCTAGGTTATATTTGTCAGATTAACAAAATCGGCTCATTTCATTCTGGTGCGTATGGATTATTCGCTTGATAAACTTGCTGAGTTGTAAATTTCTAAGGTTGTAAGATTGCACGGAGTACTTATTTTATTGTTTCAGATAGAGATCTGAGATTTCCATCGTGTTTCTAGAAGAAATTACAAGATGCATTAGGTACAAAACTACATTTTAGTACTGCTCTTCACCCGCAGACAGATGGTCAATCCGAACGAGTTATTCAGATACTTGAGGATATGTTGAGATGTTGTATTCTTGAGTTTGAAGGTACGTGGGAACGATACTTGTCATTGATTGAATTTTCGTATAATAATAATTTTCAATCGAGTATAAAAATGGCACCTTACAAAGCATTGTGCGGTCGAAAATGTCGAACACCTTTGCATTGGACTGAGCTTAGTGAAAATAAAATACACAGGGTTCATTTGATTAAAAAAATCGAACAAAAAGTGAAAGTGATTCACGATAGTCTGAAAACAGTGCCAGGTCGTCAGAAATTGTATGCAGACTTGAAACGAAAAGATATTGAGTTTCAGATCGGGGATAGAGTGTTTTTTAAAGTATCTCCGTAGAAGAAAATACTTCGATTTGGCCGTAAAGGCAAGTTGAGTCCGAGATTTATTGGGCCGTATGAGATCATCGAACGAGTCAGACCAATGGCTTGTCGGTTAGCATTACCATATGAGTTAGAAAATATTCATAATTTATTCCATGTATAGATGCTATAAAGATACCGATCTGATCCTTCACATGTCGTTTCCCTGATTGAGGTTGAAATTCAACCAGATTTATCATACAGTGAAGAACTAATTCAAATTCTAGCTCATGAGATCAAAGAGTTGAGAAATAAGAAAATTTCATTAGTGAAAGTCTTATGGCATCGACACGAGGTTGAAGAAGCTACGTGGGAACCCGAGGATGCTATGAGAAAGCAATATCCAAACTTATGAGTTGTGACATCCCGATTTTATCTAAATCAGAATAGTGATTTTGAGACCACAAATCTGAGGTCAGAAAATTATTTTAATAATGTTTTTGTGTTTACAGTATGTGATTATATATGTGTGAAACTTTCGTGTGAAAATATTATCGTTTAAGTGGTTAATTTGAGAAAATGACTAAATCGCGTAAAATGCAAAAGTTGCATTCTATTTGATAAAGGTGTGTATTTGATATGGCTTATTCAATGTGAGGTCATTATGTTGTAAATAAACCATTGATAGTGGGAATGGACATAAATGGCCATGTATTAAATGATTTTATAAAGGTTTCATTGAGGGTAAAATGGTAAACTATGAATTAAGTCATATTAAATAAAATAAAAATAATTTTAATGTTAAATGGTTATCTTCCTCAATCAAAAATAGAAGAAATAAGAAGCCATATCGATGTTTTAAGGTTCGGCACTTTGTGTTTGTGATTGAAGTGTGATTTGAGCACGGTTTTTAATGATTTTTACATTTTTGTGATCGTTGCTTTGAGTACTAGCTAGCCCATGCCTAAATTTTGGAATGTGTTGATGATTTTAAAAGTTTCTATTGATGAATGCTTGAGTTTTTGAATGTTTGATGATGAATAATGAAAGCTTGGTGCTTGATATACATGTCTTGTAAAGTGATTTTGAGTAAAATTGCATAAAAATGACTAATTTGTGAAAATGAAAATATGGGTTGCTAGGGACTTAAGAAATATTCGGCCATGCATGGGTTTGTTGAAATTTTGTGTATTTTGTGATTTCATGAAATAGAGACTAAAATGTTAAAAATGTGAAAGTTTAGGGGCTAAAGTGCAAAAATGCCCAAATGTATATTTTTGGATGAAATTGAATGAGTTGGTGATTAAATGGAATAATTTTGAATACATATAGATCAATAAAAAAATAACTCGAATTTAGATCGACGAAAATCGAAGGTTATAGAGTAATCGATCTGATTCGTCCATTACGAGTACAAGGTCAGTTCGTACGTGACAAATGAAGTTACAATTATGTTTTTAATGCTTTAATAATGCATAAATTGTATATTTGCAACTACGACTGTGTACGACGACAAGTCTACGATGTTTGGCATGTGCATTTCGAGTAGCTTTGGCTATATACAGCACTTAGTGTGTGAATTGAAATAGCTTTGTGATATGTGATATTCGTGACAGGTTTTAAATATTTATTATGAATCGTTCTTGAAACTAACTATTATCACGATGAAGGCAAGTGTACCTATCGAACAGTAGTATAGCTTTAGCAAGACCAGATTGTCGAACCCAAAGGAACTAAAAGTACTAGTAATGACTGTCTTTTTATTATCTAGCCTAAGAATAACAGGGTTTGTTTTAACTAACTAATTAACTAAACTAAGAATTCACAGAAAATAGAATTGGGGAATTACTTTTGGAAAAACGATTGAATTAAAACAATACCTAAGGAAAATCCCACCTAGACTTCACTTGTTATTTGACTCTGAATCGGACGATTTATTCAATTGACTTGATCCGTAAAAATCCCTAAGTTATATTATTATTCCTCTCAAGACTAACAATGTCTAACCCTAGGTTGAATAATTGAAATCTCTTTCTAATTAACTCCCTAGGGTTACATTAACTCGATCTATGAATTCCCTTATTATGTTTCACCCTAATCTGGCAAAATCTTGTCACCCTATCTCTAGGCGTGCAATCAACTCCGCTTAATTATGAAAAATGTACTCTTAGGTAGGGTCTATTCCTCCTCTGAATAAGAGCTTAACTTGAATCAATATCCTGGAATATCAAAACAAGAATTAAGAACACATAATTAAGAACAAGTCAAATATTTATCATACAATTCAGATAATAATAACGAGATCTGTCTTAAGTTTCATTCCCCTTAGGTATTTAGGGTTTTAGTTCATAACTAAAAAGGTAAACATCTCAAAAGAATAATGAATACAAAACATAAAGAAAACCCCAAAACTTCTAGAGGGAAATTGAGGCGAGACCTTCAGTTTTGATGATGAATCCGGCTTCTGAGATGGATCAATCGGCTTTCCTTGAGCAGTTCCCTGCTTCCTTCTCTATGCAGCCCCTTTTCCTCCTCCTCTAGGGTGTATTTATAAGCTTTAGAATGCCTAAGAACCCTCAAAATTGGTCTTTTCCGAATTAGACTCAATTTGGGCTCGACGGGGACACGCCCATGTGACATGCCCGTGTGCGATTACTTCAGGCGGTGGTCAAGCCTATTAAATAGGCACGGACATGTGGTCCACCCGTGTGAGTCGTGCTTTGATTCTGCCAAATTGACACGACCTTGTGGTCTACCCGTGTGAGGAGGTCCAGGCCGTGTTGATTTTGTACGTTGGCCCATTTTCTCCGTTTTTGGCCCATTTCTCGTTCCTTTCACTCTCCTATGCTTACCTAAGTATAAAATATGAAATTAAGGCATTAGGAGCATCAAATTCACCAATTTTAAGGAAAAATCATCCATAAAATGTACTAAGCATGGGATAGAAATATGTATAAATTACGGTTTATCAAATACCCCACACTTAAGCATTTGCTTGTTCTTAAGCAAAATCCTCAACTCATAATCAAAATAAATTCTTCTCAACTTATAATTTCTATCGATAATATCTCAAAATAATCCATAGGTAATCATACATTGAAAATTCAACTGAAAGAACATCAAAGTTTCAAACATTCCAAGTTGAGCATTTTATCATGAAAACATAGGTGTCTCCCCTCGTCTAAGTAATTACCTTTGATTCAAAATATCACAGAGTTTCACATCCTCACTAAAGATTCACTCAAATCACTCGAGGTGTTGAAGGACAATAAATGAAGCACTCAATAGTCAATAATGAAGAATCATTACCATAGGCTTGCATGAAAATCAAATCTCCACCACTATAAATTAGGATTAAACATCAATAAAAAGGTTTTCAGAGGGTTGTAACGTGGCTTTGGTTAGAGGGTGTGGTCACAAGCTGAAAGAAAAGGTTTAGAAACGAGATTGAATTGAAAAATTGCCTAACTAGAAAAATGACTAGTCATCAATTGCGTACAACGGAGCTTTTTCTCAGAATATGGAATTTAACTTCTTTAGCTCAGAAGATCACTACTACTAATATGTATACATGGAATAGCTAAGCAACTATTCCAACTCAAATCTCGACAAAAATTAGGATCAAATTAATTTAGGGGATTTCAATAATAATGAGTTATAGGTTAATATTGAGGGTAAATTAATGAATGGGTTGTTAGGCTCAAGGGGTTTCACTAAGGGTTAATTGTGAAGGTAGGCTTTTATGGAGTGAGTGGGTTAAACCTAAGTGCCTTTCTCATTTTGACATACCAAATCAAATGGTGTGGTCTTGACATGCATAATCAAGCAAGTTCTAGAATAACAATTCAATACTGACGCTCTCATAATGAAAGTGAGCATGAAAGAATTAATAGATGCTTTAAAGGCTCAAGATCTCTAAAAAATTATGGCTTTTTTATGTTTAAACTTGTGAATTCCAGCTCAAAGTAATACCTAAACTTGGGGAAACAACCTAAAATTTTAAATTCTTAAAAATCAACTTATCATGCTTAATTCTCTAATGTCTTAAAGTTTAAATAATCAATGCATGAATCAGTATGTTTTAATTTAAGATATATCAATAAAAATTATAAATCAATCAAAATTTATCCTAAACATGATATGAGAGTTTTTCAAGAGAATAAGGCAATCATTCAGGGATTTTTTCTGATAGTGAAATGAATACCCCCCCACACTTAAGATGTACATTGTCCTCAATGTACAAAGATAGATATATAAAAAAGAATATAAATATAAGATAGGGGGAGAAGCGAAACTTCCTGAGTGATGAATAAATTTCCTTGAACTGGAGTTTTGGAGAATAATCAGCGTGAGGGTGGAGGAGGATACTCCGATGGTGGTAGAGGTTCATTAATCCATAAGTCTGGCGCCAAAAGAATATTATATCTGGTGGTAGCTATGGTCGTGGTCGAGCAGGACATGGCAGTCATGGAGAACCTTTCCTGGTGGAGTTTTTAGTTCCTATGCGATGATGAGCTTAGAAGCTATTTATAACTGTGACAGAATCAAGAACTTTTTAGAAAATATAAGGAAGCATAATTACCCGATACGAAATAGCCGAAAGTAAAAATTGTTAAATAAAAATTATAAAACCTAATAAAAACATGCTTAAAGAAAAATAAAAAGTAGTTTTAAAATAAAAGTCAAAACATAAAAATAAATAATAAATAAAAGTTGTTAAACATCTTCATTGCTATATGGTTCGCAAGATGAGGGTGTCGATGAGATGTGGAAGTGCAGACAAATCTGCTGTAGAGTAGCATCAATGTTATCGAAGCGCTGAAAACACTGTTGCTCGAATGGCGTAAGGCGCTAAAAGATGTTAGTGTATGAAGCCGCCGCATGAACTGGACGAGAAAGAGGTGGTGGCTGAGACAGTGGGTCCTCATAACGTGGAGGGACATCATCAGTAATGTCCTCGGGGGCCTCCTCTTCGATGGATTGGGCGAGACGGTACTGAGGAGGGAAGGTGCCATGTCGTTTCTCGATCATCCTCATACTTAGCATGCTCGAGATGGCCTATGGGGACATCTGGCCCATGAGAGTGATAGAGGATGATTGGGCTGCTGTGCTGAGGAGCCCGAATTGTCGAGCCAACCGTGTCACACAGGGCCCAATAGAGATGACCCCCTTCCTATGCCGCTCCGTCTAATGTTGAATGGAGAGGGCAATGAAATAAGCAAGGTCTATGATGTGCCCGTGTGACATACACCATAGAAAGTAGGCGTCGTGAGTGTTGACGATGGCAGTGCTCTCTCGCCTTCCTGTTAATGTGTGAGCCAAAATGGGGTAGAAGTACCTCAGAGATGGAGGGAGAGCCGATGCCTTGGAGCGGCTAGGATTGTAGGAGGCAGCACCGGGGGTGAAGGCTTTCCAACACCATGAAGGAGAGTGATGGATGTGGCGATTGAGAGCGTAGAGTTCATTCTCCTCCATGAACTCCTCAGTGTAAAGGCCAAGTGCGGTTCCGAACTCTGGGACGTTCAACTGACGGACTAGACCGCCGAGGCGAAATTGGATTATTCTCGGGTCATCAAAACGGGCCATCACGGTCAGAAGATGGAATGTTGAGTAGAGTTCCATAGTGAGTTTGAGATATGTCGGCTCGACAATCTCAAAGAAAAGCCCGCAATGATCAGTGGTGAGGATGGCCCGAATTGCATCCGTGAGTTGGACTTGTTCTAGGGCGTCCCAATCTATACAGCGGCCCACTTCCAAGGGTCGGGCCCGTAGAATCTGGAAAAGTTCTTCTTGGGGCTCAATAGGAAAAAGCAAAAAAGGGTGACGAATTTCCACGGTAAGACCCGAGGAAGATGACGCTCCCTTCCTTTTCTTCAAAGTAGGGACAGCGGCTTTCTTTCCTCGTGAAGATGACATGGTATACCTACAAGCAAAACCATTATTCTGTTTTGATGATTGGATAAGGTAAAATGTAAACAAATTCAACAAGGAAAGGTCATAAATAATTTCAGGCACAACTATTAACACTAACAAACCTAACCAAAACAATAAATTTTATGGCATAATGTCGCGGTATTAGTATGAAAATCAAAATGGAAAAGAGCTTGATGGATATGTAAAAAGTATGAGTGTATCACAATGCATGGATTATAATGGCAAAGAATAATAAGCAAGTGAATATTGACTTAGAATACGTAAATGGGGCTTGAGAAATCATGAAGTAATAAAGAAAAATGTCACATGAAATAAATGGTAGCTAATCTAACAATGGGATTTGAATGATAGAAAAATGAAAATAGTATGGGATAAATAGAGATTAACATGGTAAAAAGCATCAGAACTAAGTAAAATAAAAGAGAAAAGAGTAAACAAACACTAAAAAGATAAGAATGGGCGTCGGAAATGGAGTTGGAGGCAGTGCACGGGCATGGCAGGGAGGCCATGTGGACTTGCACCGGCTAGGGTTAAGGATTTTAGATGAAAAAGATGATGAATTGTGAAGGGTATTTATAGATTTTGGGACACACGGCTAGGGGTCACGCCCGTGTTCCCTAATTTTTTCCCGTGTGATTCGCTAATTTTGAATTTAGGCGCGTCTGACATTTGGCCCACACCCATGTTCTTTGGGCCTGTAGGTGCACACGGCTGTGTCACACAACCGTGTCTATTTTTGTTCGCTTCTCCCACGCCTGTGTATGTAGTGTTAATCTGACAGGTTCGCCCATGGTTGCTAGGCACGGACGTGTCGCAAGCCCATGTTAATTTGACAGGTTCGGCCACGGTTTTCAGGCACGGGCATGTCGCACGCCCGTGTTGTTTTGGCAGGTTCGCACGGCCATGGCGATTTATCGTAGCCTGTGCTGGGGAAAATCTTTGCCCTGTTTCCACACAGTCCTAAGCACGCCTGTGTGCTTGGCTGTGTCTGTGTGGTAAACCTGTATTCAATAGCTCCGTTAATAAGTTAGGTGTTAAACACTAAAATTTAAAGAAGTTAATACAGTTAGTGCTCGGGTTGCCTCTCGAGAAGCGCTTATTTATAGTCTAAGCTCGACTTACCTCTCCATTGAATGGTCATGGTGGTTCGAGGAGTTTATACTCCTTATTCCTGCTGTGAATCTCATCAAAATAAGGTTTTAGACGGGTATTGTTTACCTTAAAAGTGCTGAACTTGGGATGACTTACCTCGATTGTACCGAATGGGAAAATGCTAAGCACCGTAAGAGGAATTTCTTCATTTGGTTTGGTAGTGACAATGTGAGGATCTACGGCATCTAATAAAACTTTATCTCCAACCTTAAGTTGATTTGGACAGGTATTGAGCTTGTTCTGGCGTAGTTTTGGTTTATAATGTGTTCTCGGTTTTTGTGTCCGCCATTCATCTAGCTCCTCGATTTGTTGCCTTCATTCTTCATGAATAAGTCCTCTACTATTTCTTGAAAATGGCTCATGTACTTCCTTAAAACTCATTTTCTGCAAACTAGGTTGCACTATATTGTCTGTTTTATTAGAATGGTTTAGACAATCACCTTCAATTTTCGATGTGTTACCGGAATTGCAAGCTTGAAGGGTGATCGTTTCGTCTCTTGCATGAAGTGTGAGCTCACCTATGCCAATATCAATAATCATTCTAGCAGTTGCTAAAAAGGGCCTTCCTAAAATCAAAGGAGTGTTGCTATCCTCCTCTATGTCTAGAGCAACAAAGTCAACGGGAAATATAAATTGATTTTAACTAGCACATCTTTAATAATACCCCTAGGAAATCTTATAGTTTTATCTGCTAATTGAATGCTCATCCTAGTCTGTTTGGGTTTCCCAAGACCTAGTTGTTTAAACATTTTGTAAGGCATGACGATAATACTAGCCCCTAAATCAGCTAATGCATTATTAACATCTAAACCACCAATTAAACAAGGAATTGTAAAACTCCTTAGATCTTTCAATTTGTTGGGTAGTTTATTTTTTAGAATAGCTGAGCAAACTGCGTTTAGCTTCACATGCGAAGCCTCGTCCAACTTTCGCTTATTTACTAAAAGCTCCTTTAAAAATTTCATTACGTTTGGCATTTGCGATGGAGCTTCAATAAACGGTAAGTTAATATGTAATTTTTTTAAGAGTTTAAGGAATTTACCAAATTATTCGTCTGAGCAGTCTTTCCTTGTCGCATTGGGGTATGGCACACGAGGTTTATATTCTGTACTTACTGGCTTTGGGTCATTTTGGCCGACTTCATTCTTACCTTTGCTTACCATCATTTCTGGCATTAGTTTTGCAACTAACCCTTCCTCATCTTGAATGGAAATCACGTTGAGTTGGTCCCTTGGGTTAGATTCAGTGTTGCTTGGTAGGCTACCTTGTGGTCGTTCGGAATTAACTTAGGAGCTGTCCAATCTGAGTTTCGAGCCCCTGGATTGATACTTTTTGATTTTTGAGTGCTGTCTCATTATTCTGAAAACGAGTTTCTGACACCAAGATATATTTGGTTAGCATCTCCTCAAGGTTCGGCTTCTTTTCTTGCTGGTAAGGTGGTTGTTAAAACCTGGAGGATGTTGTGGCCTTTGATTTCCTTGACCGCCCCACGAGAAATTGGGATGGTTCCTCCAACCTGCATTATACATGTTACTATATGGGCTATTTTGGGATCTAGAGTTATTGTTACCCATATATTGGACTTGTTCCTCCTCGATGCTAGGGTTGAAGGGTTGATATTCTGTGGATGCTCCTCCTCTATTCGAATCGCACCTCATCACTGGATGTACCTGAGTACAACCAAACAAATCGTCAATCTTTTTATTTAAGAGTTCTACTTGGTTAGATAGCATAGTAACCGCATCAAGGTTGAAAACACCGGCTGCTTTTGTCGGCTTTGTTCTCATAACTTGCCACTGATAGTTATTCAGTGACATCTCCTCAATAAATTAGTAAGCTGCCTCAGGTGTCTTATTATTGATAGTTCTTCCACCAGCTGCATCAATCATCTGCCGAGTCGAAGAATTTAGGCCATTATGGAACGTTTGACCCTGTAGCCAAAACGGTAACCCATGGTGAGGTCACCTTCTCAAAAGGTCCTTGTATCTCTCTCATGCATCGTAGAGTGTTTCTAAATCAATTTGCACAAATCATTACGTAATTTGGTTGTTTTAGCTGGTGGAAAATATTTTAATAAAAAAATTTCGATCATTTGTTCCCAAGTAGTGATTGACCCTCGTGGTAACGATTTCAACCATTGTTTAGCCTTATTCCTTAACGAAAAGGGAAACAACCAAAGGCGAATAGCATCATCAGAAACGCCATTAATTTTAAAGATAACACAAAATTCTAAGAAATTTCCTAAGTGAGCGTTGGGATCCTCGTCTTGGAAACCATCAAACTGAACAAACTGTTGTATCATTTGAATTGTGTTAGGTTTCAGTTCAAAATTATTTGCAGCAATAGCAGGTCTAACTATACTTGACTCAGTTCCTGTTAAATTAGGTTTAGCATAATCATACATAGTGCGGGAAGCAGGACTTTGATTCACAGCAATTGCAGGAGGTAGCGGATTTTTTTGGTTTTCATCCATCTCCTCGGTTGTGATTTGAATATTGTCCTCTTGCTCATTCTCTGTGTATCTTAAGCTTCGCCATATTTCTCTTTAGTTTCTGCGAACTGTGCGATCGATCTCACTGTCAAAAAGTAATGGTCCTGACGGGTTTCTTCTAGTCATAAACTATAAGAACCTACCAGAAAAAAGGGAAAAAGAAGAATTAGTAATAAAAATTAGAATAAAATTTAAATTGCAATAAAAATAAATGGCCAAAGTAATAAAAATCGAGTGTTCTTAATATCTTAGTTCCCCAGCAACGACGCCAAAAACTTGATACATGATATTCGTGACAGGTTTTAAATATTTATAATGAATCGTTCTTGAAACTAACTATTATCACGATGAAGGCAAGTGTACCTATCGAATAGTAGTATAGCTTTAGCAAGACCAGATTGTCGAACCCAAAGGAACTAAAAATACTAGTAATGACTGCCTTTTTATTATCTAGCCTAAGAATAATAGGGTTTGTTTTAATTAACTAATTAACTAAACTAAGAATTCGAAGAAAATAGAATTAGGGAATTACTTTTGGAAAAACGATTGAATTAAGACAATACCTAAGGAAAAATCCACCTAGACTTCACTTGTTATTTGACTCTGAATCGGACGATTTATTCAATTGACTTGAGCCGTAGAAATCCCTAAGTTATATTATTATCCCTCTCAAGACTAACAACGTCTAGCCCTAGGTTGAATAATTGAAATCTCTTTCTAATTAACTCCCTAGGGTTGCATCAACTCGATCTATAGATCCCGTTATTAGGTTTCACCCTAATCCGGTAAAATCTTGTCACCCTATCTCTAGGCGTGCAATCAACTCCACTTAATTATGACAAATGTACTTTTAGACAGGGTCTATTCCTCCTCTGAATAAGAGCTTAACTTGAATCAATATCCTGGAATATCAAAACAAGAATTAAGAACACATAATTAAGAACAAGTCAAATATTTATCATACAATTCAGATAATAATAACAAGATCTGTCTTAGGTTTCATTCCCCTAAGTATTTAGGGGTTTTAGTTCATAACTAAAAAGGTAAACATCTCAGAAGAATAATGAATACAAAACATAAAGAAAAACCCAAAACTCCTGGAGGGAAATTAAGGGGAGATCTTCAGTCTTAATAATGAATCTGACTTCTAAGATGGATCAATCGGCTTTTCTTGAGTAGTTCCCTACTTCTTCCTCTGTGTAGCCCCTGTTCCTCCTTCTCTAGGGTGTTTTTATAGGCTTTAGAATGCCTCAGAACCCTCAAAATTGGTCTTTTCCGAATTGGACTCAATTTGGGCTCGATAGGGACGCACCCGAGGGACACGCCCTTGTGACATGCCCGTGTGCGATTACTTCAGGCCGTAGTCAAGCCTGTTAAATAGGCACGGGCGCGTGGTCCACCCGTGTGAGTCATGCTTCAATTTTGCCAAATTGACACGGCCGTGTGGTCTACCCATGTGAGGAGGTCCAGGCCGTGTTGATTTCGTATGTTGTCTCATTTTCTCCATTTTTGGCCCGTTTCTCATTCCTTTCACTCTCCTATGCTTACCGAAGTATAAAATATGAAATTAAGGCATTAGGAGCATCGAATTCACCAATTTTAAGGAAAAATCATCCATAAGATGTGCTAAGCATGTGATAGAAATATGTATAAATTACGGTTTATCACTTTGGTTTTATGTGGCACTAAGTGTGCGATACCGACATAGCTTCGGTTCAATGTGATGGCACTAAGTGTGCAATATTGTTATAGCTTCGGCTAAACATTTATGCACTAAGTATGCGAGTTCTTAAAGTATTGAAAGATTTCCTTTAATAACCTATTTTTAGGGTTAATCGGAACAGTGATTTTGGGACCACAATCCGACATCGAAAAATTTATTTTTATTATTATTTTAATATTTATAGCATGAAATTAGAGTTGTGTGAAATTTTCGTAAAGAAATTTTATTGTTTAAGTGGTTAATTCGGTAAAAAGGATTAAATCGCGTAAAATGCAAAAGTTGCATGCTTTTAGTAAAAGGTGTTATTTGGCCTTGGCTTTTAAAGTGACGGTCCTCAAATGGTAATTAAACCACTTTAATTTTGAGTGGACAAGTACGGACATAATGTCATGCATTTTGGTGGTTATTAATTAAGGTTAAAATAGTAAAAAGAGAAATAACATAATAAAATAAAGAAAACAAAAAGGAAGCATGCAAATTTACCTTATGTCAGCCGAATATTGAAGAGGAGAAGAAGCCATTTTTTGTTTTGGAGGTTCGGCCATACATCTTCATGCATGTAAGCCCGTTTGTGTTCGATTTTTAATTATTTCTACGTTTTTTATATCGTTGCAACTTAATCTAGCTAACTCGTATCTTTGTTTTCGAAACTGTTATAGATTTTGTGAGATGCCATTGATGAATATTCATGCTTTTTGATGATTGATGATGAAATATGGAAGTTAGATGATAGTTTTACATATTTTACAAAGTGATTTTGTGTAAAAATGCAAATTTTGGACTAAATTGTGTGGTAAAAGTGTGAATAAATGAAAAATATGGTCTGTTATGAGTATGTATGAAATTCGGCTAGCTTGAGCTATGATGAAATTGATTAAATTTGTATTTTACGAGCTTAGGGACTAATTTGTAAAAAGGTTAAAAGTGTAGGGGTAAAATAATAATTTTACCAAAGTATGAAAATGGGTGAAAATGAATAGAATATGAATTGAAATAGCTGAATTTGATTGATTAAGTTAAGCCTCGTACGAGTCTATATCGAGGGAAAAATAGAGTTTCGGAATTAGATCGGGGAAAACGAAAAGTGGACGAATAGCTGATAGTTTTATTTGAGCGACGCGAGGTAAGTTCGTATAGCTAGAATCGAATTATTAAATACATGTAATTGTTTAAAATGTATGTGTATAAGTTGAATGACTAACCCACATAAAATTTGAATTACCGATTATATAATTATATTACTCTTTACATAAATGTAAGTGAAATGTTACAAATGTTATGTACGTTACATGGATTCGGTATGATAATATGTATTAGGTATGTGAATTGAGTATTTAAATGTATATATATTTAATTGAATCGAATACATATATGATTTAAGAAATTGAATTATTGATCATTGAATGATTAAATGATAAAGTTGGATAATTATCGAGCCTCGTTTGATCTGTAAGAATTTGTTAGATACGAGTGACATGTCACTATGGTTACCGATTTGGCCTAGCTCCTGCATTTATTGCGGACTCACCACAACTCGTATGAGTTTATCGATATATCAGCTCATAAGAGCTTACTATTTACAGCTCATTGGAGATTACCGATTCAGCTCGTATAAGCTTACTGTTCAGCTCGATAGAGCTTACGTTTTAGCTCAATAGAGCTTACTATTTATCAGCTCAGGAGGAGCTTACCGACCATGACTCGAAAGAGCATGTATGATGATGAATTGACGGATTATCGATAAGTACACTTAGTGTGTATCACCCGAGTATCTATCCAAATTCAACGTAGTTCAACGGGCATAATTACTCTTGCCGATCATATGAATAAGCTATGTTGAAATGAATGAATTACTGTTGAAATGAATGAATTACTATTGATACGGATGAATTATTGTTGATATAAATAAATTATTGTTATTACGGATGAATTACTGGTTATATAGATGAACTACTAGTTATATGAATGAATTACAGTTTATACGAATAAAAATGAATTGCCATAATGTTATGTGAATTACATGGCATTGATGCTATTTAATGAATTAAATATGGAATGAAGTTATATGTACTTGAGATTGAATATTTATTGTTTTCACCTATGGTGATTTGATGTTTACATCGATATAATGATACTAAACTATTGATGATTTTATACGCTTATGCATTTAGCAAATTTGGTTGGATTGTATTGAAATGGTAATATAGGTTATAATGACGTACGAACAAATGTTATATATGTGAATCGAGATATAGGTGGTTTAACCACGTATATACCCATTAGTGCACAAGATACAGAATATGCGATGTTATTTCCATGGTTCAACGGAAAAGATAACGGTTCGAGAATTGAAATGATAATATGAATCAGTTCAGGTATATGTAACACGCTCGACAAGTAAGTGATTTTTAATAATTTCATAGGATATGTAAGTGAAAACAGATGAATACATACATGAATTATTAGGTTGATATTGTAATACGTGTTAATTTCGATGGAGCTACTTTATATGTATTCATGCTTATCTAATTATGAGTTAATTGTTAAATTGTATATATTACATACTAGTCATACGAGCTTACTAAGCTTATTAGCTTACTCTGTTTATTTTCTATATCTTACTGTAATTTGAAAGCTCTCTCAGGTTGGAAGCCATAGAAGATTTCATCACACTAACCAGGAGCTGATTTGGTATTTTTGAACTCTTTGAAATTGGTAATATGGCATGTATAGTCTAGTTGATGATATGAGATGTGTGAGTTATTTTAGCTATTGAAGCTTATATGCATTGATGTGTTTAAGCCATGTGATTTGCTTAACTTGGTTAAATATTGGTTATGTATATGTTTATTAAATATGGTTGTTTTGGTTGCCAAATTGAATGAGAGTATGGTGTTATATGTATGCTTATAAGTGATTGTTTTTGAGTGAGGAGAAGTGGCTTAAATAAGCCTATTTCTCGTCCACACGGTTGATCACACGGGCGTGTGATTCGACCATGTGTCTGCTGAAGCTTAGTTAAAATAAGTCAGTGTGTTACACGGCTTAGACACACGACTGTGTCTATTGGTCGTGTGTGGCACACAGTCTAACACACGGGCCTGTGGTCGGCCGTGTGACCCAAGTCAGTATATATGCCCTGTTCCACACGGCTTATGACACGGGCGTGTCTGGTTGCCGTGTGAGGCACATGGCTTAGGCACACGAGCGTGTAACCTCTTTATTTAAGAAAATTTTCTAATTTTTCCCAAAGTTTTCAAATGTTATCGATTTAGTCCTGAATGCATGTTTTAAGTTATTTATGCTCGACTTAAGTACGTTACAATGTAAATGAATGACTTTGATTGAAATGAGTTGATTTAATGACAAATGAATGCTTTGAATTGTTCTATAAGTCTAGTAATGCCTCGTAACCTATTCCAGTGACGGATACGGGTTAGGGGTGTTACATTTTTGTATGATTTAACGTATTGAACAAAGAGGTGAGGATGAAATAAATAAATACGAGAAAGTACAGGTATATACAATACCTATGTGGTAGTTGATACTATGTGTATGAAGCTTGATGAAATGGTGTATATATATATGATAAATGGTTATGGATTAGAATTGAATGAAGATATGAGAACTATTAAGTGTTTATTAGTTGATGATTTAGATAATATGAATTGTTAAGTATTTTTGGTACGAACTTACTAAGCTATAAAGCTTATTGTGTGTTATTTGTCTATGTTTTATAGATTATTGAAGCTAGTGCGGACTCAGGGATCATTAGGAATACGTCATCACACTATCTATTATTTCGTTGGTATTTTTGGTAACCTTGTATATATGGTATATGGCATGTATAGGCTAGTGATATTTTGGTATATTTTGAGTCATGATATTAGCCATGAGATTTGGGTTGTAAATTTGGTATGTATAGCCATTAAATTTGGCTTGGATTAAGTCTTTGGTAAGTTATATGATGTATATAATGCTTATGTGATAGATTAGTTGTGGGATTTAAAAATGGTAAGTTTTATGGCATATAATAGGTGTTAAGATGATGATGAAATGAATTTAGAAGTTATGCAATCTAGATGATTTTAGTATATTGAAATGACATGTTTTGGTTATGGAATTGAGTAATTGAAATGGTTACGTATAGATGACATGATATGTACACATGTTGGTTGGTTTTTGGTTGTTTATAAATGTCTTGAAATGGTACTATTTTGGTTGCTATGTGTGCTTGAGATTAGGGTGGAAAATTGGCTTTGCAAATGGCCTATTTTTGTCTACACGGGCAAAGACACGGGCTTGTGTCTCATCCATGTGTGGCACACAGTCATGTTACACGGCCGTGTGTCCCTTGGGGTAGTCCTACAATTAAAAGTCAGTCTTGAGCACGGCCTAGACACATGGGCGTGTCTGGTGGCAATATGAGGCATACAGCCTTGGCCCATGGGCGTATGTGGCCATTTCAAAGGGTACACGGGCTAGACACACGGGCGTGTGGTTAGCCGTGTGACCCAAATCAGTTTCGACCACAGCCAAGGTACACGGACATGTCTCTGGCCATCTGGTACAAGTCAGTATGTATGCCCTGTTTTCACACGGCCTGCACCACTGGTGTGTTCACATAGCCTATTCACACGGGCGTGTGACCTATGATTTAATGAAATTTTTCTCAGTGTTTGGAAATTTTTATATGTGATCGGTTTAGTCCCGGACCACTCTTAAGCATGTTTAAAGGTCTTATAGGACCTCTTAAGGGACATTATGAATGAATTTTGTTTATGATTGTATAAATGTATGTCAAAGATTATATTGCTAAAATACAGAATACCTGCGCGTTGCTTGAAGTGTCTAGATCTGCGGTACTGGAGGCAGAGAAGGTGGAAATCATTCTTGCCAGACCCTCGTCGTATTTTGATACGGTCCTAACCTTAGCCTCATTCTCGAATGAAACCCTCCCCCTACAGAAACTTATCGATATGCTTCTTAAGTTTGAGAGTCGCTAAGCTTGTGCGATGATCGAAACGTTGTTTCATGTACATCTAGTAGAGACCGCTCCGACAGCACCAATGGCGGACTTCATGCGTGGTGGCCATCCACCTTCTACTGCTCTTGGGCGAGGGTTTCAAACTCAAATCTAGTGCCAAATTTACGATCATATGGTCATATGGAATAGCGATGTTATTATAGATTTGACCGTGAATATGATGGCTCCACCTTTGCTCCGAACATGGCACCGGTGCCATCTGGACGTGCTGGTCAAGAACCACGCGAAGACAGCTTTAACGAGCCTAGCTAGTGTTCGTCGGGTCGCGGTGGTCTGATCTCTTTTAGTGGACCTGGGCAGTACATCAGTCCTTTGGCGGCAGCCCCGATAGCGTTCCCGTCTGGCTCTCCGTGGGGCAAGTTGCAAAATAAATTTGTACCTACTCAGCCACCTTCTAGGGTTTCTAACCCGTTTACCTCTTATCATGCTATTGACGCCTACTATTGGATCTGGCCCGTCCTATTGTCCTTCTTCCTTGCCGCCAGCCTTGGGTCAGCAATATGGGTAGAATGCCTTTGGTTATCTTGGTGTGTCTAAGCCACATACTTCAGGCCATGGTTTTGGGCCGTATGGTAGGCCGGCTAGTGCGACCCCTAATGTTGGGCAGAATAATAAGTCGAGTGCCAACCTTATTGGGCTTGAAGCTATAGGTAATAATTCAGTACAAAATCATGGGTCCGGTGTGCCATGGCGAACTAAGCCAAGGGCATGTATTCATGATTTTGACGCCTCACCGTGCGTTGGGTTGCCACGTATCCCTAATTTTCACGCATTCAATTTTTTAACTACCTTTGGGCCCAATGCCAATACAACTCAATATAGATCTAACTTTGATAATGACAACTCTTATATTTTTATGCCGGTAGGGACCACATCTTGGTGTCCTAATTCAAGGGCTACACATCATGTCTGTCGCGAGGTCACCGCTTTGCATGATTCTACACCGTATTCAGGTACATCTCCTCCTTTCATAGGTGATGGGACTCCTACAAAAATTTTGTGTATTGGGAATTCTATTTTACCTATTACAAGTAAGATGCTTCATTTGTCTAATGTTCTATGCGTTCCAAATATATAGAAGAATCTGTTGTCAATCTCTTAGTTTGCTAAGGAAAAAAACATGTTTTTTTGAATTTTGTCCATCTTATTATGTTGTTAAGGACATCCCAACTCGATAAATTTTACTGCGGGGCCACACTCGTGATGGGCTCTATTATTTTTCACCGGTTACTCCTGCTTCATCTGTCGATGCTCCTTCTCTTCACAATACTAGACTACAGACTCGCAATGATGATGATGATGTTTTTGCGTTATGGCATTGTAAATTTGGTCATCCGTTTGCTTCAATTGCTAAAATTGTTCTTGATAGGTGTAAATTTTTTTCCAATAAGATGTGCCTTGATAATGTTTATGTTGCATGTCAAAAGGGGGAAATCTCATAAACTACCTTTTTCAAGTTCTGCTACTGAATATAAGAAATTTTTTTATTTAGTTGTCTTTAACTTATGGGGACCGGCGTCAGTTGTATGCGGTAATAATTTGTATTATGTTTTATTCATCGACATGTGTAGTCATTTTACTTGGGTTTATCTCATTCAACGTAAGTCTCAGGTAGTTGAGTGTTTTCTTTAGTTTCAAAAGATGGTCAAAACTTAGTTTGGAAAAGATATTAAAAGTTTTCAAAGTGATTAGGGCGGTGAGTATCATGCATTCACATCAGTTTTGGCTGATCTTGGAATACTTCATTGTTTATCCTGTCCACATATGTCTGAGCAGAATGGAGTTGCTGAGCGAAAACATAGACACATTGTTGAGACTAGTCTTACTCTATTAGCCCAAGCTAATCTACCCATGGATTACTGGGTTATGCCTTTTGTGGTGTTGTTCATCTCATAAATCGTCTACCTACTCAGTCTTGAAAGGGCAATCTCCATATCAGATTCTTTATAGTCGTGAGCCTACATATGATCATTTAAAGGTGTTTGGATGTTGTTGTTTCCTGTACCTGTGACCATTTACACATCACAAGTTGAATTTTCATTCTCAACTATGTACATTCTTGGGATATAGTTATCAACATAAAGGTTATAATTGTCTCACACCAGAGGGTAAGGTACTTGTTTCTCGTCATGTTGTTTTTTATGAACGACGATTCTTGTTTTCTTCACCTACCATGAACACCATTCAGCCTAGTCAGCATGTCTCCATGTATTTTTCTCTTGTTCAGTCTACTGCTTCCTATCCTGCTGCGACAATCAAAAGACCCACTATTCTTTCGTCGTCTCCTCCTCACTGTAGTTTTACACAGTCTATACTAGGTGGTTCATCGTCTGAATTAGGATATGCTTGTGAGGAGTCCAGGCTCTCGGTTTCTACGGATGTTGGTTGTTTGTCTACTCCGAGTCTGGTTTCTTTGGCTCTTCCATCTGTTCCTTTAGGGAATACTCATACTATGCTTACTAGATCTAAGCCAAGATTTTTAAACCCAAGGCTCTGACTGTTAAAGCCATTAACTATGAACCATGTACGGTTGAGGAAGCGCTTGCTAATCTAGAATGGAAATTAGCAGTTCAAGCTGAGTTTGATGCTCTAATGACTAACTCCACTTGGGAAATTGTTCCTCTACCTCATGGACGAAAGATGATAAGCTGTAAATGGCTCTTCAAAAGAAAGAAAAATCCTTATGGGACTATTGCTCAGCGAAAGGCTTAATTAGTGGCAAATGGGTGTTCACAGATTTCTGAGTGTGATTTCAAACAAACTTTTAGCCCAGTGGTCAAACCTACGACTATTCGAACCATATTGACGGTTGCTGTTTCTCGTGGTTGGCAGCTTCGTCAAGTCAATGTCAATAATGCCTTTTTAAATGGTAATCTAACAGACGAAGTTTTCATGCAACAACCTCCAGGTTATGTTTAGTCTGGTCCTACTAGTAAGCACTTGGTGTGTCATCTGACAAAGGCATTATATGGGCTGCGTTAATCTTCACGCATCTGGTTTGATAAATTGAAATAGTTTCTTGTTTCTACTAGATTTCTCTTGTCTAAATTTGATGAGTCTCTATTTGTTCGAGTAACGACCGAGTTTTTCATTTATGTTCTAGTCTATATGGATGATATTATTGTTACAGGAAGTACGGCTGACAGTATAAATGGTTTTATTCAGCTGTTACATAATGAGTTTTCCCTAAAGGACATGGGAGATCTTCACTACTTCTTAGGTATTGAAGTCACTCGGACTGCCACCGGGAGTTTACACTTATGCCAACGCAAGTACATCAGAGATCTACTTGACAGAAGCTCTTTAACTAATGCGGAAAGTGTCCATACACCAATGATCAGTTCGTCTGCGTTGTCTAAAGATGAGGGAGATCATCTTGTTGATCCTACAGAATATCAAAGTCTTGCTGGTGTGCTTTAATATGTGGTCCTAACCCGACCTAATATTGCTTATGCTATGAATCGTGCCTGTCAGTTTATGTATGCGCCTACTTCAGCTCATTTGGTGGCCTTAAAAAGAATCTTACGATATTTACGTGGGACTATTGATCATAGGCTAATTTTTTGTCCATCCGAAAGACTAACTCTCGTTGGTTATGCTGATGCCAACTGGGGGTTGGATATTGATGATCATCGGTCTACGGTAGGATATTGTGTGTATTTTGGTGATATGCCAATATCGTGGTGTTAAAAAAAGAAACAAGTTGTTTCTCGTTCGACAGCAGTGGCTGAATATCGAAGTTTGGCTGCTGCTACCAGTGATATTACATGGTTAGTCTCTCTGCTAACGGAGTTACAAATTCCTTCTGCTGATTCACCTACTGTTTGGTGTGACAATTCTAGTGCGGTAGCAGTTGTTGCCAATCTAGTCTTACACTATAAATTCAAACATGTTGAACTTGATCTATTTTTCATTCGGGAAAAAGTGGTTGAAGGCTCGCTCATTGTCAGTGAGGTACCAGCCTGCAACCAGGTTGCTAACATTTTCATGAAGTCCTTGTCTGTCTCCTTGTTTACTCGTTTTCGTAGTTTGGTTCAGGTCTTACCTATTGTGAAGCTTGGTGAATGTTAGAGTATAAGAATAAGTTAGGTTGTTATCATTCTATTATCATTCTGTTATATAGTCTGGTATATTGTTAATAGTATGGTTAGCAACAGTTAATCACTCTTACTCAAGTATATAAGTCCTATTCCTATACTAATCCAAGCAAGCAAATAATACAGAAAATATTCAATCATTCATTCAATATTCCAAAGTTTCTCTTAGTATTCAATTTTAGTATAGTTACTAACATTTATCAAGATGCATTCTATGAACAGTTCAGGAGCTAACAAAATTGCATTATCCTCATTAGTCACAATAGTGGTTAGATTAGAAAAAGCATCAAAATATTAATGAATACTATTATTTGCATAATATAAAAAATATTTTAATGAATACTATTTTAATTATAATATTAAACTTTTGTACTTATACTAGTTTCCATTTCTTTATTAATTTATTTTTATATTTTTATGAATTATAATTAATTATTTATATAAATGTTTAATATAAAAATAATTATTCAAAAAAATACATAACAATAATTAAAATATCATTTATTTAATTTGAGGGTACTAATATGGTTTTACACTTATTCTTTACAAAATTTTCAACATCATACTATCTAACCAAACAATTTAATACTATTACCTCTTGATTTCATTCAATCAACCAAACTAAGTAATATCTATTACATCTTTATTTCATTACCATCGAATGACTATTCCATTCTTTGTTTATTCCAATCCAATGAATCAAACATATTGTTTTCCAACTTTATTTGGCCACTAAATTAGGGGAAAGTAAAAAAATAGAAATTTGAGTTAATTGAGTTCACGAGTCCTATTTTATCATCCTAACTCAATTTGAAATATTTTTTAATCAAGTCGAGTGGAATGAAATTCGAGTAGAATCGAATTGAGTAGAACCCTAACTCAATTACCTAATTTTTTCACTCGATTCGATCAAACCCTCACCCCTAAATAAAAGCATGGGAGCTTTACCTAATTTTTTGATGACAAGTAATTTGATAGATTAGATAGATATAGGTCGATTATATGTGTTCATCTTACTTTTATTAATTAGAAACTAATTTTTTTATATTAATTTTATTAATACAGTAGTACAACAAGGAGAAAGGAAGGGCAAGGGCGATCCTTATGGAGGTTTAGGGGGTCTTGGCCCCTCAAAATTTTGGGCAGTTTTGGTTTTTCTCTTGAAATATTTAGAAAATTTAAATTAGGCTCCTTCAAGTTTTTGAAAATTCTCATTACACCTTTTATTTTATTTTTTTTGAAATTTTTAATTAAGCTCTCTTAAAATTTTTGAAAAATCGCATTCATCTCATAAAATTTTTAATTAGACCCTTTTTTTTCAAAAAAAAAATTCTCATTGAATTCTTCAAATTTTTGAAAATTTTACTAGCCCCGAAAAAAATTAGTTCCAAGATTCGCCACTGGGTATGCAAAAGGATACGATGGTTGTCATGGAGGCCGGTTCACCTAGTTGGGGCGAAGAGCTAGAGGTTATAGAGAGTGAGAGTGGCAAGAGTATGAATGCTAAGTGTTGGAGGTGGGTTGACAGAGTATAGGCTTGTATGCTTGGAGAGTATATCCTTTCTTCATCACTTTTAAGGGTATTTATAAGTCAGAGTCTCGTGTAAGATGGTGTTAACGTGTTGAATTTGTCATTTAATCATTATCACGGGACTCGTAGGGGGATATCTTTGATGGGATGAGGATGTCTATGTCAAGACAGATTCTGCCATTCATTCTGACTTGGCATTATGGAACAGTTGAGCCCACGTAGGGTCTGGTGGCTAATGATATCACATTCTAAATAGAAAGTTAAGGGCCTAGAGTAGCGGATGGTTCCTATTTGTTCAAATGGTTAGGACAGGAGGTGAAACTTGAAGGTATAGATTTATTGTTTAGGGGGCCTTCCATCTTGTCATGTGTCCTAAGAATATAACAATACACTATTTTTATTAAAAATAGAAACAAAGAGAGAAATAGCTACTAATTAAATTGTTTTTCTTTTAATTGTGTTGTTTAAATAAAAGATTGCTGTCAATTATGGAAACAAATGCTGAAATGCAACCCCCAAAAACAAATAAATAACTAGTTATAAAATAAATACACATTCAAATCATTTATAAGTAAACTAATACAAAAAAGCCATGTTATCAGTAATCATTATGCAAAAAAAAGACGCCCACCTCAACCAATGTTTTAAAACAAAATATTCTCTCCCTATATATATATGCCAAGTATATGAATCATGATGCTTAATTTTTCTAGTTTAATGGATTTTTCAATCAGAAAATAAAAGCCACATCAAAAACGTAAAAACAAGTGAATATTATGTTGCATCTGTGCATAAAATCCGGTCCAAATTCCGATTTCCATTTTCTTCTCTTTTAATCATATCATCATATACGCATTGAAACCACCAAAACCTAAAGCCTCTCCCCTCAGAAAATGTTGCAAATTAAAAGACAAAGTCACGTTGCACTTTCCAAATGTATCCCAAGTGGTGAAGAAGATCTCGGTTGCTGGGGCCCTGCCCTCTGAACAGTCTTGTAAACCAGTTCAACGGCCCATGCATGTGTTCTTAATTTCACTTCAGCTGGAACGGTCTCTATTTCATGCCACTACATAAACCCCACCATCAAACCTCTCCCCATTAATTGAACAGAAGCCCATTCCATCTTTGTTCATTCCTCAATATATTCAATGCTCTAGTGTTCACCTTCTGAGGGTAGAAAAAAGAAAAAAGAAATGGAGGAAGGAGAGGCTGTAGTTAGAGAAGGGAAATCCTTGGAAGAAACCCCAACTTGGGCTGTTGCTACTGTGATCACTGTTATGATATGTTTTGGTTTCTTGGTTCATCACGCTTTGAAAAATTTTGGGAAGGTCAAAAACCCATGTTCTTTCATCTCTCATCAATCTCATATTTGATTGTTTGTGTAATGTATTTGCATCTCCATCTTTTTGTTTTATAGTGGTTGGAAAGGACTAAGAGGAAATCTCTGTTAGCAGCCTTGGAGAAGATCAAAGAGGGTAAACCTTTTTGTCTGAGATTGATTTATATGTGATGTCACAAGCATGATCCTTTTTGGTCTCGTTATATCAGTGTTGTTATTATTATCTATGAGCAGAACTGATGCTTTTTGGGGTTCTGTCGTTGTTGATGGGCCATTGGATTTCATTTTTTGCTAAAATTTGCATAAAATCATCGGCCTTGGATAGCCGATTCTATCCTTGTGCCAAGTCCAGTCATAGAAATTCCGAGCACGCCGTGAAGTTGAACACCAATAGCACGGTTTTCAGAGGGAAGAAGCTTGTTACTGTGCACCATGGTTATTGTCCTGAGGTAGCCCATTTTTTCTTTTGATTTCTAGATGCTTGCCCACTTTGATGCTTTTAATTTCTCACTTGGCATTTGCAACCAGGGTAAAGATTCTTTTGCTTCACATGAAAGCCTTGAGCAGCTTCACCATTTCGTATTCGTGCTCGGTATCACCCATGTTTCTTACAGCTTTATTGCCATCGCATTGGCTATGATTAAGGTATATGTATCTCCTTATTCTTAGTGATACAAATCCTAATGCGCACCAAGTTTACAGCTCATGTTTTGCAGATTTATAGCTGGAGAACATGGGAGAATCATGCCAAGGCAGTGGCTGATCAATATTTACAAGGTGCGACCTTTCGAGTCGATGTTAAACTTCTAATTCTGTTTCTTCATTAGTTACTCGTATTCTGATGGAGCATCAAATCTCATCCCTATTTTATTAACTTGTTCAAATATAGAATCCTCACCAGGTGAAGTCGGTCCAAGAATGAAGCGACTGACAACTTTCATTTCTCACCATGGTTCTCATCCATGGAGCCAAAGCAGAGTTTTTGTTTGGCTGGTATAACTTCTTGAAATCTTCCTTAGCCTGCCACTTTTACCATACATTTTCATCTTCATACCTTTTAGACATTGGTTGAGGACCGTGCCCCATCTCATCGATTTTGCCGACAGTTCTGCGGACTTGTATATCATCTCTTCAGCTTACCTCTAACGCTCTAACTAAATATAGCTTAAAAGAATGTTCTTTTCCTCTCTGTTTTTTTCTTGTAATTCCTGGAACATTCTATACCATTTACTTTGAAGAGTTTTTGAACTCAATATATATATGTATCATTTTGCAGCTTTGCTTCACCCGCCAGTTCTGGAGTTCTATAAACTTTTCTGACTACACGGCTTTGCGGTTGGGATTCATTACAGTATGTCCATTAGGCTCATTATAACTCTGAGGAAAAAAAACAAGTTTTTTTTGCGTCCCAAAGTATTTACTTTGCCAAATGAGTGTGAAAGAGATTAGGATGTGATTAGATTTGGACAGTTAAATACTAATTTCCTTTTTACATCATTCTTCTTAGACTCATGAACTTCCTTTCACGTATGATTTCCATAATTATATGGTTCGAAGCATGGAAGAAGAGTTTCGGGATATCGTTGGCATTAGGTACTATATCTACTCTGCTATGCACATTAGTAACCACTTGGAATTCATGAAATCAATCTCAGGTCAAGTAATTAAAATACAGTATTTATGACAGGTATAGGAACATAGTTGCATGATTTGTATTTGTTATTTGATTTGGCTATATTTGGATTTCTCTTGCAGCGTGCCCTTCTGGATTTATTGCATACTATGCGTCTTTCTTGATTTCCATGGTAATTCAAGTAGGCTAAGACACCATTTTAGCTTCTCTTTGAGGTCTCAACTAAATGAAACTTTATGCGATTTCCACCATTTTCCTCTGTTAACAACTACCTGTAATTGGCTGCTTATTGTTCACGCAGCAATGCTTCCCTTTTGCATTAATCATTCATACTATGTCTTGCATTAATCAAATTTATTCTTGTTGTCAGGAACCAATCTTTACTTTTGGCTTTCGTTCCTTCCTGCCATCGTACGTCTTCATCGTTGCATTGCGCTTCTAATGTTATAGCAACTAAACAAGTCACAACTTACGTGTTCCTGATTTTTCTTCCCATTGTTGATGTATGTAAAAGCTGATACTACTAATCGGAACGAAACTGCACCGTGTGGTTGTAAAATTAGCTGTTGAAATCAGGGAGAACGATCCGTCGGAGGGTTTCCATAAATTTAACCTGAGGGATGAACTCTTTTGGTTTGGAAGGCCCAGGTTCCTCTTACGTTTGATACAGCTTATTTCATTTCAAGTAAGTCTTAAGTGATACTGAGGACATTTTATGTGTCCTTAAATCGTACAACAATTTTTTTATTCTTTTTTCTTTTTGTTCATTAACATGAACTTTGGTTGCAGAATGCATTTGAGATGGCTTCATTCCTTTGGTCACTGGTAAGACTTTTATAATGACAAAACCGATAATCTGTGGTTGAATTATATGTAATGTTTTTGTGCCATTTTATGGCATGCTTTCAGTGGGAAATTAAGGATCCTTCTTGCTTCATGGAGAACCGTGCCTTCCTTGCAACTCGTTTGGCATTTGGGTAATTATAAAAAATAAAAAATAAAATATTCATTTCAGTCTCATGCATGGTGTTTTATTTTAAACTTGATGGCTGGCTGGTTTATGCAGTATAATCTCTCAGTGCTGGTGTAGCTTTATAACATTCCCACTCTATGTTATAGTTACACAGGTTAGGCCATTCATGTTTATAATTATAAAAATCTTCAGCTCTCAATCTATTTTCATTGGGTTATAATTTTCGTGGTCGGGTAGATGGGTTCCAAGTTCAGAAGTGCAATAATTTCTGAAAATGTGAGGCATTCACTGTCCAAGTGGAAAAGAAGAGTGAGGGAAAAGCAATGTCCCTTCCTGAGGGAATCACTGTCAACCTCATCGTTGGACTCCATGGCAACCGACATAAACAAAGGCGACAGCCATGGAAAAAGAGGCCCAACAGATAAAGATGCAGCATCACCATCTCAGCAGCAAGAGGGCTCTGCTGCAATGCAAGAACCATCACCATCATCATCATCTTCACATAAAGGCAAGTTGAAGTTGAAGTCCCCACAACTTAACTTTTCCTTTGAGGAATGCAGCCCTAATTCTGATGGTACCAATGCCGATAATAACGACGACCGTTTTGATGTTGAAGATGAAATACATTGCATTGAACCTTGACCTTTGTGGTTGATGGAAAACTAAAGAAACAAAATATTTCGAAGTGCAACTCGTAATATATTATCCTTTCCTGGGGGTTTGTTTGGGACCTGTCTGAATTCGTTAGCCATCTTCCTTTCAAACGGATTATATCAAAGGTGTTAAAAGCATTAGGCTTATGATTTTAAGCTGTCTTGCATATGGATCTGGTTCAAATATCAGCTAGAATACAACTCTATTGAAATAGTAAAACAAATGAGACATATGTGATTATACAAAATATAAAAAATATAAACATTTTATAAATATATTGTATCATCTAGTCATCACCTAAATATTACAAGAAATATCGAAGCGCACACCTCATCATAGGAAACGAAAATTCAATTCTTTTATTCTTGAAAAATATTAAAAGTGTTATAAAATAAAGAGAGATAGAGAGAATAAAAAATAAAGAAAATATGAAAGCAATAGAAAATGTAATTTATTGATTAAAAGGAGTTATTATAATGCTTCATCAGAATCTCTATTTATAGACATAAGAAGTATAAAAGAAGTAGAGATCTAATTTTAATAACTATTAGAATTTAAAATACATCAAAACTTTATCTTGATCATGATAGACATCCAGTTAATAAGATATTCATAACACTCCCCCTTCGATGTCCATTTGGTAGATGATGTGCCTAGTTAAAACCTTATTAGGAAAAACCTTTTGGGATAAAAACCTAATGAAGGAAAAAGAGTACATAATTTATAATACACATAATATGTTGCCTCATTAAAAACCTTACCAGAAAAACCCAATGGGACAAAACCTCGGTTAAGCGAAAAAGAGTACAACGCGTATTTATTCTCCCTCATGAAAACATCACATATTTTATCATATTCTACGTATTCAATCTTGAATACTAGTTTTTCAAATAACTATTTAAATGTATTGCTAACCATTTATATCACCATTCTTTTAAAAGTCATGAATGAGGAAAATTTGGGGAAATGTATTTTGATCTCTTCAAGAGATTCAATAATAATCATAACAAACTTTAATCATGATTCTTTTAAAAAAACACAAATAGGTATTTTGGATCATTTTATAATCCTCATTCAACTATTATTCACTAAGTCAAATTTACCACATTTGTTCAAATTATTTCAATTCATATAAATGAATAATTTCTCGAGAATTTCAATATGCTTCTAGCATCCTAAATCCTTCAAGGATTTTCATATAAACTTTACTATATAGTGATTCATAAAAGGTTGTGACAATAACCATTAAACGCAAGTTAAATCTTTTATGAATTGTCAATTTAATAATATATCTAAAGGTTATTGTATCCACCACAAAAAAATATTATATCTTTTCATAATCAATGCCAGGACTTAGCGGAAAACTTCATATTTTTATTCCGCTTTTGCAAAAGTACTTCAATTGCGCCGTCACTGGCTTTATACCTTTAGATATTTGGACTACTGGTCCAAAAACTCTAAAAATTTAATTGTACTTGAGTTCCATCTTTCTATTTTGATCAATTTATTCCATATCTATATTTCTCAATAGATTTATTCAAGATCCTCCTTCATTTCATTATTTCAATAATAATATTGCATGCAAAATCATTATCGACCATTTTTATTATTCAGTTCCACATTTTCTCGAATTGACATAACTTATCGAGATCTCTTATTTTCATTATTTTAAAATTCAATTTTAGGTAATTGAATCTCTTATGGAGTTTTACTTATTAATTATGTTTTGGGTCTCTTCTGGAGCACCCGTCTCAACTATATGACCATATAGAAGTAATTTTTATCTTTGGAACCGATCAATCTATATAAATTCTTATCAAATACATCTAATAGTTAACTTGTAATGAGATATCCTTATTGAACTTCTGGTTCAAATTACTCTCCCCCTAACTCATTACAAGTTATTATTTCTCTTCCCTTAATGTCAGGAAAACTATCGAATCGAAATTGTAAACACAAATAATGTCATAATTGAATCTCTAATGCATTCAAAACATCTAATAATACAAAGAAACTTGTCATTAATTTTTATTCCCCACTTTCTTTGAGGATTCACTCATCTTTGTGCGTTATGATGGAACAATTGGAACATATACGCACATACAAAAATTCAAAGATAAGAAATATTTGGCTCTTAACCAAAAATCAATTGTAATGGGAGTTTTTTTAACTTATTGGCTTGATGTATACAACATATAAATCAACATAATCTCATGTTGAAATAGAAAGTTTAGTTCTCATAATTAATGATTTAACTATTAGTTGGAGGCATTTGATAGACAAATTCAGCTAAATCATTTTGTGTGTAAACATGAACTATAGGATGTTCAACTTTTATCTCAACTAACATGCAATAATCATTGAAAACTTGGGATGTAAACACACCAACATTAGCAAGATGAATTGTCTTAATTGCATAATCTGAAATTAATTTTTTAAACAAGCAATCTTGCAAACTACAAGTTGCAAATTAATAATACATATGTGATTATTTTGTAGATACATCTACCAAAATCATATAATATCAAAATCATCCACATGGTGGATGAATGAGCCCATATTCATTTCAGAAATGCAAGACATTAAATCTCAACTTTAGCTAGTGAGTTTCTAATAATCAATTTTCATTGAGAACAAACAACAAATGAGAATTCTTTAAATTAAAGAATCTTCTAGTTCTTTAATTGAATGTCCATATGAATTCTCAATTATTTTCGCATCATATACGATCTAGGATGGTCTAACTGGTCACGCCACATAGTAAACACATTTGTATTAGTAAACTTCTGGCATGTGTTTCAATTGTACTAAATTGTAACAAATTGATAATTTTATTATCATTCCTTTTAATTTGTATCCACATATAAGTACTATTGTGACATTTACTACTGGAAATGTCTAAATCAATGTGAAGTCTATAATGCCACCAAGTCAGTAAATATAATTTCCAAATAATTGTATGCAATATTCACTTCAGGGAATATGTCAAAATCTTCAAATGCCCAAAAATCTATTAATAGCAAACTTTGAGAATGAATCTTATTTTCCATGTGTATAACAGGTACATAACCAATGACTTCTCATACATAAGTTTTCTCTCTTGCAAGTTCTTATAAGTAATATTTTACCACGTAATTTTAATTGAAAACTTATTCTGAATACTGTAAAGTTATACTCACAGTTTTTAAAAAATACTTGCAACTTTAGATGCATCCAACCATAATAAGCTTTAGATAGAATTATCATATTCTATTGCTCATGAGTAGATCTTTCACAGTCAAATATTTTACTTTCAACCCTTTAATAGGGATGATGACAAAATAATATCATAAATATTATAAATTAATAATTCAATACCCTTTTTTTATTCATACGAAATATAATCTTTTCCTCGTTCACAATCTCAATATGAGATTCATTACAAATAACTTTTAAAAGTAATGCATTAACCATCACAAATTTTGTGCTTTTTAGATAGTGATATATTAGCTCTTCTGGAGCTTTCATCTAATTTTGTATGATCAAACATTGGAATAATATTTGTTTGTTTCAGTACCAAATAAAATAAATATTTTCTATTTGTAATGATAGAATTCATTACTACATTTTCATATCACTCCTCCAAGAATATTTACAAAAACAAATATTTAGGCATACGCCACATATGTGGCCAATAATTTATCATATCATATTAATAACATAAGTTATCTTTACCATTTGAAAAGTTATCTTGAGAACTCTCATTGTTCTCTTATTCATTACTATGTTCCCACTTTTATTGGTCCATAAGTATATATTTTATTTTCTTTATATTTACATTCACTTTGAGGAATGCAACAAATCTAGTAGGATGGACTTATAAACATCCCAATATATTCTTTATTTCATAATTACCATCGCAAACATGCGTGAGATTTCAAATCAAAATCTATATATGCATGCTGTCATGATTAGTCTCCAATTATAATAAACAATAAATAAAACATAGTAAAGTGTACCTGAAGATCTTTAATATCATCGTCATCACTAGAAGGTATGAGATAGTTCTAAAATATTCTTGATTTCATATGGATAACGATATCAAATCATTCACCATCCTTAAGAAAAAAAAGTAAAATAAGTTAATCAAAACAATGATAACATATAATGAAAGAAGAATGAAAAATAATAATCATATATAAAACATTAAATAAAAGAAACTTCCTGTAAAAACTTTCCATCTTGCCGTCAAAGAAATTCAAAATCATGGAGTATAAATTTGATCGTTGATAAAAGGAACTATCACTTTGAGCAAGATCGTGCTGATAACATGTTATAAAATAAAGAGAGATGGAGAGAATAAAAAATAAAGAAAATATGAAAGTATTAGAAAATGTAATTTATTGATCAAAAGGGGTGATTACAATGCTTCGTCAGAGTCTCTATTTATAAGCATAAAAAGTATAAAAGAAGTAGAGATTTAATTCTAATAACTATTAGTATTTAAAGTATATCAAAACTTTATCTTGATCATGATGGGCATCTACTTAATAAGATATTCATAACAAAAAATATATTATTTTATAAAATAATAAATATTAATATGGGAATATTTTAATTATTTTATATTTTTATATTAAACATTATTACGGTGAGATTTAAACATAATAAGTTCTTTACAGTTAAAAACTTAAAACATTTTAACTATTTTTTTATATTTTTTTATAAATATATTTTTACATCATTTTTTAAAATTATATAGTGGGTGTGCTATGATATCGTATTAATAATATATGTAGGAACACTTTGATTGTTTCTCTTGTTCCATTTCATGTTCGAATAATAAATAGAATAATAATATCGGTACAATCAAAGTTTTTGAGACTTTTTAATGATATGACTTATGATTTAATCTTATTGAGCAACAAATGAAGATGTAATTTCATGCTAATACATGTTATGATCATCATCTTTCAACCGACTAATTTGGAGGAGGAAGGAAAAGTTTAAAATGTTGAACATATTTATCCTTATTCTTATTCTTTAAGAGAGTTTTGAAGTTGTTAAAAGAGACTTGTTTATAAAAGTTTTTATGAGACAAGTATTCAAGATAATTTAAAAAGATGAAACAAGCATTCAAGCATTTATCAAAATCCATTGGATGAACAATTGAATGAGCCTATAAATTGGCAGTAGGTTGCGTTCTTGAGGTGCAGTTTTTGAAGTGTTTTTTTTATTATTATCAAGAAATGACTGGTGCCATTTAAATTAAAGGAGAACAAAAGCAGTTACAGCATCCCGCACGTGTTACCCACACATTGGCTAACAGAACAGCGCCTAGGGACCCGAAAATAGCAGGCGCATTGATCACGCCCACAACCAACAAATGAAAACCAGCAAAAACAAAAACAAATCAAAAGAAGAAATGAAACGATCCCCGAACAGATTCCTCTTCTCCAAAACCCATTCAAGCTCCTAAACACCAGCCCAAAGGGGGTAACCATAAGAAATTAAGCTCCATTAACAACATGGCTAGACAACCCAAGTCAGACTCATGAGTTCATCAGACAAATCAGGCCCCTAAATCTGGACTCAGCCTTTATAAACGATCATTTCCCCTACTCCCACTCTGATCCTTATCAACAAGCCATTCCACCGTCCTTGAAACCTCTTCAACCCAGTACATAGGCCAAGTATACTTCCTACCCTCCATCGCCAGCCCATGCGCTGCCGTATTGGCCCCCCGAGGTACAAATCTAGCCTGAAAACTTCTAAACTGGCCTGTTTTCTCTATTTTATGTCTTGGATGATGGTACCACAGCAGATCTATCCTTTTCTGCAGATTTTAGCTTTCGAATTATAGTAAGAGCATCCCCCTCAACATACACATCTCTAAAACCCATCTCTTTTGCAAATGACACTGCTTTAAAACACGCCCTCGCCTCAGCCGTAGTCGGATCTGGAATGTTCTTCCATAAGTATGTACATGAAGCCATAACCAAACCTTCTCTATTTCGTGCTATGACCCTCGAATATGACGTCTTAGGATCTGTTTGATAATATTTTTAAAAAGTAATTTTGAAAAGCGCCCTGAAAAAAGTAGACATGTTATTGTGAGTATTTTTAGAAATTAGAGTGTTTGATATTACAGTTAAAAAATATTTTTAGAAAATAAAATGTTCATTTTAGACATAATATTATAAAGTAATAAATATATATTTAAATAATGTTTAAATTAGTTGATATTATGATATTTTAGTAATAATATAAAAAATAATTTATTATAAATTATTGTTAATATTTTAATATATAATATTAATTTTAAATATTTTTGAGTAATTAATATTAATTATTTATTAAATTTAATTAGATTATATAAACTATATTTAAATATTTAAATATAATAATTCAATATTTGTAATTAGATATTGACACAATTGTATTATTTTAAAAATAATTTTTTATTTTTAATTAATGCTTTCAACATATTTGTACTATTTTATTTTAAAATGTACTTTGAATATATAACCCATATTAAATATTAGCATAACATAAAAAACATAAACTTAGCAAATTAAAATATTACATGTATTTGGATTAAAGTTTTAAAAAAGGATAATATTTATATACCAAATATAAATACTAAAAATTATACAATATCATTTACAATTTAAAGTGAATTTATTAAACTAGAAGCTATAACATCTCTTGTTAATTCCATTTCAAAACTCCTTGAATTGTTTGATTCACCGTCATCATCACCATCATCATCGTCATCATCACTTTCTCGACCATGCACATTTTTTGAATCAATAATATTCTTATAAGCCTAGTTAATATCTTCGTATTCTATAAAATCTACATCATTTTGACCGACATGTTTTTGGATAAAATTGTGTATCGTCATTGTAACAACAACGATCATCGTTTGCTTTTCAAAACTATAACTTGGCATATCCCTTAAAATGGCCCATTTTTTTTCAAAACACCAAAAGTTCGTTCAATCACACTACGTAATGATGAATGTGAATGATTGAATATCTCTTCTTTACCAGATATCGGTCTACCTCTACGAAAGTCAGGTAAATGATATCGCTGACCTTTATATGGTCTAAGATAACCTTTTATTTGAGGATATCCAGAATCAACAAGATAATATTTTCCTACATGTCATAATATAACAAACAATTAATTCAAGAATTTTTTTTATAAAAATTATCAATTAAAGACCTTATACTTTATTATTTAAAAAAGAACCATTTGGTGGGTACGGAAATTTGTATTTTGGATCTTGAATTGCATCAAGAAATATTCTAGTGTCATGTGCAGATCCTTTCCATCCAGCCATGACAAAAGTGAAACACATATTAAAATCACACACTGCCATAACATTTTGAGTCGGGATATCTTTTTTTCTAATATAAGGAATTTGTTCATTTGGTGGAAGAATAGCGGCAATATAAGTACCATCAATTGCACCTATGTAATCCTGAACAAATAATCATATTAGTCTTATGCATATTTTTAGTCGACCAAAAATATTAAAATATAATAATATAAAATTAAATTTTAACCTTAAAATGCGGCATATATCTAGAATCATTACGTATTTGTTCGGGTACTGAGCTAAAAAAAAAATCTTCAGGAGCAATTAGATCAGTGGCCATCCTTGAAACTTTCTCAAGCACAATTGCAAAGTATCGACTTATTGTTGATCCAGACCTTTGAAATCTTTCTTGACATTGGAAAACTTTTGCACTGGTACCCAAGATGTATAAAAAAGTTCCCAACATTTCACTAGAAGATATGTTTCTTGAAGTTTGCAAGTTGTATCTTGTCTCCAAAACTCTCAACAAACTTGTGAATACCATTTTAGACATCCTAAAATTAATCATACAACGTGATTCGTGACCATCAAAGATCTCTCGGATCAATGTCTCACCTGTCTGTTTTGAATTCATGCATGGTTGCTTCAATATATACTTCTCGTAATATAATTGCACAGAAGAAGATGCAACAACAAATAATCGGTTAAAACATTCCATGCGTTGTAAAATCTCTTTCTTTTCTCTTTCATCATCACTTTCATCACTGCTGGAATTCTCAACTATACTCATCACCTGTGAATAAATTTTATATCCAAAATCATATATAAACAACAATTGTTAAAACTAATTTTGCATAAATAAGTAAAACATAAATTTAATATCCAAAAATCAAACATAAACAATTATTGATAAAACTAGCCCTAAGCATAAATAAGTAGACCATAAATTCAATATCCAAAGACCAAACATAAACAACTATTAATAGAACAAGATTACACATAAATAAGTAGAACATAAATTCAATATCCAAAAACCAAACATAAACAACCATTGATAAAACTAGATTACACATAAATAAGTAGAACATAAATTTAATATCCAAAAACCAAACATAAATAACTATTGATAAAACTAGTTTAGCATTGTTGTTTAGTAACATAATAGATATCTCTGAACCCTAGAAGATTATAAAATTTTCAACTATCCTCCATTTCCTTCTTAAGCCACAAAGCTCTAATCTTGGGATTAATTGATAAAAACATAATTCGCTTGTCCTTATTGAGCAATAATTTAAGTGAGAAAAAGTATAGCGGACTAACTTCTGGAACTTCTTCCGACATGCTGTCAAGCACTTTAACTGCTTGTGGAATACCATATGGATCTATAACAGGAGTCAAACTAGATGTGGCTTGACTCATATTGTCAGCTGCATTGCATAATTTTTCTATTTGACTGGACAATCTTGAAACCCCTCCAATTTGCTTTGAAGATTTCTTTCTTCCAGTTTTAAAATGTGAACTTGCTATCTCAGGGTTTTTTCTTTTTTGACCGTTTCCATCAATTGAACATCATTTGAAATGTGAACATCATTTAAAATGTGAACATCATTTCTCACATTTTCTTCTTCATTCTCTTCAGGTATTTCATTGTTAACATCCTCCAAAAAATCACTACGGAGTGTATCAGAAAAAGGTGCCCATGCTTTATCACCTATTGCAACTATCCCTATGAACATTTGGTCCAACTTCCCTTCGAATTTAGGATCAATACCCGATGTTCTAAATTTTTGAGCTTCCGGCACAACCTATATATAAAAAGATAGTTTAAAAATAGTAATTATCAATAACCTCATAAATAAGAAGAAACCAAAAATATTGAGAATTATTAATGTACCTTTAGCCTACTTTCCCACCAATCATCTGGTGCATCAATGGTTCTTTTTATAGGATTCCACCCTAGACTAGTATCTTTGCCTTTAAGTTTCTTCCAAGCTTTCCATTCTTTTTTTAGGGCATCCCACCAATTTTTAAGTTGTCTTTGTGAAAAAGCCTTGCCCATTTCTTTCTCAAAGTTGGTCATTATCTTCGACCATCCATCTTTTGTGAAATGAGTACCAGGCCTATTGCCTTTCAATATCTCTTTAATTCAAATATCACAAAATATTTCTGTCAATCTCTTATCCCACATTGCTTTAACTTTTTCACCACTAACTTCAACCGCCGAAGTACTCATCTATTATGTATAATAAGTGATTCGTTTCAGCCAATAAAGCAATCAAGAAAATCAAATGTCACATAAGTATATTTTTTTACATGTGTATCAAAATCAAGATAGGATCCTAAGATTTTTTTTCTAAATCAAATTAAACTTTCCAAAACCGGAATAATAACTAAGAAAGAGAACACAACTAATAATAGCATCAAACACAATTAAAAAGTCAATATTAAATGAAACCAATTGAGTTATTAGGATTGTATAGTGCACGCTATGCCATTAGGCTGAATTAACATCATGTTCACTAGTTATATGGTTGCATCAACTTTTTCTCACAACTAAACATAAAAATATTCTCCATATAACTTGGTATTTACTCTTAATTTACCACATCTGGAAAGTTATATGGATATTACAGACTAGATCATAAATCATTAAACTATGCAACTTCAATGGCAAAACAAGCATACTAATAAAACATAGAGCGGCTGTTGCTAAAACATATACAAGCTTATACTGCATATGGTCAATTGAAAACATCTATTAATTTACAATTTATGCAATACTTTTGAAGGAATAAAACACCAATTTAATACTGCATAACATCATGAAATGACCATTTGGAAATGAAAAAAAGAATCACAAAACAAAGATGAGTAACTGGATGGGTAGTTTCGACGGTACTTTACTTGCAGAGTCAGTTTTGAAGTGTTTGCCAAGGAAAAGAAGAGCTGGTTTTTTACTTCCTTTGATTGCTCGTGTGTTTATTGCTGAGCTTATCCACAATAATACGTAGGAGGAATGAAAAGGTGGAGTCAGTGCTATGGTCAAAATTGCCAATGGAGGTCCATGAAATTTCTCCCAAGCAAGGTAAACAACAATTATCAAGTAAAGTATAAATACATGGTTATGGATCCACTGGGGTTTGTGATATAATACTTTCTTTTTTAAAAATTTTTATATTTAACTTATTTGTTTCTTTGATTTTTGTTCTGAACTAGGATATTTTTTTGGTGAATTATATAGCTGATAATGTAAATTTTTTCAGCTAATTTGGATTTACTAGATAAAGTAATCTATGTTAAACAACACCTAAAAGAATGAAGAAGATAGAACTACTGCATTGATTCAAGATGATTACAGTAGCATTGAAAACTTAACTCATTTAGATATACATGCATACAGATTATATAGAACATAGCCTTATACAATTTTCAGCGCAAGATAAGAGATTCTAGTGGATGCACTGGACCCTTCATTTAACAATACCAATCTTCAATTTTCTTTTTGCTTTTTTCTATTTCCATTTTTAACTCTAAGTAAATATCTTTAATAATTTTTAATTTTAATCTGGCCGTAATGGTGGGTGTGATATGAACCATGATCCAAGGAGTAGCAGAACTTAATTTTTAGGTAAATTCAAATAGCCACCAAAACCAATGTTTTAATATGTAAATTGGGTTAACATTAAGAAATTTAGCATTTAACTGTCCACTGACCTCAGAGAAAGGATGAGATTTCAGGTTGGTTTTAAGTAAAAATAACTAGGATTTCATGGTGAAATATTTATTACATTAAATAAACCATCCTAATAGCATCAATCCAATCACAAACATGATGATATAAACTTGAAAACAACATTCTATTCTGTTTACAAACACAAAGCTCCTTCACAAACTTCAAACTCAAACAAACCATTTAATATGATGGGAACTGATTCTTTTATATCACAAACCAAGCATTAGTTCTATCTTCTTCATTCTTTTAGGTGTTGTTTAACATAGATTACTTTATCTAGTAAATCTAAATTAGCTGAAAAAATTTACATTATCATCCATATAATTCACCAAAAAAATATCCTAGTTCAGAACAAAAATCAAAGAAACAGATAAGTTAAATATAAAAAATTTAAAAAAAGAAAATCTTGACAAGCAAATCTTTATGAACCCAAAATTTTGTTCACTAATAGTAGTAACTAAAGTACCATAAAAACAAAATCCTCAACCTCTAAGCATAGGGGTAGAGAAATCCAAAAATGAGAAGCAAAGGGTAAACAAACATGAAATTTAAAACTTACCCAGAAAAAGTTCACCCATAAATAATGAAAAGAAGCATTGAGAAACCAAATAATATTAAACTCATAAACAAAGCAAAAACAGAGTATTTTAGAGGGGAGAAAGCAAGGAAAAGCCAGCAGAGATATTTACCTGAGAAAATAGTTGAAATCTTTGAAGAGAAAAGATAATTGAAGAAAGAAATTGGAGCAAAATAGAAACAGGAGATGGGAGGGGAATGGATTATGAAGCTTGTGACGGTCTCCTATAAATATAGAGACAAAGGCCATTAATGTTTTTTACTGCATAATGAACATAGAAAGAGAAGAAGAAGAAAAGAGAGACTCACTTGTGGAGAAGAAGAAGAACCAGAGGAAAAATAAACTTCAGACAAAAGAAAAAAGGGGAAAAAATGGGTTCCAACGTCTGAAAAAATGGGAAAAAAAGGAAGAGGAAAAATAAGGTTAAAAAAGTAATAATAGCCTTAAAAGCACTTTTAGCTGAAAAAAGCACCATTTTTCTGCTTTTTCATCTAAGCAAAAGGACTTTTCCTAAGTTACAAAAGCTTCTGCTTTTTACCTCTGTTCTTTATTGCTTTTGATGTAAAAGCACTTTTTCCCCTAAAAGTCTATTACAAAATCAATGCCGAACGCAGCCTTAGACTGCTAACTATAGGATGCGTCAAAATTAAATTTAATAGCATCCCCCTCCAATGGCTCCCAAGCTGTTTGTTCAGGAGTAGAAATAGAGTGTAATAAGTTGTTCAACTGATCAATTTCCATTAAATATGCATTTATAAACCTCACAACATCCTGCACTCTATCCCTAACGCCTTCATAGTAAATTTTATTGCGGTTGTACCACAGTGCCCAGAATGAGATGGCTAACTTCCTACACTCCAATATGCTGGCTTTCATGAACTCTTCGACTAACCACTGTTTCCAACTGTTTTGCATATTATCTGTCGAGCGAGCCACACCGACTCCTTCCAGAACTTGCTTAGAAAAACCACAATTGTGGAAAAGATGAACCACCAACTCTTCCTCCAATTCACAAACCAGACACAGTGAATTTACTGCGAGCTTGCGAGACTTCAGCACCCCTCTCATTGTGACAAAATCATTGATAACTCTTTAAAAATGTATGCAAATTTTACTAGGAATACTTAAATTCCATAGTCTCATGTAAAAATTAGTTAGATTCTCATTTTGTGGTGTAATATTTGTTCCCATTATTTCATAGCCCCTTGTAACTAGCCATTTGTAACCACTATGGGCCATGTACTCCCCTGTTCTATCCCTCCTCCATACTATCTCATCCATATGTGCATTACTCACTAAAGGGATTGATAGAATTCTATTCAACTGGTCAGCACCAAACAGTTCCTTAATAACATCATTTTTCCAAGTAAATGTATCTATATCAATTAAATCTGAAACACTAGTGTACCAGATATCAATGTTCTGAAATTTAAGTCTGCCATCGCTAGGACCTAGTACCCATACATCATTCTAGATGTTTACAATCAACCTATTATCGATCCTCCAGCTTGTCCCTTCCTCAATAAGATTGCGTGCTCCCCAAATATTCCGCCAGGTATATGATGGGTAAATTCCCAAATGTGCACTTATAAAGTCCCCCCGAGGGAAATACTTGGCTTTTAAAACACATGAAAATAAACAATTAGGCTGAATAGTTAGCTTCTACCCCTACTTCGCTAGCAGGGCTTTATTAAACAGATTAAGCTCTCTAAAACCCAACCCACCTGTGCTTTTGGACTGCATAACATACTCCACTTGCACCAATGTATACCCTTACCAGTTTTGGCATTTCGCCACCAAAATTTGCACATTAAATTTTCTAACTCTCGGAAAAGAGTAACAGGGAACAAGAAACATTGCATAGCATACACTGGAATGGCTTGCAAAATGGTCTTAATAAACACTTCATTTCCTCTCATCGATAAGTAACATGCTGTAACACCCCTATTCCGTAACCGTCGCCGGAATAGGACAAGGCGTTACCGGAAATTAGAAAACAGATCTTAATAGTAAAATTTTGAACATTCTCTTGAAATAAAGATTATTTATTTAAATAAATGCTAGACACAACCAGAGATCGAATTTCAAACTTATAAAGTTAAACATCCAAAAGATGCCATATTCGCATGGCTTAAATACGTTAACCAAAATATCCTTCCACTATTAGTCTATTCTATACATGCCTTAAACCTTAATGATATACAAACTTTATCTACTCACATGATAACTCGATAGTGTGATGAAATCTCCTCGACTTCCAACCCAAGCAATTTCTCTGAAGCTCTATAGACATAGGAAAAACACACAGAGTAAGCTTTGAAAACTTAGTAAGCCTTAAGCAAATAAATCATTTCAATGATTATGGAAATTCCATATCACTAATCCGAATTGAAAAAAAATAATCTCAATTACATATACATTCATAGTACTCTTAAGTTCATATAACCTTATTAAGTAGCTTCACTTATTCATATTTACAAATAACTTATGACTATGATTTTAAATTCGTGTGATAACTGTCAATTCATTCGTATGAACAAAACTTGCACATATAGCATATATTTATCTGTTATTTATTACGTCTCATTTTCACATGGACTACATACATTTGACCAAGTTTATTCAATGTTCACAACATAATCACATAATCACTACAAGCTGTCTTTCTGAGCAGCAGCCACTAAATTATTTATAACTGGAGCTACAAAACTCCAAATCATGTGCCGTTAATTTTCCCTGAATATCCCTAAAATTTTCAGAATTTTTGGTTTGACCAATCAATACCAGATTTTTCTTAAATTTTCCCATGTTTCACTATTTGACTAATCTGACCATTCTTCACTATAAATCAGATTTCTCATTTTACAGAATTCAAAATATGTTCTCGTTTATTTCATTTGAAACTAGACTCATTAAGGAGTCTAAGAATATTAATTTTATCTTATAATCATCATTGTACAATTTAAAATGATTTTCTAAAAACAGAACAGGGGATTTCGAAGTCATTTTGACTCTATCTCACGCCACTTCAAATATCTCATTATCTATAATTGTTTTGCTTACACGATTTCTTTTATAAGAAACTAGACTCATTAAGCTTTAATTACATAATTTATTCATCTTCTAATTCAATTTCCACAATTTACGGTTATTTTCCAAAATCACGCTACTGTTACTGTCCTAAGCAGATTTATTACAAATTTGCTCTTTCACACATTCCTTGCATTCAAATTATTTAAACATGTATATCATGTCATTCAAGATCGAACTCATATAACATAGGCATTAAAAATGCTTCACTATCAACTTTAGTTCAATTGAAACGAATAAAATACAATATCATATTCACATTTAATTTTCCATGATCGTAATCACCTAAAAATAAAATCATATACTTCCACAAACCTTTCCACAAGGACCAAGTGTTTATATTTGAATATAAACATAGAATCACTTCACATAACTTCACACATTTACCGAATGTATCACGATCACATTTATAATCATAACACTTATTCACAGATGCATCACTTTATACATTTATAATTTAATTCAAATCAAAATCGCATACGAGTACATGATACATACCTGGCCAACTTAATATGTAATACACTTTCAATTTGTCATCTTAGTGTAGGATCTTGTAATTGTATACTTTTATCAAATTCATCGGCACTTGGCCTGCTAGGTATAAAACCCAAAATTATATTACCAGCACAAAGCCTGCGGAACTTTAGCCCGGATACATTTCCAGCACGAAGCCTGCAGGACTTTAGCCCGGATACATTTCCAGTGTCTTGAATATTTATTCACATGTTAACACATTTCACATAACATGTCACATTAGTAATTCAATTGCTTCATTCGAATATAAGCACAAAATGTATACCTACCCTTTAACTTTCGGTTCAATAATCATACACAAAGAACACATAATCTTTTCACTATCCCAGTTTCACTTTTAATAACCATTCGGCTATATGCCATATTCACAAATTATTTCACACACAACCTCGATCAAGTAGGAACAATAGTCACAATTCATCTATTATACAAATATCCCATTCCTTGACTTTGTTTCATAATAGCTATTCGGTCATCACATATATACCATTTGATTCACATTCGACTTTATACAAACAAGTACAATAAAATTGTATACACATATTACACACTTTCACATCATTACTTAATAGTCATTCGGCCACATTATATACATAAATCATCCATTTCATATTCGGCATTATAGCCTAAATTCAATATACTTATTGCAAATCGACCTTGTAAATGTCAAATAATTACTTACCATATTATATAAAATCTTAAGCGCGCAGCAAATCAAATTTAATTACTTAAGGACTTACCTTGAATGTCATTGCACAATTACGGATTGATTAATCAACTAATTTTGCTTTCCCCCTTTCCGAATTTAGCTCTTTTTTCTCTTGAGCTTAATTCAAACAAACAAATAAACATTTATTCACCTTAATCCATCTCATGATCGAATGCCTTTAAGCTTAATAATAAAAATCCTTTAATAAAGTAACACTCAACCAAAACAAATTCGATTATACAACTATATAATTTAAAGCATCAATTATGCTTAACTAAACGTTAAGCTATAATCAGAATCACTCAGACATATTTATGGTCAAACATAGCAAGAAAACTAAATAGGCTTTACTAGCCACACTTAGTTCAATTATAACATAACTTCACTTACTTATATGCACATTCGGCAACTTGATAATTAAGTTAATATCATGGTATCATAACTCAACATTTATCAATATGTCATTAGCAAAATATGCTTATGTCAAATTTACTCCCAATCACATCTCAAAATTCAACAAGCTTAGAACTCATTTAATAATTAAATTCCATTTCAAAGCATCAAAACATTATCAAATGTATACTCATCCTAAATGACCGAATGCACATTAACTAAGCACTTAACAATTTTCTTTAGCCATTAAACTCATTTGGCAATGATAAGGACAAATTTAACAAACCTTAAATTTAACTTATAATTGTACATATCTCATTCAAAACATCCACACCAATTTATTATCCAATCAACCATAGCCGAAAACCTATCATACAATTAAAACCCTTGTTCAAATTATTATTCACTATAATACTATGGCCGAATCCCTCAATTAGCTAACATAGCCTCTTGTATTCAATCTAAACACGTATATACAACCTAAATCCCTCTTTTAACACATAATTAACTATCTTGGATCTCATTTTCTAACTAATTTAACTTAGTCCAAAGCCGAATGCTATTTGAGCATTAAGCTCATGTTCTTTTCATTATTAAGCAAGTATTATAACTCAACTAACTTCATTAGCCGACTACTCAAGCTCATTTGAGCCACATATAGTAATTTAGTTTGTTCATACTCAATTAGAAACATTTCTCCTTACAAATTATCAAAACATACACAATGTAACCCATTGAGCTCATGACCGAATGCTTCATGCATCACAAACACAAAATCATACACATGGGTCATGTTAGGAGCTTCAAAACCAATTTAAATTTCTCAAAATCCAAAGAAAACATATGAAATCATACCTTAATTCCCAACACAAGATGGCCGAATGCCTTAGGTGTTCTTTCTTCCATTTCTTGTTTAGTTTCGGCAAAAGGGGAGAAAAAAATGAGAAACTTTGGTTTTATCACCCTTTTTCTATTATTAATTCATGGTTTTCTAATATAAAACTATTTAATATTATTTCACTAATATACAATACACAAAATGCCAAATTTTTCATCATAATTACCGTCCACTATAATTATAGTGGTCCATTTGACATGCAAGTCCTCTATGATGCTATCCATATACAATTTGGCCACTTCAACTTTTACCTATCACATTTTTATGGTTTATTAATTGAGTCCCTTTTTATAATTTGACATCCAAATAACAAAATTAAAGCATCAGTTTTTTTTATTTTAATTTATTATCATTATATTTTTTTTCACACATGGAAATTCACATAATAAAACATAGAAATTAATTTAATCCTTTCTTATTAATTAAACATCCAAACGATCATATTTTCGTACGAAATCTTCACATATGCTAATTCACATATAATGAACACAGATAATAATAATTAATTATTTTTCTGACTCAGTTTCGTGGTTCCGAAACCACCATTCCGATTAGGGTCTAAAACGGGTTGTCATACATGCGCTCCAACTCTTGATTTTTCGTATGAATTTCTCCTTAAGCTCCACAAAAGTTTGTTTTTTTCCTTCTTACCATTGTTGGCAATCTCAGACATCTTTCTGGATTACATGAAACTCACACACCCAAAATTCAACTTATTTGCTCCCTCACCGTATTGTCAGCATTTCTGCAAAATAAATAAATAAAAGACTTATCAAAATTGACTAATTGACCTAAGATCCCCTCATATTCAGCCACTAAGACTTCATGAAATCTACCGCTTCGATTGAGGTTTCCCTTAACAAAATGCTATCATCAGTAAAAAAAGAGGTGACTAACAGGTAAGGGCTAAGAGGGTCCCCTTGTCTTTATCCTCTAGAAGGTAAAAAATGCTTTCCTTGAACCCTATTAGTGACCACCGAATACGACACACTTAGAAACGCATGTCATAACCAAAAAGATCCACGGATTATAAAAACCCCTTGCAGTCATTACTTTTTCCAAAAAAGCTCCATTCAATCTTGTCATAGGCTTTACTCATGCCCAGTTTCAAAGTAACAGATCTTGTCGATCCCCCCTTCCTCTTCTTAATAAAGTGTAGAATCTCATAAGCTATGAAAATATTATCTCTGATTTGCCTTCCAGACACAAAAGCCCATTGTGTTTCATCAATACAATCATTCATAACCCTTCTAAATATGTTCACAATTACTTTTGAAACCATTTTATAAATAACGTTACATAGGTTAATGGGCCTAAATTTTTCTATATTCTTTGGCGATGTTGTCTTCGAAATAAAACAATGCTCGTACCATTAATTTATTCGACATCAAGTTGACCATTCAATACTGCCATGTAAAAATCTTCAACATTGGCCCTTACCTCGTGCCAGAATTTCTAATAAAAATGTAGGGAAACCATTATTTCTTGATGCCTTCAAAAGAGCTATAGTTCTAACCGCCTCAACCACTTCATCTTTTTTAAACTCAGCCATCAACTCCTCATTTTAAACCCCCGAAGTACACACATGAATACCCGAAAGCAAACGCTCACAATTATCTACAGGCCTAGTGGAAAATAAGTCCTTAAAATAATCTGTAGCAAACCTTATTATCTTATCATGGCTACTTACCATCCCCCATTCCCATTCTCTAAACCTTTAATATTAATTCTCCTCTTTTGACTCGAAGTAAAACTATGAAAAAAAGAAGTATTGCGATCCCTTGACTGAATCCAGTTCACCCTAGCTTTTTACTCCAAAATAACTCCTTCATATTGGCTTCCAAGTTTAAGGCTAACTTCACATCAGTAATCTCAGCTAATACTACATCACAATGATCTTCAGTATACAATTCATTGAGTCAATTGCAAAAATCCTTCCTTCGCCTATGTCTGTCAACTTTCACCTTTTTAGCCCAATTATTCAATTCCATTCTAAACTCCTCAAGCTTTTCTAGAGTCTTTCTATCAGCCAAACTCCATCGTCTTTTAAGATTATCTTCAAAACCCTCCTCCAAAACTTAATCAGTATTGAATCGGAAAACCTCATTCCTCAACCCAGACTCAACCCTTCTATCATTTCCTGTATCCACAAGCACTGAGCAGTGATTTGAAAAACTATGATGTAGGTGGCTAACAGAAAACTTTGAAAAACGCTCCCACTAAACAAGATCAGCTACCCCTCTATCCAATCACTCTATTATGTTATTATCCTATAGGCGCCCTCTCTCCCATGTGAATCACTGACCTGAGAAACCAAGATCGCTTAAAACACAATCATTCAGAACCTCCCTAAAAACAATCATTTGTCACTCCTCCCTAAGTCGTCCACCTTGTTCTTCAATAGAATAACAGACCTTGTTAAAATCCCCTAACGTCAACCACAACAAACTTGATTCTTGTTTCAACTGTCCCAACAACCTCCACGACTCCTTTCAGTTTTGTTCCACTAGGGAACCATAGAATCTCGTAAACCTCTATTTTGCCTCTCTCGCTTCCTCCTCTACCTTCACATAAATATAAGAACCAAAAAAAATATGTAACATAATAATCAAAGCTTCCACCCAACCTAAAGATAAACCCTCATTCGTTCCTATCACATCCATTTCAATACAATTTATGAACCTACAATTTCACCGTATCTGTTTCATCCTTCTCGCACTGAATTTTGTTTCAATTAGAAACAAAATTTAAGGCTAAACTTCCTTCAATTTGTTCTTAAGACGTCTAACAGTTCGCAGTTGCCCCAAACCAAAGACATTCCAATTTAGTATTTTCATTGCACCCGGTCGTCTTGCCTCTTGGCAATCGCTAATATAAAATAGGCTCTCCCTACTGGTCGTTCCTTGTGAACTATTATTAAATTCTCCATCCCCTAGTGGCATAATCCCTTATCTCATTCTAAAATCTCTTCTTGCCATCAATATTCTCGACAAGTATCTCCTCCCCCATCATGCTCCATGTCCGAATGCTTCCGCAACTGATCCCCACACCCATCAACCTTTAGAATATTTCCTCATGACCCTTTCAAATTAATCCCCAACATAAGATCCCTCTTAATTCTAGTATCCCATCGACCATTTATCCCACACTCGTAAACAAAATCTCTTTTCCCCCCATTAGGACCAGCCCCCTTTCATCATTATTTTCCACTAACCATACACTATTCACTACTGCAACTCTTCTCGATTGCGCTCGAACCGATAGATCCTACCCAGCTCAACAAAGTCATTCTCTTTTGACATACAGAGTTGACAGAAAGAATCACTATGCCTCAAATGAGCACAAAAAAACAGAAAAAAAAGTCAATTTTTCATACATGAAGTAAACATAAGCGTGGCTACTTGACTCGAATATAATTTTCTTCTTTTTTTTCATTAGTCTCCTGACATCCAATTGGACCCTAAGTCTAAGATAATTACGCATCCCTCGACTTAAACTTGTAATAGCCCAATTTTACCCGAGCTTTAAATAAAACAAAACAGTCCATTAAAAGCCCAAAAACAACAAGAAACAGAAGCCCAAATCAAAAATAAAACCAAACAACCCAAAATACAATAAAAATCTTAAGCCCAAAATTACAAGGCCTAATGGCCCAAAATACCTAAACTAATTTCGGTAGAGCAAGAAACCCTAGCCCTAGGTGCACTGCTGCCCATGCCACGTCAGCACCTTGTCCCGAGGCTTGACCCCTCCTCTGCTGCCTTGTACGAGAACGAAAAAATGTCCTTCTCCGCCTCCGTCAACACCTGCAAACAAGCAAAGAAAGGGAAAACAGAGCACGAGACAGAAACAGTAGAAAGAAAACAGCAACAAACACTTTATGTAATTGGCTATAAAGCTATGAAAGAAAAATAGATTGTATTACACAATATTAATAAAAAAAACAGAATTTAAAATTGAAGAAGGTATTTTTTATTTTAAGTTTTTTGAAAATTTATTTTAAATAAAACATAAAAGAAAAATAATAGTGGAAATCTACCTATTCTCCTCGCGTTATACCACCATCGGAGTCTCCCTTTATTCATGAAAGCCTTAGAAATCCTTTAAGATTTCGATTGGGCTCAAAAAATGGGTATACGAAGGGTAAAAGGGCGTCGGCTGAACTTTTTTACTTCCTTTTTGATTTTTCTTTTTTTCTTTTCAGGCTTTCGCCTTTAGATCTAGGTTTAGGTTTTAAAAAAAGGGAAAAAATGCCTCTTTTCGCTTTCTCTGGCCACCGTAGATGTTGGCACCGTTGACAGCAATCGATGGCCGCCACGGTGGTCCGGTGACTGGAACCCTAGGCGGGGCGTGGGGGGAATTTGAGAGAAGGGAGGAGAGCTTTTTGGTTTTTTTTTTAGAAATGGAGGAAATGAATTTTTAAAAAAAAATGTGACTTATATGGGCTGGCAAAACGCACCATTTTGCTCAGCCCCTTTAAAACGCCAAATGGCATCGTTTAGTAAAGGAGACCTGAGACCCGACCCGCTCTAGTTAGGCTACGCGTGTTTTTGACTAGATGGTCTATTTGCCTCATGGGTCCTTCCGCTTTTACAGTGTGTTCCAATTTAGTCCTACCTCCTTTTTCTATTTTATTAAATTTCACCACAAAATTTAGTTTTGTTTCAATTTGGTCCCTAAACAATTTTAATGGGTTAAGCACCTGAAACGGTGCCATTTTGGGTCGACCTATGGTCTGACCTGACCTGACCCATTTCAAGACTTGCGTGTTCTTAGCGCATGGGTTATTTGCACATTAGGCCCTACCGTTTTGGTAGCTCGTTGCAATTAGTCCCTTTTTTGGATTTTTCTTTAAACTTCACCTTATAATTTAATTTTTATTTCACTTTAACCCCCTTTTTATTTATTTTGTTCAATCTTTCCTTTTGATGTCATTTAAGTTTCAATTAAGCCCTTTTTTATTTCAATCATTTATTTATTCATTTATTTTATTTACTTGCTTATACATTCATCATTGTTTTATTTTACCCATTTGCTTGTTCATTTACTTATTTATATATATTTTTCATTTTCATTTTTATTTTAATTCTTGTATTCATTTATTTATTGTTCTTTCATTTCTTTTAATATTTAATTTTCTTTCATTAATTATTCATTTTATTTGTGCCTATATTATTATTATTATTATTATTATTATTATTATTATTATTATTATTATTATTTATTCATTAATCTATTTATTATCCTTTATATATATATTTTAAAAATTTCGATTATTTATGTTTTTTACTACATATATTGTTCTTCTTCTTCTTCTTATTACTATTATTATTCATTGTTATCATTCTTTATGTACTTATATCTTAATTTGGTCCTTTTATTTTTGATATTCCTTAATTATTTTCCTTAATATTTATTTATTGTATCTATTTATTTACCCCTTTACTCACACACTTTATTATTATTGTTATATTTTATCTCGTCTTTGCTATTTTATTATTTTTCACATTAAAAAAATGTAAACTTGACATTATGTATATCTATTTTACTTACTTATTTATTTATTATTTCATACGCTTTATATATACATATTAAAGTTTGTAAATTTAATATTTTCTTTATAAATATTTGTTGGTTCGTGTATTTTCTTACTACTAATATTTACTTATTTATCCATATTTGTTTATCATTTGTTTCCTCCTTTTTTATATATATGGTTTCATTGTTCTATTCATTTTTAAACATTTCTATGTTATGATTGCTTGTTTTTATATCATGCATTTCCGTTTTATTGCTTTACTTATTTATTGAGACTAGTCTACTAATATTGTATTGTATATTGTATATCATTTTAAATATTACATTAATTTTCACCCAATTTGATAAAAATTAAAATTTTCAAAGTAAAGCAATGCTCTGTATTTGGAAACTCGAGAAAGTCGTGCCCTAACTTACGGGGTTTTGATTTTCCTCGTTAGAACCAAATAACCGAGTAATCCTTTTTAAATTTAAAATCCATAAGATTTCAAATAAAAAATAAAGGCAAGCTTATTCTCAAAAGTTCAAAGTGTTATGTCCTAACTTACGGGATGTGACATTGTGTTACCTCGAGACGAGAGGGTCTTTAATGTTTATCTCGATTTATTTAAGCAAATCGTAACTAAAATTAGCATTAATACAAAGAGGGATCGTATTTTTAAAATTATTTTCAAATCTTCAACTTTCGACACTAAGACACGAATTAATCAATTAGGTACCAATTTTGGGCGTTATGAGGGTGCTAATCCTTCCTCGTACGTAACCGACTCCCAAACCCATTTTCTGGATTTTCGTAGACCAAAACCGTCGTTTTAATAAATCAAATCTCTTATTAAAATGATCAAATTATGAGGTGACCCAATCACGTCTCATATAAAAAAGTGATCGATGGTGACTCTCAATTTTAGTTTTTTTTCAAAATAAAAAGTTGACTTTCAAAATGGTTTCGACAGCTTGGCGACTCCTCTAGGGATCAAAAAGAGAGTCAAGCCACAAGTTGATTACTTTTTGTCTTTTTTTCGAAAATTGATAATTTGGTTTAAATCTACGAAACTTTTGTTGAATTTTTTTTGTGGTTTTCATCATTTTGATATGTTTGCTTTATTGGTTCGAGTCTTTGGATATATTTTCACATATTGTATCGCATAATCGGGATACATTCGTACCTATGTCGTCGTGAGATTTTCATCTCCGTATAGCCATAGAGAAATGTATTCCCCTGAACTAAACTCGATCCGTATGAGCCTATAATGGGTGAGGATTGAGGAATCTGCCGGTTTAGTTACCTTTACTTTAGAACCAAGCCACATATAGTGAGCCCTAAGAGCCTACCCTAGGTAGAAACGTACCGAACCCCTAGTGGTTATCCGAATAAGAGCTTTATTTACTATTTCTTGCTTACTTTGAATTCTAGCTTTGTATACTGACTTGTTTTGTTTTGTTTTTTTTATTGTGATTACATGACATTTCCATCATAAAAAAAATATGCTGATTCACATTCGATTACTAAATAGAGAGCTTGCCATGGGGAACGAATTTTTTGATAAAGTGGAAGATAATGCGGCTGTCCGAATATGGTTTGAGAAAACACAATTAGAAAGAGGTCATAGTCTAGCGGAAGGGTACATATCAGAATTGTGGGATTTCACTTATGTCAGTGTAACCTAAAATAACCTCCAAGAGTTGAAAGAAGTGTGGAACCAATGGGAATTTGAAACAAAACAGTTGTTTTACTGTAATTATAGTGACTTGCCTTATCTGCTCGACGTTAAAGTGGATAAACACTTGTTCAGAGCTCTAGCTCAATTTTGGAACCTCGCTTACAGCTGTTTTACCTTTGGGAAGGCAGATTTGGTGCCTATTATGGAGGAGTATACAACATTGCTTCATTGTCCGAAGATTTAAGCCGACAAGGCCTATTCTAGAGCCGTCAATATCCTGACTTTCATAAAGAAGTTAATGAGTATCACGAGGATGAGTGACCAATGGGTCGCTGCCCAGATCAAGCAAAAAGGATATAGTAAGTGTATCCCTTGGAGAAGTTTACGGGATTTGATCTTGGCACATCTGGACACAAAAAATAGGGTTGATGTCTTCGCTCTGAACATCTAAGGGTTAGTAATATTCCTTAAAGCACTAGGGCACGTAGATGAGGCTGTTTCAAACTTGTTTGATCGACTAGATAAAAGGGTCACACCTGTCCCGCCAATCTTGGCCAAAACCTTTAAATCTTTGAGTGTATGCCGAAGAGCGGGAGAAGGAAAATTCATTGGGTGTGAGCAACTCCTGCTAGTTTGGTTTCACAACTACTTTTGGAAAGTGGAAAAGGTCTCTTACCGGGTATTCTCCTAGAATTACTCTCTGCTAAAAGAATTTGTAACCACTCCAAGATGAGACGACATTTCAGAGGAGAAATGGATGGCAATTCTCCAAGGTCTAGAGGATGGAGATATCAAATGGAGAGCTCCTTGGATGATCCCTGACAAGATTTTATATCGATATAGAGACTTCGACTGGGTCCATCTACTTGAGATATGGGGGCTGTTGCATATGCTCCTCTATTGGTGTTGAGGAAATATAGATCAAGGCAATTCGTACCAGATACGTAAGGGTTGGCCCAGTGCTAGTTTGCGTATAGGGGTGATAATTACAATAAAAAAGTTCAAAAGATATCTAATGTTTGAAACCAAACCCGTAGAATTAAAATTTTTGTTACAGGTCCCTTGACAACCTCCGAATATAATTGGCAGTGGGAGAAAAGAGTCAATGAAAACATCCCCGTGTCAAGTTCAGAAAGCATTCGAACGATGGAAGAACACCTGCAAGTAGTCCTGTTTGAGCTAAAGATCATAAAGTAGGATTTTGAGAAGTGGAATTCAGAGCGAGGAAAGAAGATAGAACAATTGGATGAGGAAAAAATACAGTTAAGACTAAATGTTGATGTTTAGAAGCTAAAGGCCGAGAAATTAAGAAAGGGAAAGAATAAGGCTGAAGAGGATCTAGATAGTCTGAAAACGGATTATAAGAAGTTGTATTTATCAATGAGGACTGCCGGGCTAGGAAAGACATCAGAACAATGGCAGCAAGAGAACAAAGAAGAGAAGAATAGAGCCGATCAATAGGAAAGGAAGTGCCAAGATGCCCAGGTTCGAGAAAATGCCCTAGAAAGAGACCTATTGGAATGCCAAAACGAAAAAGTCAGATTAAAAGCCAAGGTAGCAGAACTAGAAAAGTCACTTCATCAATATCGTAATCGTAACTCCACAATTGAGCTGAAAGCAAGCTTAAACAAAATTGAAGAGCTAAAAGGAAAGATAGAAGAACTTGAAATCACGCTACAAAATTGTGAACTTCGAGTTGAACTCCTGGAAGCAAGTACTGAGCAGTGACAAGAACAGCTTCACTGATCTCAAGATCCTTCACTGATCTCAAGATCGGGTCAGGAATAGGGATTACGTTATGGGTGCAGCTTTGACTCAAGTACGAGAGGTGGCTGATCATTTACAAACCTTAGCAGTCCAAACTGATGTACTGAGTTTGAAATATGAGTCAGAGTCAAATCGAGCCCGAGAGTTAGCTTGTCTTCTTAGGAAAGTTAAAGCTTTAAGCATTAAGGCAAAGCCATATGTCTAATCTGTTTTATGTAAAGAAATTTATTTTCTAGTAAAATTGTTCTAACAGAATTGAATCAGAATAAATGCCTCTTTTTGCATTCATTCCATATATTTCTATTACATTGCATCATATGTATTAAATTTCACGAAATAATTCTAATTAAAAAAAATTATTTCAGTTAATCTGGAAACAACAAGAGTCAACCAACCGGACATTGTTATAGTACTCGCGTCAAAACCAAAGAAATGGACTAAAGATTGGAAAGATTAGAGCAAATGCAAAAAGAAATGCAAGATTAGCTGCAAATACAGATGCAAGAACAATTGGCCAGAATTCAACAAAACGTGAGGGATCAGATGCTAGAATCCCAAAGAAATATAATGAGCCAATTAACCCAGTTGCTGATTGGAGGGCTAGAAAAAGGAAAAAGCCCTATAGTCAATTCTGGGGACAATAACGAGGACCTTGCTTATCCTCTTGGCTTTACCCCAACAAACACCCAAGTACAACTAAACACATACCCACAAAGGGTGTCCGTTAACATCAAGCCCTAATATCAGACATGTACCTCAGCACCAACAAGCTTCCCGACAGGTTCAGGCTCTAACCCAGCAAACAACCCAACCAATCCGGTTGTTCCTGATCTAGATGATATGGCAAAAATCGAAAAAACAAGAGTGGAACTGTCAAAGAAACTTGAAGATCGATACAAATTGCTAGAAGAAAAATTCAGAGTAATAGAAAACGTTGATTATCGTTGCGGAATTGATGCCAAAGACCTGAGTTTGGTCCCAGATTTAGCGCTCTCCCCGAAGTTCAAAACTCCAGAGTTTGAAATATATAATAGGACTAGTTGTCTAGAAGCTCACATTACCATGTTCTGTCGAAAGATGACAGGATACGTTCATAATGATCAACTGTTAATCTACTGCTTTCAAGACAGTCTGATGGAGTCAACAGCTAAATGGTACAACCAACTGGGTCGTACCAAAATTAATTCGTGGAAAGACCTAGCATAAGATTTTATGAAGCAATATAGTTATGTGAGGGACATGACACTCGACAGAATCATATTGCAGAATATGGAGAAGAAGGAAAAAGAGAGCTTCAAGCAATATACCCAAAAGTGGAGAGAGGTGGCAACACAAGTCCAGCCACCTCTTCTGGATAAAGAAACCACAATGCTTTTCATCAATACTTTAAAAGCTCCATTCATCAATCATATGTTGAGAAGTGCTACAAAGAGCTTCTTTCATATAGTGATGCTTGGTGAAATGATCGAAAACGCGGTGAGAAGTGGTAAGATAGACGCGGGGGAAAACTCTAACAGATCGGCCCCGGGGAAGAAAAAAACGAGGTGAATAATGTAAGCACATATAACAAGGGTTATTCGAAACCAATTACCGTTGGCCCGTCAAGGATAGTAACCACTAACCATCAGAGCCCTCCAAAGCAAGAATCGAACCCAAGGCCAAATACAGAAAGGCTTCAGTTTACACCTATCCCAATGTTATATAGGGAGTTGTATCAGAGTTTGTTTGATGCACATGTGGTGTCCCCTTTCTACTTGAAGCCTATACAACCTCCATTCCCCAAATGGTACGACTCAAATGCTCAATGCAAATACCATGCGAGAATAATAGGACATTCAATTGAGAACTGCACTGCATTTAAAAAATTGATCGAAAGGTTCATTAAGATAGGAATTGTGAAGTTCGATGACTTAGGACCTAATATGGCAGGAAATCTATTACCCAGTCATTCTGATAAAGGGGTAAACGCGATAATCGAGAACGAAGGGAAGAGAACCAAGATAAATGTGGTAAAAATAAAAACCCCACTGAAATGGGTTTGGAAAATGATGGTAGAAGGAGGATTAATTAAATAGGATTTAGAGGAAAGACCAAAAGGGATGAAGAATTATTGTGAGTTTCATGGGGAAAAAGGTCACGAAATCCTAGAGTGCATCGACTTTAGGGATCTAGTTCAAAACCTAATGGATAATAAAGAAATTGAATTTTATAAAGATGTCAACGGCCTAGAAGAAGGAAATATATACGCATCAGAGGAAGGATCGATGGCGAGGGTCCAGAAGGTCAACTACTCGATGGTCATTATTTCACGACCAAGAAGCAATAAATTCGGAGTACGGATGGCACCAAAGGTCATAATCCATAAACTTGCAGCCTTTCCCTATAAGGACAGTAAGATGGTTCTGTGGAATTATAATTGCAACGTGACGATCCCAGAAGAGGAGAAGCCGGTTGGTGCTTCAAGTGGGGACCAGGATGTGGGTTTCTACACACGTTGTGGAAGGTGTTATGATCCATCAAATGCAAAAGCTGAGCCCGCAAAAGGAAAAGCCTTGGCTGATGAACAAAAGAATGAAAAGGCGGCCAGACTTGAATCGCTTGTTAACGAGCCGATAACTGAAAAAGAGGCTAAGGAATTCTTGAAATTCTTAAAGTACAATGAGTATAGCATTGTAGAGCAGGTGTATAAACAACCAGCTCGCATATCAGTGCTAGCTTTACTCTTAAGCTCAGAAACCCATCGTAGCGTATTGATGAAGGTGCTGAATGAAACTTATGTCGCTAACGATATCTTTGTAAACAAACTGGATCGTCTAGTTAACAATATAAGCGCCGAAAATTTTATTTTATTTAATAATGATGAAATACAGCTAGGGGGCATGGGATCGACTAAGGCTTTGCACATCACAACCTGTTGTAAAGGATATACACTGTCAGGGGTGTTAATTGATAATGGATCGACCCTAAATGTCTTACCCCTATCCACGCTGAATAAGTTACCTGTGGATAGCTCTCATATGAAAACATGTCAAAACAGAGTGTGAGCATTCGATAGAACCGAAAGGAGGGTGATGGGAAGGATTGAGATACCCCTCTTGATTGGCCCAAACACGTATGAGGTAGACTTCCTAGTCAGGGACATTAAGCTTTCTTATAACTGCTTATTGAGAAGGCATTGGATTCACTTAGCGAGAGCAGTGCCTTCATCCCTGCACCAAAAGTTGAAGCTGGTAACAGAAGGTCGGCTGGTAACGATAAATGCGGAAGAAGATATCATTGCATCCGTAACCAGTGACACGCCATACATAGGGGTAGACGATGAAGCAATAGAATGTTCCTTTTGATCGCTAGAATTCGTGAACGCGACTTTTATTGTCAAAGGAAACAAGATTCCAATGCCCAAAATCTCCAAAACTACAAGGATGGGCCTGCAACTAAAGGTTGGGAAATGAGTCTTGCCTGGGAGAGGACTTGGGAAATATCTCCAAGGGAGGTTCGAGGCCCTCATGCTAATGGACAAATGAGACCACTTTGGCTTAGGATATAAGCTAAATGCGAAACAAAGGAAAAAATAGCTGGAAAAGAAGCGGGAAAGAAAAGTAGCACGATTAAGTGGAGAAGAGGTTAAATGGAAATCAATGACCTTTCCCCATATATACAAGACTTTCGTGTTAGGAAGAACTATTCACCCTGAATAGAAGATGTCAAGAAAAGTGACCATTAAAGAAATGTAGGGAAATTTGAACATTAACGCCAAATCAGAAGAAAGAATTGTAGGAGAAAATTTATCAGGCATTTGCCTTTATGTACCCGGAAGTGTTCTGAACAACTGGACTACAAAAGAGATTCCTGTAGTTTTTAGAGCTAATTCAGAGTAATGTTCAGAACACATGCTTATTACTCTAAGCCTAGGAGCAATAAGAATCCTTTTGTGAAATAGGCTTATGTCCAACATCTTTATTTCAATAAAATGCATCTTTGCGTATCATTTTGAGTAAATATTTTTTTATTCTTTCCATTTCATTCATAATCACACCATACAAATAATCATTCTTAAATTCTTTTGTTCTTTGTATCTTTCTTTATCCCTATAACAGGTCTCCAGTTATCAATGGTATGAGCGACGCTGTTACATACTTAGAGTCTCCTTTTGAGCAAGATATGTGTATAGAGGATTCTCAAGATTTTGAAGATGATCGAGACTGTAACCTATCTCCTAATTTGTTAAGGATGGTAGAATAAGAAGAGAAACAAATCCTGCCTTACAAAGAGTCAGTGGAAGTTGTAAGCTTAGGAAACGAAAAAGAGGTGAAGATTGGAGCTTGTATTACCGCAGAGACGAAATGAGACTTTATTGAGTTACTCCAAGAATTCAATGACATCTTTGCATGGTCATATCAAGACATGCCCAGGTTAAGTACTGATATTGTGGTACACCAACTCCCCATAAAGGAAGAATACAAGCCAATTCAACAGAAGCTCCGAAGGATGAGGCCCGATGTTTTACTGAAAATAAAGGAGGAAGTCAAGAAGCAATTCGATGTTGGCTTCTTACAAGTGGTTAAATACTCAGAATGGGTAGCCAATATCGTCCCCGTCCCTAAAAAAGATGGGAAAGTACGAATGTGTGTAGACTATAGGGACTAAACAAAGCTAGCCAGGAAGACAATTTCCCATTGCCTCATATCGACACCTTAGTGGATAATACGGCGGGTTACTCACTGTTCTCCTTCATGGATAGTTTCTCGAGATATAACCAGATAAAGATGTATCTTGAAGACATGGAAAAAACCACATTCATAACCATGTGGGGAATATTTTGCTATAAGGTGATGCCATTTGGACTGAAAAATGCGGGGGCAACATATCAAAGAGCCATAGTAACCTTGTTTCATGACATGATGCACAAAGAAATTGAAGTTTATGTTGACGACATGATTGCAAAGTCCAGAACGGAAAAGAAGCATGTGCAAGTCTTAAGGAAGTTGTTTTTAAGATTGAGAAAATTTCAGCTGAAGCTCAATTTAGCAAGATGTACTTTTGGGGCTAGGTCGGGAAAATTGCTAGGATTTGTAGTCAGCGAAAGGGGATCAAGATCGACCTAGATAAAGTAAAAGCTATACAGGAATTACCTCCACCACACACTCAAAAAAAAGTTTGGGGTTTCCTAGGAATATTAAATTACATCACCCGATTCATTTTACAACTAACTGAGAAATGCGACCCTATATTTCGTCTCCTTAAGAAACACAACCCAGGCGTTTGGGATGAGGAGTGCCAGAAGACTTTCGACAAGGTCAAACATTACTTGTCTAATGCCCCAGTACTGATGCCACCTAGCCTAGATAGGCTGCTGATACTGTACTTGGCAATATTCAGGAATTCCATAGGATGTGTGCTTGGTCAACATGATGAGTCAGGAAGAAAAGAAAGAGCAATATACTATCTCAGTAAGAAATTCACTGAATGTGAGACAATGTATTCGCCAATCGAAAAGTTATGTTGTGCCTTGATCTGGACAACTCGAAGATGGAGGCAATACATGCTGTACCACACAACTTGGCTCATCTTAAAACGGGATCCTCTAAAGTACATGATGGAGTCGACTGCTTTGAATGAAAGAATGGCCCGGTGGCAAATTGTACTTTTCAAATTTGATATAGTCTATGTGAATCAAAAGTTATAAAAAGGAGTGCAATAGCAGATTTTTTGGCTAGTAGAGCCTTAGAAGATTACAAGTCTTTGAATTTTGATTTCCTGAATAAAGATCTAATGTATGTGGTAATCACTAAAGAAGACTCTTAAGAAGGTCATCATTGGAAGCTAAATTTTGACGGAGCCTCAAACGCTATGGGTTACGGAATTGGGGCAATCCTGGTCTCCCCAAATGGAGATCATTATCCCTTCACTAGCAAATTGGATTTTGATTGCACGAACAATATGGCAGAATATGAAGCATGCATCATGGGTATCCGTGTAGCCATAGAACATAAGATCAAAGTACTAGAGGTATATAGGGATTCTACACTAGTGATCTAACAACTCAAAGGAGAATGGGAGACAAGAGGTCCCAAGTTGATCAATTATCGAAGGCTGGTTCTTGAGTTGCTTGAAGAGTTTAATGACATCACCTTCTATTATCTTCCATGAGACGAAAATTAGATGGCTGACGCTTTGGCTACCTTGGCTTCTATGATCAAAGTGAACAAACAAGAGGATGTAAAACCTATCCAAATGAGTATTTATGAGACTCCTACTCATTGTTACAACATCAAAGAAGAAGAAGAAAAGGATGATCACCTTTGGTATCACGATATACTGCGATACATGAAGAATCGTGAATACCCTGACCAAGCAACTGAGAATGACAAAGGACGCTAAGAAGACTGGCTAGTGACTATGTCTTAGATGGGGAGATCCTATATAAAAGGAGAAAGGATCAGGTGCTACTAAGGTGTGTAAACGCTGTCGAGGATCAGGTGCTACTAAGGTGTGTAAACGCTGTCGAGGCTAAGAAAATCTTGGAAGAAATCCACGAAAGCGTCTACGGAACACATGTTGATGGTTTTACAATGGCCAGACAAATCATGAGATTCGAGTATTACTGGTCCACCATGGAAAGAGATTGTATCAGTAATGCCAAGAAATGTCATAAATGTCAAATTTATGGAGATAAAATTCATGTACCTCCCTCGCCTCTTCATGTTATGACTTCTCTGTGGCCCTTCTCTATGTCGGGCATGGATGTCATCGAGCCAATCTCGCCTAAATCTTCTGATGGGCATTGATTCATCTTTGTGGTCATCGATTACTTCACCAAGTAGATAGAGGCCACTTCTTATGCCAATGTCAAAAAGTCAGCAGTTAGCAAATTCTTGAAGAAAGAAATCATATACCGGTATGGAATACCAGAAAGGATCATCTTTGAAAATACATTAAACTTGAATAACAATACAATAGCAAAGGTCTATAGTCAATTCAAGATCAAACACCACAACTCGCCATCATATCGCCCAAAAATGAATGGTGCAGTGGAGGCTGCCAATAAGAACATTAAGAAGATCGTAGGGAAAATGATTGAAACTTATAAAGACTGGCATGAGAAGTTATCATTTGCCCTCTATGCTTATCAAACAATCTATCAAGACTTCAACCGGGGCAACGCTTTTCTCTCTAATTTATGGAATGGAGGCAGTTCTACCCATTGAAGTCGAGATTCCTTCTCTCCGAGTTTTGGCAGAAGTGAAATTGGATAAAGTAGAATGGATCCAATCCCGATATGATCAACTAAACTTGATTGAAGAGAAAAGGTTGAAAGCCATCCGTCATGGTCAGATGTACCAAAAGCGAATGATGCGAGCTTACAACAAAAAGGTTTGCCCTAGAGAATTCCATGGGGGAGACCTAGTATTGAAGAAGATCCTGCCCATACAAAAGGATTTCAGAGGGAAATGGATGCCAAATTGGGAAGGACCTTATGTGGTAAAGAATGCCTTTTCTCGAGGAACATTGATTTTGACTGAGATGGATGGAAAAAGCTTGCCCAATCTTGTGAATTCAGATTCAGTCAAGAAATACCTAACTTGAAAAAAAAAGGGAGAGGCCAGGGCGAAAACCCGCAAAAGGCGCCTTGAGACCAAAGGGGTTTTAAGTTGAAAACCCAGAAAAGGACAATTCAAATTTTGATTAAAGGTAGACCATATGGAAATCCTATCTTATCAGAATTAACAAGAAAGATAGATGCTACATCTTAGGGCATCAACAAAGTATTTTGAATATCCAAAACACGTATCAAGTTCAAAAAGATCCTCGAGAAGATAGTGCGAAGAGGCTCATGCTATGATATCTGGGGCACCTATTTTTATCTTATTCATTTTGTATTTTAACAATATTCGCTATCTTTGATTAATTTATTTATTTCGAGCCTTGCTCCTAATAAAACTCCTTTTTGTCCATTGTGATAATCTTTTTTCAAGCATTTTTATATTAAAATAACTATTAATGGACTAATAATATTCAAGTAAAGGGAGTTCTGCATATTGCTCTGAAAAGTTGTCTAAATAGTATATAGACCTGAAACAGGACCACTGGTCAGAACTAACCAAACTTAAGAGTTGAAAGCATTTGTGAAAGAATAGTCTAAGTTGTGACTATTTCTTTAGATTTTCTGTCAAAGATATCAGTCTAACAAGAAGGCATGGTAACACATCAGTGATAGAACCTTGATAAACAGCAAGTAATGACAACCTAAGCATTAAAAGGGGGATCATTCTCGAAAAATGACATTCTGCATTCATGCAAATATAATCCATACACATCTAATTAGGAGCATTTGATTCATTCTGATCATGACATCCTAATTGCTTAGCATAAATAGGCCCATGAAATGGATTCTACAGGTCATGTTCCCCAAAAAATGGTGTGGCAAATCAGTGAAACCATAAATCCTATACCCCTGAAGTTGCAGTGGGACGGATTATAGTCATCATGGCAAATCTTATCTCCTTAAAATTGCAGTGGAGCAGATTGAAGCCACTAATCTTATCTCCCTAAAGTTACGATGGAGCAGATTGAAGATAGTGAATTTTATTTCCCTGAAGTTGTAGTGAAATAGATTAAAGCTACAAGTTACAAGTCCTAGACCTCTGAAGTTACAGTAGGTCAGATCAAATCTATCATGGCAAATTTTATCTCCCTGAAGTTGCAGTGGATCAGATGGAAGCCATTAATCTTATCTCCCTGAAGTTACAGTGGAGCAGATTGAAGATAGAGAATCTTATTTCCCTGAAGTTGCAGTGGAATAGATTAAAGCTACAAGTCACAAATCTTATACCTCTAAAGTTGCAGAAAATCGGATCAAATCTACCATAGGAATCTTATTTCTCTAAAGTTGTAGTGGAACAGATTAAAGCTGCAAATTACAAGTCTTATCTCTCTAAAATTGCAATAGAGTGGATCGAAGCAACAGTTCCTAAACCCCTGAAGATGCAGCGGGTTAGAATGAGGCTACTTAAAAAAGAGAAACACTAAAGAAGTCGAGATTCGACAAGACCGGGCAAAATTGATCTTTTTTAAAGTCTTTGCTCCATTCTCGTTACACAACAACGAGCAAAGAGGGGCAACTGTAATAGCCCAATCTTACCCAAGCTTTAAATAAAACAAAACAGTCTATTACAAGCCCAAAAACAACAAGAAACAGAAGCCCAAATCAAAAATAAAACCAAACAACCTAAAATACAATGAAAATCCTAAGCCCAAAATTACAAGGCCTAGTGGCCCAAAATACCTAAACTAATTTTCGGCAGAGTAAGAAATCCTAGCCTTAGGTGCATTGCTGCCCATGCCACGTCAGCACCTCATCCCAAGGCCTGACCCCTCCTCTGCTGCCTTGTACGAGAACGAAAAAAATACCCTTCTCTGCCTCCGTCAACTCCTGCAAACAAGCAAAGAAAGGGAAAACAGAGCACGAGACAGAAACAGTAGAAAGAAAATAGTAACAAACACTTTTTGTAATGGGCTATAAAGCCATGAAAGAAAAACTGATTGTATTACACAATATTAATAAAAAAACAGGATTTAAAGTTGAAGAAAAGGTATTTTTATTTTGAGTTTTTTTGCAAATTTATTTTTAATAAAACATAAAAGAAAAATAAGAGTGGAAATCTACCTATTCTCCTCGCATTATACCACCATCGGAGTCTCCCTTTATTCATGAAAGCCTTAGAAATCCTTTAGGATTTCGATTGGGCTCGAAAAAGGGGTATACGAGGGGTAGAAGGGCGTCAGCTGAACTTTTTTACTTCATTTTTTATTTTTCTTTCTTTCTTTCTTTTTAGGCTTTCGCCTTTAGATCTAGGTTTAGGCTTAAAAAAGGGGGTAAAAAATGCCTCTTTTCACTTTCTCCGGCCACCGTGGATGGCGGCGCCGTCGACGGCGATCGATGGCCGCCACGGTGGTCTGGTGACTGGAACCCTAGGCCGGGCGTGGGGGGAATTTGAGAGAAGGGACGAGAGCTTTTTGGGTTTTTTTTTTGAGAAATGGAGGAAATGAATTTTAAAAAAAAATGTGACTTATATGGGCTGGCAAAACGCACCGTTTTGCTCAACCCCTTTAAAACTCCAAACAACATTGTTTAGAAAAGGGGACCCGAGACCCGACCCGCTCCAGTTAGGTTACGCGTGTTTTTGACCAGATGGTCTATTTGCCTCATGGGTCCTTCCGCTTTTATAGCGTGTTCCAATTTAGTCCTACCTTATTTTTCTTTTTTCTTAAATTTTACCACAAAATTTAGTTTTGTTTCAATTTGGTCCTTAAACAGTTTTAATGGGTTAAGCACCAGAAAAGGTGCCGTTTTGGGCTGACCCATGGTCCGACTCGACCCATTTCAAGACCCGCGTGTTCTTAGTGCATGGGTTATTTGCACATTAGGCCCTTCTATTTTGGTAGCTCGTTGCAATTTAGTCCATTTTTTGGTTTTTTTCTTTAAATTTCACCCTATAATTTTATTTTTATTTCACTTTAACCCCCTTTTTATTTATTTTGTTCAATCTTTCCTTTTGATTTCATTTAAGTTTCAATTAAGCCCTTTTTTTATTTCAAGTCATTTATTTATTCATTTATTTCATTTACTTGCTTATACATTCATTATTGTTTTATTTTACCCATTTGCTTGTTCATTTACTTATTTTATATATATTATTCGTTTGCATTTTTATTTTAATTCTTGTATTCATTTATTTATTGTTCTTTCATTTCTTTTAATCTTTAATTTTCTTTCATTAATTATTTATTTTATTTGTGCCTATATTATTATTATTATTATTATTATTTATTCATCAATCTATTTATTATCCTTTATATATATTTTTTAAAAATTTAGATTATTTATGTTTTTTACTACATCTATTGTTGTTATTATTATTATTATTACTATTATTATTCATTGTTATCTTTCTTTTTTGTACTTTATTACAAATTGTACTTCTAATTTTATTTATATCTTCATTTGGTCCTTTTATTTTTGATATTCCTTAATTATTTTCCTTAATATTTATTTATTGTATCTATTTATTTATCCCTTTACTCACACACTTTATTATTATTATTATTATTATTATTATTATTATTATTATTATCTCATCTTTGCTATTTTATTATTTTTCACATTAAAAAAAATGTAAACTTGACATTATGTATATCTATTTTACTTACTTATTTATTTATTATTCCATATGCTTTATACACATATTAAAGTTTGTAGAGTGAATATTTTCTTTATAAATATTTGTTGGTTCGTGTATTTTCTTACTACTAATATTTACTTATTTATCCATTTGTTTATCATTTGTTTCCTCCTTTTTTATTCCATTCATTTTCAAACATTTCTATGTTATGATTGCTTGTTTTTATATCATGCATTTCCGTTTTATTGCTTTACTTTTTTATCGATACTAATCTACTAATATTGTATTCATCTTTGTAATTACATCATTGTTATTATAATATTTTATCGTATATTGTTTATCATTTTAAATATTACATTAATTTTCACCCAAATTCATAAAAAAGAAGATTTTCAAGTAAGGCAATGCTCTGATTTGGAAACTCGAGAAAGTCGTGCCCTAACTTACGGGGTTTCGATTTTCCTCGTTGGACCCAAATAACCGAGTAATCCTTTTTAAATTTAAAATCCATAAGATTTCAAATAAAAAATAAAGGCAAGCTTATTCTCAAAGGTTCAAAGTGTTATGTCCTAACTTACGGGATGTGACATTGTGTTACCTCGAGACGATAGGGTCTTTAATGTTTATCTTGATTTATTCAAGCAAATCGTAAGTAAAATTAGCATTAATACAAAGAGAGGCCATATTTTTAAAATTATTTTCAAGTCTTCAACTTTCGACACTATGATACGAATTAATCAATTAGGTACCAATTTTAGGCGTTACAAGGGTGCTAATCCTTCCTCGTACGTAACCGATTCCCAAACTCATTTCTTAGATTTTCGTAGATCAAAACCATTGTTTTAATAAATCAAATCTCTTATTAAAATGATCAAATTACGAGGTGACCGATCACGCCTCATATAAAAATGTGTTTGGTGGCGACTCTCAATTTTCGTTTTTTTCAAAATAAAAAGTCGACTTTCAAAATGGTTTCGGCAAAACTCTTCGAATCATAATCCAAGAAATTACTCATAAAATTTCCAAACTATCACACCATAACTTCTAAGAATAATCCCCTAGGTAGATCCTACACTTGAACCAAAAAACTCACATATAACAAAGGAACATTCACTGAATCCTTCCCCCTCTCTAGCCTATGAAACACCAACAAATGGTTATTAAAAGTCCAATAAGTTAAAAATCTATCCTATGAAAGAACTTAAACAAAAAATGTTTGTCTCCAAGATCTGAAATCTAATCACCTTTAACAGGATGCCAAACATTCACCATAGTGCTCTTCATAGTAGAAAAGTGAACTATACTTGCTGTCAGAAAATAGCCGAAAATACTAAATTCAGACACCATCGATTGTGAATCAACTTCTGTGGGTACCACCAAACCCTCTTCCTCCCTATCATCCAACGATAAATCCGCCTACTCATGTTCTAAATCAGCCAAAAACCCCCAAAAAAAACCAACGATGAGCCTGTCGAAAACTACCGTTGCTATCAAGAAACACAAAAATAAATCTCAAAACAAAACCCTAGTCATGCTAGTAAAGCAGAGAAAATCGTGCTAGTAAAGCAAAGTTCTTTTAATTTTTAAGTGTCTTTTTTACTGCTTTGTTGAGTTTTCTTGTTGCTACATTCTTTTAAGTATTGTTTAGAGAGTTTATATTTGATTGTAAAGTAATTTATTTAGGAAAGTTATTTGTAACAATCTAGCCATTATTGGAGTTACAAAAATCCATTGTTGTAAGAATAAGTTGGGCTTTAAGCTTTAAGCTTTAGCCAATAGGTATTCAGTTGGATTGTTGAATAAAATTATAAGATCATTATTTGAGTGAGACTCCATAGAAGTAGGATTGTTGATCTAAACTACCTTAACAAATATCGATGTTGATTCTCCCCTTTCCTTGCTATTTGTTTTACCTTGTTAAAAATTTGTTTTGTCCTAACTTCTGTTCTAACAGAAGATTGAAAGAAATTATTTTGAACGCGTACAAATCAAAGACTTTTTCAATATACAAATTGAAAAAAATATATTAAAAATTACAAAAAATATAAAAATTATAAAAATTATAAAATTATTAAAAATTATGTAAAAGAGTTTGCATAGTTCACTAATGTGCCATATAAATAATTGATTGAAGTGGAGAGGTTTAGGTTCCCCAGTGACGACACTGTGTAAGGTGACGTTGATGCTTGTATTGATATTGATGATATTGAAAAGTTGATTAATCTCAAAGATAAATCCATAAAAAATATAATTTTTTATATTTTCATATAATTTTTTAATAATTTTTTTGCAAATTTTTATAATTTTTGAAAAATCTCTTTATTTTAATTTTCCAAAATTCTAATTTATTTTAATAATTATTTATATATTTAAAATTTTATGTTTTTAAAAATTTTAAAGGAAATTACCAAATTTTGTCACATGGCACAACCCTAGTGCGCCACATGGTGAAGTTAACGGATGTTAGAGGCTTACCTGAAAATTGGTTTTTCGAGGGCTAATTGATTGTTTATATTCAATTAAGAGTTCAATTAAGTGTTGTTTTTAATTGAAAGCTCAATTGATTATTAAAATTTTTTATAGGGGCTTTTTGATATATTAAGCTTAATTTTTTATATTTTTAATTATTATAATTATTATAATTTTTTATATTTTTTGTAAATTTTTTTATAACTTTTATAAATTCTATTTTTTGTTTGAAAAATCTAAATTTTTATAATTGTAGAAAATTTTAAAGAAATTTTTTTATATATCTTTTATGTTTTTTAGGCACTTTTAAAGGAAATTATCTATTTTTTCCATGTGAAAAAACTTTGGTGTGCCACGTGACGAAGTTAATGAATATAAAATACTTACATGAAAATTTGTTATTCGAGAGCTTAATTGATTGCTTATATTCGATTAAGGACTCAATTGAATGTTGTTTTCTATTGAGAACTCAATTAATTATTAAATTATTTTGTAGGAGCTTTTTGATATATTAAACCAAATTTAAAATATATTAACTTCTAACAAATTCTAAAACTTCAAAAACATATAAAAATTATAAAAAAAATTTGAAAAAAAAAAGTTAAACTTTAGGAAAATTTAAATAAAAAATTCAATTTATATAACTTTAAAGATTAAAAAAATATATGCTTTTTATAAAAATAAAAAAAAATAAAAAAAATCAATTTAAAAATGATTGGTCAATCTTCAAAGGCGGAACCGAGGTCAGAAGAGACCCAATGGAAGCAGATGTTGGTCAGGCTTTGGTTTTACAGTCGACTACATTAGGAGTGTCAACGGAGATAGTGGTTGAACATATAGGTGATCCGTCAGACTCGACAATGGAAAAGTTAAACAAGTAGAAATACAAGATGGTCAATTAGCTTTGTTAGCGCAGAAAGGGGGGCTCATTCTATGGGTGAATGATTCTTCAAATTTTATTGTTTAATGATATCTATAACCTGGAATTGTAGAGGGGTGGGTAACAGTCCCCTTTTACAGAATTGTAAAGATTTGGTGTTCCGTGAAAGATCGAATGTTCTTTCTTTACTTGAGACAAAAGATAGTTCAAGATCGGGATTGTGTTTAGCAAGGAAGTTGAGTTTCGATGGCTTCTTCGAGGTACCGAGATTGGGTTTTCGTGGTGGATTAATTCTTTTTTACCATAAAAATAGATTGGATTTAGTGGTCAAGAACTCTATGGAATAGGTTATTCCTTGTGAGGTTAAGGAGGGTGATAATGTGTGGTTTCATCATTTTCTTATCTTCAACCTTCTTCTGAGGCAAAAAATTTCTTTTGGGAACATTTTAACTATTTTGCTTTTTTGGATGAACGCTGTGGAGGGTTAGGTGATTGTTTTGAGCGCATGCTGCAGTTTAGGGATCAGTGGAGTGAATGTAACCTTTTAGATGCTGGCTTTTCCGATTCAAAGTTTACGTGGGCTCGTAAGTTGCATGGGAGAATTATTTTGCAAGAACGCCTTGATAGGGTTCTTATTAATATTGTTGCGGCTTAATGCTTTCCTGAGTTATATGTTTTTAATCTTCTACAGTTATTTTCTAACCATCATCCAATACTTTTCAATACTGATGCAGGGGGCATCCCACCAAAAGAAAAACATCCTTCTAGATTTTAAGTTGCATGGTTAACTCATGATGAATTCCCGATCATTTTTAATCAATGGTGGCGAGAAAATGCTGGTTCGATGATAGAAGATATTAAGAATGCTACGAGGATGATTAAAAAGTGGAAAGAGACTAGTTTGGGGAATATTTTTCGAAGGAAGAATACCTTAATTAAACGGTTGAATGGTATTCAAAACTCTTCGATTTTTTTGTATTTTCTGGCTCTTCAAGAGTTAGAAATGGAACTAAATAAGGGATATCAACAAGTGTTAGTTCAAGAAAAATTATTATGGTTCCAAAAATCTAGGCTTGATTGGATAGTTCATGGTGAAAGGAATATTGAGTTCTTCCATTTGTTTACCATTATCTGTCGAAGTCGAAGTAGAACAAGAGGCCTTTTGATTGAGGGGCGGTGGGTGTCTAATACCAAGACCATCCATGAGCACATTGTGGATTTCTTTAAGTACCTCTTTAGGGACATGAGGGTGAGTCTTGTGCATGATAATTATTCCTTGTATTGTTCCTAATATACTGTCGAATAGTGTAAGAATTTGACTGTAAAAGTTAGCATGGAGGAAGTTAAATCGACGTTGTTTTTTTATGAAAGCTCTTAAAGCCGCGGGACCGAATGGCATCCAACCATTTTTCTTTTGCAGTGATCATGGGATACAATTAAAGATAGTTTCTTTCAATTTGTGCGGGAGGCCTATTCTATAAGTAAGTTCGATGAAAACATTTTGAAGGTATTTCTTATCCTTATCCTTAAGGTTATTGATGCTGATAACATGACTCTGTTCTGCCCTATCAGTCTGTTTAATAGTTCTTATAAGTGCTTTCTAAAGTGTTGGTTAACAGAATACGTCCTATTTTGAAACGTGTTATTGAACCCTTTCAGAAAAGTTTTTTGGCAGGACGAAGTACTCTGGATAATATCTTGATTACTCAAGAAGCGGTTCATTTGATGATGTGTTTGCAAGGACAATAGGGGGCTATGATATTCAAAATTGATTTACACAAAGTATATGACAGTGTGAGTTGGGTTGTTTTTTACAGGAGACTTTGGTGGATTTCCGAGTGCTCAGGGGTATTGTAGAACTCATAATGTTTTGTGTACGCTCGAGTAAAATATCATCCATTTGTAATGGTTAACGATTGGATGAATTTCAACCTATGAAGGGTTTGCATCAATGAGACCTCTTTTCGCCATATTTATTTATCCTTGCAATAGAAAAGCTGTCCCATATGATATTGAAATGGGAAGTCAATTATTCTTGGACAACCTTTCAAAATTTTTAGGCAAGGATTGACTTTGTCCCATGTATTCTTTGCCGACAACTTGCTACTTTTTGCAAAGGCGAAATAGACACAGGTGTGAGTGGTAAAAGATTGTCTTCAAAAGTTTAGCTTAGTGTCAGGTCTTATTGTTAATTTGGAGAAGTCTAAGCTTTTTATCTTCAAAAATATCCATGCAACAATCATTTCTCATTTAAGTCAAATATGTGGCATTCGTCTAACCGATGACTTGGGAAAATATCTAGGGGTGCCTCTTATTTATAAAAGAGCCTCTAAGGAGATATACTCTTACATTATTGATTGGTAATGAAAAAGCTGAGGATTGGAAAGGCAAAAAATTTTCACCTATTGGAAAGAGAATACTTATACAATCTACAACGAGTGTTATTCCCTTATATACAATGCAATCGGCTCTCCTGCCTATCTTTGTGTGTAATCAATTAGATCGTACTAACAATATTTTTTAAGATGAGGTTCTGCGAAACCTTACGGAATCACTTAGCGAGTTGGTTGCAAGTTTGTTGCTTAAAGGAGAAAGGTGGTTTAGGGTTGCGACAAGCTCGACAAAATAATTTAGCCATGTTATTAAAGGTTGGTTGGAGTCTCTTTAACAAGAAGAATTCCTTTTGGTGTGATGTTTTTAGGAAGAAATATGTGCATGATGCATCCTTTATGAAGGTGGAACAAATGTCGAATGCTTTTTCTACTTGGCATGGATTTTTAAGATTCGACCCATTATTAAATCTGGCTGCAAATGGAGAATAAGAGCTGGTCAACAGGTTTATTTTTGGAGCGATTGGTGGGTAGGCAATGCTCCTTTGTCGCGACAATATCAAAATAATGAGTGGGAACATCGAACGAACAAGTTCTTGGAGTATATTGTTAGTAATAGACAATGGGATTTGTCCGTGGTTGAAAATGACCTTGATTTGGCATCTTTATTAAAGATTGCTGTTGTTCCTTTACTGATTTCTACTATTGAAATTCAACCTAACGTTTGTTGTTGGGCTCTTGAAAGTGATGGTCAATTCTCGGTAGGTTATGCCTATAAAATGCTAGTCTCAACATCTTCTACTCTTGTTGTAATGTTAATTTTGCATGGATTTGGAGGTTACAATGTCCAAAATGACTTTGTTTCTTTATTTGGTTGGTTAATTTGAATTGCCTTAAAATCAAATTCGTGTGTTTAAAAATATGGTTGTTGAGCAACTTGCTCGCTTTGTGGGCATGATACTGAATCTTTTGATTATATTGTTTGTGAATGTTTACCAACAAAGGAACTTTGGATGGATCTTTAGGTCACTACTTGGCAACCTGATTTCTTCTTTGTTTCATTTCATGTTTGGCTACAATGAAACAACATATCTAAGTGCCAAGTAAAGTTTAATTTGCCTTAGGTGTTTTATTTATTCCCATTATGTGGGGATTTTGGAAAAGTAGAATAATTTTGTCTTTAAAGGGAAAAATCCAACAGGTTTGTGTGTGTTGCAATATGATCAGAAGCTTGTTATAGACATCTTTGCTGCCATGAGTGTTGTTACGCCAAGGTTAGCTCGAGGACCACACTGGATGAAATGAACAAACCACCTCAAGGAAGTTACATACTCAGTACAGATGGGGCTGTAAAATTTCGCTCATGCTTAGCTTCTGTAATACCTTGAAATTTTTTACAGTAAGATATTATCCTTGATATAGTAAAAAAGGAAATAAAGTGACAAAAAGGAAAATTTTGAGTTATGTCAATATTGAGAAGTATATTATGATATATTAATTCAAGAAAGGACTAAATTGTAAAAGTGAGAAAAGTTTTGTTGCACAAGAGTAAATATTCATAATTTGAAGGGTTAAAGTGTAAATATGAAAAAGTTGAAGGACCAATAGTGTAAATAATTTAGGAGTGGAATGATCTAGAAACTAAGGAAAATGGATGAATTAGGACCAAATTGAATAGATGAAGAACTATGAGGGACTAAATTGTAATTTTACCAAATTAAATGATGACTCAAGGATGGAATTTTAAAAGATAATGAAGGGCAAAATGGTCAATTGGAAGAGAGAGAAATCTAGAAAGTAATAATGATGCTAGAGATATTTTGATATTTTATAATTATTTAATTAGATAAATATTATTTTATTAATACTTTAATAAGATATTTTATAATTATTTATTAGTATATAAAGAAAGAAAGATGAGAAATTCTCATCCATATTTTCCCATGCACTAACGTGAGAGAAAGAGAGGAAGAAAGAAAGTTTTGCTTTCTTTACAATTTGGTCTTTTTACCAAAAATTCACCATTTTCACCCAAAAATCAAATGAATTTCCATAGCTACCAAGAGACAAAAATGTTAAGGAGAGCATGGGGAGTTAGAATATCAAGTTGGATTCAAGAAATAGAAGCTGAAGGAGAGAGAAAATCAAGTTAAAGATTAGTATCAATAGAACAAGGTAAGTATATCAAGATTTCAATATGTTTTTAAGTTCGTTATTATTGACAAAGCATGGAAATAATGTTATAGTAGAGTTTTCTTACATAAGGTCCTATGTTTTTGATATGTTAGTGAAGAGAAAATAAGAGAAAATGATGAGAAATGGTGTAGAAAAAGAAAATAAGGGTGTTATAACATGGTAATTAATAGCTTGCACAAAAACAGTTTGGACAACAGCAGTAGACTAACTTTGAAAAATCACCATAAAATGTATAAATCGAATTAGAAGATGAAAAAATATGGAATCAAAGATTATTGAGTATAGTTTCTCATAGAATAAATAGTGTAAGCAATGGATTTTTAAAATTTGAGATATAATTAATTTTGTGAGACAAGGTCAGAATGAATTTGGGTTCCCCTGTTATGAATTTGAAAAATCATAAAAAATTGAATAAAAATAATTAGGGGCTTAAATTTATATTTATAAAATCCTTAATGAGTCTATTTTTAATATAAACAAACAAGAACATCATTTGAATCCTGTATGAGGAGATAATTAATTTTTGGTGAAGAGGGGTCAGAACTGTCAGACAGCAGAACAGGGGTAACTTTAAAGAATAAACTGTACTTATTGGCTAAACAAAAAATTCTGAAATTTTTATGGTATGAATATATATGAGTCTAGATTCAGGGAAAATTATTGGATATTAATTTTGAGTTCTATAGATCCAGATATAAATAATTTAGTGACTATGATGCAGATAGACAGCTTGAATATTCATAAAAGTAAATAATAAAAATTATGGATAATGTTACTTACAAGTGTGTTATCTACATTAAGGATGTGGAATGAAGAGCAGGAGGAGGAAAAATATGTATGAATATTCATCTAGCATGGCTAATTTGCATATTTTAGGCTCAGGGACTAAATTGAATAAAAGTAAAACTTTATGGGAAATTTTGTAAACATGTCAGAAATGACCAAATTGCATGAAATGGATTATTTTATTATTTAAATTACAAAATTGAATGAAATTATTAATTTAGTTCAAGATCGGGGGAAAACCTGTTTTAGGGATTAAATTAAAAAGTGTTGAAATTATGAAAAATTCTGATATTTTATAGAATTCATGGATTGTTATCAATATATATGAGAATAATAGCTGGAAATAAGGATTAAATTGCAAGAATTTTATTTTCCTAACCCTAAGGATGAAATCGTCATTAATTAAACGTTTAGGGGCAAAATGGTAATTTTGCCTAGAGCATTAATTAAATGCATTAGAATATGAAATGAATAAAAATGATGATCAAATTTATTTATAAAGATCCGGGCGACTCAAATATGAGACTTGATCGTGGAAAAGAAAAGATATCAGATTAATGAAATTATAAACACAAACAAGCAATGAGGTAAGTTCGTGTAACTTGAATTATATTCTTAAATGCTTGAGATTGTATGTTATTTATGTGAATATGATTTGAATGTTCATTGTATGAAAATTTATGAAACATTGATAAATTTGATAAAAGGAGAAGAAATCCCGATTGAATGAAAGGAAAATTCGATGGATCTCTGAAAAGGAATTGACGGTAAAAAGGATCTAGCCCGGACGGGTGATCCTATCCTGATATAGCCCTCCCGAAGAATATGTGTAAAATGGATTTAGCCCGGACGGGTAATCCGAATTAGGGTCTGAATTTAGCTTGGACTGGTAATTCAGATCCAAGCTCATTAGAGTAATTGTCGTTGCAGGGGATTTAGCCTGGACTGGTAATCCCATTGTAAGGATGAGGTTCACGGGAGTGTGCTCTCTGATATGAAATGTGTAAGACCATGGTTGAAAGATACCATGGCAACCTGTGTGTAAGACCATGGTTGAAAGATACCATGGCAACCTGATATGAGATGTGTAAGACCATGGTTGAAAGATACCATGGCAACGTGACATGAAAAGAATAAGACCATGGTTGAAAGATACCATGGCAACATGACAGAAAATGAGTACAACCATAGTTGAAAGACACTATGGCATCACGTTAAAGATAAATAAGACCGTGGATGGGAGACGCTATAACATCTGTTGAACAATTGATATTCAGGTAAAATATATCAGATGACGAATGGTTATATGAAATGGTTGTGTGAAATGTTTACAAGAACTGGTCATATGGAAATATATGTACAAAAGCGTTGTATGAAATAATTACGAAAATGGATAAACGAAATAAGTATAAGTACATGGAATATAATTTATGTTAAGTTTGATATAAGCTATTACCAGAATAAATATACATAAAATATATGGAAATGATGAAGCATAAAATATTGATATAATGAAATGAATGATATATGCTTGTGAAAAAACGGTAAGAGCATGATATGTTTCATGACATATACATATATGATTATCTTTGATATGTTGATACAAGGAAATTATGTAATTGAGACTATTATTAAACTCAAGTGCGACATGTCGAGAAAATAGATATATCAATGTTGAATTTATATGAGATATGTGCAAGTATACTAACAATGTTGTTGTTTGATGCTTATACAAGTGCCAAACTGTTGATTTAATGGTAATATATTTATTTTAAATGATGCATTGAATCGGTAAGTATTTTAATTTTTTTAAGTGATCTGCAAATGGTAGTAATGCTCTGAAACCCTGTTCTGGCAGCGGATACTGGTTAAGAGTGTTACAGCTTCAGCCGGGGGTCTTATACTAAATAGCGGGGCTCACAGGATTGGAGGATTTATGATGAATATCGAGATAACGGATAGCCTATAGGCAGAATTATGGGGGTTCGAGTTGGTCTTTGTCTTATAAAATCCTTGGGGATTCATCGGCTTGTGGTGGACTTAGATGCTCTACTGGTGGTACAATTCCTCGACGACCTTTTGAGAACAGTCATCCTTCAGGTACTTTGATTAAATATTGCCGTAACTTGATAAATGAAGGATGAGTGACCGAGGTTCGACACATTCATTGTGAAAGAAATAGTTACAAGGACCGCTTGGTGAATTTAGCTCAGAACATTGAGAGAGGTTTGGTTCATCTTGAGACGTAGTTGACAAGCCTTAAACCCTTACTCCATAGCAATGCTTGTGGAGAGGGGGTAATTCGAATTTAGTTTCCTTGTTTCCTTCTTTTTGTACAAAAAAAGATAGTTTTTAACGTTTATATTTTTGTCAATTTGGCATTTATTCTTTTTTTAGCTAAATTTGACTCTCAACTTTTTAAAAAGAATCAAATTTGACCATCAACATTTTTAAAAAGAGTCAAAATGATTTTTTTTAACGAAAATACTAATTAAAGTGTTAAATTTTTAAACACCACAACCTGTATGACAGTTCATATGTACTCCATGCTAATTTTTTTTGAATTTTTGAGACCTTTTTTATATTATTAATTTTGATTTTGCTTTATTTTAGTTTTTTTATTTTTATAATTTGTGAATTTTTTGTTGGCATGAAATATAAGACAAATGATGTTATGTTAACATGATGTGCACATAAATTGCCATGCAAGTTGCCAAGCCAACATCGTTGAAAATTCTGGTTTTAATCATAATTTTCATTAAAAAAAACTATTTGACCTTTTATTGAAAGATTAAACACCAAATTTAGGTAAAAAATAGGGCTAAATTAACAAAAAAAAATATAAGTGTTGAAGACTAAATTTATCATTATGTTTAAATTATATATATATATAACAATTCTTGAGTCAAATTGTGACTCAAAGCTTAAATCCTTTTAATTTCTACAAATTCGTTTCTTGTAGGAAAAGAAAATAAATATTAAAAGAAATGCTATTATAAATTTTTTTCCATGAAAATTTACGTAAGTGTCCCTTTTTCTTTTTAGAGCTTCTTGTCGCTTAAGTAAAAAGTACCAGGCTATCCAACCAAGTCTTGAATAACAAAAGCAAATCCAAGGAATAGAAGAAAATGGCGAGGTACGATAGAGCAATCACAGTGTTCTCGCCGGACGGCCATTTGTTCCAAGTTGAATACGCCCTCGAAGCAGTCCGTAAAGGTAACGCCGCCGTTGGTGTCCGCGGCACTGACATCGTCGTCCTCGGCGTCGAGAAAAAATCTACCGCCAAGCTCCAGGACTCCAGGTTTGCCTTTGCTATACTTTCCTCCACCTACATATTTCCATTTTTTCCCTCTTAAATATCGACTCTTTAATTACGTCTAATTCAAAATAAATTTAGGGTTTAGGGTTTTATTGATTTGGATTTAGGAATAAAGGGATACATCATAATTTAGCTTAAGCTTATCGCTATCATGTCAAAATACTTGATCTTATGGCTCAAGTAGGGAAACCGAAAGGTTAATCTTGATGATATCGAAAATAAAAACTTTAGGAATTTTATGGTAAAAACTTGTATATTAGGGAAAACCTTCACTTTTTCAATTTCCTCAAAATGGGCTGTTTTTTTTTACCCTTTTACTGCTTCTATTTGTGTAGATCGGTTAAGAAGATTGTGAACTTGGATAATCACATTGCACTGGCATGTGCTGGCCTCAAAGCCGATGCTCGAGTCCTCATAAATAGGGCTCGGATTGAATGTCAAAGCCACAGGCTGACTGTTGAAGATCCAGTTACTGTTGAGTATATTACTCGATACGTTGCAGGTCTTCAGCAGAAGTACACTCAAAGCGGAGGTGTTAGGCCGTTTGGTCTCTCAACTCTGATTGTGGGCTTTGATCCATACTCTGGTGTACCGTCACTATATCAGACGGATCCATCAGGGACATTTTCAGCCTGGAAAGCTAATGCCACTGGTAGAAACTCTAACTCAATCAGAGAGTTCCTAGAGAAGAACTATAAGGAAACCTCTGGACAAGAAACCATTAAGCTTGCAATTCGTGCTTTGCTTGAGGTAAGTTTCATTGGCTACTTTTATTGAATGATGGCATGAATTGTGCTGCTTCTTGCTTGTCAGTTGTTTAAGCCACGGAAATTTGAATTGAATCTATCTTTAGCTTGAAGCGATTCCCCTTCGTACCTTATGCATCATGTCTTCTAAGATCATGCATGGATTTTAAGCCTTATAGAAATAACATGGCTTATCAAGCTGTGCGACTAAAAAATGGAAAATGCCTAAATCAAAATTAAAACTGGAGCAAAAGACTCGCTACTTGGTTGTTAATGCCTAAATCATTTACTTAGTGTTTTATTTAGCATTTAAGAAAAAAAACAAGTTTTAAGTATTATTTGTGCCTGCATTGCTACTTGGAAGCATGCTTGATGGCAGTAGAGATTTATATGGTGTATTTATATACACATGTTGCCACATTATAGAACAACAGCTTCAGAGATGTAGTTGTCCAAGTTGGTTAAAGTATACTTTTTGCTAACTCTCCTTTCAACATGACACATGCTGTTGATTGTAAGGCTTACTAACATGTTGAAAGTGCATGTTTTATGTCAAATAATGATTTGCTTGTATTTATGCGTGTCTCTTGCATGGAGGTTGTTGAGAGTGGGGGAAAGAATATCGAAGTTGCTGTGATGACGAAGGAGCATGGTCTGCGGCAGCTTGAAGAAGCTGAAATTGATGCCATTGCAGCTGAGATTGAAGCAGAGAAGGAAGCGGCTGAGGCTGCAAAGAAAGCCCCTCCAAAGGAAAAATAAAACATCAACTGTTTGAGCTTCTTTTAACTTTTCTCTCCTTTGTTCTTTTAAAGGATGTTGTCTGGGTTCTTTTAGTTGACAGTTGATGTACTCGGCCTCAAACTTTCATTCACCCGTTGGAGCTTCATTATTTACCGTTGTTACTGTCTCATTTTCGTTTGTTAATTTCAAGATATATAATTGATTTGATGTTAGATATTTGTTCATTTTTTCAAATCTATTACTTCCACCTTACAATTTTTTATTTTTAATATTATTATTTTTCTATTGTAATTCTTTTATCAAATATTAAAATTGAACCTTTCTTTTAAAAAAAATTATAAAAATGTAATTATTATCACTAGTATTTTGAAATGTTGAACTTAAAATTTTAAAAATCTTACAAAATTTTAAATTTTTTATCCGAAAACTTTAATTTTAAAAAGAATTTAGCAAAAATAATGGAGAATTTCAAATTTATAAATGATTAGAAAAGGGGATTTGAGCAACTCAAAATTTACTTAAAATTAAAAGAGGAGGTTTTCTTTTCATAATCTTATTTCATGTAATATAGTATTATTTCATTGTAAAGTAAAATGAACTTCAACTTTAAAATATTATTTTATTTAATGTCCATATTTTTATATTTATATTGTTTTTATGTTTTATATTATTTGCAAATTTAACAATATCCACATTTTATAGTATTTATTTTTAATCTCATCATTCTTTTTTTATAATTATTTTCTTTTACCTTGTGAAATTTTTAATATTTTTAAAAAAATTATTTATCCAAAAAAAATTATCTAAGTTTTTTTACTGTTATAAGTTGAAGAACGGCCACGTACTTCTTGAGTTTTGATTAAGAAACATACAGCCTCCCTAAGATCTATTTACCTAGTAATTAAAAACAACTTTACTGTTATTTAATTATTAATAATGTATTTTATGCATTTATATTCGGATTTTTGAATTTTCAATTATAATGATGAAAAATCAATTGCTATAAAAATAAAATACATTTAAATTCAAGTACAAATTAAATATTTAAAACACATATTTAATTTAGTTATACATGCAATTAAAATCAATTAGTTATCATTATTTAAAATATTGAATATTAAGAAAATTGATTAACAAAAGCAAAAGTCGTTAACAAAATAAGAGGTCATAATATTTCGATAGTCTCTGTATTTAAAAGTTTGAGATTTAATCAATATATTTAAAAAATAGAAAATTAAATCTTATTTTTTTATTTAAAAACGTTGCTTCAATTATTGATACACTCAGTATTTTGTGTCTTTTTTTTTTTTTTGATATACTCATCCAATCATACAGCTTTATAAGCCAATTATTATGAACTCAATTTGTAAGAAAACTTTAGCAACAAATTTTTTAAAATTATAAATATAATAAATAAGTCATTTTACATCTCTATTTAATTATTACTAAATTAAAATAATTTTAAAAATTAAAAACATAATTAATTAATAAAAGGTAATCTTTTTCTTTTTATTTAAATAAAATGTAAAAAACCCAAAAGCTTCATTTGGGCTTCAGCTCCGGTTAACATTTTAAATATAATATTAAGTTATTTTACATCTCTATTTAATTATTATTATTAAATTAACTATAATTAAAATAATTTTAAAAATAAAACATAATTAATTAATAAAAGGTAAAATTTTATTTTTTATTTAAATACAATGTAAAAAAACCTATGAGCTTCAGCTCCGGTTTGGGCCAAAATAATCTTGGGGTTCATAGGGTTTCATGGTCCACAATTATCAAAAGGTTCAAACAACGGGAAAACCAGCAATAGTTTGGCCCATGCAGGTCTCGAACCTGCGACCTTCGCGTTATTAGCACGACGCTCTAACCAACTGAGCTAATAGGCCCATTTCGATAGAATTTAATTATTTTACTTATAAATACACTATTCCACTGAGCTGAAAGTTAGTTTAAAATAAAACCTGCAAAGCGAGATCCAAGCTCGACGACAAATCGAAACTACGGAGAAGTCAAATGCAAAGCAAGGTCGAAGCATGAAAGAAGATTACGAGGTACTTTACATGTTTAAATCCTTTTCTTTTTGCCGTTTAATTTAATAAATTATAATAAAAGTCATTACTTGGTTCAGTCTCTTCCTTTCACATCACCAAACCTTAATCCTTAATAAATCTTCCAGGTTTGAAGAAAATTTTACTTCAGTATCCATTTAATATGACGAGATTCTGATCCCCTTTCTTCTCCCTGCTTTGTATTAACTTCTACCTGTTTTAATTTCTGAATCCCGTTTTGTTGTCTGTCGAACTAGGTAACAATTCTTCCTTCTTATAACTGCGTTTAATTTGAAATTTTTCCTGTAAATATATCTCTATACAACGTTTGAATCTATGGGAAATTAGTTACCATGTATTTAATTTGATCGCTTCTTCTGGACATTTGTTTTCCTGGTTTTGAAGGTGAAAATTCATTAGCAATTCTTTATGCTGTGATGTTTTTCTGATTGGGGCCCAGAGTAAATTAGGAGTTTGCGGAGTAACATATTTTTCAATATTTTTGTGGATCATGGAATTTTTAGCATTTCAAATTCATATCATTTTCTTTTCCCTGGTGGAACTGTAGTATGTTTGATTTATGAAGTTGCTTTTGGTGGGTTTGTTTCCATCTTTCCATAACTTTAATTTGAGAAGCATAGCTGCATCTACTTATGTCTTAGACTCTTAGTGGTTCACTAGGATACGGTGTTCGAAATACAGCGATTTACGTGGGTGAGCAAAATCCGATTCGATTTGAAAATCTCAATAAAAAGATTCAAATTTTGAATTAAATACTTTTATTCGAGTTAATCAAGTTATTCGGATCAACTCGAATAAAAAATCAATTTTTTCCATTTAACTCAAATTTGTACTTCGAGTTATCCAAAAATTTGAATAAGAAAAGGCAAAATTTTGTCGATATTTATCTTATTTAATTTTAAAAGTTAAAACCATTAAGTTAAAAGGCAAAACTATGTCGATTTGATAAATGTTTACCCATTAAGTTAAAAAGGAAAATCATTATATTGTTTATGTAATTAAATAATCTTATACGTCGTCTAATAGTTAAATAATTGGTCAATGTAAACGCAACATTTATTCGTTAACTCTACTCGGCTTGACTCGAAATTTTTTTATTCGATTTGATTTTATTCGAAAAATTTTAAGTTGAGTTTGGTTGCTAAAATAGAATTCATCAATTCGACTAACTAGAAATTTTTTTGACTCAATTTGACTCGACTGGATCGAATTCTCACCCCTAGTGTTATGATCTATCAACTAGACCAGAGTTGTGAAACAGATAGGAATACATCTATAGATATATAAAACCTGGATTATACCTCTTTCTAGTCCTCATGATTCATTTGAAAACACAAATCAGTATGCAATTTTGTTGGTTTCCTTCATGTTTTCTTGTTACATGTTGGAATAACTTCAGTTGCGTCTGATCTCTTTTATGTGGTAACTTATGCTAAATGGTCGGATTTGAGGGGTTTTTTTTTATTTTTGTTTGTTTAAAATCTTCTTAAGAGAGCTGTTTTGACCTACTTAATTCAATTTCTTATGTATGCCAGACTGAAGAAAAGAAACAAGCTGCTGCTGATGTTCTTTTTCAATATTCTAAATTTGCAATGGCATGCATAGGAAACCAAGTTCGTCCTTGTGACATGAGGTTGCATTTGATGAAGGTAGGTTGGAAAAAAGGGTTAAAGTGATATCACTTTTCGATTCTATTATGTTCATTTGCAACGGTATTATAGAATGTCTGCCTGTCATACCATGCATATTATGATGTGAACTCGCTTGTCGTGCTTATGATGAATTAAGGGTTCAATATCAAGGGCTAAATTTCGGCCAAGATAATTGACAATAGTTTTTTCCCCATGTTTAGGAAATATCAGGGCTCCCAACTTCTCTTAAGAGAGTTTCATCCCAAGCTGCTGCTTCTCCTGATTCAATGGGCGAGTCATCAAGCTCAGGTACCGCAAGACTTGATAAGAAGGCTGATAAAGCTGATAAATGAGGTGAATTGGGAGCGATTCTGATATTTACTTGAAGCATCATTTTATTTTATGAAAGTTTCAGTTTCTATGTAAATAGACTTCGTATTCTACTAGATGCTTAATGCAACTTAGGGCGTTCCAAAGATGTTAATTATAGGAAATTATTTCGTTTGTTTGATACACGAAGTGTGTCTGTGTACTCTGACTTATTATTTCTTAACTCTGAGTTCACAAATTTTCTTCCAAAAGGTCAATTTTATTGTTTCTTCTCTTTATGCTCCATCATAACACTTTCCATGCTTGAAAATTGTGGTCTCTACGATACAAATGGAGTCATGACACCATCACCACCGTCATCATAAATCAATCATCTTGTGGGGCAAAATGCAATGAAGTTCATTTGTGTCTTATTTCATTATTGATCTCCTCGTCTGATCAATATGTCGTGAAGATTAGGTAGTTTTCTTGACCCGTTCTGGTTAAAAGAAAACAGATGATCGTGGTTCATGGACTATTAACCAGTGAAGCCAACTTTTCCCCCAAGCCCTTAGTTAGCGTTACATATGGACAGGTAGCAGCATCTATTTGTTTCCCTTTGAATTTCCCGTCTTTTCAAGGACATATAACAGCTAATAAAGGTAAACACCCTAGTTTGGCTACTTTGTCAACATTTTACGGAAAGTGTTGGATAAGATAGACAAAGAAAGTAGCATAGACAAGCTTTTACAAAAGCCGGTTTTGTTTTTTCTTTTGGCATGCAATCAGCAGCTGGTACAATAATTGCTGTTTGGTAGGTAGAACTGTGTATGTTGATAGCAAAACTAACTAGCAATGAATATTGAAGCTGGCTTCTCTGGCTCTCTCTCTCTCTTTTTTTAATGCATGACTGAGATAGGTTACCAACACCTTTGCCTCATTGTTAACTACTTCCATAATGGTAGGTTCATTAATCTATACCAAGAAACAGTCTATAATCCTTAAGAATATGTATATAATAACTTTTCATTGAACTATCATAAAATCTGTGGTGTTTCACCATAGAACAACCAGATTGTAAGTATACAATAAACCCATTTTTGGCTGTGTTATCATAACCAAATTCATCTACTTCAATTCTCACTTTGAAACGCCTTTCGCCAAGTGCAAAAGCTCACATGTTGTATACTTCTACTATGACTACTACCCTCACAAGTGCACTCCTTGCTGTTTCGAAGCCCCAAGCTACAGTAGAAGCAAATGACTTTTCTGTTTCTTTTCCGCAATACCTGCGGTGGGTGTGAATGTAACGATGGTGGACTTATCTGCAGCTCAAGATTCAATTCTTGGTTCGTTTGTCTCTCATCTTCTCTTAGAACTGCTGTTGATGAGACTGTATCTATGGTGTGAATTGCAGCTTGTTCATTGACCGGTCGATGTGTCAAAGGGTCAATACCTCTGCTCAGTAGCTTCCTCTTTATGTGGGTATTCCAATGATTCTTGATCTCATTATCTGTTCTCCCAGGTAGTCTCCCTGCTATGATTGACCACCTTTACAGCAGAAACAAAAAGATAGAACTTTATCAGAGATGGTACACTAGCTAGCTAAGGCATGACAGAAGAAAATAATTTTTTTTTGAGAGACATACTTGTTACCAAGAAGGCTATGGAACTTGATGATGAGTTCATCTTCTTCGTCGGTAAAATTACCCCGCTTAACATCAGGGCGGAGATAGTTAATCCATCGAAGCCGGCAACTCTTACCGCAACGGAGAAGGCCAGCAGCTTTCGGAAGGGATCTCCAACAACCCTCTCCATGAGCTTGGATGTAAGCTATCAAACGCTCATCTTCTTCTCTAGTCCATGATCCTTTGTATGTGTGACCTTTCTCACAACAAGGAGATCTCCCCATTTACTCCTATACTACGCTTTGAACTTATTGTGGCCAAGGATTACTTTGATATATATATATGTATATATAACTTGGTGGGGGCTTTGGCAAAACAAAAACAGTGCAGTCTAGTTAAACCCCTAAGTTAAATGTGAACAGGATTTATAGTACGAGCTGGTCCAAGTCATTAACTGCACTGTTGCTTAATGTATTTTGAGTTGGTGAAAATGATAGTTTCTATGAGCGAAGTCGAAACTTGGTCCATTCATTCCACATGAGGCGCCATCTAATAACATGTACACTACAAGTACATGGGGGGACGATCTTTAGACGCCATCGCTGTTAATTCTACCGAAATTTTGGTCCATACCTAGACCGAGTTTGGTTAAAAAATAATGACTGATGTAGAAAATAAGGTTTGAAGTATTTAGGGGGGATTTTGAGTTATGTAGCTGCTATGAGATTTGCTTCTTTTAAACTAACCAATTTGTGATCATCAATGACCGCCGGGAAGGAACTGGACCTTGAACTAGTAATTGCACCAAAATAATACCCCCATAGCCTCAACTCAGCTTTGGTCATGCGTGCCAAACCGATAAATAGGGATAAGTAAATGATTATTTTCTCCTCATTTGAAATTTTATTTTTAAATAATATTTTTTTATTATCCAAGAGTGATCTTGCCATGTCAGATGGTAGATTTATTATGCGTGTGACACGTGCTACACTTTATAATTTTTTTTTAAATGAGTTAGATTATCACATGTCAACTACTTAAAGAAATCGCCTCAAGAAGTTGGCATGTGGCAATCCAACTCATTTTTTTTTTAAAGTTGTAAAGTGTGACACATGTCACACACAAAGTAAAACCTTCATTTGATGTAATGGGATCACTTTTTGGAAAGAGAAAAATTAACATATTTTTCTAAGCTAGTTTCAATATCACTTAAGTTGCATGTGATTTCATGTGTTTATTTTTTTAATTCATTAAATAATATGGTTTTATAATTTTAAAAATATTTTACTAATTAAATGATGATTGGTATAATTTATAATAAAAGTCTATTAATTTTAATAAATGATTGAGAGAATAAAATATTTTAAAAGTTATGAAAAAAAATGATAAACAATCGATAATAAAACGTTAAGAGCGTTAAGTAATTAGATAAAATAATATTGATACATAATACTATTAAAATTAATATAGAAACTTGGAACTAAAATTAAAACTATAATATTAAATTGAAATAATAAAAAATAGTCATACTATTATATTACCTCGTAATCAATTAAAATAACCTCTCATCTCTATCTTATGTCATTATTGTTAGAATACAATTCGATATTACATCCTCAAAGAACCATTGATTTAATGTTTCATTCTTTTTTTGACACTTCTAACTTATCATTGCTAACTATCTCCATTTTTTTACCAACAATTTTTCTTAAGTACTATTTAATTCAATATACTTAACTACGGGAAGCTATCTATAGAGCCAAATTTAAATTTTAATTGAAGTATAACTCTGATATTCATCAAGAAATAATTAATAAATAAAATATTTTTCACTTAAAATTTTATTCAAATTAAAACTTAAATTTACGTGAATCAATCTTTAATTGAGCTACCATACTACTTTATGTCTAGTACCTAAACTACGTTATAATTAGATTTAAATGCGAATTAATATATCTAAATTAAATTATAATAATATTTAGATCCGAATACAATTTGTAAGTGTCAATACTACTTTACATTTAAATATCAATCAAAAATTTTAAATTGAATTATATTTATATTTAAATATCAATAAAATTTGTAATTATTACATCTACTTATCACACATACTACTTTACATTAACCTTATGCTAATATTTAGATGTCAATATAATTTGTAATTATCATAACATTTAAATGATAATTAAAAATTCTAATTATTTTTAGATGTTAACTTAGTAATATGATTAAAAAATATTCTCGTTTTTTCTTAAATTTGTGTTTATATATATATATTAATTTTTAATGTAATTTTACGTATTTAATATTTAATTAAAATTTTTAAAAATTATACCTCTAATTGTTGCATTTAGCATAAAATAATATTTCTTATTTGAATTATTGAATATAGTTAAAATATATTAATTCATCCATTCAAATATTATAATAGAATATTTTCAAATAATAATTAAAGCATTTTTTACATGTTAAACATACAATATAGTTTTACTTTAGGTAATTAATGTAAAGTAACATTATTCAAAAAAAACTAAGTAAAGTAATTAATTCTAACGGCACATTTGGTTTACTGGAATTGAATAGGGCTGTAATGAAAAAGAGCTGTAATTAGTAATTCAATTGTTTGATTGAATGGAATGAAATAGAACTGTAATAGTATTATCGTATTTGATTGAATAGAATAGATGTTGTAATAGCATAAGGAAAAAAAATGAAATGACCAGAGTACCTTAGCAAAAATTTTTTTAGGTAGATGATTATTGTTATTGTTATTAAATTTTAATAGGATTATTATTAAAAATAATTTAATAAAATAAAAATAAATACTTTAATCATATTTCAATATAATTATTATTAAATATAATTTAATAAAAATAATATATAATTTAATAACATTTTTAATATAATTATTTTTATATTAAATTATATTAAAATATTTTTTAGTTTTATATCAAATTATATTAAAATATTTTATATTAAGTTTTATTAAAATATTTCAAATATTTTATTTTATATTTTCTAAGTCCAAGCTTTAAAGGACTAATTTGGAAATTATTTTGTTTTGTTATTTAATGTTGTATGGAATAACCATTTTTTGGTGATACTAAAGAATAGCTATTATGAGAAGACAAGTAATAGGGAAGTAATGGTCATTCCATTGAATGAGTATTACGTTTAACCAAACAAAGGAATGGTTTACCATTCAATGAATAAGGGGGGAATGTTGTTCCATTCCCCCCAACCAAACATGGTGTAATATTAATTAAGTGATAATTAATATGCTTAGAATTCTACTCAAATAATAGGTTAAATTAAAGAAAAATGTCAATTTTAAAAGATAATACGGGAATTAGGCCGTTTTTCCCAAATTTAGGGAAATAAGTCAATTTTGGAGAAAGAAACAAAAAACGCATCCTGTAGAAGGCATTTTTAGCTGATATGGCAGCCAAAGGGCTGAAAACTCTTTCAATAGGACGTATTTTTGTCCTTCCAATTTTTTTTTTGTTGGGTGTTGAAAATTTGGGGAGAAAGGTATGTTTGTGTTTTAAGGAGAAATTGTGATAGTTTTAATGTATGTTTGAGTTCACGGTGATGCGGAAGTGCTCGGAGATCTATACATTTCATTTCCCGTGTGGGGAGTGTACCATCACCTTAGAAGATGTCGTATTACAACTTAGGCTCCCAATTCACGGTGGTTATATAGTCACATGTTCAAGTATAACTACGACTCCTAGTTGACGGTGGTTATGCGGTCACCTCTAACATATGTTTTGGGCAATGAGGTTGATTACACTACTTTGATGGAGGAAAAGATTAAGTTGATTATATTGGTGAGCTCTCTTTTTTTCTCTCTATGATTATGATCTTAAACTTATTTATAGGGTTTATAAAGCATACTCTTCTGTTGGAATGAAACTTGAACCCATAATCACATAACCACCATCAACTGGGAGTCCTAGTTATACTTCAACTCGTGACCGTATAACCACCGTGAACTGGGAACTCAAGTTGCAATGCGACATCTTCTAAGGTCATGGTGCACTCCCTACATGGGAAATGAAATTTATGGGTCTTCGAGCTCTTCTATGTCACCATGAACTCAAACATACATTAAACTATCACAATTTCTCCTTAAAATAATTAAAACAAAAATATATTTTTTTCTAATGGACGGTGGATGAGGAATTGATAGAGTAAGAGGAACAAAACCCCTTTTTATATAAGCAATCCGGGGAAAAATTTTAAAAATTATGTGGGAGCCCATGTCCATCCGGGATTCTCAAGATGAAATATTTAAAAATTATCTCGGGAATATCATGTTCTAAAATTTTATCACGGGATTTCTTGTTAAGGTTAGGATTGAAAATAAGTGGGGAGGAAAACATACAAAAAACAAACAAACAAACAATTTGTTCATTTTTTCATTGCTTCTCATTTTTTTGGTAAATTGTCAATAAGTATATATTATTGATGTAAAATAAGGTAGAATATTATATAAAAAAAATTTCATTTTTTTCGTAGATTGTAAATAAGTATATTATTAAAAAGACATACGATAGAATACAATACAAGCCTTTTTTTTAACTTTTTTTTAGATTGTAAATAAGTATATGTTATTGAAATAAAATAAATATAATACAATATAAACAATTTTTAAATTTTTTTCGTTGATTGTAAATAAGTATTATTGATGTAAAATAAAATAGAGAAACTTTTTTGATAAAATTGGAATAAGTACCTTATGGATGGAAAATTTAATACAATATAAATTAAAAGTTAACAAACTAAATGATGATTTACATGAGAAAAGTTTAAAACAAAAAAATTATCGACGTCATCGGCCCGAATGTATGTCACAACACAGGCAGACACACGGGCTAGGACACGGTCATGTGTCTCATACTTTAAATTAAAAGCCCTAAACCCTAAGACCATGTTTTCAAGCCACACGACCTAGGCTATGTCACTCGCCCTGGCCACACGGCCGTGTGACTCCTATTCTTAAAATTTACACTTTTTCCAAAATTTACTGTTTTGTTTCAAAATAATCCCTGAAAGTTTCCAAACTATTTTTAGGGTCTCGTAGGCTCGATTTAAGGCCCGTAAGTATACTTTTAATTTATATAAAATGTATTTTTATTTGTTACTATTATTTTTGAATAATTGTTTCTATTTGAAGTTAAATGTTTCTATTTGTATTGTAATACTCCGTAACCCTAATCCGGTGATAGAGACTGGTTAAGGTGTTAAATGCCTTATTTGAGACATCAGAGCAAATGACTCTAAAAAAATAGAAACATAAATGTGATTGATTGGACTGACAGTATATCAAACAGGATCCAAGCAAAATAGATCTTGAATCTATTTATGGATTTATTCACTTATGATGTTCATAGTGTGACATACCTAAATCGTGAGTGGATGATGAACTATGTATGCTTGACTCGTACACGTTGATGTAAGTAAAAGTCTAAGTTCAAATAAATAAGGAACCAAAAACTAGCGCATTGGATATATGACTTATGTAGTATGTAGTGTTATTCACAACAATGAAATTCATAGGCCAAAATATGGGTAAATGATATCCTCTCATTGACATTATATGGTTTATGAAAAGTAAATATTGCCATGGGTCGTCCGTCTTTATAATGGATGACTTGATCACTATTTGATAGTGATTGACTTTCCATGACAAGAAGTGTAATAGTCCGATCTAGACCCTAATCGGATCGGTGGTTTCGGGACCATGAATCTGAGTCAGAAAAATATTTAAATATTATTTTCCGTGTTTATTATATATGAATTTGCATGTGTGAAAATTTCGTACAAAAATTTGATTGTTTGTGTGCTTAATTTGATAAAAGGACTTAATTGTGTAAGTTGAAAATTCGATAGTCTAAATTATAAAGGTTGAATTGATAGTGGCTTTTTAATATAGAGTGTTTATGTTGCAAATAATCTTTTATTTTAGTTATGGCCGAATATACCCATAATGTATGTGTTTATGATATTATTTTATTAAGGTTAAATAAGTAAAATATGTTAAATGTTAAATGTTAACATATAATATATTATAACATAAAAAAAAGGAAAGCCATGCATATTACTTTGTTCTTGCTGAAACTTGAGAAAGAAAGAAAATATAGCTTAGGGTATTCGACACTTTGGAAGCTTAATTCAAGGTTAGTTTTTGTTAGGGTTTTAATGATTTTTACGTTTTGGAGATCATTGCTTCGAATACTACCCGACCCATGTTTGAATTTTTGATTTTGGTGAATATTTTGTGTTATGAAATTGATGAATATTTGTGTTTTGTGATGTTTGATGATGAAATATTAAAAATATGTTTTAGATTAACATATTTTGCATTGGAGTTTTTGATGATTTTGAGTTATTAGGATTAAATTGAAAAAACAATAAATTTAGGGACTAAAATGTGAAATAAATGAAATATATGGAATAGTATGAGTATTTTGAAAATTCAGATCAATTATGTTTTTGTGTATTTTGTGTTTTGTGCAATTTGGACTAAATAGTAAAAATATGAAATATCAGGGGTAAAATGATAATTTTCTCATTTATGTGTTGTTGGATTAAATTGAATGAAATTTTGTTTAAATGAGGATAATTTGAAATTATATAGATCAAGAACAAAGGAAATCGGAGTTGGATCCGGGAAAAACAAAAATAGTTGAATAGTCGATTCGTAACATCCATTGATATCCGAGGTAAGTCTTTAAGTAATGAAGCATGGTTTATTTTGAACATAGAATGATTTACCATGATGATTAGAATTTTATAATATATTATTTTGATAGCCGAATGAGATATGCCAATGAATTAATGTGATTAAGTTATATTTGAATGATATCTAAGCTTTAGAAAATGTATATGTGATGCTGAAATATTATACAATACGATATATGTGAAATGTTGTGGAATGATTATATGTTTGTAATGTTCGAGCTTTGAGCCTAGCAAGCCTTGTGCTGGTGACTTTGTTCGGGCTTTGTGCCTAGCAGGCTTAGTGCCGGTGAATGAATTTCAGACCTTGGGTCTAGCAGGCCTTGTGCCAGTGTTGAATCAGGCTTATGCCTAGCAGGTTTTAAACCAGTGAATTGTTCTCAAGTTTATGATTACAGGAGTTTAAGATATTGTGGATATTGAACAAGTGAAATTAAGCTATAAAGCATTCTATATGTTCGGCCAAACAGGTAAGTACAAGTAAGCTTATATCAAACTTGAGTATTCGGTTACATGTGAATTTATATTGAACATGTGTATTTGGTTACCTGTGAGTTTATATTGAGCTTATATATATACATTCGATACATGTGAGGTTATATTGAATTCGTAAATTTGGTCATATGTGTTGATTTATTGAGTTTGAATATTAGGTTATTATGATAATATATCTTGAACTTATATATTCGGCCTTATGAGATAATATAATGTATCTTTCGAATTTGGATATATATATAGGTAAGTATTTATGTGGTATTATATTTGATCTTGAATATTCGGCCAAGGTAAATTATTTGAGTTAAAGTATATCTTTGATGGTACATTTCGACTTGTATAAAATGTTTTGATCATTCATTTAAGATATTTAATTTACTTAAAGCTTACTAAGCTAAGTTAGCTTACTCTGTATGTTTTGTTATTCTGTTTTATAGATTTTGGTTGTAAGTTACGAGCTCGGGGATCCTGATCGAAGTCATCCACACTATCGTCAACTTTTGGTATTTTTAAAAGTTTATCTTCGAACTTTTGGCATTTATAGGCTAATTCGTATTTTGTTCGACCTTGAATATGTATAACTTTAGCCATGCGAAAATGGCTTAATTTCCATGATAGATTCGTTCATACTTGGATATGGTTTGAGCTTACTTTTAGTTAATATGTTATATATTATATGGGAATGAAATATGTGATATATGTGGTATGTTTGAAAATGGTTTATTTATGTTAGATTTGAAAGTGGATTGAAGTAAAGATCATATATATATAAATTTCATGATATAATTATTTGTTTCAGTTTAGGTTTTTGGTTTGGATAAAATATATTTGAATGATGAGTTTAGAATATGTAACTTGTAAGAGGTTTATACATGATTTCATGTGAGAATGTATATTTGTTTGTGATGTAATAAAGTTGAAAGGAATATGATGATAAGGATTTGCCTATTCGGTTAATGAGATGAAAATTTACCAAATGAATACTGTTTTGTATAATAATATGTTTGGTAATGGTTTATTTTGTTTTGATTATAATGTTAAGCATATTTAATATAAATTTGATAATGCATAGTATAAGACACACATATATTCGAATATGCATAGGTTATTTTAGTTCGGTTTGCATAGAAAATGTATGAGTTTTATATTTGGTTATGAGGTTAAATAATGATTAATTATTAAGATTGTTTTGTTTAATAAGGCTTGTAAATGAAACATTGATAAATGACCATTTGAATAGTGATTTTATGTAATAGTTCACCACGGAAACTATATGCATTTTTGCTAAAATGATAATTATGTGTACACATATATATATGTATGATTGTGAATTCGAATAATGATTTGAATATATATAAATAAAGTATTTGTGTATGTAAATATATATATTTGCTAATGAATAAATGATTCATGATAATACTCTATGTTTAAATTTGTGAAAGTTCAAGATTTTGTTTTTGTACTATAATGCCTCGTAACCCTAGTTCGACGAAGGATACGGGTTAGGAGTTTACATTTTATTGGTATCAGAGCTACGGTTTAGTCGATTCTAGGACTAACGTAGCGTGTGTGAGTTTAGCTATACATGCCAAAATTAATACTGCGATAGTGTGATGACTTCTGACACTTGAAAATGTGCTTTCATATAGTAAATGTATCCCAATGGAGCTGTAGCTGATAATGTCGAGAGCGTAGCGCCTACCTCCACGCATGGGACAACGCCAGTTGAATCTCGACCTATCTCGAGTAGCCATGAGGGGGAGGCTAAGCAAGTCTTCTATCAAATGATGAACGATTGGTTTACTCAGTATATCCGGACTAATCCAGCTGTACAACAAACTCCACCCCCGAATAATCCATCTCCGATACCTGTGATACCTCCGATGATTGATCCAATGAGATTTAATAGGCCTCTTGTTGATAAAATTAGAAAACACGAGGCCGAAGATTTTAAAGCTAATGATAGTGATGATGCTGAGTGGGCTGAGTTGTAGCTCGATAATACTATCCGTGTGTTCGACGAGTTATCATGTACTCGGATGAATGTCTAAAGTGTGCCATATTTTGATTACGAGACACTGCATATCACTGGTGGAATACACTAGTATCGGAGGTCCCAAAAGAGATAGTGACCTGGGAATTCTTTTAAGCTGAGTTTCGTAAGAAATACATTAGCCAGAGATTTATCGATCAGAAATGTAAGGAATTCCTGTAATTAAAACAAGGTTGTATGACCGTAATCGAGTACGAGCGAAAATTTGTAAGACTTAGTCGATATGCTCGTGAATTTGTTTCAATCGAAGCTATCATGTGTAAAAGATTTGAAGATGGTTTAAATAAAGTCATTAAATTGCTCGTTGGTATACTTGAAATTAAGGAGTTCGTGACACTTGTTGGTCGAGCTTGTAAAGTTGAAGAGCTCGGGAAAGAGAAAAGAAAAGCTAATTTTGAAGCCAGAGATTTCTGTAAAAGATCATCGAGTAAGACTTCTTATTCAACATCGAAGAAGTTTAGAGATAGTTCTAGTCAACTTAAAGCTACTTCGGAATTTTCTAGACGAGATCGAGATCGACCTCCTGTGAGTTCATGAGCTACTTCGATTGCTAGTGTTGGCAATGATCGACAGAACAGACTCGAGCGTAAACATTGTGGCAAATGGCATTCTGGAAGTTGTAGTTTGCATGACCTGTCATGTTTTAAATGTGGATCGATGGATCATTTCATCCGAGATTGTCCGATGTTAGCCGAGCAAAACACTGTCCAGAATGCGAGACCGAGTAATATGTCAGCACGAGGCAGACTAGCCAGACATTCGGGCAATGTGAGTGGTAGTTAGAGAGGGATAAAAATACAGTGGTTCGATCTGAGGCCCGTGCACCGGCCAGAGCATATGCTATACGAGCTCGCGAAGAGGCTTCTTCCCCAGATGTTATTACTGGTACTTTCACTCTTTATGATACTAGTGTTATTGCATTGATTGTTCCTGGTTCGACTCATTCGTATGTGTGTGAAATATTAGAATCCAATAAGACTTTGCCTGTTGAGTCTACTGAGTTTGTAATTCGAGTATCAAACCCCTTGGGTCGATGTGTTCTGGTTGACAGAGTGTGTAAGAATTACCCGTTGATGATTCAAGATTCATGCTTCTCGGCTGATTTGATGTTGTTACCTTTCGATGAGTTCGATATAATCTTGGGTATGGATTGGCTGACTTTGCACGATACTGTTGTTGATTGCAAAAGAAAGACTATTGATTTGAGATGTCAGAACAACAAGATTATTCGGATTGAATCTAATGATCTGAATGGTTTACCAGCAGTAATATCTTCGATGTTAGCTTGAAAATATGTGAGAAAAGGTTCTGAAGCTTACCTTGCTTATGTGCTTGATAGTAAAGTACCTGAAAAGAAGATTGAATCTGTACCAGTTGTGTGTGAGTATCCGGATGTGTCTCCTGAAGAATTACCAGGTTTGCCACCTATTCGAGAGGTAGAATTTGGTATTGAGTTAGTACCGGGAACGACTCCGATTTCAATAGCTCCGTATCGGATGGCACCTACTGAATTAAAAGAGTTGAAAGCACAGTTGCAAGAGTTAACAGACAGAGGTTTTGCAAGACCAAGTTTCTCTTCCTGGGGTGCGCCAGTACTATTTGTGAAAAAGAAAGACGGAACTATGAGAATGTGTATTGATTATCGTCAGCTAAATAAAGTAACTATAAAGAATAAATATCCGTTGCCACAGATTGACGACTTGTTCGATCAGTTAAAAGGGGCTTCAGTGTTTTCGAAGATAGATTTGAGATCGCGTTATTATCAGTTGCGAGTCAGAGATTTCGATGTGCCAAAAAATGATTTTCGAACGAGGTACGGACATTATGAGTTTCTAGTTATACCGTTCGGACTTACTAATGCACCTTCTATTTTTATGGATTTGATGAATCATATTTTTAGACAGTATTTAGATCGATTTGTGGTTGTGTTTATTGATGATAACTGGTCTACTCCCTTAATGAAACCGAACATACTGAGCATTTGAGACTTGTGTTACAAACTTTGCGAGAAAAATAGTTGTAAGCAAAGTTTAGTAAATGTGAGTTTTGGTTACACGAAGTTAGCTTTCTGGGACATATTGTTTCAGCATCAGGTATTCGGGTTGATCCAAGTAAAATTTCAGCAATACTTGATTGGAAACCTCCGAGAAACGTTTCTGAAGTTAGAAGTTTTCTGGGACTTACTAGTTACTATAGACGGTTTGTGAAAGGTTTCTCTATGATTGCAACCCCGATGACGAAGTTGCTGCAGAAAAATGTTAAGTTCGAATGGTCAGAAAAGTGCAAAAAAAGTTTTGATCAGTTGAAAGCCCTTTTGACCAAAGCTCTGGTACTAGTTCAGCCAGAATCGGGTAAATAATTTGTAGTTTATAGTGATGCAACTTTACATGGTTTGGGCTGTGTTTTGATGCAAGAAGGCAGAGTTATAGCTTATGCCTCGAGACAGTTAAAGCTACATGAAAAGAATTATCTGACACATGATCTAGAATTGGCAGCTATTGTGTTTGCATTGAAGATATGGCGCAATTATTTGTTCAGGGAGAAATGTCATGTTTATTCCGGTCATAAAAGTTTGAAATATTTAATGACTCAGAAAGATCTGAATTTGAGACAATGTCGATGGTTAGAATTGCTGAAAGACTATGAACTAGTGATTGACTGTCACCCGGGAAAGGCAATATTGTTACTGATGCTTTAAGTCGAAAATCACTGTTTGCTTTGCGTACAATGCATGCACATATAGCAATGTCAGATGATGGTACGATGATAGCTGAATTAAAAGCAAGACCGTTATTTATTCAGCAAATTCGTGATGCCCAGAAGGTTGATAATGAATTGATAGCAAAAAGGGTTCAATGTGATTCAAGTGCTGACTCAGAGTTTCGAGTTGATGTTAATGATTGTATAAGATTCAGAAACCGAATATGTGTTCCGAGAAATATAGAGTTGATTTAGATAATCTTGAATGAAGCTCACAACAGTCGGTTATCTGTTCATCCAGGTAGTACAAAGATGTATAATGATCTGAAACAGCATTATTGGTGGCCAAGTATGAAACAATACATTTCTGACTTTGTATCGAAATGTTTAGTATGTTAGCAAGTAAAAGCCGAACATCAGGTATCTTCTGGATTGCTACAGCCGGTCATGATACCTAAATGGAAATGAGACAGAATTACGATGGATTTTGTATCCGGTTTACCGATGACACTGAGTAAGAAAGATGCAATCTGGGTTATTGTTGATAGATTGACCAAATCTACTCACTTTGTTCCGGTTCGTACAGATTATTCACTTGATAAACTGGCTGAATTGTATTTTTCTCAAATCATGAGGTTACATGGTGTGCCTATATCTATTGTTTCAGATAGAGATCCGAGATTTACATCGAGATTTTAGAAGAAACTACAAGATGCATTAGGTACTAAATTGCATTTTAGCACTGCTTTTCACCCTCAAACAGACGGTCAGTCTGAATGAGTTATTCAGATACTTGAGGATATGTTGAGATGTTGTATTCTCGAGTTCGAAGGTACGTGGGAACGATACTTACCTCTGATTGAATTTGCGTACAATAATAGCTTTCAATCAAGTATCAAAATGGCACCTTATGAAGCTTTGTATGGTTGTAAATGTCGTACACCTGTATACTGGACTGAGCTCAGTGAAAATAAGATACACGGGGTTGATTTGATCAGAGAAACTGAACAGAAAGTGAAAGTAATCCGTGAAAGTTTGAAAGCAGCATTAGACCGTCAGAAATCATACGCAGATTTGAAATGAAAAGATATAAAGTTTCAGATAGGGGATAAAGTATTTTTGAAAGTCTCACCGTGGAAGAAAATACTCAAATTTGGTCGTAAAGGCAAATTGAGTCCGAGATTCATTGGGCCGTATGAGATTATTAAGTGAATTGGGCTGGTTGCGTATAGACTGCTATTGTCAGCTGAGCTAGAAAAGATCCACAATATATTTCATGTCTTGATGCTTCGTAGATATCGATCCGATTCTTCACATGTGATTAGTCCGACTGAAGTTGAGATTAAGTCCGATATGTCGTACGAGGAAGAACCGATTCGTATTCTAGCTCGCGAGATTAAAAAGTTGCGAAATAAGAAAATTCCATTGGTTAAAGTATTCTGGCATAAACACGGAGTTGAGGAAGCAGCATGGGAGCCACAGGATACAATGAAGGAGCGTTATCCGAACCTATTCACTGGTAAAATTTCTAAGGGGGAGAGTTGTAACAGTCCGATCTAGACCCTAATCGGAATGGTGGTTTTGGGACCACGAATTCGAGTCAGAAAAATATTTAAATATTATTTTCCGTGTTTATTATATATGAATTTACATGTGTAAAAATTTCATACAAAAATTTGATTGTTTGTGTGCTTAATTTGATAAAAGGACTTAATTGTGTAAGTTGAAAATTTGACAGTCTAAATTATAAAGGTTGAATTGATAGTGGCTTTTTAATATGGAGTGTTTATGTTGCAAATAATCCTTTATTTTAGTTATGGTCGAATATACCCATAATGTATGTGTTTATGATATTATTTTATTAAGGTTAAATAAGTAAAATATGTTAAATGTTAACATATAATATATTATAACATAATAAATAAAAAAAAGAAAGCCATGCATATTACTTTGTTCTTGTCGAAACTTGAGAAAGAAAGAAAGAAAATATAGCTTAGGGTATTCGGCACTTTGGAAGCTTAATTCAAGGTTAGTTTCTGTTAGGTTTTTAATGATTTTTACGTTTTGGAGATTGTTGCTTCGAATACTACCCGACCCATGGTTGAATTTTTGATTTTGGTGAATATTTTGTGTTATGACATTGATGAATATTTGTGTTTTGTGATGTTTGATGATGAAATATTAAAAATATATTTTAGATTAACATATTTTGTATTGAAGTTTTTGATGATTTTGAGTTATTAGGATTAAATTGCAAAAATAATAAATTTAGGGACTAAAATATGAAATAAATGAAATATATGGACTAGTATGAGTATGTTGAAAATTCGGCTCAATTATGTTTTTGTGAGTTTTGGTGTATTTTGTGTTTTGTGCAATTTGGACTAAATAGTAAAAATATGAAATATCAGGGGTAAAATGGTAATTTTCTCATTTATGTGTTTTTGGATTAAATTGAATGAAATTTTGTTTAAATGAGGTTAATTTTAAATTATATAGATCAAGAATAAAGGAAATCGGACTTGGATCGGGGAAAAACAAAAATAGTTGAATAGTCGATTCGTAACGTCCGTCGATATCCGAGGTAAGTCTTTAAGTAATTAAGCATGGTTTATTTTGAACATAGAATGATTTAATATGATGATTAGAATTTTATAATGTATTAGTTTGATAGCCGAATGAGATATGTCAATGAATTAATGTGATTAAGTTGTATTTGAATGATATCAAAGCTTTAGAAAATGTGTATATGATGTACGAAATATTATACAATACGATATATGTGAAATGTTGTGGAATGATTATATGTTTGTGATGTTTGGGCTTTGAGCCTAGCAAGCCTTATGCTGGTGACTTTGTTCGGGCTTCGTGCCTAGCAGGCTTAGTGCCAGTGATTGAATTTCAGACCTTGGGTCTAGCAGGCTTTGTGCCAGTGTTGAATCAGGCTTATGCCTAGCAGGTTTTATACCGGTGAATTGTTCTCAAGTTTATGACTACAAGAGTTTAAGATATTTTGGATATTGAACAAATGAAATTAAGCTATAAAACATTGTATATATTCGGCCAAACAGGTAAGTACAAGTAAGCTTATATCAAACTTGAGTATTCGGTTACATGTGAATTTATATTGAACATGTGTATTTGGTTACATGTGAGTTTATATTGAGCTTATATATATACATTCGATACATGTGAGGTTATATTGAATTCGTAAATTCAGTCATATGTGTTGATTTATTGAGTTTGAATATTAGGTTATTGTGACAATATATCTTGAACTTATATATTCGGCCTTATGAGATAATATAACGTATCTTTCGAATTTGGATATATATAGGTAAGTATTTATGTGGTATTATATTTGATCTTGAATATTCGGCCAAGGTAAATTATTTGGGTTAAAGTATATCTTTGATGGTACATTTCGGCTTGTATAAAATGTTTTGATCATTCATTTAAGCTATTTAATTTACTTAAAGCTTACTAAGCTAAGTTAGCTTACTTTGTATGTTTTGTTATTCCGTTTTATAGATTTTGGTTGTAAGTTACGAGCTCGGGGATCGTGATCGAAGTCATCCACACTATCGTCAACTTTCGGTATTTTTAAAAGTTTATCTTCGAACTTTTGGCATGTATAGGCTAATTCGTATTTTGTTCGACCTTGAATATGTATAACTTTAGCCATGCGAAAGTGGCTTAATTTCCATGATTGATTCGTTCATACTTGGATATGGTTTAAGCTTACTTTTAGTTAATATGTTATATATTATATGTGAATGAAATATGTGATATATGTGGTATGTTTGAAAATGATTTATTGATGTTAGATTTGAAAGTGGATTGATGTAAAGATCATATATATATAAATTTCATGATATAATTATTTGTTTCGGTTTAGGTTTTTGGTTTGTATAAAATATATTTGAATGATGAGTTTAGAATATGTAACTTATAAGAGGTTTATACATGATTTCATGTGAGAATGTATATTTGTTTGTGAAGTAATAAAGTTGAAAGGAATATGATGATAAGGATTTGCCTATTCAGTTAGTGAGATGAAAATTTACCAAATGAATAGTGTTTTGTATAATAATATGTTTGGTAATGATTTTGTTTTGATTATAATGTTAAGCATGTTTAATGTAAATTTGATAATGCATAGTATAAGACACGCATATATTCGAATATGCATAGGTTATTTTAGTTCGGTTTGCATGGAAAATGTATGAGTTTTATATTTGGTTATGAGGTTAAATAATGATTAATTATTAAGATTGTTTTGTTTAATAAGGCTTGTAAATGAAACATTGATAAATGACCATTTGAATAGTGATTTTATGTAATAGTTCACCATGGAAACTATATGCATTTTTGCTAAAATGATAATTATGTGTACACACACACATATATATATATATGTGTATTTTTGTGAATTCGAATGATGATTTGAATATATATAAAGAAAGTATTTGTGTATGTAAATATATATATTTGCTAATGAATAAATGATTCATGATAATACTCTATGTTTAAATTTATGAAAGTTTAGGATGATGTTTTTGTACTGTAATGCCTCGTAACCCTAGTTCGGCGACGGATACGGGTTAGGGGTTTTACAAGAAGATGTAATGGTTACCATAAGATAAAGTAGGATTATATTATGAGAACATATATTATCAAAAAGAGATCAAGGATACCCTATGTGGGTAACACACTTATGACAAGGTCGCTGGACGAGCACTAAGTAGTTGCTTTTTTAATGGTATGTTGTTGATGAGAGTTCAATTACGATACTATAGTGGAATGACTTCGTGACTAAATGAGTTTATAATTAACAGGCAAAAAGTCAGAACTTAATTATAAATCATTTGAGCCTCAACCACATATGTCAAATCAGTTCCTCTGCTAGCTCATTAAAATAAGAAATGAATTACGTGTTTGAATAGAAAAAGAAAAATGAGAAACATTCAAGAATAATTATAGTTTTCTCAAAATCATTTCGAAATAAATGTAAGGTTCTAAAAATGGAAATGGAAATGGAAATGAAAATAGAAACTTATAATTTTATATAGGATTACTTACTTAAAAAATGATGGAAGAATGAGATTATATTTTTGGACTATTTTGAAGCCCAAAAATGAAAATATATCATTCGGTAATAGTGAACATATTGAGTTGTGATATATTGAATGAATTTTCACGAAATTTTACCAAAGGTAAAATTTTCAAAATTTTACTGGGGTAAAATTGGGGTGAGAAAATCATTTAATGTGTAGATATTAAAATCTATTTTGGGAAATAGAAAAACTAAATTGGGTTGGGTCATATTACAATGTATTGGGTTAAAAAGGGCCATGAAGTACTCATAATTAGACTTAATATGAGAGAGGCCTAAAACCCCTAATGTAAGGAGGTGGGACTGCAAAGCCCTAGTATCATTAACTAGGTTTGCCACCCCTTATATCCTAATAATCTAAGATATTGTTTTCCTAGTAGAAATAAACTTCTATAACTCTATAAGGGTTCTACTTTCTCTTCCTATAAATAGATGGCATTGACAGAGCTATTGACACAACTTTTGAGAGATCATTATTCTACTGAAAAATAAAGAGAATTTATTTTCAACTTATAAATATATTTTTTAGAATAACAATTTTACCAGTTCCTATTATAGAATAGATAATTTTTGTTTTCACCCTAAAAGGATTTTTATAATTCTGTATTTTGATTCAATAGGTCTGAGTCTACACTCGAAGTAGTTTGTGGTACGAGAATAACGGAGAAGATCATTTGGTTAAAAGTCAGAAAACATCAAAAATCCGCTTATCCAAAAACACAGATACGATTTCAATCTAAGGTTTATTGCCATTAATATCACAAACCAGACAGGTTTTTAAAATTTTTATTTTTAGCTATGCAAGAAAACCATTTTCAAACTGGATTTTTTTTTAAAAAGGGCACTTTAGATCAAACTGCAAGGAGTATTTGGATTATCTAGCTGAAAAGGGAAAAGGTATAAAACTCTTTGTGATTGAAGCTTGCTTAGTGGAAAATCAATTGACAACTAGGTTATTGATTTTGGAGCCACTAACCATGTGTGTATTTCTTTACAGGGGTTCAGAGAAATGAGAAATTTGCGTGATAGAGACTCTTGTTGCGAACCGAAGATAGGAGCAATGTTTTAGCCGAAGTAGTGGGAGAAATTATTTTACATTTTGATAATTTTAGAAATTTTTTTTAAAGAACGTATTTTATGTACCTCTTTTTAAGAGGAATTTAATTTTCGTAGCATATTTATTTAATGACGGTTATTCTGTGACATTTAATAAAGGAATTGCTATTCATAGAAATCATTCTTTAATCTGTAATTGATGAATGAGAAACAATCTCTATTTTATCAAACCAAAAAACTACTCGATGTTTCAAACTGAAATGGTGAATAAGCTTAAAATTTCTCACTCTAATGAGGGGTACCTATGGTACTTAAGACTTGGTCATATTAACCAAGAAAGAATCACTAGACTTGTGAAAGATGATTCCTTAAGTATGCTTAAGGAAGTTAGTCTTCCATAATGTGAATATTGCTTAGAAGGTAAAATGACTAAGAGGTCTTTTAATGTGAAAGATATAAGGGTCGACCAACATTTAAAACTTGTGTACACTGATGTATGTGGTCCTATGAGCATCAGTCCCTGAGAAGGTTACGATTATTATGTAAATTTCATTGGTTACTATTCTCGATGTGGATATTTGTATCTAATGCATCACAAAGTGAAATATTTGATAAATTTCGAGAGTTTTGTGTAAAAGTGAAAAAGTAATTTGGTTTATTTATAAAGAATCTTCGGTTTAACTGAGGTGGGGAATATTTTTCTGGCGAGTTCTTAAAATACCTCATAGAAAATGAGATTTTATCCCAGTTGACTGGGCTAGCACTTCCCAATAGAATGACGTAGCTGAGAGAAGGAATTGACACGGTTCATTCAATGTTAAGCTATTCACAACTCCCTACTTCCTTCTGGGGATATGTGATACAAACGACTTGCTATATTCTAAATGATGTGTCAACTAAGTATACTTGTAAGACACATTATTAATTGTGTCATGGAAAGAAACTTGTTCTAAATGACTTCATAGTATGAAATTGTTTGACCAACATTTTGGATAAGGATGCAAAAAAGTTGGATGCATGGATGAAATTGTGGATGTTTGTAGGATATCCGAAAGGAAAAAAGAGTGAATTTTTCTAAAATTTGAAAGATAATAAAATTAAAGTTTCTACTCATACTACTTTCCTTGAGGAAAGTTACATGGATAACTTTAAGTCTCAAAATAAAGTGGCATACTTTCGAGAGTTGTAGAACAATCACCAAGTTCAATTCTCAAGAAAGTTGTGAAAAGACCTGCAAATGATCAACAATATAGGAGAATCCGTCATAGTGAGAAATTTTCTAAGAAACCATAATTCTTTATCTGTGATGATAGTATTTCTAATACGGAAGTCAATCATGAGGATGATGATCTACTCACTTACAAGGAGACTATGTAGGATGTTCATTACAAACTCTAGAAACAAGTTCTGGATGCCAAGATGGATTCTATGGAATCAAAATTGGTGTGAGAACTTGTAGAATTACCGGTTGGGATTAAACCCATAGGGTGTAAGCGGACTTACAAGAAGAGAAATGCTGAAGGGAAAATGGAAACACATAACGCTAGACTTGTAGGGAATGACTACACACAGAAGAAGGGCATCGATTATGATGAGACCTTCTCTCTAGTAGCCATGCTTAAGTCTATCCGCATACTTTTATCCATTACCGCTACTCTCAATTACGAGATCTGGAAAATGGATGTCAAGACAACATTCTTGAATGACTATCTTGATGAGACCATTTACATGGCTCAACCTTCTGACTATATTGTCAAAGGAAATGAGTAGAAAGTTTGCAAACTGCTAAGATCCATTTATGGACTTAAATAGACATCCTGCTAATGAAATAAAAGATTTGATCAAACGATTAAGACTTTTGGGTTTGAGAAAAATGCAAAACGCTGATGAACTTTTTATCTATAAGCATAAAAAAGACAAAAAAGTAGTCCTTTTCGTTTTGTATATCAATTATATTCTACTTATCGAAAATGATGTATGAGAATTGTCGTCGATTAAACTATGGTTAGCTCAATAATTTAGTATGAAGAACCTAGGTGAAGCTAGTTATATTTTTGGAATTCAAATCATTAGGGATAAAAAAAATAAAACAATAGCTTTATTACAAGCTTCATACATCGATAAGGTATTGGAATGGTTTGCAATGACTGATGCGAAGTCAAGCACTCAGCCGACTGCATTAGATTTCATTTTTCTTTAGATGACTGTCCTAAAACAACGGAAGAAAGAGAACATATGAGTAAGGTTCCATATGTTCGGCAGTTGTAAGCCTTATGTATGTTATGATTTGCACACGTCTAGTTATCTATTTAGCCGAAAGAATAGTAGATATGGTGAAAATAGCTTCTGAATATAACCTTGCGGATTCGTTTGCTAAGACTCTTGTAACTAGGAGTTTTAGCAAATACGTCGAGGATATGAAAATGCAAAACATGACATATTTACTTCACTAGAGCAATTGGGAGATTGTATGAGAAATGTGCCTATATTATAGTAATCATGTAATTGTTTTCTATATATTTGAACAATGAATAAATAAAGAAAGTTAATTTCACATTTTACTATTATGTCTTTTGCGTTTTGATTTTTTATGTTTTGCATACAAAACGAAATTTTGACGAGCAAATATTAGCTCATTGATTTTCTAAGTTAAAACTAATGATAAGTGGCACTGTAAGAATGTTTACATTGCAAAAAAGACAACTTACTTTAGTAGATAATCTAATCGAATTTGTAATCCTGTAAAAAAAAATTAAAGTGAGCATTTGATTCAAATACTTAGAAAGATTATTATAGGGTTTACAATTTCAATTGGGGAGATAACTAGCCTTGACTACTGAAGCAATTGAGACTACTTAGAAAGACATAGTAGTGTTCACCAAGGCTTATCTAGTAGAGTTTGAGGCTCTGGATGTCCTAAAACTAGAAGAATTTTTCCTAAACAGAGGAGATGGAAACCACCAAATCCAGACAATATAAAAATTAATTTTGATGTCTTGTTCAATTTTAATACAAAAATATCAGTCTAAAGAGTACTAGCTTGAAATTCTATGGGGCTAATTATGGTTGTATGCACTTATCTACACTATGAGATTATTGATTCCTTCGTTGCAGAGACAAAGGTGTGTGAGCAGGCCATCATTTTTGCAGAGGAGCTAGGGTTCGGTTGATTCAGGTTGAGGGACAGGGGCGAAGCTAGGGGGGTTGGCATGGGCCCCGACCCCCCCTAAAATGTAAAATTATATTTTAGACCCTTGAAATTTATTAAAAATTTTAAATTTGTAAAGGTAAAATTATACTTTGACCCCCTAAAATTATAAAAATTCAATTTAATCATTTACAAATTATAAAAATATAAATTATAAAAAATTCAAATTTCATCCGGCCTCCCTAAAAAATTTTTCTGGCTTCACCCCTATTGAGAGAGACTCTCTAACGATTATAAAAAAGTTGAAGTCCTATACATTAGATAAATCTATACTAAGTTCGACAATCCAAGACACCAAGACTAAAATTGGGAGTTTTGAGAGCATTACCTTTCTTTTGGTGGGACGACAAGCCAAAGTTGTTGCACATGCACTGGCCAGAGAGAGTCGTCGATTTTCGAATCCAAGGTATTGGATAGAGGAAGCACTGTCGATTGGCCTCCACAGAGTTAGGCGTATCTGTATGCATTAGTGTTGGATTTCTGATCTTTATTTTTCTCCAACTGAGTTCCAATGCATTTATCTCTCTGAGCTTAACAGGGTGCCATTTTCAGTATTACTGGGGGAGAATATTGTCCTGGCATTGATTTTGAAAATGAACAAGGGTGAGTAGTGACTACTCGAGTTCTTTTCTATCGTTTTCCTCTTTGTGATTTTTAGGGATTCAGATGGCTAATGGCTGTTTGATTTTTGTTTTTTTTATTTGATTTGTTTGGGGTTTCTGTTAGAAACGATTTGTTTTCTGTCTTCATTCTTCTTCTTTGGTTTGGGTAGAGATATTGAGGTACCCGAGATGTCTTGTGAAATTGGTGTGTTTTGCCACTATGTATTTTTTTTCTTTAATGCAAATTTAATTGTGGTAAAAAAAATTATTAACAATGGTAAATTATAATTATAATTATCATAACTTTTAATCTATATATTTCATGGTTGGATTTTTATTCCAGTAATAATATAGCATAATTTTTTAATTAATAATTATAATTTAAGTTCTAATTATTTTTAATTGTAAAATTATTACAATTTATATTAAATTATAATCATCACAGTTTCTATTTCATTTTAATTTTTAATTAATAATTTTAAATTAAATTTTATAATTATTTTTAAATATAAATTTAATAATATGATGAAAAATAAATAATATTTTCCTCAGTTAAAAAAATTTTCCAAACCAATACTTATATATATTATACTTTATAGACGTAGATAATTTAAAAACCACCATATTTAAATAATTTTAAAAAATACAATATTTTTAAATAAATTGTGCTATTTTATTTTTCTTAAAATGAGATTTTCAGGTGAAAAGAAGCAGCAGCCAGCCAGGGTTTGGGTTAGAGGTGTGCATGGGCCGGGCCACCCGGCCTAGCCCGAAGGCCCGCTCGAAATTTAGGAGGGTTTGGACAAAAATATAGTCCCGAAAAATGAGTTTGGATAAAAAAATTAGGCCCGTTAAAAATTAGGCCCGTTTAAAAAACGGGCCAGGCCTCAAGTAAGGTATTTTTAGCCCGAGCCTGGCCCGGCCCGAATTCACTACATGACAAAAAAAATTATTTTTTTAATATTGTTTCCTTATTGTTGTTTCCTTATTGTTTTCTCATTATTTTGCTACTATTTTACTATTATGTTACAACTATTTTGTTGTTATTGTTTGGATATTGTATAAAATTTATTTTATTGTTAATTTTTTTTATTTTAAACACATTTGTTAATTTTGTTATTATTTTAGAAGCATTTGCTTGTTAAGTTGCATCTATTTTAGTGTTATTTAAGTATATATATTTTTTAAAATTTATTTTCAATATGTTGAGAAATATTTATTTTGATGTTTTTAGTATTTTTGATAGTTTATATATTTTAAAATTATATAAAAAGTAATATAAAAATTAATATGGGCGGGCTAGGCCCGGATTTCAATATTTTTATTCGGGTCAAGCTTGGGCAAAATTTTAGGCCCATTTTTTGGGCCGGGCCTAAAAAACGGGCTTAATTTTTTAGTTAAGCTAGGCTCGAACCCGGCCCACCCCGGCCCGACCCATGCACACCTCTAGTTTGGGCACTATATTAAGAGGGCATGCGTTTGTGAAAGAAATGATTTAGTCCCTGTATTCAGGAGAGAAATGGATTTAGTAATTTATTTTAATTTCATCAATTTTAGTTTTTATATTTTTTAAATTGATCAATTTTAGTCCTTATACTTTTTGAATTTTGAAATTTTAATCTTGACCCAAAAAATAGTCAATTAAATTTGTTTGGTTGAATTTAATAACTAGTTCTATACTATACATACAATTGTAGATTTAATCCACATTCTTTATTTCATATTGGATCATTTTAAGTCTCTATACTTTTTAAATTTTAAAATTCTAATTCCAGTTCAAGTGACAGTCGTTTATCCATTAACTAGAATTTTAGTGAGGAATATGTGAAAATAATAAGCTAACATGACATTACAAATATGGCAATATGTTTACTCTATTAGATTTTAGGAATAACATAATTTAATAAATTTAATAGTCATCATTTGGTGAAGAATGAAATTTAAAAATTTAAAAAGTATAAATATTAAAAATAACTAAATTAAAATACAAAAATTGAACCTACAACTCTTACAAAATAAAGAAATTAATAGTAGAATTTAACCTTTAAATAACATGTGATAACTTTAAATATAATAATATGAAATATTTTCTCTTCATCTTATGGCGAAGGCTCACCAGAAAAGTGGGAGAGTTTAAGCATAAATATAAATTTGAAAAATGAGTTTGGGCAAAAAAAAAACCTGTTTAAAAAACGAGTTGGGCCTCGAGTAAGTTTTTTTGTCCAAGCTTAGCTCAGCCCGACCCGAATTAGCAAAAAGATAATAAAATTCTATTTTTTTTGTTGTTTTGCTACTATTTTCTTGTTATTTTCTCACTTTTTTGTTACCATTTCACTATATGTTACTACTATTTTGTTATTATTATTTAAGTATTGTATAACTTTTACTTTAATGTTAATTTTGTTACTATTTTAGAGGAATTTACTTGTTAAGTTACACTTATTTTAATGTTATTTAAGTATAAATATTTTTTAATTTATTTTTAATTTATTAAAAAACACTTAATTTAATATTTTCAATATGTTTGATATATTATATTTTTAAATTTTTATATAAAAAATAATATTTTCTAGCCCTGACCTAGCAAATATCTAAAATGTTAACCGGAGCTATGGACAGATATAATGTTACGTGGGTATTTCTAAATAAATTATTGAAAAAATCCTGTCCGGCCCACGCCTTAGCCAACGGCTAGTTACGTAAAACGGTAACCTCAACGGTCGAAAATTTCAAATCCTCTTTTTATCCTAAAACCTCTCTCTCTAAATCGCATCCATTCTTTATCACGCTCTCTTCACTTCTCTCCAAAACTCCCCCCTCTGCCCTCTGCACTTTTTTCCAGTATTTTATTCTTTTGGCTGTCCACAAATCCTTCTTATCTTCGATATCAAATTTCAAAAATACAAAAAGGAAACTAGAAATAGAAAAGTGGTTTTTCGAAGATGTTGCAAGATTTGTGGAACGCTCCTCCTGGATTCAGGCCTTCTAAATCGGCCCCCACTTCTCCGGCTAAGCCCCTCGGGGTTCTGAGAACTCGCTCCGAGTCCTTCCATGCCATCCACAAAGTCCCAGTCGGTGACACTCCTTATGTTAGAGCCAAGAACGTTCAAGTAAGTTTCTGGGTGTCTTCCAGTGATTGTACAAGACTTGAAATCTTCTTCTTTATTAATTTTACTTTTGTTTTCAGTTGGTGGAAAAAGATCCGGAGAGGGCGATTCCTATGTTTTGGGCAGCCATAAATGCAGGGGATAGAGTTGATAGTGCTTTGAAAGACATGGCCATTGTAATGAAGCAGCAAAATAGAGCAGAGGAAGCCATTGAAGCTATCAAGTCTCTGCGTAGTAGATGCTCAGATCAAGCGCAGGAGTCTCTTGATAACATTCTATTGGATCTCTACAAGGTCTTGTTACACCAATGTAAACATTAAATATTATATCAAGTTGTTTTGGTCTTTAACAAATAGATGGTTATTATAATTCTACAGAGATGTGGAAGGTTGGATGACCAAATAGCTTTGTTGAAGCACAAGTTGTATTTGATTCAACAAGGGCTGGCTTTCAATGGGAAGCGCACCAAGACAGCCCGATCTCAAGGAAAGAAATTTCAGGTCTCTGTCGAGCAAGAAGCCACACGGTTGCTGGTAAGCCTTCAATTTTTTCATCTTTGCTGGTAAACCTTAAAACGGATACATGAATTTAAGAAACTTTCCATTTTCAGGGAAACTTGGGGTGGGCATTGATGCAGCAAAACAACTATATCGAAGCAGAAGATGCTTATCGGCGGGCACTTTCGATTGCTGCCGATAATAACAAAATGTGTAACCTAGGTATTTGTTTGATGAAGCAAGGTAGAATTGGGGAGGCTAAAGAAACCTTGCGGAGAGTGAAACCAGCAGTGGCTGATGGACCAAGAGGGGTAGATTCCCATCTTAAGGCCTATGAGAGGGCACAGCAGATGCTCCAGGATCTTGAGTCGGAGATGATGAATAAAGGAGGAGGGGATCGGGTCGAACAAAGCCGGCTCTTTGACGCCTTCCTTGGTTCTTCATCAATTTGGCAACCTCAACCTTGCAAGGACCCCATCAGCTTGCCAAAATCAAATGCAGTTAAACCCCAAGATGATTTTGCTGATGAGAACATCAAATCGAATGTAATGATAAACCAGGTGGTGATTCCTCAACCAAAACCAGTCGCTCTTCCTTTCGGAAATTCTCTAAATATCGATGCACCGCCCTTTTACTCATCAAAGCTGGTGAAGGAGGTGAAAGCTCCAGTTGTGAATCAATTGCATGAGACCCTTAAAAGAACACGGTCAGGAAACTCAGCTAACTCTATGAGAGTGAATGAAATGGGTGAAGACTGCACAAAGCCTTTATCTGAAGAACTGGAAAAACCAGAGATTAAGACAAGAAGAAGGCTCTCTCTTTCAACTAAAGAGAAAGGAGACAAATTGGCTGATTTATTACCAGATAGCCAAGACTTTGAGGAGGCTATCATTTCAGCTGCAGTTCTAGGCCCAGCAAATGAAGCAGTGACTCAAAGGATGTTTCCAAAGAAAACTGATAAGAGGCTTAAGGTCTTCCAAGATATTACTCTTTCTTTGAGTCCCAGAGCCTGATGTTGGTTAACTGATTTAGTTTCTTAAGTAACTTAATATTCTAAGGTTGGAGATGAACTTGTTCTCCTCACCTACTTGACTTCCTATTCCTGAAAAAAAAGGGGTAGCAGTTCTTAAGGTTGTAGCCTTAAGTATCATTTACATTTTATTTATGCATGCCTCTCAAATAAGGAGCATCCCACACCCATCAAAATAATAAAAAACACTTTGGTTTAGATTTTGCATTGCATTTGCCCAAATCTTTTTGATAAAGATATTCAGTTTTTCATTGCATTCTACTAATTGACAAAAGAAGTGTTCTATTTGATTTAAAAAATAACATTCATAAAACAGCAAGCTTGCTGTTTCAGTGGCAATAAGACCTCACAACTATTATTTAAAATGGAAATGAAATGAAATTATCAAAAGGAATGCAATTTACACACAATATGAAATTATCAAAATGAAATCATCACAATCATGCTGAACTTTGAGAACGTTATGCAAAAGATTCATGTTTCTCTTCTTTCTTTTCTTTTTTTTTCTTCAACTTTTCTTGGAATATTCAAACGATGATTTTTATTTTCCAATTAAAAATGAAGGATCACATTTTCACTCATATGGGAGAGCCTTAAAAGGGAGTATGAATAACAGGATATAATATGGAATAGAGTGTCGAATCTGAGTCAATAAAAAAAGGGTCTTATATATCATTAGGACAAGAATGTTGGTGTTGAAAGCAACTTATCCAGATGAAGTAACAAGGTTAACAAAAGCTTTGAGCTTCAAGGCTTGAGGCTTATACAGCAAACAACCAATTTTGCTTAAGAAATTTTAGCAATTTTGAATAGAACAGAGAAGCAAGAAAAGAGAGTGTGTTTGAATGAAAATGTTTATTATTTTCATTGAGCATTTGAAGTTGGCATAATGCCATTATATATATGAAACATAAGTTAAACAATACAATCAAATTTTACCTAAACTTTCACCTAACACCACTAAAATACATTGAAACTTGGCAAATTAACTTGTACATATAGGCAAAGCTGATTTTCAGCTCAATCACCACCTAATTACATCAATCTTCAAACTAGCATAGTTCAAAATGAACAAGATTACATTACAACAACCAAAAAGAACAAAATGAACCAAAATGAACTAAATGGCAGCAGCTGCACTTGGTTCAGCTGCTCCTGCATGGCTCGGTGTGCTTGGCCAGCTTCTTGCTGCTCGATTTGCTTGCTGGTGCCCGTGCTGCATGGAGGGCCATTTTCTAACAAAGAATTTATTTAGAAGATGAATTAGTATAATGAACTTCAAAAACAATCAAATGACATCTGAAGCCAAACTTTCAACTAACTCTCCACTTTATAATCTTGTAATCAAAAAGGAAAAAAGCCCAATTCTTGGGAGGCAAACTTCGGTCCAAGACAACTCAGATTCTCATTGATAAGTCATGACAATGAAGCTCCAAAACTTCTAACCACTTAAAAATCACAACTTATGATAGCATAACATTCACCTCAATCTGATCAAGATTTCACATTGAAACCCCAAATTGCAAATTTTTGTTCTTTTGCTTTTCAAAATTTTAATGTTTTAGTCGAAATTTTACAATTCTCACATTAATTCTAAGACTGCTTAATTTAAATAACCATGTTTGATCAAAGATGGTCTTTCTCAGGGTTGTAATGTGGTCTAGGGGATAATGGTTAACAAAGAAATGATGTCTAAGGCTCAAAATTTCATTCAAAGGGTAACAGAATCATGAGAAATTATTTAAACATTTGATTGCTCATTTCGTCTCCTAATCGATTATTTTCGCTTATTTTCCTCTTTTTTTTTCTTTAAATTTTCATTTCTCTTTTTTCTGTTCCTTTTTTTTCATTATTGTTACTTTTCTCTTCTACTTTTCTTTTCAATTTTCCTACTTTTCAGAATGAGCTTTATGTTGGAAAAATCGAATTAAAAAACAACGAAATAGTGACAGCAAAATTTTAAAAATTCATTTCAAAACCAACTAGTCTGATGTTAATGAAAACAAACCCATTTATTAAGATTATACCTAAGTTCTCTTTGAGGCGGAATAGATTGCTTTTGGCTTTTTACCAATAGACCATTTTCGTTATCATTGGTCTTGGTTTGCTAGAATGTGGGCTCAATTCTCATCAAAAGATAGAATATAATAAGAATAATTATTCTATATTTTAATAGAATATCGACGTCTTTATATATATTTATTTGGTCTAGAACTTAATATCTATAGATAGAGAAAATAACATGAGTTTCAATTGAATAAGTTTTATTTTAATAGAAAAAATAACTCATCTATAGAGTGTTATCGGGTGGGCAACAACAAGCCACTTATGGGACTAGGATTTGCCACCCTTCCTTTTTATATTGGGCCTATTTGGGTCTTTTCATTTATTAGGTCAATTACATGTTTTATATAGTTTTAAATCAACTCATATAATTTTCTTAGACCAATAAATATTTTTTCTATACCAAAAATGTTATTTATTATTTTTAATTAATTAAACTAATTATATTATTTTCTTAATCAAATTCTAATTTTGTTAAAATTATGACAATTTTATCGTATTAGAATCTAAGAGTAAATAATTTGACTAACTTGTTCTTATGAAACTATGATGACTTTATTAATTAATTTCCACTTCAAACTTCAAATGTTTAATAAAATAACAATTCAAATTCATTAATTAATTACCTAGTCATTTTTTGTTTATAGCCAGAAAACAGATTCACTACAGATGGTTATACATGCAATCTAATTTTCTAATTAGTTATTTCACTAAGTTTCATTTCATTAATTAATGTAAACCTTCAAGGTTATACTGAGCTAGCAGAGGAACCAATTGGATATATATAAGTAGGGCTCAAATAATTTATAATTAATTTCTAACTCTTCGTCTATTAATTACAATATTATTTAGTTATGAAGTCATTCCACTAAAGTATCATGACTGAGCTCTCTCCAATTATATACCATTACGAAAGAACCTTATCCAATGACCTTATCATATGTGTATTACTCTCATAAGATACCCTTAATTTTTTTAGGATAAATTCGTTCTCCGAATATGATCATATTTTATCTCACGATAATCATTACATATTTCTTAATAAAAAGTCAATTACTAACAAATAGTAATTAAATTATTTATCTCTAAGATAATTGACTTGTGACCACAACATTACTTTCCATCTATCATGTAATGGTGATGAGAGAATATTATTTACCATTTATTGTGCTATGAATTCCATTAACGCCCCGATTTACTTGTTTTTGTTTCTGTAAAATTCGACACAATTGTGTATCTGCTTCAGTGGTTAAGTGTTCTGGGTGTATTTGAGAGGTCTTGGGTTCAAGTCTCATCTTTGGCAAATTGTGGTTATTTTTGGATTTAAGACTTATTCTTGTTCAGTGGGCTTATATTTAATTATCTGTAAATTCATATTAGAATGAGCCTACTGGTTCAAGTGGTAAGGGAATTGGTGTGTTAGAGGTCTAGTGTTTGAATCCCTACGTGAGAATTATTATTTTTGCTCGGCTCTGTGATAGAGTTTCAATTCTATTAGAAATCTGAGTAGTGGGTGGTTAGGATGCGAATTAGTGGGGAGTTATCAGGATATTGAAAAAAAATATTGTTTCTCTCTCCCTAAGAACATTTGACGTTAGTTTTTGTCTCTGCCATTATTTCTTTTTTCCTCTTCCTCATTTCATTTCTGCTTTTTCTTTTGGATCGTATTTCTGCTTCTCATTAATTTGGTGTTTTCACAATATTCTGGTAAGTAAGATTTTAGTATATGCAGCATAGTTTTACAACTCGTTGGTGTTGGCGTTTTGAGATGTAAGTTAAGGGACTGATTTCTGTATATTTATGGTACAGAAGAATGTGGTGTTCGGTGAAGTTTCGTTTTGATAGCCTAAGTCGCGTTGGGGTCTGTTTGAGTCGTCGGTAAGTCTTGTGCGTTATTTCAAGTTATGTATCAATTTGTAATTGACTGTTAATTGAACATTTGAATGCTATGTTATAGGTTTTAAGGGCTTCAGGAGTGGTTTCGTAACATAATCGTACCAAATGTGTACCCAAATCGTAAAAAACGAGGTTTTGACAAAAGCCAAAAATTGTTTTGTCGATGCCACATAGGCGTGTGGTCACCCGTGTGGTAGGCCGCTTGCGAATACACGACCATGTGATTGACGTAGGCATGGCTGTGCGTAAGACATGATTGTGTAGTGGCTCAAGTGTGGCCGTGTGGGCCATACGGGCTAGGCTGAGTTGGCGTGTGAGCCCACACGGGTATGACACACGGGCATGTGGTTTTTTGCACCAGCCGTGTGGGCCACACGGGCATGTGGGCCTAAATTTCTAAAATTTTTCCGAGGTTTGCACGGGTCATCCCAATCGACTATGGGCTTACCGTAGGGTCGGTAAGGGCCAACCAAACCCCAAAATTGTAGATATAATAGACTGATAATCTGTTTTGAGTATGATTATGCCATACATATCTGATTATGTTGGGCTCTGTACACAGTATGTTGAGCATGTCTAGTATGTATTCTGTATTTATTATGTATATGATTTTGGGTAGGTTTTTATCGATGGAGGAAGTGTTCTGCATGACGATCATTACCTATTATCTATCAGCTTGGCTGTACAATATCTGATACGTGTCGTAATAGCACAACCTGGTGTATAGGGATGGGTAGGTGTTTTTAATCTCACATGGTGTGTTGGGATGGTCGGGGATGGTATGTAGAGGATTGGGGTAGGATTCTGATTGTTTGATTCTATTTATTATATTTGTAACTGAAATGAGCTTGAGCCCGAATCTGTATCTGTATCTATTTTCGACTGTGTATATGATTCTGTATGATTGCATGCCTAATTTTGCTGGGTTACACACTGAGTTTACGTAAACTCACATCTGTTTGTCTGTACTGTCAGGTGATCCACAGTCTTAGGAGGATCGGTGCAGCAGGGACTCAACGGTGACCACTCTTCTATAAAACTGTTTAGATTTATTAATTAATGGTTTACTAATAGTTTGGGATTTAATTTTGAGAGTTTGTAATTTTTAGGGCTCTTTGAGTTGTTTTTGTTTTTAACTTGAATTGGTCTGATATGCTCAGTTTGTTACATGTTTGATAAAAGATTTTACGGAATGGATTTTACGCTAGAAAGAGATTTTTTAAAAATACGAAATAGATTTCTAAAATATTTTAGTTTTGTTTAACTTTCGCTGTGATAAGTGTTTCGGCAAATAGACGGTTAAATTAATGTTTTCTGTAATAAACATGAAGGAATTTGAGTTTTATTAGTGATAAGGTAATGGAAGCAACTTGTTTTCAAAACCCATTCTTTGTGACGTCTCCGGATTGGGCCATAACATCTAGGCTAGGTTTGGGGTGTTACATTTAGTGGTATCAGAGTTAGGTTGCAAAACTCGGCTGTAAATTTTGGATTCCAAAATCTTGTTTTTTTTAAAGTATCAGATTTAAAATGTTTTGAATAATTGAGAGAGTATGTGGTACACTGAGTTTCCGGCGCCGATCCTGTATGTCTTTTTGAAAATTGGTTAGAACTGTTCTGAAAACACTGTAGATAGCACTTACTGAAAACTGTACTAAAATAGTTAGAAACTAAAACTTCTGAAAACATTTCTAAACTTCTGATAATTTATGCATAAAACATCTGTTAATAAACAACTGGAACAGATGCATAAAACTTTTTAATGTAGATAAAATTTAAATTACACTATGAGTACTCATGGAGCTTGCGGACGTGGTACTCGTGGCCATGGTAGAGGCTATAGGGGGGCTCGAGCTGAGTCTTTCTCTCTGGAGAGCATACTGAATTTAGATACAAGTGAGACATCAGTTTCGTCTGCTACCGAGATTGGGTCTCATAGTCTCTCGGCTGAGGACGACGCACTGTCCTAAGTCATGCTGAGGATATTGGAGAGGGTCGCTAGACCCTATTCTGGAGTTGGGGGCTGAGGGTCGGTAACTGAATGACTCCGGTCCAATGGTGCTGAGTTGTTTAGGGGTGTCAGTAAAGTCGCCCCTAGTGTGGCCGAGTACTGATTGGAGGCCACACAGAGGATTATAAACAACTTAGATTACACTCCCGAGCAGAAATTCAAGGGTGCAGTCTCCTTGTTTCGTGACGAGGTATATCAGTGGTGGTTAACGGTTAAAGAGGGTACTCAACCTAATCGTTTGACTTGGGATTTCTTTAATGCCACGTTTCAAAGTATGTGGGAGTGAGCTATGTGGATATTCGTAGGCGTGAGTTCATGAATCTCACGCAAGGGGATAGATCCATGGCCGAGTATGAGGCTAATTTCTGAGGTTAAACTGCTATGCTTGAGGCATGGTGGCATCTGAGAATGAGAGGTGTATTCATTTTGAGGATGGACTGAGGGATAATCTGAGGGTACAAATTGCTTTACAGAGGGAGCGTGAGTTCGCTGTTCTAGTTGATAATGCGAAGATAGCCAGGATGTTAAGCGCATGGAATGCCAGAACAGAGACCGTGAAAGGGGCAAGAATAAGAAGGGTTCAAAGCCCTCTAGTTCTATTCTAAGGCCTAAGGAAAAGGCCAGATCTAATGGGCCAGTTAGAATGGGGGTCATGTTGCTCCAACTGGGTTACAACCATGTGATGATTGTGGTAGGCGCCATCCGGACGAGTGTTGGAGGAGGATTGTGGCCTGTTTGAGGTGTGGATCTTTAGAGTATCGTATTAGAGGCTGTCCACAGCGAGCAAATCAGATACAAGCTCCGAGTTCTGTACAGTCTCAGAGGGCAGTTCAGTAGCCACCTAGGGGCCGTAGAGCGGCTAGGGGTGGTAATGATTTGAGCCGTGGACAGAGAGCACTGAACAGAGGTGCTAATCAGATAGAGGTGAAGCAACCTGTACTTGTCTATGCTACTCGACGTTGAGAGGACAGAAATGCTCCAGATGTTATCACCGGTACGTTCTTAATTTTTGATGTACCTTATACTGCTCTTATAGACATAGGTTCTATACACTCCTATTTAGCTAGCACTGTATATAAAAACTTAGGGGTTACCGTTGAGAGTACTTCTAGTGAGATCACTTTACTAAGCCCGTTTGACCCATTTTTTCGGGTTTACTAGGTATGTTCCGTTAGAAGTGCAAGGATTGGTTGGTCAAGCACCGAGGTAGTTTGGACTGCGCGACTAAGAGGGTTGTTCTAAGGACTGGGGATGATAAGGAAGTGGTCGTGATCGGCGAGCGTCAAGATTATCTGTCCAATGTGATCTCCGCTCTTGTGGTTAAAAAACTGGTTTGAAAAGAGGTGTGAGACGTACTTGGCTTACGTCAGTGTTTCTGGTTCTGGGGACTCTTTTGTTAGGAATATTAGAATTGTAAAGGGTTTTCCGAATGTTTTTCTTGAGGAGTTACCTGGTTTACCCCTGAACCAAAAGGTTAAGTTAGAGATTGAGCTTCCTCTGGGTACAGCTCCGATGTCTATCGCTGCCTACCGTATGGCACCAAAAGAGCTTACAGAGCTTAAGGTTCAACTTCAAGAACTTCTAGACCGTGGTTTTATCTGTCCTAGTATGTCTCGGTAGGGGGCATCCGTTTTATTGTTAAGAAAAAAGATGGGACCATAAGGATGTGTATTGATTGTTGGTAGCTGAATAAGTTGATTGTAAAGAATAAGTATTCGCTTCCGAGGAACGACGAATTATTTTATCAGTTCCAAGGGGCTTCAGTGTTCTCTAAGATTGATCTTCGATCTGCGTATCATCAGTTGAGGGTTAAGGAAGCTGATGTGCACAAGACTGTATTTAGAACTTGATATGGACATTACGAATTCCTATTTATGCCTTTTGGTCTGACGAATGCTCCGGCCACATTCATGAATTTGATTAACTGAGTGTTTTAGCCTTATCTGGATCAGTTCATTGTGGTCTTCATCGACGACATTCTGGTTTACTCTAAGACTGAGGGTGAGCATGATGAATATCTTAGAGTGGTGTTTCAGATTCTTCAAAAAAAAAATAGCTTTACCCTAAGTTGGGTAAGTGTGAGTTCTGGTTGTGAAAGGTAACCTTCTTGAGGCATGTAGTGTCTGCTGAGGGGATTTGTGTAGATCCAAAGAAGATTGAGGTTGTACTGGATTGGAAACAACCTAAGAATTTGTTTGAGATCTGCAGTTTTCTAGGTTTGGCGGGTTATTATCGTCGATTTGTTGAGGGATTCTCTTTGGTTCCAACTCCCTTGACTAAGCTTCTTCGTAAGGGTGTGCCATTTGTTTGGACTAAGGAACAACAATCGAGCTTCGAGAAGCAGAAGTCTGTTCTGACTCAAGCTCTTGTTTTTTTATACAACCTGAACCTGGTAAGGAGTTTGTGGTGTACAATAATGTATCGCACGTCAGTTTAGGATGCGTGTTGATGCAAGAGGGTAAGGTGGTGGCTTATGTATCTCGACAACTTAAGACACACGAGGGGAATTATCCGACGCATGATCTGGAATTGGCTGCAGTAGTCTTTGCGTTGAAAATCTGGAAGCATTATCTGTATGGTAAGAGGTGTATTATCTATACCGATCACAAGAGCCTCAAGTATCTCCTTATTCAGAAAGAGTTGAACCTTAGGCAACGGTAATGGATTAAGCTGCTTAATGATTATGACTGCACCATAGAGTATCATATTGGTGAGGCCAATGTAGTGGCAGATGCTCTAAGTCGTAGAGCAATGTCTAATTTAAGGGCGATGTTTGCTCTCCTTAGTCTGTTTGATAATGGGAGTCTGTTAGCCGAGTTGCAAGTTAAGTCAACTTAGACGAAGCATATTTGAGATAAATAGTTAGGGAATGAGACTGTGGGTTTAAAGTTCCGTCAGATTAAGAGTGGCAGTACTTCAGATTTTGGGCTAAATGGTGATGGTGTGCTACGTTTTCGACAACGAATCTGTGTGCCGAATGACTCTGATTTGAGGCAATCGATTCTGAGGGAGGCGCATAATAGCCTTTATACTATGCATCCCGGTGGTAATAAGATATACCGGGATCTCCATGAGCTGTACTAGTGGCCGAGTTTAAAGTGTGAGTTTAATGATTTTATTGCTCGATGTCTGACGTGTCAGCAAGTTAAGGCTGAGCATTAGTTGCCTTCCAGTTTGTTGCAGCCAGTTAAGATTCCCTTATGGAAATGGGAACGTGTGACGATGGAATTTATTATTAGGTTGCCCTTAACACCTACTAAGAAGGACTCTGTTTGGGTCATCGTGGATTGATTGACCAAGTCTGCTCACTTCATTCCGATTCGGACGGACTATTCTCTGCAGAAGCTAGCGAAGCTCTCCATTTCGGAGATTGTGGGACTTAATGGTGTACTTGTTTCGATAATTTTTTATAGGGATCCTCTCTTTACATCTTGGTTTTGGAAAAAGTTGCATGAGCCTCTGGGTTCGAGGTTGGACTTCAGTACTACGTTCCATCCTCAGGTAGATGGTCTATCGGAGAGGGTGATTTAGATATTGGAGGACATGCTTCAGAGTTGCGTGATTGATTTTTGAGGTATTTGGGAGGATTATCTACCGTTAGCAGAGTTTGCCTACAATAACAACTTCTAATCTAGCATTCAGATGGCACCTTATGAGGCGCTATATTGTCGTAAGTGTCGTACTCCGCTGTGTTGGACTGAGTTGGGTGAACATCAGATTTTGGGTCCTGAGTTGGTTTCTGAGACCGAAGATAAGGTTAGGCTAATTCAGGATCGACTGAAGGCGGCTTCTGATAGACAGAAGTCTTATACAGATCTAAAGAGCCGCGATATTGAGTATTCTATGGGGGACTTTGTCTTTCTTAAGGTTTCTCCGTGAAAGAAAGTTCTGAGATTCGGTTGTAAGGGCAAATTGAGCCCTAGATTCATTTGGCCGTATCGGATTTTGAAGCGTGTGAGACTGGTTGCTTATCATTTGGAGCTACACCCCAGAGTTGGACCATATCCATGATGTCTTCCATGTTTCGATGTTGAGACGGTATTGGTCTGACCCTTCTCATGTTGTTTCTGTTGAGGAAATCGAGGTTAGGCCAGATTTGACCTTTGAAGAAGAGTCGGTTTAGATTCTGGATCATGACATCTAGGTTCTGAAGAGGAAGTCCATTCCGTTAGTGAAGGTTCTATGACGGAATCATGACACTGAGGAAGCCACGTGGGAACCTGAGGACATGATGCGTCAGCAGTATCCTCATCTGTTCTGATTAGGTAAATTTCAAGGTCGAAATTTCTTTTAGAGGGTAAAGTTGTAACGCCCTGACATACTTGTTTTTGTTTCTGTAAAATTCGACACAATTGTGTACCTGCTTCAGTGGTTAAGTGTTCTGAGTGTGTCTGAGAGGTCTTGGGTTCAAGCTTTATTTTTGGAAAATTGTGGTTATTTTTGGATCTAAGACTTATCCTTGTTCAGTGGGCTTATATTTAATTATCTGTGTAACACCCCTACCCTGTATCCATCGCCAAAACAGGGTCATAAGACATTATCAGAGTTTACAAAACATTTTCATATAAATTGAGTCAAACACTATTCATTTCTTGAGATTAGTCTTAATGTCCCTTAAATAGACCCTTGAGGCCCAAAACAGGCATAAGAATCGATTCGGGACTAATCAGGATCTCGGAGAATATTTCCGTAAACTTCTAAAATTTTCTTACTTATAGGAGTCACACATCCGTGTGGGCAAAATAAGGCTATTTTTCAAGCCTTATTTCTCACCCATTTTATCCAAAACCTGCACAAAACTTTCCCAATACCAATCAACCAATTCAAGCATGATTTACAAGCCAATTTCACACATTTAACATGATATGTATACTTACAATCTTAACTCATATCTTACCTTTCCATAACATACATGGTTAAATCTAATTAACCCAAAATGTACGAAGCATACATGTATAACCATAATTTACTTTATAAACATACCAAAATCAAGTCATTACTAGCCATTGCAATGACTAGATTACATTCATCCAATTCATCATTAACATTGGTACTAGTAGTCTATACATGCCATTATACCAAAATAAAAACATTTTTGTATACCAAAATGAGTAGGTTGATAGTGTGATGATGCTCCGATTTATCTCCAACCTTCTCAAGCTTCCGAGCACTATAAAACATAGAAAATAAAACCTAGTAAGCATTTAATGCTTAGTAAGTTCATGTAACCAGAAACTAACTTACCAAGTGTTTCCATTAAATTTAATCAAACATGCATGTATTCAAGCAAATAATTCATTGTCCTATCACATACAACTTTATCACCAAAGTTAGTCAAGCAATTACACATAATATTATCAAATAGATGAGCTCATCATGTCATAATTTATACTTGCTTATAATTCCATACCAGATATACATTTTCAAGGGAAATTCATTCAAACCCATTAACCATTTCCAAGTTTTGCCCGTTGAATTTATTGCAGTATCGATGCATACTCTCGTATAGTACACTTAAAGTGTACGTAACTCTCGAGCTACCCTATTTAAATCATTTAGGCAATTCGTATGCTTCGATGCTCACACAGAGCTACGGTAGTCCGCAACTTATGCGAAATACTACCAATCATTATACTTATGGAACTTTATCTCATAATGCCTGAGAGACTTATCAGGATTACTCATCCGAGCTAAATCTTGTCTACAACATATGTAGAATCACCTTTACAATATTCCATCGAATTTCCTTCATCCAACCTGGACTTATCTCTTTTCTCAAGTCATAATGAACATACAATCATTTTTTATATATATTAAATATTTAATTAACATTCATATCACATAATCATACAATCCAAACATTTCAAGAATCAATATTAAGTTACACGAACTTACCTCGATACTTGTTTGTATACAAAAGTCTACTAATCTGGGACTTTTTCCTTTCCTCAATCTAGCTTCATATTTGAGTTTTCTGAATCAATTTAAGTTTGAACCCTTGAAATCCCTATTTTCCCTTTCCTTTTTCTTTCTTTCTTTTTTTTCTTTCTTTCATTCCCCTGTTTCGTTTTGCTATTCTGTTTTGTTCTTTTTCATTTGCTTTGTTTTATATTTAATGATAATAATATATTATAATATAATAATATAATAATATGATATAATATAATATTATTCTTTATCATTAAGTAATAATAAAATATATAAAATATAATACTCAACCTTTTTAATTGGCATAATTTTCTATTTGGTCCTTTTAACTTTCTTTAATCTATAATTAAACTTTTACCCTTTATGCAATTTAGTCCTTTTTCATAATTACTCCTAATTAAGTCAAATTCACCTAATCAAAACCTAATTAACTACACAACTAGCTTCGTCAATATTTATTAAAAATATTTATGAATTCAATTTACCGGAGCGGAGTCTCAGAAATGCATTTTTTATTTGGTCTTTTTTAATCAATTAACTACAAAACCAATAAAATTTTCTTATCAAAATTTTCATGCCACCTTTCTATCATAATATAGACCATGCCATAATATTAAAATAAAATTTTCTTTTTAGCTCGAATTTGTGGTCACAAAACCACTGTTCTGATTTCACTAAAATTGGGCCGTTAAAATCTGTAAATTCATATAAGAATGAGCCTGCTGGTTCAAGTGGTAAGGGAATTGGTGTGTTGGAGGTCTGGTGTTAGAATCCCTACGCGAGTGTGCGAATTATTATTTTTGCTCGGCTCTGTGATAGAGTTTCAGTTCTATTACAAATCTGAGTAGTGGGTGGTTATGTGAATTAGTGGGGAGTTATCAGGATATTGAAAAAAAAATTGTTTCTCTCCCCCTATGAACATCTGACGTTAGTTTTTGTCTCTGCCATTATTCCTTTTTTCCTCTTCCTCCTTTAGTTTCTCTTTTCCTTTTGGATCGTATTTCTGCTTCTCGTTAATTCTGTGTTTTTGCGATATACTGGTAAGTGAGATTTTAGTATCTGCAGCATAGTTTTACAACTCGTTGGTGTTGGCATTTTGAGATGTAAGTTAAGGGATTGATTTCTACATGTTTATGGTACAGGAGAATGTGGTGTTTGGTGAAGTTTTGTTTTGATAGCCTAAATTGCACTTGGGTCTGTTTGAGTAGTCGGTAAGTCTTATGCGTTATTTCGGGTTATGTATCAATTCGTAATCGACTGCTAATTTAACTTTTGAACGCTATGTTATAGGTTTTGAAGGCTTCAGGAGTGGTTTCGTATCGTACCAGGAGTCTACCCGAATCACAGAAAACGAGGTTTCGACAAAAGCCAAAAAACTATTATGTCAGCACCACACGGGCGTGTGGTCACCTGTATGGTAAGCCGTGTGCGAAGACATGACCGTGTGATCGACGTAAGCATGACAGTGTGCAAGACACTACCGTGTGGTGGCTCGAATGTGGCCGTGTGGGCCACATGGGCTAAGCCGAGTTTGGTGTGTGGGCCATACAGGCATGTGGGCCCACACGGGCCCAAATTTTTGAAATTTCTTTTCACTGGTCGTCCCAATTTACTGTGGGCCTACCGTAGGGTTGGTAAGGGCTAACCAAACCCCAAAACTATAGGTCTGATAGACTGATAATCTGTTCTGAGTATGATTATGCCATGCATGTCTGATTATTTTGATACTTGTACACAACATGTTTTGTATTGATAGAGGAAATGTTCTGTATGGCGATCATCTCCTATTATCTGGCATCTTGGCTGCACAATATCTACTACCAACCTCTTCTCTTCAATTAGATTCAACTTCTCACATCATTCTTGTACCTATTTGGCTTCTTCTAACTATACTCCCCTTAATATCTGAAGTGAAGGAATTTGTTGGAAAAAAATTCGGTTCGAAAATGATTTTCTTGCATAACGAAAAATTAAAATTTTGAAAATCGAGCTGGTTTGTGATATTTATAATAGTAAATTCTAAATTGAATTCACACTTGTGCTTTCGGATAGACAGATCCTTTTCATTCCTGGCTTTCAACCAAACAGCCTTTTCCGCTATTCTCATACCATGAACTGTTTTGAGTATGGGCTCAAACGATTCAAGTCGAAACACAGAACTAGAAATAGTTTTCTTTGTTTAAGTGTAAAAATGAAAATTATCTTTTTAATAGAAACCGACATATATTATTATTCAAAAAAATAGATTTAATAGTTGAGAATAAATTCTCTATATTTTCGATTAGAGTAACAATATCTTAAAGTTGTGTAAGTAACCCTATCGATGCCATCTATTTATAGAGAAATGAGGTAGAACTCTTGTTGAATTGTAGAAGTTTATTTCTACTAGAAAAATGAACTCCTAGTCTTTTTAGGAGTATAGAGGGCGACAACCCTAGTTAAAAATACTAGGGTTTGTCGTCCCACCATTATCATGAGGGGCTTTTGGGTCTCTCTCATATTAGGTCCAATTACAAGTACTTCCTAGAATGTTAATCCAATACTTTATAACTTTATCCAACCCAATCCTTTTTTTCTATTTTCCAAAATAAACATCTTAATATATTTCCAATTAAGTAATCTTCTCAATTAAATTCTAATTCCATTAAAATCATGATGAATTTACCGTAAAGGAATCCATGAGAAAATATATTTAATACTTTCATATTCAACCGTTCACTATAACCAAATGATTTATTTTCATTTTCGAACTTCATTTAATTCGAAAAATATAAATTTATTTCTAAATAATTCATTTTTTCATTTTTATCTTTATTTTCATTTTGGAGAAAACCACATTCATTTCTCCATATTTCATTTTGGAGAAAACTATAATAATTTCTAAATATTTCTCATTCCTATATTTTCACCATTTCTTTTCATTTCTGTTCATTTGATTTAACATGCAATTCATTTCTGGTTTCAACAAGTTAGCGAAAGGATCGATTGGACATATACGATTGAGGCTCAAATTATTTATAATTAAGTTCTAACTGTTCACCTATTAATTTTAACCTAATTTAGCCATGAAGTCATTCCATTATAGTATCGTGAATGAGGTCCCCAACGACATACCATTACGAAAGCAACCCGATCAATGCTCGTCTTGTTATTAAGTGTGTTACCCTCATAGAATATCCTTAATCTCTTTGGGATAATATTTGTTCTCCTAATATAACCATATTTTTTCTCATGGTAACTATTACATCTTCCTTCATGAAACGTCAATTACTATCAAATAGTAATCAAGTCATTCATCACAAAGACGAACGACCCGTGGCCACGTTTACTTTTCATCAACCATGTAATACCAATGAGAGGATATCATTTACCCATGTCTTGGGATATGAATTCAATTGTTGTGAATGACACTACATACTACAGAAGTCGTATACCCAACACACTAGCATTCAATTCCTTATCTATTTGAACTCAGGTTTTTACTTACATCAAAGTATACGAGTCATGCGTACGTAGTCTATCATCCACTCAGGATTTAGGTATGCCACACTATGAACGCCAGAAGTGAATAAATCCATAATCAGATTTAGAATTTATTCTTATTGGGTCTAGTTTGATGTACTGTCAGTCTAGTTGGTCACATCTATATCTCTATCTTCTGAGAGTCATCCGCTCTGATGCCCAACACAAAGCATCTCCCATATTGGACTTGATAGACAACATATTAATTTTTCAATCAATTTGCTCATTTTCTATTAAACTAAGGACATGTTTAGGTTCATCTACTAATATAATTTGTCTTTTCGTATTACGATTCGACTACATAATACCGCTTAGTATTAGTTTAAACATTAGACAACTAGTGAGCAACATTTGCTTCTATCTTTCTTTGCGTACAAAAACCACATGAGGACAATTATAAAAAGTATTAATTTAATTCATGAATAATTTTATTAACTAATCTGCTCAAAAAAATTACAAGTGTACTTAGACGAAAATACTACACTTAGAGAACCAGATCCAACAAAATTTTGACTTCCATACCATACACTAGAAGGGGTTTCCCTAGTATAAGTCCTAAAAAAATGTTTGATATGTGTGCAAGGCAAATGGGAGTTTCTTATGCCAATCCTTATATGTTTCAGTGGCCTTGGAAATAATCTTCTTGATGTTTTTACTCATTGCCTCTGTAACAACCCATTTTCAATGGTGTCAGAAATAGTGGTTTCGGGACCACGGCTCTGACGAGTGAGTTACTATTTTAATATTAATTTAATTTTTTTAGGATTAATTTAAGGTAATATTAAATTTTTGTTAAGAAATTTTAAAGTTTAAATGGTTAATTAGGTAAAAAGGACTAAATCGTAAAAGATATAAAAGATGGTTTCAATTAATTAAATGGATTAAATAGCCTTAGAAGTATAAATCAAAAGAATTTAGTTGGTAATATTACCCTATTTCAAGTTAGTGGATAATTATGGTAAGGTTTTAGGTGAAATTTTAATAGATTTTAAAGGTTAGTTTTGTAATTAAATAAAACAAGTTAAGACTAATTAAAAAAAGATGAATTAGACATCATCTTTATCAATTTCATAGCCCTAAAAACCATTCACCATTGTTAAAAAAGGGGAGAGCTTTGGTCAAGCAATTTTTTATGCATGGTAAGATTTTGAACCCCGTTTTTAATAATTTTTATGTTTTTGAACTCGTTTTAACTTAACTTAGTTAGCCCGGGGTTAATTTGCAAAACTGTTAAAGTTTAAGGGATATGCCATGAATGAGATTAATGTGTTTGTGATGTTAATTGATAGTTTATTAATTTTAATTGTTAAATGAACATGTTTTGTTAAGTAATGTTTAGAGAATTTAAGGTTTAGGGGTTAAATTGTTTAAATGGTGAAATTCATATTATTTTGTAGAAGGAAGAAAAATGTGGATGGATATGAGTATAGTGAATATTCGGTTAACATATTTTAGGTAGGAAAAAAGGGTGAAATTTCAAGTTATGAGCTTAAGGATTAAGTTGTGAAAAAATTAAAATAAGAGGGGTAATTTTGTAATTTCATGATAATATGAATTATAGATTGAATTGAATAATTGAATTATTTGAAGTACTTAATTGAATGAAATTATTATTTAGATCAAGATACGCAACAACTGGACTTACATCGAAGCAAAATTAAGGTGTTGGATTAGTTTTTGACACTATTAAAACGATCGTGGTAATGAGTAGGGGTGTTCAATCGGTTAACTGACCTAAACTACTATTAACCGAATTAACCGACCCTTTTAAACCCTTAACCGTTAACCGAACCAAAATTTTTTCAAAAATAATTAACCGAACCAAACTTTTTCAGTTAATACGGTCGGTTAACCGAAATTTATATTTTTTTTAATTTTGGTTAAAACAAGTATAAAACATATAAAAAATTAACCGACTTAATCGGCCGATTAATCTATATTTCCAAAAAATTAATCGAACCGACCGAATACTTATATATTATAATATTATTTATTAAATTCGGCTAATTTAGTTAATCGACAATTTCGAACCGAATTAACTGTTAACCAAACTTTCAAAAAATTATTAACTGACCCCCCGACCAAATTATTCAGTTAACCGACCGATTAATCGAATTAATTCGGTTTTACCCGAAATTTGCACACCCCTAGTAGCTAGGTAAGTTCGTATGAATTATAATCTTATTAATTGTAGTTTGATTGATTAATTGTTAAAATATGTTGAATATAATTAAACTAAAAAATATCACGATGTTTTGACCGATGATGGTTAAGTAATCCCGTTTGAACCTTCAAAATTCATAGGATACAAATGACATGTCATAAAGGCTATACAGTTTTAGGTGTTGGTCTTGAATGTCCTACCGATGGCTGAGGTCCTACATTTGTTGCAGATTCTCCACAGCTTGTATGAGCAGCATCGTGTAGCTAACATTCCAACCCACAGCTCGTGTGAGCAGGCCCTCTTTATAGCTCATATGAGCACTATTTAAAAGGAAAGGTTACGATTACACGAACAGGAACACTATGTGTGAGCATTCTCGAGTATCCAATGAAATTCTAAATGGTTCAACGGGTAAGAAATGAATAATAGAAAGACATGTTTGCAAATTGATAGTTGTTTAAAATCTTATGAAAAAGTAAATTTGCTAAATACAAATAGATTGAAAATGGAAGTAACCAAAAATGTAATGAATGTTGTGCATATGTAAATTCATTCATGATATGTTTTATGGTATGATTGAAATTATATGAGTCATGTATGAACTTACTAACTTGTGAGTTTGGTATTGTAAATAGGATTTCATTAAGCTTGTGAGCATGGTAATGATTTTATGCATAAGCTATAAATTGAGTTTAAAAAAGGTATGGTTTTGTTTAATTTTATACGAACTTAATAAGCACTCGTTGCTTACGTAGTTATTTTTCTATTTTATAGATCATCGGAGGATTGATCGGTTGGAACATTGTGGGATACCTATCACATTATCCCATGATCACTTTTGGTAGTTTTTTATTATTGTGAACTATGACTTTAAATGGCATGTATAGGGTTTAATGTCATTTATACTTTTGTTGTGTTTTGGTACTTTTGTAAATGGTTGTATGCCTATATAGTATAGTTGGCTTGTTTATGTTAAAAACTGTATGCAAATGGTCATTTTGATATGAATATTTTGAATGATGAAATGGCTTGGTAATGGTTGATACTAGGTAACTATCTTACCTCTAATTTTTGATTGAGAAGTGGCAATATAGCTTTGTTTTGGTTGATGTTGTTTTGGTATAAATGAGGTGCCTTTGAATGGCATATTGGTTAGGAGAATTAGGTTGATTGAATTGGTATGTTTATGAGTGTTTGAAATGTGTTTAGATCCATCGAATGTTGCACAAATGAAGTAGCTTGTTGGGCAAGGTTTGGCCTTGAAATAGCTTGTTTCAGGGGCTAAATATGAAGCACACGGCCTGGGACATGGGTTGTCACACGGTTGTGTGACACACACGGCCTAGCTATACGACTATGTGTCACTTTTTTTATTTTAGGTGTAGGTTTCACACAGTCTGGCACATGGTCTAAGACACGACCGTGTGTACCAAGTTAATAAGTTACACGGTCTGGTACACGGCTTGTGACATGATCATTTGACCCTATTTTGAATATACACATGGGCTGGGACACGGCCGTGTGACCCTACCTCAATTGTCCACACCATCTAAGCTATGTCACACAGCCTAGTCATAAAGGCCGTGTGACCCCTATTTTTAAATTTTTCATGTTTTCCCATAGTTTTCTGATTTGTTTTAAATTGATCCCTGATTGTTTCCAATTTGTTTTTAGGGTTCTAAATGCTCGATTTAAGGCCCAAATGTGTGTTATTTCCATGATTAAATTGAGTAATTAAAAATTAATTTGTAAGTTGAATTATTATTCTATATTAATGTTAAATGTTCTATTTTGTATTGTAACCCTAATTTGGCGACAGAGACGGGTTAGGGGTGTTACAGCCTCTATTGCTTTGCTCATTTTGGGCCGATATGGTCAGAATTGTGATGCTTTATCTTAAATTGTGCACATAATTCTTCTATCAAGACATTGTTAAAACTCTTGGTATTATTTAAAATGATTCTTTCTGGCAAACCATTTTCATGTTGGATCTAGTGTCATAAATGTAGTATTTTCATCTAAGCACACTTGTAATTTTTTTTCAAACAAATTGATTAATAAAAAAATTCATTGATTACATTAATATACTTTGTATGATTGTCCTTAAATGATTTTTGCTCGTAAAACAAAATATAAGAAAATGTTGCTCATTGGTTGTCAAATGTTTAAACTAATATTGAGCGATATGATGTGTTTGGATCATGATATGGAAAGACAACTTGTATAAGTAAACGAATCTAAACATGTCTTTATTCTGATTGAAAGACTAATATTTCATCTATCAAGTCCATTTGGGAGATGTTTTGTCTTATGCATCAAAGTTGTAACAACCTGTTTTCAGTGATATAAAAAATGATGGTTTCGGAACCCTATTTTTCGATGATTGAGTCAGCAAATATTATTCATTAATATTTATGAGACTATTATAGCATTATATTGAATTTTGGTTTAGAAATTTTAGTGATTAGATGGTTAATTATGGTATAAAGACTAAATTGTAAAAATTGTAAAACTTAGTCTCTATTGAATTTTAGTTGATAAAAGGATTAAATAAGGAGTCTCTAGGGATTTAATTGGAAACTAAGCCAATATTAAATATGGTAGACGGTTTGGTAAGCTTGGATGGATTAAAAAAAAGTATCATAAATTATGTTTAAATAGAATAAAATAAAATAAACTAAAAAAATAAGTTAAGGTGGAAAGAGAGAGAAATCATATTTTCATCTTCAACCTTCCATTGAAACTACCATTTTTTAAAGCTTTCTTAGGTCTCAAAGCTTTTGGTTGTGATTGGTAAGTGAATTCTAGCTCGTTTCTTGAAATTTTTATGTTTTTGAAATCTTGAGAGCTTGATTTAGCTAGCCCAAGGATTATTTCACGAAATTGTTAAAGTTTTGAAATTTTTTCATTGATTATGTTTGAAGCAATGATAAATGGCTGCATGTTATGCTTAGATGTTAAGTAGGACTAATTTCTAAAGTGGATTTAGTTAGTTTTGAGTTTAAGGACCAAATTGTAATTATGCCAAATTTGACATGAAATTTTTATAATATTTAATTCTATAGGGCTATAAAAGGATAAAATTGAAATTGGATTGAAAAATGGGGTTTAATTATTAAAAAAATGTTAGTTTCAATTTTAGGGACTAAATTGAATAAAATGTTAAAGTTTAGGGAAATGTTCTAAAATTTTATTAAAGGGTCATATGCATATATTTAGACATTATAAGGTATTTAGAGATGATAGTTTAATTAAATTATTATATAGATCAAGAAATGAATCAATCGATTAATAAACGCGGAAAATGAAAAACTGCAAAATAGTCCTTGGTGTCATATTTGTTGCCATTTTTGGTTAGGTAAGTTCATATGAGGTTTATTTCGATTAATTTTTGTATATGTTCGTAATATATATATATACATATGTTCTTGTGTGATTGAGTTGTAATAAATAATGACTTTGATATTGAAAGACTAAAGTTTTGATAAATATAAGTGAATATGTGAACGCAAATGGTGATGTTATATGTATATTAAATTGATAAAGGATTTAAATACAAAAAATATGGAATTAAGGCCCGTGTAAACATGGTGAATGATTAGGATACAAATGACATGTCATTAGGGTTTATAAGTGAGCAGGTACTTTGTACCGGTGTTTATATTGTATCAAGTACTATGTACTAGTGTTGGATACCTTACCGATGGCTGAGATCCTACATTTGTTGTGGATTCTCCACAGCTCATGTGAGCAACACCAAGTAAAGGTTAATATCTTGATGATAATACTCTAGAATGGCAGATTTTTATGTATTAATTACATATTTATTTTAGGTATGATCCTACTAATTTGAGCTATTTATGGTTTTTTTATCTTGTAGGGACTAAATTGAAGTCAAAAGGAAATTTAGGGGCAAAAAGTGTGAATTTAAACATAAAATGTGCCAGCATGCGAAATAGGAAAGAACTGGTGCCGAAAATGCAAAGTGTGGAAGACTTGGGGGTAAAAGTGCAAAGAAGAGATTTTATAAACATAAGACCCTATTTAAATTTTAATTATATTAGGATAATTGTTAAATATTATTATTTAGATTTAATTTTAGCTTTTATCTTTAATTATCTTTATTTATTTTAGAATTTAATTAGGAATAGACTAGGTTTTCTAAGTACTATAAATAGGAGATGGAGTGATACAAATTTTAATCATCTTTTTTTGAAAAAAACTCCCTCTCCCAAAAAGCTTAGCCTTTGTTCTTTTCATTTATTCAATAAAATTCCTTTTTTATTAAGTTTATTTCTTTTTTTTCCCAAAAAGCATGGGCCACTAAATTCATCTAGCCAAAGGTTTTCAAGATTCCCCAAAAAGGGTTCATGAGGCTTAGAATCCGTGCTTAGCATTTTCAACGAGTATTCATCGCTTCTTCGCATTATGGGACTGACGCTTCCGTCCATGTCCCTTAAAAAGTGATCTTTTAATCTTGTGCAAAGACGACCGCTTTGTATGTTTTGGGAAGGTTGCACAGTTGGTCCGTTAGCTTATTGCGTCAGTGGTTGTCGAGCCCAATAGACAAAATGGCGTGGCATTCGCCATTAAGAAGTGATGATATAGTGTAAGACGGTCCCACAAAAGTGATGGTTCACTAGAGTTAGGTTCCTCTAAATCGTAAGTCTAAAATCTAAGTGGAGCTGGTGGTCGTAGGCGTCCTCTTCCACTATAACTGGCTTATTCTGTTATGAGAATGATCATCTAAAAGCCGAGGATTGAACCCAAGGAGGATCGAGACAACCGTAGGCTGGAATCTCTCCATCAAAAAACTCTGAAGACAGTACTTATTGAGATTGTACTAAAATAGTTAGAGACTGAAACTTATGAAAACGATTCTGAACTTCTCATAAAATATCTGTGATAATAAACTGAAACTGATGCATAAAACTTTAATGTTGATAAAACCCGAATTACATAATGAGCGCACAAGGTATCTGTAGACGTGGTATTCGAGGCCGAGGTAGAGGCCGTAAGGGGCTCGAGCTGAGTCCTCATCTCTGGGTAGCATGCCGAATCTGGATACTAGTGAGACACTTGTGTCACCAGTTACTGAGACTTGGTCTCAAAGTCGTTTGACTGGGGACGACGCACTGTCCCAAGCCATGCTGAGGATATTGGAGAGGGTCGCTGGACTTAATTCTAGATCTGGGGATTGAAGGTCAGTAATTGAACGACTCCGGTCTAATAGAGCTGAGTTATTTAGGGGTGTCACAGGAGTTTCCCCTAATGTGGCTGAGTATTGGTTGGAGGCTACTGAGAAGATCATGGATGACTTGGACTGTACCCCAGAGCAGAAATTGAAGGGTGCAGTCTCCTTGCTTCGCGACGAGGCATACTAGTGGTGGTTGACCGTTAAGGAGGGCACTCAGCCTGATTGTCTGACTTGGGAATTCTTTAAGACTACATTTCAGAGTAAATATGTGGGGGTCAGTTACGTTGATACTTGTAGGCGTGAGTTTTTGAATCTCACGCAATGTGACCGATCTGTGGCCGAGTATAAGGCTGAATTTCTAAGGCTGAGTCGCTAAGCTCGAGGTATGGTGGCATTGGAATATGAGAGGTGTATTTGCTTTGAGGATGGACTGAGGGATAATTAGAGGGTTTTAATTGCTCCACAAAGGGAGTGAGATTTTGTTGTACTGGTGGAGAAAGCTAAGATAGCTGAGGATGTTAAACACGTGGAGCGCCAGAATAGGGATCGAGAGAGAGGCAAGAACAAGAGAGAGTAAGCACCCTCTAGTTCTGTTCTGAGGCCTAAGAAAAAAGCCAGATCTAATGGTTCAGTTAGAGTGGGGACCCCTGTTGCTTCTGTTGTTCCTACTGGGTTACAGCCATGCAGTGACTGTGGGAGACGTAATTCGGGCGAGTGCTGGAGGAGGATTGGGGCGTGCTTGAAGTGTGGATCTCTTGAGCATCGTATTAGGGAGTGTCCACAGTGTACAAATCAGATACAAGCTCTAGCTTTAGGTGCTGTACAGCTTCAGAGAGCGGTTCAGCAGCCACCTAGGGGCCGTGGACAGGCTAGGGGTGGTAATGGTTTGGGTCGTGGACAGAGAACACAGGGCAGAGGTGCTGGTCAAACCGAGATAAGGTAGCCTACTTTGGTATATACTCCACGTTGCCGAGAAGATAGAGATGTTTCTGATGTCATCGCCGGTACGTTTATTATTTTTGATGTACCTTACTTTGCTATGATAGACATAACATTCACTCATTCTTATATAGCCTATTCTGTTTTTGAAAATCTGGGGCTATCGATTGAGAGTACTTCTAGTGACGTTACTGTGATAAGTCCGTTCGGACAGTCTGTTCAGGTTAGTAAACGACATAAGGATGTCCCGTTAAAGGTGCAATGGGAGATATTTATGGCTAATCTGATAGAGCTTCCGTTTGGAGAGTTCGACCTTATTCTAGGTATGGACTGGTTGGGGAGCACCAGTTCTGTTTGTTGAGAAAAAGGATGGGACCATAAGGACATGTATAGATTATCGACAGTTGAACAAGCTGACCTTTAAGAATAAGTATCCACTTTCGAGGATCGACGACTTATTTGATCAGTTTCGAGGGGCTTCTGTATTCTCTAAGATCGATCTTTGTTCAGGATATCATCAGTTGAGGGTTAAGGAGGTAGATGTACGTAAGACTGCATTTAAGACTCGTTATGGACATTACAAGTTCCTAGCGATGCCTTTCGACTTGACAAATGTACCGGCTGTATTTATGGATTTGATGAACCGAGTATTTCAACCCTATCCGGATAAGTTCATCATGGTCTTTATCGATGACATTTTGGTATACTCTAAGACTGATGATTAACATGATGAGCATCTTAGAGTAGTCTTTAGATTCTGCGTGAGAAGCAACTGTACGCTAAATTCAACAAGTATGAGTTCTGGCTTCTTGAAGTAACTTTTCTAGGGCACGTGGTTTCTGTAGAGGAGATTCAAGTTGATCCTCGAAAGATTGAGGCTGTGTTGGATTGGAAATAACCTAATAATGTATCTGAGATCCATAGCTTTCTAGGTCTCGCGGGATACTATCGACATTTCTTTGAGGGGTTCACTTTGATTGCTACGCCATTAACTAAGCTTCTACGTAAGGGTGTACCATTTTCTGGACTAATGCATAGCAATCGAGCTTTGAGAAGCTCAAATATGTTCTGACTCAGGTTCTTGCTCCGATACAGCCTGAATCAGGTAAGGAGTATGTGGTACACAGTGATGCGTTGCATGTTGGATTGGGTTGTGTTCAGATACAGGATGGTAAAATTGTAGCTTATGCGTCTCGTCAGCTTAGGATGCATAATGCCAACTATCTGACGCATGACCTTGAGTTAGCTGCTGTGGTCTTTGCACTAAAAAAGTATGATCACAAAAGCCTCAAGTACCTCCTCACTCAGAAGAAGTTGATTCTTAGACAACGTCGATGGATTGAGCTGCTTAAGGACTACGATTGCACGATTGAGTATCATCCAGGTAAAGCTAATGTGGTGGCCGATGCTCTGAATGGTAGGGCGATGACTGATCTGAGGGCGATGTTTGCTCGTCTTAATCTGTTCGACGATGGGAGTTTGTTGGCCGAGTTGCAAGTTAAACCAACTTGGATTGAGCAGATTCGAGATAAACATATAATAGATGAGACTCCGGGTGTACGGTTCTGTCAGGTGATCAGTGGTGCTACTGTAGATTTTGGATTGAATAGTGACAGTATTTTGTGTTTTAAAGGCCAAATTTGTGTGCCAAATAATTCGGACCTGAGATAGTCGATTCTGAGGGAAGCGCATAGTAGCCCTTATGCTATACATCTTGGCGATAATAAGATGTATCACGACTTTCGTGAGCTATACTGGTGGTTGGGTTTGAAGTTTGAGGTCACTGACTTTGTGGCTCAATGTCTGACATGCCAACAAGTTAAGGCTGAGCACCAATTGCCTTCGGGTTTGTTACAGCCAGTCAAGATTCCCTTATGGAAATGGGAATAAGTGACTATGGATTTTGTTAGTGGGTTGCCCTTGACACCCACTAAAAACGATTCTGTTTAGGTTATCGTGGATCGATTGACCAAATCTACTCACTTCATTCCGGTTCGAACTGATTACTCTCTGCAAAAGCTAGCAAAGTTGTACATTTCTGAGATTGTAAGTCTACATAAGGTCCCTATCTCGATCATTTCTGATAGAAATCCTCGCTTAACTTCTCAATATGAAAGAAATTGCACGAGGCATTGGGTTCAAGGTTGGACTTCAGTACTGCGTTTCATACTTAAACAGATGGTCAATCTGAGAGGGTGATTTAGATACTAGAAGATATGCTTCGGAGTTGCATGATTAATTTCTGAGGTAGTTGGGAAGATTATTTATCGCTAGCTGAGTTCGCCTACAATAACAGTTTCCAAACTAGTATTCAGATGGCACCTTACGAGGCTCTGTATGATCGTAAGTTTCGTACTCCTTTGTGTTAGACTGAGTTGGGTGAACGTCGAGTTTTGGGTCCTGAATTTGTTTCCAAAACTGAAGATAAGTTTAGACTGATTCGGGATCGTCTGAAAGTGGCTTCTTATAGGCAAAAATCATATGCAGATCTGAAGTGACTTGAGATTGAGTATTCTGTAGGGAACTTTGTGTTTCAAAAGGTCTCTCCGTGGAAAAAATTTCTGAGGTTCGGTCGTAAGAGCAAGCTAAGCCTTAGATTTATTGGGTCATACCAGATTCTGAAACGTGTAGGACTGGTTGCTTATCAGTTGGAGTTACTTCCAAAGTTAGACTGTATTCATAATGTATTTCACGTCTCAATGTTGAGGCGGTATTGTTCTGATCCATCCCATGTTTCCTCGATTGAGGAGATCGAGATTAGGCCAAATTTAACCTTTGAGGAAGGAACCGGTTCAGATTCTAGAGTGAGATGTTAAGGTTCTAAGGAGGAAGTCCATTCCATTAGTAAAGGTTCTATGGCAGAATAATAACTTTGAGGAGGCCACATGGGAACATAAGGACTCGATGCGTCAACAGTATCCTCATCTATTCTGACTAGATAAATTTCGAGGTCAAAATTTCTTTTAGGGGGTAGATTTGTATCGCCCAATATTTTTATTTTGGTTTCTGGATAATTTTGATATAACTGTATATCTACTTCAGTGGTTAAGTGTTCTAGGTGTGTATGTGAGGTCTTGAGTTCAAGCCTTATCTTTCGTAATTTTTGGAATTTTTCTGACTTAAACCCTTTTACTTGCTCAGTAGGCTTATATTGAACTAATTGTAAAAACATATCAGAATGGGCCTACTGGTCTGGTGGTTAGGTGGAGTGTGGGTTTGCTGGAAGTCTTGTGTTAGAATCCTTGCACAAGTGTGATTAGTGGAGTAAATTGAGAGATTTAGGGATAAATTTTGTTTATTTTTATTTTATTTTATTTTATTTTTCTCAAAATCCTTAAAATTCTTCCAGTTTTTACGTCTCGTTTTCCTCTTACTCTGCCGAATTTTTCCTTGCTCCCCCTCTTCTTTTCAGTTTTCCAATTGTCCCCCTTTTTGTTCAATATTTGTTTACTCTCGTTTAGTAAGTAACTGTTTTGCCACTATCTTAAGGTTTTATGGTTAGTGTTTTAATGGGGATTTTGTACTTATTCTCGATTAGGGGAAGATTCAGAGGTTTGAAATCATTCGTCGAGGACTCAGTTGTGTGGAAGTTACTGCTATTTGATTGAAGGTAATGTTTGGTTGCCCAATTTGCTGAATAACTCATTTGGGGTCAGTTTAGTTTATCATTTTAAGCGATTAATTCATAGTCTTTTGGATGCTTTTATGTTCTGGTGGTCTCGGGAGTGTTTTCGCATCAAATTGATACCAAGTGTGTACTCAAAACACAGAAAAATAAGGTTCGGTGAAAGCCAAAAAACCCCACTATCGATGCCACACGGTTGTGTGGTAGGTTGTGTGCGATGACACGGCCGTGTGATCGACGAAGGAGAGGTCGTGTGTAAGACACAGCCGTGTAATAGCTGGAGTGTGGCCGTGTGGGCCACACGGGCTAGACCAAATTGGGTGTATGGGCCACACGGGCATGTGAGCCCACATGGGAACGCCACCAGACGTGTGATAACTGGGCCAGGCCGTGTGATGCACACGGGCTAGGCCAATCTGGGTGTGTGGGCCTATATTAATGAAATTCTTCGTAGGGTCGCACGGGTCATCCTAATCGATTGTGGGCCTATTGTAGGGTCAGTAATTGCTATCTAACCCTTAAACTAAGTGATCTGTTCGACTGAAATATGGTCATGAGCATACTTATGTTTGTTTATTTGTTATCTGTTTATGAAAGTGTGTTAAGTATGATTTATCTATAAATTTTGTATGCATGTTATGTTACTGTGATTGGGGTGGGATGATGTATATTGGAGGAAGTGTCCCAAAAGACAGATTATGCCTAATATCTGGCATCATGACTGCATTATATCTATTATGTGTCGCATCGGTACAGCGTGGTGTGTAGGGCTAGGTGGGTGATTTAAACCTCACATGGTGTGTAGAGATGGTCAGAGATGGTGTGTAGAGGATGGAGGTAGGATTCTGATATTTAATTTGCATATCTGTAACTGTATCTGTATCTAAAATGGGCTTAGGCCTGAATTTGTATCTATATCTGACATGGGCACAAGCCCAATTGTGAATCTGTCGAATTTGTGATATTCTGTATGTGTACATGCTTAACTCTGTTGGGTTACACACTGAGTTTACGTAAACTCACTCCTTTTCTGTTTGTCTGTACAGGTAACCCACAGTCTTAAGCGGATCAGTGCAGCGAAGGACTCGACGGTGACCACCAATTTTATTGCTTCATTTTGTTTATGGTGTAATAAATTTTGGCATTGTAGTTGTATTTTCTGGGACTCTGGACTCTTTTAAAAATTTTGACGTTGGTTTTTGGTTTTTGGTTTTTACTTATTTATAACTATGATGGTTTTTTAAAATCTTGAAAGGGTTTTCTAGACACAACGTTTTTACAAGCTTCTGCAATAAACACGTTTTATCTCTAAATGGTTTAATGAAAGAAAACTTTGAAATTAATAACAACTTTAAGGGGTAATGAACTAGTAAGGTTTTAACTTAATTACAATGGTTTATCAACCCATTTCATGTGACACTTCCGGATTCGACCATAATGTCTAGGCCAGGTTTGGGGTGTTTCATGCAAAGAGGACACTTAATATAATTGCATGCTAAAATTATGTTCATGACTGTTAGGTGGTTGTTGAAACTTATTTTTGACACTTGATTGTTTTCCCTAGTCCTCCAAAATTAAAATTTCGTTTAATGATAATAATAAATTTTAATGTCTCCGTGGTTATGAGTACAGCTTAAAAACATGACTAACTGAGTAACCAGGGTAGGGTGCTTGGGTTGTCATCCTACTTCGCGTCAAAAGGTTGTGTAACATGTTAGGTAAAACTCCGCTAGCCAGAATTAAAGAAAAAATTTTTAGGAATGTGTTGGGCTAAGTAACCAGGGTGAGGTGCTTGGCTGTCATCTCTCTTCGCATCAAAAGGTTTAATATATTTTTAAGAAAAAAACATATATAAATATAATAAATTAGGAGTATGTTGGGCTGAGTAACCGGGGTAGGGTGCTTGGCTATCATCTCTCTTCGCGTCAAAAGGTTCAATATATTCTTAAGCAAAAAAATGAAAAGAAAAAAGGGAGATGTATTAATAATAAAATTGCATTTGAGGACTAAAGCCGGAAACAAATAGGGTGTCTTGGTAAGTTTAGTAAATTACCTAATTTTCATGAAATAGTTCAAGTTGATTTTGATTTTTGTGTGATTAAATTGGAATACTTTTTCAATTTTACTTAAAGCAAGCTAAAGGTTCTCTTTATTTTCATATGCATTAAGTCTAATTTTTATAAAACTTTGGAGTGATATTTCTTTTATAGCAAAATCTAAATTTCACAGTGGATAGGAACCGTACTTGAGGACAAACATGGGCTAAGTAGGGGAGAATTTGATAATACTTTGGAATGACATATTTTTATGTATTGATTATATATTTATTTTGGGTATGATCATACTAATTTGAGCTATTTATGGTTTTTTATCTTGTAGGGACTAAATTGAAGGCAAAAGGAAATTTAGGGGCAAAAACATGAATTTAAAGATAAAATGTGCCAGCATGCGAAATAGGAAAGAAGTGGTGTCAAAAATGCAAAGTATGAAAGACTTGGGGGCAAAAGTGCAAAGAAGAGATTTTATAAACAAAAGACTCTATTTAAATTTTAATTATATTACGATAATTGTTAAAGATTATTATTTAGATTTAATTTTAGTTTTTATCTTTATTTGTCTTTATTTATCTTTTAGAATTTAATTAAGAATATATTAGGTTTTCTGTAACAGGCCAAATTTCAATGATGTCGGAATGGTGATGTGAGATCACTAAATCCGACAGGTGAGTTTAGATATTAGTAAGTAAAAGTTAAGTGTGATTTTAAAAATGTTTTTGAATTAGTGAAATTGTGAATTAAAGGAAATTTTTAGATAAAATGAGATAAAAATGAGGTATCGAGACCTCTAATCCATAAATCGAGCCATAAATATTTTTAGAAATATTTACGGAATATTACTGAGTTAGTATTAAAGTTTTGTTAAGAAATTTTAACATTTCGGTAATCAATTGAATAAAAAGGACTGAATTGAATAAGTTGTAAAACTGTGAGAAGTGATTAAATAGCTTAAATAATAAATAAGAGGGACTTAAAGAGCAATTGGACTCAAAGGATAATTGCTGGACGGTTTGGGCATGTAATAAACAAGAAAACAATGTGAATAAGGGGCAAAATTCGAAATAGCTTAAAGGTTAGTAGTTAAAAATGATGTAATTGAAAAATCCAGATATTTTTCTTCATCTTCTCCAGCCAAAAACAGCCATTACAGAGTTCTTAGAGCTGGTTTCTCATATTTTACTACATGTAAGCTCAATTCTTGATTATTTCTTGTAATTTTTGTGATTTTGAGACTTTTACAACTAGGTCCTATTATCTAATTCATTAGTTTTTGCTTTTATGAATGATTTGGAAAGTTTCCATGAGTAAGAGCTGAAATTTTATGATGATTTAGTATGTAATTGGGGTTCTAAGTTTATTATATGATGATTTATGAAGAGATTTTATAAGAACTGATTTTTAGGACTTAATTGTGAAAGTTGTTGCAATTAGGGTTTTATATTGAAAATTTGAATGTCAAAGGCTTGGAAGTAGTTATAATGTTTAGATAAAATGATATTTGAGAAGAATCAGTTCAATTGATGAATAAATTGAGCAAGGACTAAATTGTAAAAATTGAAAAGTTTAGGAGAAAAGTGTAATTTCAAAAATTAAAGGGCATAAATTGTGAAGTAGAATAGAATTGAAATAGATGCTAATGAGGGAATGATTTTATAATTATAGATCAAGAAAATGAAGTGAATAGTGGAAAGGAGAAATTGCAAAAATAGTCCCTGAAATTTTTACGACTTTTGCAAATCAGCTCAGGTAAGTTCATATGGCTAAATTCAATGTTTTGGTAGGTAAATTTCATACATTTCATAGTATATTATGGTATATGAATGTTATTAAACCGTGCTAATTGTGAAATAATAATATTTGAGTAAAAGTGCAAATTAAGTAGGACGATGGATTAGGTACTTTCGTTCTATGTTCAAGATGAATTGATGGAAAAGAGTTTGGTTAGACCATGGCAACGTGTGACATGTGCTCCCGTATAAGACCATAGTGGGCTATGGCATCGGTGAGATTTGATTATGTGCTTCTGTATAAGACCATATATGGGATATGGCATCGGTGATATATGTGCTTCTGTGTAAGACCATATTTGGGATATGGCATCAGTGTGATTTGTGACTCATGTAAGACCGTGGATGGGCTATGGCTTCGGTGTGTGACATGTGACTATGTGCAAGACCATAGTTTTACTATGGCATTGTAATAACGAAGTACTCAATTCCGTAATTGTTCCCTAAATTGGATAAGAAAGATGATAAATGGGCCCAATAAAAAATATTTGTTATTATGTGACATTGAATCCAAATAAGTGAACTTATCATTGATTTTGTGATTGACAGGAGGAATTAGTGAATTATATAAAATATGATTATTGTTAAATGTTCAGTAAGATTTATTTTATAAGCTTACCTGTGTATGTTTATTTATCCTGTAGATTAACGTATATACATTCGGAGGATCGATCTACATCGAGGATCCCACTATCTAGATTTATTCTGGTAGATTTTGTTAAACAACTTTTTGATTTATATGGCATGTTTAGGGGTTGATTTAATAATGTAATAGTATGAATGATTAAGTATGTAATTGAATGTGATGGTTGTGTTTGATAATGAAATATACATGTTTTGGCTTGAAATAGTTGAGTGGTTGGACTTTATTAGTGTATAAATGTGATTTGTGCAGGAAAATATTAAGAGGGTGAGGAAAACGGCCTTAAATGGCCTATTTTCATCCGCACGGGTAGGCACACGGGCGTGTGTCTAGGCCATGTATGATACACGACCTACCAAATGGGCATGAGATAAGGCTGTGTGTCCCCTGCAACTTAAAAATAAGGAAAAGAATCATCAAGTTTAGGCACACGGCCTAGCACACGAGCGTGTGGCTTGGCCTTGTGACACATACGGGCTTTAACATAGCCGTGTGATACGGCAGTGTGAAGTTTGCACTTAAAATGTGAAATTTAATTATCACACGGCCTCGCAACACGGGCATGTGCTCAGGCCATGTGACTCAAATTTCTTCTTGAATGCAAGTCAGAGAGCTCCATAGGCTTGGGACATGGGCGTGTGTGACCACATGGCCTACCCATACGGGCATATCCCTATCCACACGGGCATGTGGTCCTGTTTCATGATAAATTTTTTTAAGTTTTATAAAAGCTCTGAAAGTTCTTAGTTTGGTCCCGATCTATCTCCAATGTATATTTTGGGAATTGTAGGCCCGTATAAGGGACTTTAAGCATGTGTTTGAATAATAGTTAATTTGAAATAAAGTTTTATGACCTGGTTTTTGGTGTGTTTAATTGTGTTTAAGTTTCGTAATACCTCATACCCTGTTTTGGCGTAGAATACGGATAAGGGGTGTTACATTTTCTAAGTACTATAAATAGGGGATAGAGTGACACAAATTTTACTCATCTTTTTCTGAAAAAGCTTACTCTCCCAAAAAGCTTAGCCTTTGTTCCTTTCATTTATTTAATAAAATTCCATTTTTATTAAGTTTATTTATTTTTTCCCAAAAAACATGAGCCACTAAATTCATCTAGCCAAAGGTTTTCGAGATTCCCCAAAAAGGGTTCATGAGGCTTAGAATCCGTGCTTAGCCTTTTCAACGAGTATTCATTGCTTCTTCGCATTATGGGACTGACGCTTCCATCTATGTCCCTTCAAAAGTGATCTTTTCATCTTGTGCAAAAAAGGCCGCTTTGTATGTTTTGGGAAGGTTGCACAGTTAGTCCGTTAGCTTACTGCGTCAGTGGTTATCGAGCCCAAAAGACAAAATGGCGTGGCATTCGCCATCGAGAAGTGATGATCTAGTGTAAGACGGTCCCATAAAAGTGATGGTTGGTTAGAGTCAGGTTCTCTAAATTGTAAGTCTAAAATCTAAGTAGAGCTGGTAGTCGTAGGCATCGTCTTCCACTATAACTAGCTTATTCTGTTATGATAAGGATCATCTAAAAGCTGAGGATTGAACCCAAGGAGGATCGAGACAACCGGAGGCTGGAACCTCTCCATAAAAAAAACTCTATTTTCTTAAATCTGTTTATCTTTACAATTTTAATTTCAATTTATGAAATTTCTATTCAATCAAACTTTTAATTCTGTGTTTTTTTTCCAGGTACTAGGATTTCTTGGGCATGACTCTGTCTGGGATCTCGAGGAACAGGAACTTCTACAAATCCAGTCCCTGAAGATTTGACCCTACTTCCCTTATACTATTCTTTTCATTATTTTATAGGGATAGGATTTTTTGGTGCTCTCAATGACGCATCACCCGATTTATAACTCGTGTGAGCAAGGATATTTCACAGCTCATGAGCAATTCTATCCCGAGTATCTAAGGTTAATTTGCTATTGTTATTCAGGCGATAACAAACCATGAAATTGAATTGAAAGAGAACTCATATGTTTATGAATGTTATTCATGGATTGATTATGATTATTATGTATACTTATATACATGTTATGTTTAAATGTGATACAGTACTGATCATATTGGCTAAGACATGATTTGTGTAAGGTATCAAGGAGTACAATGTTTTAATTATTATGTTCAATTATTGAATTATAGAATGCCGGGTAAGTTGTGTTAATTTTTGTACGAACTTAGTAAGCTTTGAGTATGCTTACCTTTGTTTCATTTTCATCCTTGTAGATTGTTAGAAATCGAGCATTCGGTTAGATCAAGTCAGAGCTCACACTATCCACCAATCAATTCTGTTGACTTTTGATAATTTTGACACAGTTATAAGTGGCATGTAAATAGGTGTCTATAAGTATATGTTGTTGTGGATTGAAACTTGAATTAGTTACTTTTGATATGAATACATGTGTAATGTATATAAGTGTTGATTTTGGTTTTGAGACTTGTCACTTTGGTCTCCAAATGTCTTTTAATGCTAAAATGTTTATAATTACTATATAGGTATATCAATGGTTGTTTGGTATCCCCTAATGGTTGAATTGAATGGCATTTTGGTATGTGGATTGTGTACGGTTCTAGATGCATGTTTAAAGTGATATAAATGTGGAATTTGCATAGGTCTTGGGTGTGAATTTGGTACTAAATTTATGTATGGTTGGTTTTGGTAATATGGCCATTTATAGGTAGCTATAACTTAGTGTTTTGATTGTTTATAGTGAACCTATGTGGTTGTAGTCTAAATGGGCATGAAATGAGATTAATTATTTGAATTGATTCATGACATGTGATGGTGCCATTAAGGCATAAAGGTTAAGTGTTAGGGATGTTTGTTTGTGGTAAGTATTGGTAGGTATTGTACATTTTAAACAAGTCACAAAATTGATAAAAGTGCATGATGATCCAATTAAGGTATTGATGTCAGTAGCTTACACCAAAAGGTGCAGTTTTTGCATCACACAGTTTGACACACGGTCGTTTGACACACGGTCGTTTGTCACACAAGGGCTAGTGACACGGTTGTGTGCTCTTTAAAAATTAAGAAGCATATGTAACAGCCCATTTTCAGTGATATCAGAACAGTGATTTTGGGACCAGAATTTTGAGGAGTAAATTATTATTTTATTATTTTAATTTCATTGGGATTAAATTATGGTCATATTAAAATTTCGTTAAGAAATTTTGAAGTTTACATAGTTAATTAAGTAAAAAGGACTAAATCGTAAAAAGTGTAGAAGTGGAGTTCTACTAGTTAAAAGGGCTAAATGAATATGAAAATGTTAGTAAATGGACTTAAAGGATAATTATACCATTCATAAGGTTAGTGGACAAATATGGACATAATTTAAGAGATTATTAAAGTTAATGACTAAGGTTAAATTGGCAATTTGATAAATTAACTTAAACTAAAAATAGGTAAAAATTTGCATCATCTTCTACAATGCTTTTCTCCACTGAAATAAGGAAAAAACTTCCATTTTAGGGCTTGAAGTTTTGGTTAGCTTAAACACTTGCATGGTATGTGATTTCAACCCCGTTTTTAATGATTTTTATGTTTTCGAATTTGTTTTAGCTTAATCTAACTAGCCCAAGGATTAGTTTGAAAAACTGTTACAGTTTGAGAGACTTTCAATGAATTTTTTGGTTAGGTTTTGATGTTAGTTGATGGATTATGAATCTTTGTTGAAAAATAAACAAGTTTTGTTAAGTGATTTTTGATGAAATTGCATTTAGGGATCTATTTGTGAAAATAGTAAAATTTCATCTTAAAATCATGAAATTTTGGTTTAAATGAGTTGGTATAGGTCCTTATGAAATTTGGCTAGCTTGAATAGAGGATGAAAATGGTTAGATTTCAAATTACGAGCTTAAGGACTAAATTGTGAAAAGTTAAATATTAGGGGAAAATTGGTAATTTTTCATAAATATGAAGTGTGGATTAAATTGAATACTAGAAGTATTAAATTGATTGAAAATTTCCATTTAGATCAAGATAAACCACATACAGACCTAGATCGAGGAAAAGTAAAAGCTTCGAATTAGTTCGACCTAACTTCCATACCCTAGTCATCGATGTAAGTTCGTATGAATGATTATTGTATTAATGTTATTTGAATTGAATTTTTACTATGTTATTTTAATACAAATGGATTGATATATAAATGTATCAATGTTAAGATGAATTGACGAATATTGAGTCCCGATTGAACCTTAAGAATTCTTAGGATACAAATGACATGTCATTAGGGATTTCATGTTTTAGGTACTGATCTTGAATGTCCTACTGATGGCTGAGGTCATGCATTTGTTGCAGATTCTCCACAACTCACGTGTGTAGCATCATGTAACTTACGTTCCGACCCACAGCTCGTGTGAGCAGACCCATTTCATAGCTCGTGTGAGCAATGATGTAAAGAAAAGGTTACAGTTATATGTAAAGGAAAGGATACTTTCCCGAGTATTTGATGTAATTCTAGATGGTTCAACGAGCAAGAAAAGGAAAAAGGAAACAGTAAGTATGTAAATACAATGAATCATGACATTATAGAACATTGAAGGTGCAAAATGTTATGTTTATACATGATGAACTATATATCCTATGGATGATATCATATATATATATGAACAAGTGTACTAACTTGTGAATTTGATGATGTTGTATAGGCTTATGCCAAGCTTAAGGTTATGGTTGATTTTATGCTTATGCTTTATATTATGCAAATGAAATGGTAAGTTTAGTTTGGTTTATACGAGCTTACTAAGCATTCAATGCTTATGTAGTTGTTTTTCTTTTGTTTTATAGATTATCGGAAGCTCAATTGGTTTGGAAGCTCGTCGGATATCTATCATACTATCCAGAAGTCTTTTCGGTAGTTTTTGAGCATTTTGGCTAAGGTTTATAATGGCATGTATAGGATGAGATGTAATGGTATTTTGATGAATGTTTTGTTGGTGTTTTGGCATGCATAAGTTTTGAAAGTTATCTTGGTTTGGTACCATTTGATACCTTGTCAAATTGTGTCATTTTAGTTACCTTACTATGCATGTTTGTATGGATTTTTATGGTATGTTTAGAATGGTATGATAATGGTCAAATTCGTGGCATGTTTTGGGTAGTATTGAACTAGGATATGATGCTTGAAATGTTGTAATACTGACATGTTTAGGTAGGTGTCGTTTGTATGCATTTGAGGTGCATTTGAATGGAATATTGGTTAGTTGAATTAGGATCTTGAAATGGTATTTTGAAGTGTGTTTTGGTGATGTTTAGGTATTTTAAAGTGTGTTTAAATGGGTTGAAAGGTCATGCATGAAATGGTTTTGGAAATGGCTTGATTTTAGGTAGATTTGGGTCTACACGGCTTGAAACACGGGCGTGTGACTTAGTGTGTCATCTGATGATTTCTTTAAGGTGAAAGTCAGTGAGTTACACGGCCTGACATATGGACGTATGGGGCAACTCAGAGAGTTACACGGCTTGGCACACAAGCGTATGACATGGTCGACTGACCCTACTCAAAGAGTTACATGGGTGAGGACATGGGCTGGGACACGGCTATGTGTCCTTAGTTTGAAAGTTACACGGCCGATTTTTCAAATTTTGCATCTTTTTTCCTAAACTTTCCAAATTTTTTTAAATTGGTCTCGAATTGTTTCTAAGTTATTTTTAAGGTCTCGAGGGCTCGATTTAGGGGCAATATACATGTGTATGAATGATTTATGGTGTGACTAAATTATTGAATGATATTATGTTCAAATGTTTTCGATTATATAGTAATACTCTGCAACACTAATCCAGCGACGGAGACGGGTTAGGGGTGTTATAGCATACATACCACACGATTCTCGATTGTCATACGGGCTGGATACGTGTCCTTGTGAGCACTACTGATTTGGTCATATAACTTTCACATGGTTTCATTTTGTTACACGACCGTGTGATTTTGTTAAATTTTTGCATTTCGGTCCACATGGCTACAGTGAGATACACGGCCTGGATACACAACCGTGCAACTCCTTTTCACACGGTCACAACTTATTACATGGTCGTGTGACCACTGTTTGCAGAATTTTTATACTTTTTGTTAAGTTTTCAATTAAGTCATTATTTGTTCTCGGGTTGTTTAAGAGCTTTCATAAGCTTGATTGAGACTCAGGATATTTTGTAAATCATATTATGCATAGATTGTGAATTGTTTTTAGTGATTAATTAAATGTTTAAAGTTGGAAATGTATGCGATTTGCTCCGTTAACTATTTTAGCATCCTATAGCTTGGGTCTGGCAATCGGACCGAGTAAGGGGTGTTATAGAAGCAGATGAGTCCCAGAAGATAGAGATATAGATGTGGCTGACTGGACTGATAGTACATCGAACTGGACCCAAGAAGAATAGATCCTGAATCTATTTATGGATTTTTTTCACTTGTGACGTTCATAGTTTGACATACCTAAATCTTAAGTGGATGACAGACTATGTATGCGTGACTCGTACATTTTGATGTAAGTAAAAGCCTGATTTTGAATAAATAAGGAACCGAAAGTTGATGCGTTCAGTGTACGACTTCTGTAATATGTAGTGTCATCTACAATAGTGGAATTCATAGCCTAAGACATGGATAAATGACATCTTCTTACTAACATTACATGGTTGATGAAAAGTAAACGTGATCATGGGTCATTCGTTTTTGTGATGAATGACTTGATTACTATTTGATAGTAATTGATTTTCATGAAGGAATATGTAATGGTTACTATGAGATAAAATAAGATCATATTGGGAGAATGAATATTATCCCAAAGGAGATTTAGGATATCCTATGATGGTAACACACTCATGACAAGGTCATTGGACGAGCACTAATCAAATTGCTTTCATTATGTTATGTTGTTGGGGAGAGCTCAGTCATGATACTATAGTGGAATGACAAAATGAGTTTATAATTAATAGGTGAAAATCTGAAACTTAATTAAAAATCATTTGAGTCTCAATTGCATATGTCCAATCGATCCCTTTGCTAGTTCGTTAAAACCAAAAATGAATTGCATGTTGAATCAAAATGAACAGAATGAATAGAAATGGAGAAATGGAAAACATTTAGAAATGGTTATGATTTTCTCCGAAATGGAGAAATAAAATCATGCGAAAATGAATGTGGTTTTCTCGAAATGGAAATGAGAAATGAGAAATGATTCATTTGCAAATGAATATGGATGACTTAGAAATGATCAGAAGAATGAGTTTATTTATTTGAGTTATTTTAAATCTCAAAAATGAAAATAAACCATCCGATCTTAGTGAACAATTTGAATGGTGAAATATTAAATATATTTTCTTGAAAATTTTACCAAGGGTAAGATTTTCATAATTTTACCAAAGGTAAAATTGGGATGACAAAATTATTTAATTGAATATAAATATTGGATTTTTTTTGGCGGGGGGGGGGGAGGGGAATAGAAAAACAAAATCGGGTTGGATCAAATTACAAAGTATTGGGTCGAAAAGTTCAGGAAGTACTCATAATTGGACCCGATGTCAGAGAAGCCTAAAATCCCCTAATGGAATATGAAGGTGCGGCAACCCTAGTAGAAATACTAGAGGATGCTGTCCACCCTGCTGTCCACCCTACTCCTACTTTAAGTGGAAAGTTGTTTTTCTAGTTGAAATAGACTCCCACAATTCAACTAGGGTTCTATTTTATCTTCCTATAAATAGATGACATCAGTAGAGCTATTTTCACAACTTTAAGATATTGTTACTCTGTCGAAAAATAAAGAGAATTTATTCTCAACTATTAAATATATTTTTCCAGAATAACAATTCTACTGATTTCTATTTGAGAAGAGGAATTTTCTTTCCACATAAAAGAGAATAATTTCTAATTCTGTGTTTTGATTCAATTGGTTCGAGCCCACATTTGAAGCAGTTCATGGTGCAAGAATAGCGGAGAATATCATTTGGTTGAAAGTCGAGAACAACAAGGACTTATCTATCAGAAACACAAGTATGATTCCGATCTAGGGTTTATTGCTATAGATATTACAAACCGGGTCGATTTTAAAAATTTTAGTTTTCTGGTGTGTTAGAAAACTGTTTTCAAATTGGATTTATTCCAACAATTTATAGATAACCTCTTTGTTCAAGAACTTGCAAATCACTGACCGTGTCACATTGGCGTATGATGTTCCTTCAACCTACTAAGTGAAATAGTCAATCACTACAAAGATGAATTAATGCCTATTAAAAACTTTTGGCGAGATAGAACCAATGACATACATGCCCCACATTGAGAATAATCATAGTGGAGCCAAGACATGAAGATTGGTCGGAGGAGCACTAATGTTGCCTACATAAATATATAACATAATCCCCCCTTCTTGACCCCAAAAAAGGGTTTCTGGCTTCGCCCTTGTTTTCAATGTTATTTTGTTTTTGTAACAACACAAGGTTAAAATATGTCATCAGTCATTGTACTTTTCACAAATTTAGAATTTAATCCTTATACTTTTATTTCAAGAATTTAGTCCTATCTACTTTTAGTTTTTAAAATTCAGGGCAAATTGTTAATAGCATTAAATTTTTTTCATTAAATTTCTTGGTTTGACATTTTGAAATAAAAATAAAATTCACTTGGTAGCCATTTAACTAAAAAAATGTCCCTAAAAGAATAACGTTGTAATGAATATGAATTTACCAAAATAAATTTAATAATGTTAACAATTGGACCTAAATTTTAAAATTTAAAAAGTAGAGAGATTGAATTCATAGAGATAAAAGAACATGGACTAAATTCTAAATTTACAAAGAGTACAATGATTTATGGCATATTTTAAACTACATAACTACCAAGTGAATTGTTTTTGTCAAATTCTACTATTAGACCTTGTACTTTAGGCAAGTTGTGGATTTAATACTTTAATTTGGTTATTTACATTCCCTATACTTTTAGGATTTTAAAATTTTATTCCTAACCAAATGGTAACTATTAAATTTATTAATTTTTTTTTTCAAAATTTGATGCTTCAAGCATATTATCGCATTTGTAATGTCATGTTAGCTTGTAATCATCTCACATTACTCACAAAAAACTAGTTAATAGATTAATGATTGTCGTTTACATTAAAGTTCTAATAATTCATTTTTCAGTGGTGTCAAAAACGATATTTTCAAAACCCCATTTTTAGATGATCAAGTCTGTAAATATTATTAATTAATATTTTTGAGTCTATTATATTGTTATATTAATTTTTGATCCAATAATTTTATTGAACAGCTAGTAATTAAGGTACAATGACTAAATCATAAAAATTAATCGCTATAAATTTTTTATTAATTAAATCTGCTAAATAGTATAATAGTAAGAGTCAAAGCAACAATTTAGCCACTTTTCATTACTGGTGGACGGTTAGTGGCTTTATTTAAACAATTTTCATGAGTTAATTTATGTCTTTAAAGATTAAAATAATAAAACATATGTTATAATTTAAGTTAAAAAGAAAAACAAAAGAAAAAGAAGCCACCATCTTTATTTTGCTTCTTCTTCAACCGTCCATGGAAGAAAAGAATTAGGGTTTTGCCGTTCAAGCTTCCATTTTCGATTGGTAAATCGAGTCTATTTCTTGTAGTTTTTATATTTTTGAAATCTTGGGAGGTTGATATAGCTAATCCGAGGATTAGATCGCAAAACTATTAAACCTTTGAAATGTTTTCATTGATTATTTTTAAAGCTTTTGCTGTTATATGGTTTGATTGTAAGCTTAAATGTGATTAGAGGTGTGCATGGGCCGGGCCGGGTTTGAGTCGGGTCTAATTAAAAATTTAAGTCCGGGCCTGGCCCGGCCTAAAAAATGGGCCTAAAATTTTGCCCAAGCCCTACCCGAATAAAAATGTTAAAATTCGGGCCCGACCCGGCCCGCCTATATTAATTTTTATATTATTTTTTATATAATTTTAAAATATATATAAACTATCAAAAATACTAAAAACATCAAAATAAATATTTCTCAACATATTGAAAATAAATTTTAAAAAATATGTATACTTAAATAACACTAAAATAGATGCAACTTAACAAGCAAATGCTTCTAAAATAATAACAAAATTAACAAATGTGTTTAAAATAATAATAAAAATTAACAATAAAATAAATTTTATACAATATTTAAACAATAACAACAAAATAGTAGCAATATAATAGTAAAATAGTAGCAAAATAGGGAGAAAACAATAAGAAAATAATATTTAAAAAATAGATTTTTTGTCATGTAGTGAATTCGGGCGGGTCGGGCCGGGCTCGGGCCAAAAATGCCTTACCCGAGGCCCGGCCCATTTTTTAAACTGACCTAATTTTTTTGTCCAAGCTCATTTTTCAGGCCTATATTTTTGTCCAAACCCTCCCAATTTTCAGGCGGGCCTTCAGACCGGGCCGTGTGGCCCGGCCCATGCACACCTCTAGATGTGATATAATACTAATTTGTAAAGTGTAATTCTCTAGTTATGAGTATAGAGACTAAGATTTAATTATTTAAATTTGATATGAAATTTTTGTAATTATTGATTCTAGAGGGTTATAGAAGGATGAAATTGAAAATGGATTGAAAAACGGATCTTTAATGTGAAAGTTATGGTAGTTCTGATTTTAGGAAATAAATTGAATAAAATGTGAAACTTTAGGAAAATTGTGCAAAGTGAAATTTAAAATGTCATATGTATAGAATAAGGTATTATAAGGTAATTGAAACTGATAAATTGAAATGAATTACTATATAAATCAATATTTGAATCAACCAGTAGATAATCGAGAAAAAGAGAAAATTACTATTAGCCCCTGACATTTTGTTTACCATGATTTTTGCCAGGTAAGTTCATATAGCATCATTACATTTGATTATTATAGATAATTGAATTATAAAGTTTACATGTGAATATATAATTTGAGTTGTATATATATTAGTACAAAAGGGTAATATTCAGACTGATTTGTAAAGAAAGCTGCCCCTGATTGCACTCCGATGCCATTAATTGCACTTTAGTGCCCTTATTTGTTTTACCAGTGCTCCTCAGGATAAATGAATAGTAATAGAGAAATGATTTCAATATGGAATAATATGTACATGTCTATGGTTGAATTTGTAATAACCTTGGTATACTTTTAAGGTATTAAGTTACTCTAGAGTTACATGTAAATGAATTGTATAAGAAGTGAACATGTAATCTTATCTCGTAGAATTGTATTGTCATGATTAGGTTTAGATTGACAAGTTATTTAGATATTATTTATAAATTTGTAAATAAGGTAAGTTAACATTCTATGCTTATGAACTTGTTAAGAATTTTAAATACTTACTATGTTGTTGTTTTCTTGTCATGTAGTTATCTTTTGTAGAATGTGAAAATTGGACCAACTCGGAACTCACACTATTCAATCTTCGATTCAATAGTCTTTTGTTCATTCTAGACTTAGTTATGAAATCCTCCTCCTCGAAATGTCAAAAGAAAGTATGTGACATCCCGACATTAGATGGTTCGAGATTTTGACATGACTCACTATCTTGACAACACCACGACGTGGGAATGGTTCATCATGATGTGGAGTTTAAACTTTTAAAATTTTGCAATTTGGTCCTAAGTCATGCCCGGGTCACTAATAGAGCTTTCGTAAGCTTGATTTGGTCTCGATTTCTATTTGAAAGTTATCATATGATTACAATTGAGATAGGAGCGAATGTTGCATGCTTTAATTTTAAAGTTTTTAGTTTCGATTACTTTGGTAACATTTCGTAACTTTGGTCCAACGATTGAAATGGGTAAAGGGTGTTACAAAATTAAAAATTTGAAATTAAAAAAAATAGCAACTAAGGAGAACATGGACTAAATCTCTAACTTTATGCATAATACAAGACTAATAGTAGAATTTAACTGTTGCCATCTGGTCAAGACTAAATTTTCAAAAATTGAAAAGTACAAGGACTAAAATTAACCAACTTGAAAAGTATGTAGACTAAAATTGATCAAAGAAAAGTACAAGTACTAAATCAATAACTTACAAAAAGTACAATGTCTAATAGAAAATTTTAATTTTAAAATGTCACACCAATATTTTTTTAAAAAAATAACGATGATAACAACTAGATCTGAATTTTTAAATTTGAAAAATAGAATGACTAAATTCTTGAAATCAAAATAGAAATACTAAATTTTAAATATACAAAGTGTATATGGCTTACAATACATTTTAACTTTCAAATTTTTACTCTATGTAAATCCATTGGAAAATAAAAAATACGCATGTCGAATGAAATGGTTGTTGCTATCTGCTCCACTAACGAATCATTGGTTTAACTGAATAACTAAATAAAATAGATAGACCTTTCTCTTCGTCTCAGGTCGATGGATCTTCTCAACTGGAGGATCCCCTATATGGATAATATATGGATAATACACACTCTAGTTGACCGAGCCTAATTCTATTCTAATTGTTTTGTTCCGAAGCAAAGATATCCACGGGGCGGTTCGCCCTATTCAGATATTCACGACCGAGAAATACTGGATTCTCTTTCGGATAGGTCCTGAAGGGAGAAGGAAAGCTGGAATGCCACCAGGCGCCTAACTTTACTCTATCATGATTTAGAAGGTAAATAAATATAAGGGTTAATGTGCTATCCCCCCCCCCCCAAGTTGCACCCAATTATCACTTTGGTATCCAAATAATATTTTGTATCAACTTGGTATTTGAAATTTTCAATCCCTTAACACATTAAAAAAAAAGTGATTTTAAAGCTTTTCATAGTTGTTCTTATTTTAAAAAAAGTTTTTTCAAATTTTTTTTTGACAATTTTTGTATTTTCGCTAATGTGTTTTTTAAAAAGAAATATATATTTTTAAATTTCTAAAAAAGTTATATAACTTCCCATATATTTTTCATTTGTTAAGTTTTTTTTATTTCTTTAAATTTTTTTATTTTCTCTTTATTGTGTTTAATGTGTTTTTAAAAATAAAAATAAATATTTTTAAAATTTCTGGGATTTTATATAATTCTGTGTATTATTGTGATTTTTTTAAAAAAAATAGAATTCTTCTGAACTTTCTGCTATTTTTTCCGTATTTCTTTTTTAAAAAAATATTTTAAGAAAATAAAGTTTTTTAATGTCATTAACTGCTGGGGAAAACTGATAACGAAATGAAAATTTCAAGCAGTAAACTGATAAAAAAAAGTTGTTTAAGTGTCAAAGTGATAATTGGGTGCAATTTTAGGGTAATTAGTACATTAACCATAAATATAATAATATGAAATATTTCTTATGTGGCTAAATAAATTATTAAAGAAATCCTGTTCAGTCCATGCTTTAGCCAACGGCTAGTACCCAAAACGGTAACCACAACGGTCGAAAATTTCAAAAAAAAATTTTATCCCAAAACCTCTCTCTAAATCGGTTCTATTCTTTTCCTGGCACTCGCTTCGCTTCTCTCAGAAACTCCCCTCTTATCTTTCATCATCTTCGATATCAAATTTCATAAATACTAAAAGGAAATCAGAAAAAGAAAGTGGGTTTTCGAAGATGTTGCAAGATGTGTGGAACGCTCCTCCTGGATTCAGGCCTTCTAAATCGGCCCCCACTTCTCCGGCAAAGCCCCTCGGGGTTCTGAGAACTCGCTCCGAGTCCTTCCATGCCATCCACAAAGTCCCAGTCGGTGACACTCCTTATGTTAGAGCCAAGAACGTTCAAGTAAGTTTCTGGGTGTCTTCCAGTTGATTGTACAAGAGTTGAAATCTTCTTTATTAATTTTACTTTTGTTTTCAGTTGGTAGAAAAAGATCCGGAGAGGGCGATTCCTTTGTTTTGGGCAGCCATAAATGCAGGGGATAGAGTTGATAGTGCTTTGAAAGACATGGCCATTGTAATGAAGCAGCAAAATAGAGCAGAGGAAGCCATTGAAGCTATCAAGTCTCTCCGTAGTAGATGCTCAGATCAAGCGCAGGAGTCTCTTGATAACATTCTATTGGATCTCTACAAGGTCTTGTTACACCAATGTAAACATTAAATATTATATAAACTTGTATTGGTCTTTAACAGATGATGGTTATTATAATTCTACAGAGATGTGGAAGGTTGGATGACCAAATAGCATTGTTGAAGCACAAATTGTATTTGATTCAACAAGGACTGGCTTTCAATGGAAAGCGCACCAAGACAGCCCGATCTCAAGGAAAGAAATTTCAGGTCTCTGTCGAGCAAGAAGCCACACGGTTGCTGGTAAGCCTTCAATCTTTTCATCTTTGCTGGTAAACCTTAAAACGGATACATGAATTTAAGAAACTTTCCGTTTTCAGGGAAACTTGGGCTGGGCATTGATGCAGCAAAACAACTATATCGAAGCAGAAGATGCTTATCGGCGGGCACTTTCGATTGCTGCCGATAATAACAAGATGTGTAACCGGGGTATTTGTTTGATGAAGCAAGGTAGAATTGGGGAGGCTAAAGAAACCTTGCGAAGAGTGAAACCAGCAGTGGCTGATGGACCAAGAGGGGTAGATTCCCATCTTAAGGCCTATGAGAGGGCACAGCAGATGCTCCAGGATCTTGAGTCGGAGATGATGAATAAAGGAGGAGGGGATCGGGTCGAACAAAGCCGGCTCTTTGACGCCTTCCTTGGTTCTTCATCAATTTGGCAACCTCAGCCTTGCAAGGACCCCATCAGCTTGCCAAAATCAAATGCAGTTATACCCCAAGATGATTTTGCTGATGAGAACATCAATTCGAATGTAATGGTAAGCCAAGTGGTGATCCCTCAACCAAAACCAGTTGCTCTTCCTTTCGGAAATTCTCTAAATATCGATGCACCGCCCTTCTACTCGTCAAAGTTGGTGAAGGAGGTGAAAGCTCCAGTTGTGAATCAATTGCATGAGACCCTTAAAAGAACACGGTCAGGAAACTCAGCTAACTCTATGAGAGTGAATGAAATGGGTGGAGACTGCACAAAGCTTTTATCTGCAGAACCGGAAAAACCGGAGATTAAGACTAGAAGAAGGCTCTCTCTTTCAACTGAAGAGAAAGGAGACAAATTGGTTGATTTATTACCAGATAGCCAAGACTTTGAAGAGGCTATCATTGCAGCAGCAGTTCTAGGCCCAGCAAATGAAGCAGTGACTCAAAGGATGTTTCCAAAGAAAACTGATAAGAGGCTTAAGGTCTTCCAAGATATTACTCTTTCTTTGAGTCCTAGAGCCTGAAGTTGATTAACTAATTTAGTTTCGTAAGTAACTTAATATTCTAAGGGTGGAGATGAACTTGTTCTCCTTACCTACTTGACTCCTATACCTGAAAAGGAAGGGTAGCAGTTCTTAAGGTTGTAGCCTTAAGTATTATTTACATTTTATTTATGTATGCCTCTCAAATAAGGCGCATCCACACCCATCAAGATAATAAAAAACACTTTCGTTTAGATTTTGCATTGCATTTGCCCAAATCTTTTGATAAAGAGATATTCAGATTACTTGTTCTCCTTACCTACTTGACTCCTATTCCTGAAAAAGAAAGGGTAGCAGTTCTTAAGGTTGTAGCCTTAAGTATTATTTACATTTTATTTATGTATGCCTCTCAAATAAGGCGCATCCACACCCATCAAGATAATAAAAAACACTTTCGTTTAGATTTTGCATTGCATTTGCCCAAATCTTTTGATAAAGAGATATTCAGATTACTTTATCAGTTTTTCATTGCATTCTACTAATTGACAGAAGAAGTATTTCTATTTGATTTAAATAACATTCATAAAACAAAGGATAACGCAGGTAATGCTGTTTCAGTGGCAACATAAAGAACGTTACAACACAATTGATATCGTTTTTTCTGCGCAACTTTCTTTACCATAACTGAGGTTTGGAGATATAACTATGTAGTTTAAAGGTATAATTTTGCTTGTTATGCAGATTGATGTGTAATATGGAGAAGCTTGTATGAGATCCAGCAGGTTCACACGCATGGATCAGCAACTAAAAGTAGATCCCTTCTAATGAGCCAACATCTGAGATTCACAGGCAATGGCAATGGAAATTTGTTAAGACACAGTCCGAAAACACATAATGGCCCTTTCTCCATGCCTGAATAAAGGATCCAGTTTCAGAAAAGCAAACAACGGTGATCAAATCTATGCCTCAATTTTCATTAACCAAGCACATTCAAATACATTTTCTGCTAAAAGTTCTGGGTGTCAGTGCCAAAGCTTAAAAGAGCTTGATGATTGAAAAAGTCATATATTTGAGTTTCTAACAGGTTGCCAATATAAGAATGGGTTTGTCTAATCTAATAAACAATAAGATGTTGCCTTCTATCACTCTAGTGCATTGGATGAAGCAACGCACTTGCAGTGCAACCAAGTCAAGCGCTTATCTCCTTTGAGAGACAAAAACATTTCTCTAGCATTTGGATTGTTGAATAGCTCCAGAGCAGCAAAGTAGACTCGCTCTTCTAAAATGTTGCCTTCTATCACTCTAGTGCATTGGATGGAGCAACGCACTTGCAGTGCAACCAAGTCAAGCGCTTATCTCCTTTGAGAGACAAGAATACAAGAATATTTCTCTAGCATTAGGATTGTTGAATAACTCCAGAGCAGCAAAGTAGACTCGCTCTTCAAGGCCTTCAATCTCATCCAATTCTTTTATACAACGAAGTATACTATATCTGGCATTACGTTGTGTTACAGCGGCTGTTCTCAGCTTCGAAGTTGCTGCCATCTCCAATATTGCAGCAGCAATAGCATCATCAATTCCCCTGCGTCCCCTTTTGTGACTACTAATCAAAACAGAAGCAGAAGGTTGAACTGCATCTGGATCATCTGCTACATCCTCTACTTCCTCAGACGAGGACGAGGACTCTTCTTGAATTCTGCTCAATGGTTCCAAAGAAGGAAGTGAGGAAGGAACTTGTCCACCAAGTTCAGCAGAGTAGTCATGCTTCCAATTGGTCATTGGCTCTGAGAAAATAGTACAAAGCTGTTTGTAAATTGAGCAGCCGCTGGCTTTTATGGTTTCAGCATCTGGATGACCCTGTCAATGAAGAACATGTATGACCTGGGGTTCAAGGGATTGAAGGAGATTTCATTCACACAAAACAAGCATTGATAGAGTATATCCTACCTTGGTAAAATCAAACCAGGCTTCATCTGTACCTATTATAACCCCAGTAGATTCATTCCAACTGAACTCGCTTCGATCAAGAAGTGATTTAACGAGAACATACTGCCTCCTCAAAACCCCATATCGGTTCTTTAATTGCTCCTTGTCCCATTTCAAACTAGTTTTCTCATAGAACTCATCACACATGGACTTCCAAGCTCTCTTGTTGAAAGAATTGTTGTGCCTGTTCCCTCCGTGAACCTGTTCAACCAACAGGTCAGCAAGTGTCTTAGTGAGGAACGTCGTCCATCGAACTCTCGGATGCTGTTCCTGCTGTTGAGATGGTTGCTGTTGTCTCCTTGAGCGAGTAACCCGGCTTGCCATCTACAAAATCTACAACCAAAACCCTACAATCAACCATACACAAAACATTCTCTAAAATTAAAGCAATTAAGAAACTATAAAACAGAATTTCTAGTGACCTCATAGTAAAACAAGAAATGCTGGTAGCCAAAAGCGAGTCAAAGTCACAAAATGCTTTAAAATCAAGAAAATTCAAACCAAAAAAAAAACGCAGGGAGAGATGTATTAAATTGGCATGGAAAAGCGATGCTAGAATCTTAAAACTAAAACCCTAACGCTGAAAATGTGAAAGAAATTTGACGTGGAATCTATCATAGTCATAGAATAGAGAGTACTGTAGGGGACCTACTAACGACCGAGGAAATTCCGAGTAGAAATGATGAAATATGAGAGAGATTATGGAGGAACCCTTCTTCTTGAAATGGTTATCAAGTAAAGTAATCGTCCATGCTTCTGGGACTAATTTTTCTTTACCCTGCCCTTTTGTATGTGTGACTGTGGGGGTTTTACGACCCAGTCCAAAATAGCCCTGGGTACTTGTAGTACTGCTCCTTATTGGGATGTACACTTCGTTTTTGTTTGACCATTGCATCCTCGTACTGGTAGAAGCACTGTCAGTCAAGCAACACTGTTCATTTTGGCCTCCATTTTCATCTTGTCTTGAATTCTTGGCGATCATATAGAAATAGAAGGCTACATTTGAAACCCAAACATATATACCCAAAGTACTTGGCCAAAAGAAATCAAAAGTTTGTCCAACCGCCACAATATGTTACCGAAAACCGCATTCTTCTTGTCACATTTATTACAGATGTTGCCACCAATTATTTATAGGATAGTAAATCTCATCCTAAGTAGATCTAGTCACATCTCATCGTATTTTCACGGGGCTTCATTACTCCACTATGGAGTAGAACAACTATTCAATGGAGCGAAGAGGGAAATTTGTAACACGAATGCATGTGGATGAAAAAATAAAGTGATAAAAGAATAATGTTTTTATGATAATTAAATTCTAAGATACTTAAGTATATTATTCAATTTTATCTAATCTAGGTTAATAAAATAAAATTTAATTACTACTAAAATTAAACTAAGCAAGTTCTTCAATTAGTTTTAGAGACTTAGAACTCTTATTTCATCTAATCGAATTAATCAATTATCTCTCATCCAATTCTTCAATCTACGTAATTACTAATCAATGATTCAATTGCATTAACAATACCCTTCTAGTACCTATCTTACTTAATCCCCTTCCCCACAAGTTGGGTGAAGTCACTAAAAACAAATCTATTAGGTTAATAATGGCATCATGTATATTCCTATCGTAGCCACAAATTAATTCGTTTTTCATCACTACTAAAGTTAATCCTAATCTATTAATTCTAGATCTCAACTCTAACTTTCTCTTCCAAGACAAGTCAAGGTAATCAAATTAATACAATTTGGTGAATAGACAAATAGATTAAATAAGCACAAGACTAAATAAATAATTAACAAGGATTAAAACAACTGAAAAGAAAATAAATTGATTAACTAAGAAATAAGATTCATCATTGTTCTAGAAAAAAAAGAGTTTAGTTTATATTGAATTAAAAAAACAACACTAAAGTAAAAAACATCATCATTAAAAGAAGACAAGTCTTTTCTCCCTAGTTCAATAATAAAACCATCTTCAAAACCTCATTCTAAACCTTTCATGTTTCTCTTAATGGCTCTCGAAATTATGGTGTGAACCACCTTCAACCACCAAGCCTAAATCTTGTATCAACAATTGGTTCCATTTGTTGGAAGAAAACAAAAACTATGTCTCTACCCAATAAAGCTCCATGCTTTCAAAACCCCTAATTTTATTTTATTTTTTAAAAAACATTCAACTACAACATCATTAAGCTGCCTCCTCAACACCAATCGACCAACGTGAACTACCAAGTCAGGCCCCAACAAAATCATTATAAACAATGTGATTATGACCACAATCACCTATGTTATTCATATCATCCTTACCACATACAACTAAAATTGTAACACCCCTCATCCAGCCCGGTCGTTGGAGCCGAGTTGTGGGATGCTACTAATATTACCGATAAAATTCACATTTAAATCTCAACATTTATTCATTTAATCAACAATTCTAATCATAATTGCATGCACATCACAACATACAAGCAAAATCAAAACTCAATCGAGCTTAGGAAAGCACTAAAGTTGACTCGAGCATGAATAAGGATCAAACTATAAAATTTTCAAAGTTTTTAGAAAGGTACCGATACTGAAGGAAAAAGTACTGATACTTTTATGATAGGTATCGATACTATAAAAATTTATTGATACCATTTTGGCATTCTACTAATTTCAAATTTTGAAAACGAGTTAATTTTACCGATACCAAATTGACATTCTGTCGATTTAAAATATTATTTATTTGGTAAAGTGCCCATACTTCAGTTTACGGTATCAATTCTTTTTGCCAGAAAGTTAAAAATCTCAAGTTTTGGTACCATTTTCATGCTCAAACTAAAACCAATTCAAAAATAGACTTAAGCACACATATAACCTACACAAAACACTATTCAAACATACACCAACATTCCATATTAAAGACATTGATTTTTAACAACCAATATGCCACAAATTTGGCACCTTCACATACAAACATACCCATAGTATATGGCTCAAATGGTCCTTAAAATGCAACTTCCATAAACTATACACAACTTCAATACATTCTCAATCATCTTTTGTTCGATCATGCAATTTTCCATTACTCTCACAATGCATACCATTCACATTCATCCATTACTTTACCATTCCATCACCAACCTTAGCATTCGTGTACTTCAACCATAAACTAGCACATAGCTGACATGCATATTTATGTACACAACATGTAACCATTCAAAATTAAGCATCATTTATGATTCAAACTTATAAGCATTCAAAGTAAACACATATGTAAAACATCTCCTATACACATGCCACATAACCGGGGTCCAAAATGATAAAAAAGACTACTGAATCAAAATCTTAATAGTGTGATCTCCAAAGTGATTCGATCACCTTGTTCCACAAAAGATAACTTCAAGCAGAGAAAACACAACAAAGTAAGAATTACGTATGCTTATTAAGTTCATAGGAGCTAAAACAGTAAACACACCTCAATTCAAAACTAACATAATGAATTAGCTAACTATATGACTTTCCTATCATCACATTTCACATCAATAAGGTGAGTTCATCAATTACAATTTTACAACATTTTAATACGTACAATACATTCCCATTCAGTGTCATTCTATCAGAATTGCGAAACATATATGTCATTTCATCATTCCAAACATATTGTCACACCTGATTTTCGTTAAAGTCCCTAATTTAGGAAAGGTGGAGAGTTAATTGAATAAAATAGCAAGTTGGCAGGCTCTAATGGAAAACCTAGAAAATTTTGTGGCTGATTGGTAATTAGTCGAAATCTAATTCTGGTTCAATTAAGTTGGACCGATTGGTTCCTTAGTGTGAGACGGAATGAGTAGTGATGGACGGTTATTTTGGGCTATGGAGATCGTGCAAATTAGAGGTATATATATGCGTGCGAGGAAGGATTTTTTTGCAAAAAGACTTTTACTTAATTATGTTTATAATCTTCTTCTTATCAGCATTGTCTTCTTCGGTTGCTCCGAAATGAGAAAGTTAAGGGAAGCTCTACATGGGGCAGTAAATGTGAGACTCAAGTTTGGAAAGTAAAGAATCCAGTAAGTGACTGCCTCTTGACGTACTATTGTCTAGAGTGTGAATATTACAACCAAATATTGTTAGGCGGTTTCCGCAAGTATACGGGTCAAGTTGTAATATAGTTTATACAATGAAGTATGAAAGTAATCTGAGAATCGTATCCATGGGAGGCGAAACTTAACTAATTCTAACTTCGATGTTAATAGATCTAATTAGTAATTTAACTAAATTTCTAAGGCGATGAAAAATCATACTTTATAAAAATAATTAAGATGCACAAAAATGAAGACAAAAAATTAATTTGTAGACTTAATCAATTTTAAGGATGGAAGATTAACTCACTTCGATGGTCATAACTAACTCCTATTTCGAGTTCTATCCAATTAACTAGTCATTAACCTAGCAGGATCTCTTGATCTTCGACTGAACTAATTAGTCAATAAGAACTACTTATCTCTCAACCTCACAGTCTAGACCGGATTGGGGTAAAGTGTTCACGGATTTTGGGTTCATTCCCACCTAGATGACTTCCTAGGGTTGTCAGGCCTAGGGTTTTAGGTTCTTCCTATCCCAACCAACTAATCCGCAAAGAAACCCTACGTAGAAATTAATTACTCCTACATCCACTTACTAATCTTCCATAAGAGGATTAGTTCTTTATGGATCTCATAAACACATAAACTTGATTGAAAAGATAAACATGAGTAAGAAATCAAGAATAAGGTTTAAGAAGAATTCTGATTTGTATTGATAATCGCAAAAGCAGAAATCCACAAAAAGTTGATAAATCCAAAAACTGAATTCTCCAAAGAACGAGAATAAAACTAGAACAAAATTACAAATAAAAATAACCTAAGTATAAAATAACCTAAAGAAAACTGAAAACTAAAACTAAATAAAGTTGCAAACTAAAACTTGAATAAAAGGTGATTATGAAGTGTTCAGAGATGTCTGTTTATAGATTTAGGGTTGGTCATCATCCATTGACCTAATTCGACTGACATTTTTACGTTAAAGTTTATTGTGCAGACCAAAACACCCTTGACTCATTAATTCTCCTCGTCAATGTGGTGTCACAACAACCTCTGGTCTATGTCGTCACACTGATGGCAGTTTACAGGTTTAGGCTTGATTTCAGGGTGGTGTTGCGACACCCTCTGAATGTGTCGCGACATTGAAGGCAATTTTCTTTATTGGGTGCTTTGTTCACTATGTTGCGACATTGACACTTCGTGTTGCAACATCGCAACTAGTTTCATGTTTTTATGCCTCCAAATGATATCCTGCACACTTATCGGATATGTTAGCCTTCCTTTAGGGCTCTTTTGTCCCCTAAGGTCATATAAATAGTTTGAATCACATTTTTTTTATTTACAAACTAAAAATAAAAACTAAGTAAAAATATAACGAAATTGTTTTTACATAAGCTCCTTAAGTACGAAAAATGGTTTAATCTACTACAACGAATTACAACAAATCAGTAAGCTGGTAAGCTCCTAAGTCTCTTTGTACTCGTAAATTAAAGGAAAAGAGAAGTAAAGATTTCTGAAAAGCTTTTGTATAATAATGGATTCGATGTTTTAAGGTTTGGATACCTTTGGTTTAACCAGTATATCTAGTTGTCATGCTTTGCTTCCAAGACAAAGGAGGCTCTGTCATTTGAAAAGCTAAGCTAGTGAGGACGAAGGATTTAAGGTGGGTTTATGTACTCCACTCAAGTGTTTGTTGTGTTATCGTGGTGGAATGTTCTACTTGTATTTCTGCTATTAGTTCTATTTGAATTCCATGGTTGTGTGTGATCGCGGTAAATGAGTATTGCAAGTATGTTCTCTAGATACCAAATTTGATTGTGTAATGACGTATTGATAAATGGCGTACTATATGTTTTAATGATAAGTGTAACGTTATGCATGAAATGCATGTTTATAATATGTGGAGTGCAGAGGGAGTTACTTTGGCGGGGTAGACGAATATACGAAAATTGGCATAATGGAGAAATGGGCGGAGTGTTAATGGATTCAAGAGAGTTAGATGGAACCGTAGCGATAGTTATTAACTAGTCCTTCGAGGCGACACCATGACGACAATTATCGACTGGTCCTTCAAGACAACACCTTGTAAATAGTTAGTAATTATGTATGAAAGTGGTGTTGAGGTTTTGGTAAATGGTTGTTAGCATGTTAAAATTATGGCAAGTGATCAATTGAAGACTTAAAGGTAATCATGAATGCTATATATGCTAGTTGGACAATGTATGGGATTAACTTGTGGAAAAACATGGTTTACAACGCAACGGAGGTTCCTTAACGTCACAACGAGCCAAGATAATATGTTGTGTCACGACGAAGAGTTCCCGTAGTCGCAACGTCAACCCGATATTTTGTAAATTTTTCAATTTGATCCTAATCTGACTTCGAATTTTCAAAATAGCTTTCGTAAGCTCAATTGAAACCCAAAAATGATTTTATATCATATTATACACATTTGATACTTGTATTTAAACATTTTAATGTTCTCAAATTGATTATAAATGATTGTAGTGGCTCCGACAACAAATGTAGCATCTTGTAGCTTGAATCTGGTGATCGGGTTGGGTATATGTATATACTAAAAAATATTGATTGAAATATTTAAAATTTATATTGAACACATTTCGGTTTACGAAACTCTTTATTGTGAATGTAATATTTATAATATTTTAATATTTTCTAATATTATTGTATTTTTCATACTATGTATCTTTTCATGCGTGTGTAACTCAGAATAGTTGATTTCTTACATTTGATTTTTTGGAAAGGGTAAACTACACCACTAGTCACTCAACTATTGCTCTTTTTTCTTTTTTGGTCACCCAATTATCTTTTTTTTTTCACCCAATTATTGCCCTTTTTCCTTGTTGGTCATCTAACTATCATTTTTTTTTTTAATTTGGTCGCCCAACTAATCGAGATTATTTTTTGGGTCCATTTCCGTTAAGTCTCGTTAAATCTCTAACGAGAAGGTGATGTGATAGTAAAAAATCGGTATAATAACAAATTTAACCCTCAAATTTTACGTAGTATATCAATTTAGTCATAATTTTAAAAAATTAACCATCAAAAGTTACAAATAGTCTCAATTCGATTCTCAAATTTTACCTTCCTCTTCCGCTTGCCCCACCATCACTTCCAATATTGCCTCCACCACCACCTCCTCCTCCTCCACCTTTCTCCAAAAAAAAAAGCTTCCTTTTTCTTTCTATTTCAACGTAATTTATTGTATATATCGCACTTAACTTCTCCATCTCATTCTTCATCTCTTTGCGTAACAATGCTGCCAGAGGCACTCGCTCATGACCATGACATCTGCCTCCTCCAGATGCCATATCCTACCACCCACCCACCCACCCCTAAGGTTAATTAATTGCCCTCAAACTCAACAGCTCATTGTTTCCCACTTAATCACAATCTCAAAACTACAAGCACTTTTTTCCTATTCACTTAATTATTAAATATGAAATTCACTACCCTTTAATATGCACTTGTAGTGGTCAACTCAAACTGTTAGTGTTAGAAACAAAGACCTTTAATTTTCCAAATACTAGATTAAGTTTAGAAAGAAGATAACGGACAAGGAAATGAAAGAAGGTGATGTTACCGGCAAAGAATGTTTAGTTTAGCGTTTCATACAAATTGAGGTTTTTTTTTTTTTTGAGAAGGGTGGACGAAGGCAACGATAATAATAGTGGTGGGTGATAAAAAAAGGAAAGTGGCGATAGTTGAATAACCTATGTTATAATTTACCAATAAGATAGAAAACAAAGGATAGATCGAAAGAATTTGGAGAAACAAAGAAAGAACATGACGTGACATGATAATCGATCAAACGATCAGTTTGGTAAGCTGATAATGCCGATCCTATTTGTTTCAAAATTCAAGAAATTAATACCAAAAGATGGCAGGCAAAATGGGGCAATCTGCTTCAACTTAATTAATAATCCAAGTTACCGAAAAATAATCATAACAAGAACAAAGTCCTTACAAGTTTGATAGCCGAAATAGTAAAATAAGTATTCATTCCAGTTGAACTTGCTGACAGGACGATCATGTTGGTTTCTTCTTCAATAATTATATTTCCTATTTTATAACCAGACCCGTTATGAAAAAGGCTAAGGCTAAAAGAAAGCTTCCCAAGGCAAAATAGATAGACAGAAAGCTGCAGAAGGAAATTAAGCTAGCTTTTAAATCAAGAAAATGGAGCCAGTTCTTAGCAGGAAAGGAGGGACTGGAGAGGAAAGCTATGCCAATAACTCAAAATTACAGGTCAATTTCTTTGAATATTTTAAGGATAGCTGTTATCTGTTATTTAAATCACATATATGTACTTTAGAAGAATATCAATACACTAATGGCTAAAGGAAGCTGACTTGATTGGTTCTTGTAGTCGACTTGTCTATCCCTGTCAATGCCGGTGTTAAAGCAAGCAATGTTGAGTTTCTGCTGCACCGACTTACTGGAAACCATCACCATCGCGGACCTCGGATGTGCGTCGGGACCGAACACTTTCATTGCAGTTTCCGAGATCATAAGCATCATGTATAAAAAGTGCTGTGAACTCGGTCGATCACCACCAGAATTTCAAGTTTTTTTAATGACCTTCCCGGAAATGATTTCAACACTATTTTCCAGTCTTTGACAGCTTTTCAGGAGAAATTACAGCAAGAGAATGGACCAAAGTTCGGGCCGTTTTTCACACCGGGGGTCCCTGGCTCATTTTACGGGAGGCTTTTCCCATCCAAAACCTTGCATTTCGTGCACTCATTTTCTTCCCTTCATTGGCTTTCTCAGGTAGGTCTTCTTCTTCCTCCTTTAGAAAAATGCATCGAGGAAGCTTCCTAACAACGCTTTTTCTCATAGGTGCCCCCGGAATTGGTCGACAAAGCAAATCCAGTAATAAACAAAGGGAAGATTTTCATCTCAAGGACAAGTCCAGCAGCCGTGATAGATTCCTACGTGACTCAATTCCGAAAGGATTTCACTTTATTTCTGAAGTTACGCTCAGAAGAAATAGCTCCCAAAGGGCGCATGGTTTTGACATTAAGGGGCAGAACAACACCAGATCCCACCTCAGACCAAAGCTGTTTACTTTGGGACTACCTAGGTCAAGCATTTCAGGATTTGGTTGCAAAGGTATAAGCTTTAAGTTTTAACTTCTTTTGCAACAATCAGCATAATATGTAACCATGTCTAACAAAGAAGCAGTGCATTTTAAATGCACGGGGTGGTTGAAGAGGAAATGTTAGATGGCTACTACACCCCTTATTACGAACCTTGCCCGGAAGAGATTCAAGCCGAGGTAGAGAAAGAGGGGTCGTTCGCTGTTGATCGTTTCGAGGTGGTAGCATTACCATGGGATTATGTCAATGGAGGGATCAACTATGACAGAGCATTGACAGCTAAAGAAATGGCGAAGGCTATGAGAGCAGTCAATGAGTCTATGATTGGGAGTCACTTTGGAGCAGATATCATGGACCGTTTGTTTCATAGGTTTATGGAAATCATGGCTGCAAATACCATGGAAGTGGAGCATGTTAGATTGGTTGTTTCTTTAATCAGAAATGCTTGATTAATATGATATTGAAGTTCTCATGAATTGGTTCTTGTACTCTGATTTCTGGAGAATATATGATGTGGATCTTCAACTTCCATTTCATTGAACCAGTCTTATTACAGGGAGTATTAAGTAAGTTAAATATGCAGCTTTTGCTGTGGTGAAGCCATGGTCAACAGTGATGATGTCTTTGATTTCTGTGTTCTAGTTATAGACCCAAAAATTAGTCAACTGGTAGATTTTCATCGTAAAGAAAGACCAGGGAAATTGCTTTATGAAAATCATGATCAATTAAGTCTACCCTAAAATTCAGCAATTCATTTGATAGATTTGAATAGTAAAATTGTTCCATTAGGGGACAAGACGATTCATGAAAAATAATACTAGTATAGTTTTTAGTGTTGAAATAGTCTGCTTCAGTTAAACGAGCAAAGCAATGATGCCTTTGGCTGATTTATTCATTTAAATATTTATAATTGATTTTAATTATAATTTATTTTAATTTTAATTGTTTTATACATATAAATTAATTATATTGTTGATATATAAATGTTAACTAAAAATAAATAAATAAACAAACAAGTGATGAGATATTGGTAGATTTGCCTTGGCAAACAGAAGCTTAATTACAAAATGAGATACTAGTCACTAATTAATATAGGATTAATATTTGGTATGCTAATATTTTTTTTATAAATAATTTTAAAAAATTCTCAAAGTTTTTTTTAATATTTATTTTTTTAATATTTTATAACTTTTCTATAAAATACTTGATCTGTTTTATATCATTCGATCTTGCTTGTGGACTCCACTAACATTCTATTAAGGTATTAAGATGTATTAATCTTTTAAAGAGTTCCTTTTAAACCCTAACAAAATATTTTTCAATATTATGATTGAGAATGTCTTCAATTGAATTTTTTTATCTAATTATTCCTTTTTAAATATAGTTTTAATGATATTTACACCAAGCAATGTGAATATACATGCATATCCATGTTCAAAATGTCAAAAAATATTCATCTCTAGTAAATACACGATTCGAGTTTTATCATATGCAATTGTCATGTGCGAATCCTTAATCTCATCATGTATAGTTGTTATTATTAAATTTTATCCGATTATATTTTATTTTAATTTTTCATATATTTGTATTTTATATTAATTTGATTTTATTTTATAGTTACTCGCACTCGTATAGCACTACAATGTATAAATTTATTCACTACCAATGATGATAAGTTATTAAAAATAAATTATTTATATTAAAAACTTTCAATGATTTAAATTTTTAATTATATATGTATTATAAAAGAAAGTAAAGAAACATATATGGAAACTTTGAGTTCTAAGTTTGTTCTAAGTTAGTTCTTTTAGCTTCAAAATACTTTTTTTTTAGTTATATTTAAAATGAATCTCATTTTTAAATTTAAGTTTTAGATTTTCTTTTTGCCATTAGTAATATTTAAGTTTTAAATAATAAATAGATTTAAGCATCATTAAGAACATTTTAAAAGTTTTTGTGTGTTAGAAAAATCTACTCTCTGTAGCACGTCTTGTATGCTCTTTGTAGCACGTTCTTGTTTCTTTGTAGCACGTTCTTGTTTCTTTTTCGTCATTTGACCTTTGATTATTTTTACTTTTGTCTAAAGTTTTTCAAGGTGTTTTCCTGAGAAGGTCGGTATTGGGTATTTACTATGAGTGAGTATCTACTATGGAGAAAGAAATGGTAGGGCTGAATATTGAACATGGGGAAGAAGAAGAAACATTGCTACTATCGATTGATCCAGGGTTACAAAAATCAGCATATGAATATTGTTTGGTAGGATGTTTTCTAACAACAAGTGTTGTCCATTTTCTAGCGATGAATAATACAATAGCAAATATGTGGCATCCTTTAGGTGGTGTTTGGATCTCGGATCTGGGGGAGAGGAGATTTTTATTCAAGCTTCTCCATGAGATGGATGTTGAATGGGTGGTCGATGGGACTCCTTGGATGTTTAATAATCATTTATTGATTATTCATTGATTGGAGAACGATGAGGACCCAATGCAAGTCCCTCTAGTTTTCTCGACTTTTTGGGTTCAAGTTCACGACTTACCTCTGGATTTCTTCTCGGAGACTATGGTTAAGCAATTGCGGAATTTTATTAGACACTTTTTGGGTTACGATTCAAAGTAGTTAAAACAAGTGTTGAAGAATTATCTTAGGATCCGAGTAAAGTTAGATGTCAGAAAACCTTTGAAGAGAAGGAAGAAGATTGTGCTTACATTATCAAAATTCACTTATGTGAAATTTTGGTATGAAAAACTCACATTTTTTACTTCTTATGTAGATGCTTGGATCATAATGATAAGATTTTTCTAGTTAGATTTAATTGGGGAGGAGCTATTATGGATTTTGGATGGAATTTTTCTCTAAAAGCGCAGACGAGGAGAACCACAATAATGAATAGTGTTTGGCTTCGTAAGGAAGGGGATTGTAACACCCCTTACCCGTGTCCGATGCCGGGACAAGGTACGAGGCATTACCGAACTTAAACATACACATACATGCAAAAATTGAGCCATAAATTTCTTTTTAATTCAAAACTTTTCATACACATGCATAATGTCCCATACGCAGGCCTACGATGCCCTAAACATGCATTGAAAGTAGTCAGGGACTAAATTGAGAACCTTAGAAAGTTTTGAGAGAAGTTAGAAAATTTCTTTCCATGAAACAAGGTCACACGCCCGTGCCCTCAGGCCGTGTAACTCTCTGACAAAATTTAACCACACAGCCAAGCCACACACCCGTGTGCTAGGTCGTGTCATCCACACAGCTGAGACACACGACCATGTCTCTGCCCGTGTGGCTAGCACTTAGGCTATTTTCCAAGCCTTTTTTTACCATTAATCCCTCACATCTTTACACACATCAAAGTTATACATCATGGCATCATTTTAATGATTTAGCAAACTTCATTAAGGTGTATTCTTAGCTTTAACATGCTATCATTCACAAGTTTCACATACTCATATAATATCAAGCCTAGACACATTAATCCATATTCATTGACCTTGTCAAGTGACCTTATTTAAACATTAAGCATTCATGTTCAATCATCATCGTCTTATTTCTATATCATACAATTACTTCATAGCTATAACCATTTTGATTGGTCATCAAGCATTTATCATGCACACATGTCTTAACACCAATTGATATGTGATATTCGTGACAGGTTTTAAATATTTATAATGAATCGTTCTTGAAACTAACTATTATCACGATGATGGCAAGTGTACCTATCGAACAGTAGTATAGCTTTAGCAAGATCGGATTATCAAACCCAAAGGAACTAAAAGTACTAGTATCAACTTTCTTTTTTATTATCTAGCCTAAAAAATAAAAGGGTTTTGTTTATCTAACTAATTAATTAAACTAAGAAATCACAGAAAGAAATTTGGGGAAAATACTTTTTGGAAAACTCGATTGATTATGACAATACCTAAGGAAAAATCCACCTAGACTTCACTTGCTATTTGACTCTGAATCGGACGATTTATTCATTCAACTTGTTCCGTAGAGATCCCTAAGTTATATTATTATCTCTCTCGAGACTAACAACGTCTAACCCTAGTTTGAATAATTGAAATCTCTTTCTAATTAACGTCCTAGGATTGCATTAACTCAATCTATGGATCCCCTTATAAGGTTTCACCCTAATCCGGTAAAATCTTGTCACCCTATCTCTAGGCGCGCAACCAACTCCGCTTAATTATGACAAATTTACTCTTAGACAGGGTCTATTCCTCCTTTGAATAAGAGCTTAACTTGAATCAATATCCTGGAATATCAAAACAAGAATTAAGAACACATAATTAAGAACAAGTCAAATATTTATCATACAATTCAAATAATAATAACAAGATCCGTCTTAGGTTTCATTCCCCTTAGGTATTTAGGGGTTTTAGTTCATACTAGTGAAAGAAAACATCTCAAAAGAATAAAAATAACAAAACATAAGAAAACCCAAAACTCCTGAGGGAATTTAAAGGGAGATCTTCAGTCTTGATGGTGAATCCGGCTTTTAAGATGGATCGATCGGCTTTCCTTGAGCAATTCCTTGCTTCCCCCTCTGCGTCCCTTGTCTAAGTGCCTCCTTAGGTGTTTAAATAGGCTTTGGAATGCCTAAGAGCCCTCAAAATTGACCTTTTCTGAATTGGACTAAACTTGGGCTCGGCAGGGACACGCCCGTGTGCAATTGTTTAAGGTCGTGGTCAAGGCTGTTAAATGGGCACGGGCGTGTGATCTACCCGTGTAAATCGTGTTTTGACCTTGCCAAAGGGACACGGTCGTGTGGTCTGCCTGTGTGAGGAAGTCCGGCCGTGTTGATTTCATACGTTGGCCCATTTTCTCTGTTTTTGACCCGTTTCTCGTTCCTTTCACTCTCCTATGCTCACCTAAGTATAAAACATGAAATTAAGGCTTTAGAAGCATCGAATTCACCAATTTTAAGGAAAAATCATCCGTAAAATGTGCTAAGCATGGGATAGAAATATGTATAAATTACGGTTTATCACCAATCATGCATGTCCCACAAGCATAAAAACATCATCACATCGCAAGCAGTAGAACTTATCATGAATAACTAGGCTTACAAACCACAATCATTATAAGCCACATCTCATGGCAATATACAATGAATCAATATAAGCCAATACATTTAGCCAATCATAACAACATTTATCATAAAAACTAAGTCCCTATACATGCCACTCACTTGAAGGTGCTTAATACACCTATGTCAATACTCCAAAGGTGATGGCTTGATAGTGTGATGCTGCCTCTGACGATCTCCAACCCTGAGCTAACCTGACAGCACTAATGAAATGAAAAGGAGAGGGTAAGTTTTATAGCTTAGTAAGACCGTATGAAAATAAAAGGCAATTTATCAACTTGATTCTCAAGGTAATACAACCCTATTTACATTTTTACTTATGTTCCAGTCAAGCTATTTTTTCGAGTCATAGTTACCAAATTATTTATATCTGGAACTACAGGACTCCAAATTAAGATCTGCTAATTTTTCCTGTAACTAGACTCATATATCTTCTTACCATAAAATTTTCATAATTTTTGGTCTAGTCAATAAGTACATTTTATTCCTTAAATTTACCCATTTTTCGCTATCTGACAGTTCTAACCCCTCTTTACTAAAAATTAATTATCTCGTAATACGAGACTCAGATGATGTTCCTGTCTATTTCTCCTGAAAACAAACTCATTAAGATTTCTAGGTATATAAATAATAACCCATAAATATTTTTTTACAATTTCCAATGATTTTCTCAGTTCAAAATAAGGGATTTCGAAATCATTCTAACTCTATCTCACAACAATTTAAATATTTCATAATATGAAACTCTTTTGCTTACACCGTTTTTTCTATGTGAAACTAGAATCATTAAGCTTTAATTTCAAACTTTATTTAGCCTCTAACTCAATTTCCACAATTTTTAGTGGATTTTCAAATTCATATAACTACTGCTGTCCAACACTGTTTTGGTGCAATATAATGATAACTATCATAAGCTCAATTTTGACTAATCATGAACTCACCATTTCATGAATTCCATGTTCAAATGCACAATATAAGTTAACATGATATTGCAACAAAATTTATAATCATAATTGTAACAGTCTAGTTTTGACCCTAGTCGGAATAGTGGTTTCGGAACCACAAATCCCAGTTAGAAAAATATTTTAATATTATTTTTCGTGCCTGTTATAAGTGAATTGACATGTATGAAAGTACCGTGTGAAAATTTAACTGTTTGTATGCTTAATTTGCAAAAAATGACCTAATCGCGTAAAATGTAAAAGTTGTGCGCTAGATGTTAAAAGTGTTTATATAACTTGGCTTTATAATTGAAAGGTCCTTATGTGGTTATTATGCCATTTACATGGTTAATGGACATATATGACCTTGATATGCATGGTTTATTAATGTTATGATACAAGGGAAAATTGGTAAACTAATTATAAATGAATTATAATTAAAATAAACACATGAAATAAACCATTTCATGCTCATCTTTGACCAAAAATACAAGAAAAGAAAAGATAAAATTTTTCTTAGGGTTTGACACTTGTAATCCTTGATTAAGGTATGTGTTTTGATCGGTTTTTGATAACTTCTACGTTTTTGTAATCGTTGCTTCGAATACTATCAAACCCATGCCTCAATTTCTGATTTTGATTATGATTTTGAAATGTTCCATTGATAAAGCTATGAGCTTTGTGATGTTAGTTGGTGAATTATGAAAGCTTGATGTTGGGTTTACATGTTTTGTCTTTGAATTTTTGATGAAATTGAATATTATGGGCTAAATTGTAAAAATGTTATTTTAAGGGACTAAAATGTGAAATAAATGAAATGTATGGACTTGTATGAGAGCTAGGAGAATTCGTCCAAGTATGAGTATAAGCAAATTGTTTGTATTTTGTGATTATGTGATTTAGTGACTAAAGTGTTGAAATGTGAAAATGTGGGGGCTATTTTATAAAATACCCTAAATATGTGTATATGGATTGTTTTGAATTATTTGGTGAATAAAAGGGTTAATTTTGAATACATATAGATCAAGAAAAGAGGAATTCGGATTTAGACCGATGGAAGTCGAAGATTATAGAATAAACGATCGAGTCGACAATTTTGAGTACAAGGTAAGTTCATACTTAAAACATGATGTTAAGTATATTTTGATGGTTTGATTATATATACACTGTATATATGTTTGGTTTGGATAAATACGATGATAAATCAATAGTATTTGGCACTAAGTGTGCGATTTAAACTAGCTTCGGGTATATAAGGCACTAAGTGTGCGATACCGACTTAGCTTCGGCTAATTGAGATGGCACTAAGTGTGCGGAATCGTTCTAGCTTTGATTAACTGTTGCAGCACTAAGTGTGCGGATGTTCAAAGCATGAATAATTTACGAAAAGTCTTAAAATATTTAAACGAAAAGTGAGAATGAAAGTGAATAAGTACGAGAAGATCCAGGTATGTACGATACCTATGTGGTAGATGATACTATGTATGTAAAGCTCATTGATTTGGTATGAACATATGGATTGTGTTGGTATAGATTTGATAGATGATTTGAGAATTTGTAAGTACTTATGTATTGATGATTTTTGGTACGAGCTTACTAGGTTTTTGAAAGCTTACTTTGTGTGTGTTTGCATTGTTTTATAGATATCAAAGCTACTGCAAGCTCAGGGATCATCAAGGATCGTCACCACACTATCGAATCTCATTTTGGTACTTGTGAAAATGTATATTTTTAAAGTATGGCATGTATATGCTAGTGGTTATGGAATTACATTTTGTGATGTATATACTTAGCCAGGTGATTTGGCTAGTTGGTGTTTAAACTCATAGTTGATAATGGCTTACGGTATGTGATATTAAAATGCAATTGTGGCATGTTTTAGTTGGAAAGTTTTGGTAAGTTTAGCTTGAGATTGAATGATGTATGGAAGGAAATGTTTTGGTATGATCTTATTTTATGTTGGCATGAATTGGTAAGGTTTATAAATAGGAAAATTGTTGATATTGCTATGATATAAATGATGAATGTTTTGGCATAAAATTGGTTGAAATGGTGGTGTATATATGCTTGTTTCTTTGCTTGTAGGTTGACCCAAATTTAGGGTGGCAAATTGGCTATTCAAATGACCTATTTTTGTCCACACGGGCGTGTGTCTTAGCCGTGTGTGACACACGGCTATGTTGCATGGTCGTTTATCCCCTGGGGTACCATAAAATTATAAGTCAAACCCAAACACGGCCAAAGCACATGGGTGTGTGGCTAGTCGTGTGGCCCAAGTCAGACTCGACCACGGCCAATGCATACGGACGTGTCTTGTAGCCGTGTGGGCAAGTCAGTAGCTATGCCCTATTTTTCCACGGCTTAGACACACAGGCGTGTCTAAGGCCGTGTGAGGCACACGGCCTGTTCACACGGGTGTGTGACCTTTTAAAAGTTGAAAATTTTTCTAAGTTCTGAAATTTCCTTATGTTATCGAATTGGTCTTGAATGTATGATTTAGACTATGTATGATTGTTTAAAATTTTTGTTAAATATGAATTATCTATATTTTATTGAATTAAGAAGATTTTGTTATGTTATTGTTCAGATCTGGGTTGTGAGTCCGGTAATGCCTCTTAACCTATTCCGGCGATGGTTACGGGTTAGAGGTGTTACATTTAATTGGTATCAGAACCATGGTTTAGTCAGTTCTAAGACTACCATAGCATTTGTGAGTCTAGCTATACATGCCATATTTATGAACTACGATAGTGTGATGAATCCTGACATTGAAATGTGTTTTTATTAGCAAATGGATTCCAAAAGAGCCGTAGCAGACAACGTTGAAAGTAATGCGCCTACTCCTGTGCAAGGGACGGTTCCATCTGATTCTCGACCAGTTACGAGTAGCTGTGATGGTGAGGCTAAACAAGCCTTCTATCAGATGATGAATGATTGATTCACCCAATATATTAGAACCAATCCGGTTGTACAACAACCTCCACCCCTTGTTAATCTTCCTCAAACTCCTATGATGTCACCAGTGAATCTGGTTTAGTTAAATAGACAACCAGTTGATAAGATTAGAAAAAATGGTGTTGAAGAGTTCCAAGCTACAACAAGTGATGATGCTGAAAAAGCCTAGTTCTGGTTAGAGAATACAATAAGAGTGATTGATGAATTGTCTTTGAATCCAGAAGAATGCATAAAATTTGTTGTTTCCCTTCTAAGAGATACAGCGTATCATTGATGGAAGACTTTGACATCTGTGGTTCCGAGTGAATGGGTTACTTGGGATTTCTTCCAAGTTGAATTTTGAAAGAAATATATTAGTCAGAGATTCATCGATCAGAAACATAAAGAGTTTCTCGAGCTTAAACAATTTCGTATGTCTGTCACAGAATACGAGTGAGAATTTGTAAGGTTGAGTCAGTATGCTCAAGAATGTGTATTTTCAGAAGTAATAATGTGCAAAAGATTTGAAGATGGTTTGAATGAGGATATTAGATTGTTAGTCGGGATTCTGGAAATCAAAGAATTTGTTGTACTTGTGGAACGAGCATGTAAAGCTGAAGATCTTGGGAAAGAGAAAAGAAAAGTTGATTTTGAAGCTAAAGAGGTACGAAAGAAATCATCGAACAAATCATTTCAATCTAGATCAAAGAAGTTTAGAAATGATAGCAGTCATTCAAATACTAGTATGGGAAATTCAAACAAAGATCGTGTTAGATCGCAATCAAATTTCAAATCTTCAGCTACGTCTGTTGTCAGTGTTGGTAATGCAAAGAATGAAAAACCTGAGTGTGATCAATGTGGAAGACGACATTAATGCTGGGGAAAAAGTAATAACCAAGCTTGTTATAGTTGTGGTTCAAGAAATCATTTTATAAAATATTGACCAGATTTAGCTAAAAAAGATAATGTTCAGAATCAGAGGCAGAGTGGTAACGCTTTTCATGGTAGACCTCCCAGAAATTTGGGAAATATAAGCGGTAGTTAAAGAGGAACAAAAGACACAGCTGTTAGATCTATGGCTCGTGCACCTGCCAGAGCCTATGTTATCTGAGCTCACGAGGAAGCTTCATCGCCAGATGTGATTACGGGTATATTTACTCTCTATGATACTTCTGTAATTACTTTGATAGATCCTGGATCGACACATTCATATATATGCATAAACTTAGTGAATAGTAAGACTTTGTTAAATAGTAGGACTTTGCTTGCAGAGTCTACTGAATTTGTAATTAGAGTTTCGAACCCCCTAAATAGATGTGTTCTGGTTGATAAAGTATACAAGAATTGTTCGTTAATGTTTCGAGACAATTTTTTTCTGCTAATCTAATATTATTACATTTTGATGAGTTTGATATGATTCAGGGTATGGATTGGTTAACTTTGTATGATGCTGTGGTGAACTGCAAACGGAAAACTATTGATTTGATATGCAAGAATGATGAAATAGTTAGAATTGAATCTAGTGATTTGAATGGATTGCCTACTGTAATATCTTCGATGAAAGCTTTAAGTATTGTGAGAAAGGGTTGTGAAGCTTATTTTGCATATGTGATTGATTCGAGAGTGTCAGAAAAGAAAGTTGAATCAATGCCTGTTGTGTGTAAGTTCTCTAATGTATTTCCTGAAGAACTTCTGGGATTACCTCCGGTTAGAGAGGTAGAATTTGGTATTGAATTGGTACCTGGTACTACTCCAATTTCAATAGCTCCGTACAGAATGGCTCTGACCGATTTAAAAGAATTAAAGTCTCAGTTGCAAGAGTTGACCGATAGAGGATTTGCCAGATCGATTTTCTCACCTTGGGGTGCTCCGGTTCTATTTGTGAAAAAGAAAGATGGTACGATGAGAATGTGTATCGATTATCCTCAATTGAATAAAGTGACTATCAAGAATAAATATCTTCTACCCCAAATTGATGATTTGTTTGATTAGTTGAAAGGACCTGTCTGTGTTTTTAAAAATAGATTTGAGATCAGGTTTTTATCAGTTGCGAGTGAAAGATTCAGATATTCTGAAAACTACTTTCGAAATGAGGTACGACCACTATGAATTCTTAGCTATGTCTTTCAGATTGACTAACGCATCTGCTATATTTATGGATTTGATGAATAGAATTTTTAGACCGTATTTAGATTAATTTGTTGTTGTATTTATTGATGACATATTGATTTATTCACGTGACGAATCCAAACATGCCGAGCATTTGAGATTAGTGCTACAGATTCTGCGAGATAAGTAGTTGTATGCGAAGTTTAGTAAATGTGAATTCTAGTTGAGAGAAGTGAGTTTTTTGGGCCATATTGTATCAGCTATTTTAGATTAGAAACCTCTGAGCAGTGTTTCTGAAGTCCGCAGTTTTCTGGGACTAGCTGGTTATTATAGAACATTCATGAAAGGTTTTTCGATGATTACGACTCCGTTAACAAAACTACTACAAAAATATGTGAAGTTTGAGTGGTCCGAAAAGTGTCAGAACAGTTTTGATCAGTTGAAGACTTTGTTGACTAAAGCTTCGGTATTAGTATAACTCGAATCGAGTAAAGAATTTGTGATCTACAGTGATGCTTCATTGATTGGTCTGGGATGTGTTTTGATGCAAGAAGGCAAATTCATTGCTTATGTTTCGAGAAAGTTGAAGTCACACGAAAAGAACTATCCGACACATGATCTTGAGTTAGCTGCGATTGTGTTTGCTCTAAAGATTTGGCGCCATTACTTGTTCAATGAGAAGTGTCACGTATACTCTGATCATAAGAGTTTGAAGTCTTTGATGACTCAGAAAGATCTGAATCTACGACAGAGAAGATGGTTAGAACTGCTAAAAGACTATGAACTTGTGATTGATTATCATCCGGGAAAAGCAAATGTTGTTGCTGATACCTTAAGTTGAAAATTGTTGTTTGCTTTGCATGTGATGAATACTCATTTGGTTTTATCAGATGATGGTTCAGTTTTAGCTAAATTAAAAGCAAGACCTTTTTTTTACAGCAGATTATCGAAGCTCAGAATATTGATAATGAGATTTTAGCTAAACAAGCTCAGTGCAATATAGAGTCTGATGCAGAATTCAGAGTTGACAAAGATGATTGCTTGAGATTTCGAGATCGAATTTGTGTTCCGAGAAATATAGAATTAATTTAAATGATTCTGAGTGAAGCTCACAGTAGTCATTTATTTGTGCATCCGGGTAGTACAAAAATGTATCATGATCTGAAACAGCATTATTGGTGGTCCAAAATGAAAAGAGATATCTCTGAATTTGTTTCTAAATGTTTGATCTATCAGCAAGTTAAAGCTGAACATCAGGTGCCATAAGGATTGTTACAACTAATTATGGTTCCAGAGTGGAAATGGGATTGAGTGACCATAGACTTTGTTTCGGGTTTGCTCCTATCTCCGAGAAAGAAAGATGCAATTTGGGTTGTAGTTGATCGTTTGACGAAATTAGCTCATTTTATTCCGATTTGATACAATTATTCGCTTGATAAATTAGCTGAGTTATATATTTATGATATTGTGAGATTGTATGGTGTGCCATTGTCTATAGTGTCAGACAGAGATCCAAGATTCACATCACGATTCTGGAAGAAGTTGCAAGATGCTCTGGGTACTAAATTGCACTTCAGTACTGCTTTTCATCAACAAATGGATGGTCAATCCAAGCAGATTATTCAGATACTCGATGATATGTTGAGATGTTGCATTCTTGAGTTTGAAGGTAGTGGGAACAATATCTACCTTTGATTGAATTCGCTTATAATAACAGTTTTCAGTCTAGCATTAAAATGGCACCATACGAAGCTTTATATGGTCGCAAATGTCATACACCTTTGTATTGGACTAAGCTCAGTGAAAATAAGATTCACGGAGTTGATTTGATAAAAGAAACTGAACAGAAAGTGAAAGTGATCCGAGACAGTTTGAAATGTGACAGCCCAATTTTTACCCTAGTCGGAACGGTGGTTTCGGGACCACGAATCCGAGTAAAAAAAGTTATTATTTATTTATTATTTATCTATGTTTTGAATGCATGAATTTGGTTGGCTTGAAATTTTATTTTAAAATTTGCATCATTTGAATGCCGATTTATTGAATAGGGTCTAAATGCATAATATTAAAACTTAATGAGTAATTTGGTGATAACCAAATTATGAGGACTATTATTAGTGGAGGGATTTCATAGGAAATTTTGCCATTTCCAAGTGTAGTGGACGGCACTTGTTATTGTTATTAGTTTTATATAATGAATATATGCATTTTACCTATTAGTATTATTATATTATATGAAATGAAAGTAATAAAAATAAAATAAAAGGAATAAAATAAAACCACTTGCCTTGTTCTTGTTGAAATAAAAAGAAGAAGAAAACAGAAAAGAAACAAGACATTCGGCCTTCCTTGATTCAAAATTTAGGTATGTGTTTAGCTTTAATTTGAAATTGGTTGCATTTTTGAGATGTTAGTTGTCTTTTGATCATAACCCATGAATTTATTTTCCTAATTGTTGAACATTGAATGTTCGGTCATGAGGTTGATATGAAGAAATGCTTTAGTTCTTTGTTGAATGTGTTAGAAAATAAGAGTTGGTGTTTGATTATTGAGGTTTAAATTTAGATGTTAGGTGATTTTGTGTTTATGGTATGAAAATGAAATAAATTGTTAAATGGGAAGTTAATTGCGAAATGAAGATATGTAAGGATTCATATAGGCATATGGAGCATTCGGTTATGGTACATTGAAATAAAGAATTGATGTATTTTAATTATTAAATACTTTGGACTATTTAGCAAATGTTGAATACCATGAGGAGCGAATAAGTAAACTTATTAATTATGCATTAAGAATTAATTTGTTTATAAATTAAATTGAATGAGTTGAAATTGAAATTTTAATTAGATCAAGAAATGAGGAGATCGGAAGTGGATAAGAGAAAAGCGAAATTAATTGAATAGCCGAGAAACTTAATCCGTCGATAATTGAGGTAAGTTTTAAGCAATTGAGTTGATTGAATTTAATTATAATGTAATTCATGAATTCAATGGAAGTACATAATTATATATGTATAGTTTGGTATAATCAAAAGTGAATACATATGTATGGTTTGATATCACCGAAGGTGAATATATATATACATTTATTTGATCTAGTCGATTGTGGTATAAGTATGTGTATATATATTCAAAATGGTAGTAAGCTTGAGATGAGCACTAAGTGTGCGAAGTGAAATTGGTAATGAGTACTAAGTGTAAAAAAATTGATCATTTGGCACTAAGTGTGCAAACTGAATTTATACCGAGTACTAAGTGTACGAGATCGGTTAATGAGTACTAAGTGTGCGAGTTTATCTTTACGTATCAAAAATGGATTAAGGTGAATAAATGTTTATTTGTTTGTTTGAATTAAGCTCAAGAGAAAAAGGAGCTAAATTCGGAAAGGGGGAAAGCAAAAGTAGTTGATTAATCAATCCGTAATTGTGCAATAACATTCAAGGTAAGTCCTTAAGTAATTAAATTTGATTTGCTGCGCGCTTATGATTATATAATATGATAAGAAATTATTTGACCTTTACAAGTTCGATTTGCAATAAGTATATTGAATTTAGGCTATAAAGCCGAATATGAAATGGATGATTTATGTATATAATGTGGCCGAATGACTATTAAGTAATGATGTGAAAGTGTGTAATATGTGTGTACAATTTTACTGTACTTGTTTGTATAAAGTCGAATGTGAATTGAATGGTATATATGTGGTGACAGAATAGCTATTATGAAACAAAGTCAAAGAATGGGATATTTGTATAATTGATTAATTGTGACTATTGTTCCTACTTGATCGAGGTTGTGTGTGAAATAATTTGTGAATATGGCATATAGCCGAATGGTTATTAAAAGTGAAACTGGGATAGTGAAAAGATTATGTGTTCTTTGTGTATGATTATTGAACCGAAAGTTAAAGGGTAGGTGTACATTTTGTGCTTATATTCGAATGAAGCAATTGAATTACTAATGTGATATGTTATGTGAAATGTGTTAACATGTGAAAAAAATATGCAAGATACTGGAAATGTATCCGGGCTAAAGTCCCGCAGGCTTCGTGCTGGAAATGTATCCGGGCTAAAGTCCCGCAGGCTTCGTGCTAGAAATGTATCCGGGCTAAAGTCCTGTAGGCTTCGTGCAGGAAATGTATCCGGGCTAAAGTCCCGCAGGCTTTGTGCTGGTAATATAATTTCGGGTTTTATACCTAGCAGGCCAAGTGGCGATGAATTTGATAAAAGTATACAATTACAAGATCCTACACTAAGATGACAAATTGAAAGTGTATTACATATTAAGTTGGCCAGGTATGTATCATGTACTGGTATGCGATTTTGATTTGAATTAAATTATAAATGTATAAAGTGATGCATCTGTGAATAAGTGTTATGACTATAAATATGATCGTGATACATTCAGTAAATGTGTGAAGTTATGTGAAGTGATTCTATGTTTATATTCAAATATAAACACTTGGTCCTTTTGGAAAGGTTTGTGGAAGTATATATATGATTTTATTTTTAGGTGATTACGATCATGGAAAATTAAATGTGAATATGGTATTGTATTTTATTTGTTTCAATTGAACTAGAGTTGATAGTGAAGCATTTTAATACCTATGTTATATGAGTTCGATCTTGAATGACATGATATACATGTTTAAATAATTTGAATGCAAGGAATGTGTGAAAGAGCAAATTTGTAATAAATCTGCTTGGGACAGTAACAGTAGCGTGACTTTGAAAAATCACCATAAATTGTGAAAATTGAATTAGAAGCTGAATAAATTATGTAATTAAATCTTAATGAGTCTAGTTTCTTATAAAAGAAACCGTGTAAGCAAAAGAATTGTAGATAATGAGATATTTGAAGTGGCGTGACATAGAGTCAAAATGACTTTGAAATCCCCTGTTCTGTTTTTAGAAAATCATTGTAAATTGTACAATGATGATTATACGATAAAATTTATATTCTTAGACTCCTTAATGAGTCTAGTTTCAAATGAAATAAACGAGAACATATTTTGAATTCTGTACAATGAGAAATCTGATTTATAGTGAAGAATGGTCAGAATAGTCAAACAGTGAAACAGGGGAAAATTTAAGAAAAATCTGGTATTGATTGGTCAAACCAAAAATTATAAAAATTTTAGAGATATAAGATATATGAGTCTATTTTCAGGGAAAATTAACAGCACATGATTTGGAGTTTTGCAGCTCCAGTTATAAATAATTTAGTGGCTGCTGCTCAGCAAGACAGCTTGTAGTGATTATGTGATTATGTTGTGAACATTGAATAAACTTGGTCAGATGTATGTAGTCCATGTGAAAATGAGACGTGATAAATAACAGATAAATATATGCTATATGTGCTTGACATGTGACCTTGTGGTTCCATGAATCAAACATGGAAAAATATGACATGTTTTGGTTGGTATGTATTGGATATGTGCAAGTTTTGTTCATACGAATGAATTGACAGTTATCACACGAATTTAAAATCATAGTCATAAGTTATTTGTAAATATAAATAAGTGAAGCTATTTAATAAGTTTATATGAACTTAAGAGTACTATGAATGTATATGCAATTGAGATTATTTTTCAATTCGGATTAGTGATATGGAATTTTCATAATCATTGAAATGATTTATTTGCTTAAGGCTTACTAAGCTTTCAAAGCTTATTCTGTGTGTTTTTCCTATGTCTATAGGGCTTCAGAGAAATTGCTTGGGTTGGAAGTCGAGGAGATTTCATCACACTATCTAGTTATCATGTGAGTAGATAAAGTTTGTATATCATTAAGGTTTAAGGCATGTATAGAATAGACTAATAGTGGAAGGATATTTTGGTTAACGTATTTAAGCCATGCGAATATGGCATCTTTTGGATATTTAATTTTATAAGTTAGAAATTCGATCACTGGTTGTGTCTAGCATTTATATAAAAAAAATCTTTATTTCAAGAAAATGTTCAAAATTTTACTATTACGATCTGTTTTCTGATTTCCGGTAACACCTTGTCCTATTCTGGTGGCGGTTACGGAATAGGGGTGTTACATGAAAGCAGCTTCTGATCGTCATAAATCATATGCAGATTTGAAAAGAAAAGACATTGAGTTTGAGATCGGTGATAAAGTTTTTTTGAAAGTGTCTCTATGGAAGAAAGTGCCAGTATGAGATTATCGAGCATATTGGGTCGGTAGCATATAGATTTTTGTTGCCACCAGAGTTAGAAAAGATTCATAATGTGTTTCATGTATCGATGCTTTGACGATACAGATCTGATCCTTCGCATGTGATTCCTCCATCTGAAATAGAGATTCAGTCTGATATGACTTACGAAGAAAAGCCAATCTGTATTTTAGCTCGCGAGGTTAAAGAGCTGCGAAATAAGAAAATTCCATTAGTTAAAGTGATGTAGCAGCGGCATGGTATTAAAGAGGCCACGTGGAAGCTTGAAGATACTATGAGACAGTTATATCCGAATCTATTCAATGGCAAGATTTTCGGGGACGAAAATCCCTAAAGGGGGAGAATTGTAACAGTCCGATTTTGGCCCTAGTCGAAATAGTAGTTTTGGGACCACAAATCCCAGTTAGAAAAATATTTTCATATTATTTTTCGTGCCTATTATAAGTGAATTGACATGTATGAAACTCTCGTGTGAAAATTTAACTGTTTGTATGCTTAATTTGCAAAAAATGACCTAATCGCTTAAAATGTAAAAGTTATGTGCTAGATTTTAAAAGTGCTTATTTGACTTGGCTTTATAATTGAGAGGTCCTTATGTGGTCATTATGCCATTTACATGGTTAATGGACATATACGACCTAGAATATGCATGGTTTATTAATGTTATAATACAAGGGCAAATTGGTAAACTAATTATAAATGAATTATAATTAAAATAAAGACATGAAATAAACCGTTTCATGTTCATCTTTGACCGAAAATACAAGAAAAGAAAAGATAAAAGTTTGCTTAAGGCTCGGCACTTGTAATCCTTGATTAAGGTAGTGTTTTGATCGGTTTTTTATAATATTTACGTTTTTGTAATCGTTGCTTCGAATACTATCAAACCCATGCCTCAATTTCTAATTTTGATGATGATTTTGAAATGTTCCATTGATAAAGCTATGAGCTTTGTGATGTTAGTTGGTGAATTATGAAAGCTTAATGTTGGGTTTACATGTTTTGTCTTTGAATTTTTAATAAAATTGAGCATTATGGGCTAAATTGTAAAAATGTAGTTTTGAGGGACTAAAATGTGAAATAAATGAAATGTATGGACTTGTATGAGATCTAGGAGAATTTGGCCTAGTATGAGTATAAGCAAATTATGTGTATTTTGTGATTTTGTAATTTAGGGACTAAAGTGTCGAAATGTAAAAATGTGAGGGCTATTTTGTAAAATGCCCTAAATATGTGTATATGGATTGTTTTGAATTATTTGGTGAATAAAAGGGTTAATTTTGAATACATATAGATCAAGAAAAGAGGAATTCGGATTTAGACCGAAGGAAGTCGAAGATTATAGAATAAACGATAGAGTCGACAATTTCGAGTACGAGGTAAGTTCATACTTAAAACATGATGTTAAGTATATTTTGATGGTTTGATTATATATACACTGTATATATGTTTGGTTTGGATGAATACGACGATAAATCAATAGTATTTGGCACTAAGTGTGCGATTTAAAGTAGCTTCTGGTATATGAGGCACTAAGTGTGCGATACCGACTTAGCTTCGGCTAAATGAGATGGCACTGAGTGTGCGGAATCGTTCTAGCTTCGGTTAACTGTTGCAGCACTAAGTTTGCTGATGTTCAAAGCACGAATAATTTACGGAAAGTCTTAAAATATTTAAACGATAGGTGAGAATGAATGTGAATAAGTACGGGAAGATTCAAGTGTGTACGATACCTATGTGGTAGATGATACTGTGTATGTGAAGCTCATTGATTTGGTATCAACATATGGATTGTATTGGTATAAATTTAGAGATGATTTGAGAATTTGTAAGTACTTATGTATTGATGATTTTTGGTACGAGATTACTAAGCTTTTGAAAGCTTACTTTGTATGTGTTTGCATTGTTTTATAGATATCGAAGCTACTACAAGCTCGGGGATCGTCAAGGATCATCATCACACTATCGAATCTCATTTTGGAACTTTTTAAAATGTGTATTTTTAAAGTATGGCATGTATAGGCTAGTGGTTGTGGAATTATGTTTTGTGATGTATATACTTAGCCAGGTGATTTGGCTAGTTGGTGTTTAAACTCAGTTGATAATGGCTTATTCTATGTGATGTTAATATGCAATTGTGGTATGTTTTAGTTGGTAAGTTTTGGTAAGTTTAGCTTGATATTGAATGATGTATGGAAGGAAATGTTTTGGTATGATCTTATTTTATGTTGGCATGAATTGGTAAGGTTTATAAATAGGAAAATGGTTGATATTGTTATGATATAAATGATGAATGTTTTTGTATAAAATTAGCTGAAATGGTAGTGCATATATGCTCGTTTCTTTGCTTGTAGGTTGCTCCAAATTTAGGATGGCAAATTGGCTATCCAAATGGCCTATTTTTGTCCATACGGGCAAAGACACGGGCGTATGTCTCAGCCGTGTGCGACACACAGCTATATTGCACGGTCGTGCGTCCCCTAGGGTACCATTGATCGCGAGGTTTCGTGGTAGGTTTTAAATATTTATAATTACTCATTCTTGAACTAACTATTATCGCGATGTAGGCAAGTGTACCTATCGAACAGTAGTATAGTTTTAGCAAGACCGAATTGTCGAACCCAGAGGAACTAAAAGTACTAGTAATGACTGTCTTTTTATTATCTAGCCTAAGAATAAAGAGGTTTTTGTTTTAACTAACTAATTATCTAAACTAAGAACGCATAGAGAATGGAATTGGGGAATTAATTTTGGAAAAATCGATTGAATGAAGACAATACCTAAGGAAAAATCCACCTAGACTATATTTGTTATTCTGGCTCTGAATCAGACGATTTATTCATTTAACTTGTTCCGTAGAGATCCCTAAGTTATGTTATTATCCCTATTCAAGACTAATAACGTCTAATCCCTAGATTGAATAACCGAGACTTTTCTCTAATTAACACTCTAGGGTCGCATTAACTCGATCTATGGATTCCCTTATTAGGTTTCACCCTAATCCGGCAAAATCTTATCACCCTATGTCTAGGCGCGCAATTAACTCCATTTAATTATGACAAATGTACTCTTAGACAGGGTCTATTCCTCCCTTGAATAAGAGCTTATCTTAAATCGGTATCCTGGGATATCAAAACAAGAATTAAGAACACATAATTAAGAACAAGTCAAATATTTATCATACAATTCATAAAATAATAACAAGATTCATCTTAGGTTTCATTCCCCTTAGGTATTTAGGGGATTTAGTTCATAACTAAATAAGAAAACATCTCAGAATAATAAAGAATACAAAACATAAAGAAAACCCAAAACTCCTGAAGGGGAATTGAGGAGAGATCTTTAGTCTTGATGATGAATCTGACTTCTGAGATGAATCAATCGGCTTTCTTGGAGTAATTCCGTACCCCCTACTCTGTCCTCATTTTCTTCCTTCTCTAGGGTGTATTTATAGGCTTTGAAATACCTAAAAGCCCTCAAAATTAGCCTTTTCCGAATTAGACTCAACTTAGGCTCGGTAGGGACACGCCCGTGTAACACGCCCGTGTGCGTTTACTTCAGGCCGTGCTCGAGCCTGCCAAATTGACATGGTCGTATGGTCTGCTCGTGTGAGGAGGTCCAGGCCGTGTTGATTTCATATTTCGGCTCATTTTCTCCGTTTTTTGCCCGTTTCTTATTCCTTTCGCTCTCCTATGCTCTCCTAAGTGTAAAACATGAAATTAAAGCATTAGGAGCATCGAATTCACCAATTCTAATGGAAAATCATCCATAAAATGCGTTAAACATGGGGTAAAAATATGTATAAATTATGGTTTATCAAATACCCCCACACTTAAGCATTTGCTTGTCCTCAAGCAAAATTCTCAACTCATAATCAAAATAAATTCTTCTCAACATATAATTTCTATCGATAATATCTCATAATAATCCGTAGGTAATCATACATTGAGAATTCAACTAAAAGAACATAAAAGTTTCAAACATTCCAAGTTGAGTATTTAATCATGCAAACATAGGTGTCTCTCCTCATTTAAGTAATTACCTTTGATTCAGAATATCACAGAGTTTCACATCCTCACTACAGATTCACTCAAATCACTCGAGGTGTTTAAGGACAATAAATGAAACACTCAGTAGTCAATTTATGAAAAGTCATTACCATAGGCTTGCATGAAAATCAAATCTCCACCACTATAATTTAAGATGATACATCAATCAAAAAGGTCTTTAGAGGGTTATAATGAGGTTTGGTTAGGGGGTGTGGTCACAAGCTGAAAGAAAGGGTTAGAATCAAGATTGAATTGAAAAATTGCCTAACTAGAAAAAGAGTTAATCATCACTTGCGTACAACAGAGCTTCTTCTAAGACTAAGGAATTTAACTTCTAAAGCTTACAAACAGAAGATCACTACTAATATGTATACATTTTTTTTAAGAACACATTAAATTATAGAGTAGAATAAAACATAGCGAAGCAACTATTTCAATTCAAATCTCGACAAAAATGGGGCTTAAATTAATTTAAGGGATTTCAACAATAATGGTTTAAAGGTTAATATTAAGGGTAATACAAGAAATGGCTTATTAGGCTCAAGGGGGTTTACTAAGGGTTAATCATGGAGGTAGGCTTTTCATGGCATAAGTGGGTTAATCCTAAGTGCCTTAATCATTTTGACGTATCAAATCAAATGGTGTGGTCTCAACATGCACAGTCAAGCAAGTTCTAGAATAACAGTTCAACACTGACGCACTCAAAGCAATAATAAAAGTGAGGATGAAAAGAATTAATAGATGCTCAAAAGGCATAAAAATCTCACAAAAATTATGGCTTTTTGATGTTTAACAACTTGTGAATTCCAACTCAAAGTAATACCTAAACTTTGGGGAAACGGCCTAAGATTTTAAATTCTTAAAAATCAACTCATCATGCTTGATTCTCTAATGTCTTAAATTTTAAACAATTAACGCATAATTGTCTATGTTTTAATTTAAGATATATCAATCAAAATCATAAATCAATTAAAATTTATTCGAAATATGATATGAGAGCTTTTCAAGAGAACAAGGCAGTCATTCAGGGATTTTTCTGATAATGAAATAAATACCCCCCACACTTAATATGTACATTGCCCTCAATGTACAAAGATAGATATTAGAGTATAAAAATAAGATAGGGAGAGAAGTGAAACTTCCTGTATGATGAATTCCTCGAACTGGAGTTCTGGAGAGTAATCAGTTCGAGAGTAGAGTAGGATACTCCGGCGGTCGTAGAGGTTCACTAAGCCATAAGTCCTGCACCAAAAGGATATTATCTCTAATGGTAGCTATGGTCGTGGGCGAGCAGGACATGGCAGTCGTGGAGAACCTTTCCCGGTGGAGTTTTAGTTCCTATATGATGATGAGCTTAAGAGCTCTATATAACTGTGATAAAATCAGGAACTTTTTAAGGGATATTAGGAGGAATAATTACTCAAAAAGAAATAACCGAAACTAATATTTAAAAATAAAATTTCTAAAATCTAATAAAAATAAAAAGTAGTTTTAATAAAAATTAAAAAGATAAAATAATAAATAAATATTTTTAAACATCTTCATCGCTGGATGGTTCGCGAGGTGGGACTGGCAATGAGATGTGGAGGTGTTGAAAAATCTGCTGTAGAGTAGCATCAATGTTGTCAAATCATTGAAAACACTACTGCTCGAATCGAGTGAGGCGCTCAGAGATGTTAGCACATGAAGCCGCCGCATGAACTGGACGAGAGGGTGATGGTGGCTGAGTCGGTGGGTCCTCGTGCTGTAGGGGGACATCATCAGGAATGTCCTCGTAGGCCTCCTCCTCTGTAGATTGGGCGAGACGATATTGGGGAAGGTAGGTTCCTCAGCGCCTCTCGATCATCCTCATACTAAGCATGCTCAAGATGCCTTGTGGAGACATCTGGCCGATGAGGGTGAGGGATGATTCTTGGGCCGTAGTGTGGAGGAGCCCGAAGTGTTGAGCCAGTCGAGTCACGTAGGGGCCAATGGAGATGACCTCATTCCGATGCCGCTCCGTCTGGTGCTGAATCGCAAGGGCGATAAAATAGGCAAGGTCGATGACATACCCGTGCGACATGCACCATAAAAAGTAGGCATCGTGAGTGTTGATGACGCCAGTGCTCTCTCGCCTCCCTGTAATCGTGTAAGCCAAAATGGCGTGTAGGTACCTCAGGGATGGTGGGAGAACTGATGCCTTGGAGCGGCTAGGATTGTAGTAGGCTGCGCCAGGGGCCAAAGTGATCCAGCATTTCGAGGGAGAGAAATGTATGTGGCGAGTAAGAGCATCTAAGTCATTATCTTCCTTGAACTCCTCCGTATATAAACCCAATGCCATACCGAATTCTGGGACGCTGAGCTGGCGGACTAATCTGCCTAGGTAAAATTGCACCGTGCCGGGATCATCGTAGTTTGTCATTACGGTCTGGAGATGGAACGTTGAGTATAGTTCCATCGTGAGCTCGAGTTATGTTGGTTCAATGATCCCAAAGAACAGCTCCCAGGGGTCGGTGGTTAAGAGGGCCGTAATCGTATCAGCCAACTGAACTTTTTCTACGGCAGCCCAGTCGATGCAGCGGCCCGCAATTAAAGGTCGGGCCCGAAGTATTTGGAAAAGCTCTTCTTGGGGCCCACGGGGAAACTGTAGGAGAGGGTGACAAATTTTCGCGGTTGGACCCGTAAAAGATGACGCTCCCTTCCGTTTCTTGGAAGCAGGGACAGCGGCTTTCTTTCTTCGTGAAGACGATATTAAAAGTGCTAGGGGAGAGAGATTAAGCATCAAAAATGGAGGGGAAGCAGCGCACGGACGTGGCAGGGAGGTCATGTGGAGTTGCAACGGCTAGGGTTAGGGTTTTTGAATGGGGAAGAAAGTGAATAGTGCAGGGTATTTATAGATTTTGGGCCACACGGCCAGTGCACACGCTCGTGTTCCCCAATTTCAGCCCGTGTGTTTCTCGTTTTTCCTATTTGGGCGTGTCGATCTCACTATCCATAGTATCAATTGCCTTTTCATATCATAATAAGGCATAACTCAAATAGCAAATAAGTTTGTAAGAATTTACATAACATATATCACATATTGCATATATCACTTGTCATGGATCATCATTTTCTTGCATTTCATGTAATATTCTTCCAAGTTGATCTCATTTTAATTGTTTTATACATATAAACTAATTATATTTTTTGATAAACAAAATGTTAACTAAAAATAAATAAATAAACAAACAAGTGATGAAATATTGGTAGATTTGCCTTGGCAAACAAAAGCTTAATTACAAAATGAGATAGTAGTCACTAATTAATATAGGATTAATATTTGGTATGCTAATACTAATTTTTTATTTTATAAATAATTTTAAAAAATTCTCAAAGTTTTTTTAATATTTTATAACTTTTCTATAAAATACTTGATCTGTTTTATATCATTCGATCTTGCTTGTGGACTCTACTAACATTCTATTAAGGTGTTAAGGTGTTAAGATATATTAATCTTTAAAAGAGTTCCTTTTAAAACCTAACAAAATATTTTTTAATATTATGATCGAGAATGTCTTCAATTGAATTTTTTTATCTAATTATTCCTTTTTAAATATAGTTTTAATGATATTTACACCAAGCAATGTGAATATACATGTAAATCCATGTTCAAAATGTCAAAAAATATTCTTCTCTAGTAAATACACGAATCGAATTTTATCATATGCAATTTTCATGTGCGGTTCTTTAATCTCATCATGTATATTTGTTATTATTAAATTTTATCCGATTATATTATATTTTGATTTTCCATATTTTTTTATTTTATATTAATTTGATTTTATTTTATAGTTACTCGCACTCGAATAACACTACAATGCATAAATTTATTCACTACCAATGATGATAAGTTATTAAAAATAAATGATTTCTTTTAAAAACTTTCAATGATTTAAATTTTTAATTATATATGTATTATAAAAGAAGGTAAAGAAACATATATAGAAACTTTGAGTTCTAAGTTAACTCTAAGTTAGTTCTTTTAGCTTCAAAATACTTCTTTTTTTTTAGTTATATTTAAAATGGATCTCATTCTTAAATTTAAGTTTTAGATTTTCTTTTTTCCATTAGTAATATTTAAGTTTTAAATAATAAACAGATTTAAGCATCATTAAGAACATTTTAAAAGTTTTTGTGTGTTAGAAAAATCTACTCTCTGTAGCACGTCTTGTCTGCTCTTTGTAGCATGTTCTTGTTTCTTTTTCGTCATTTGACCTTTGATTATTTTTACTTTTATTTGAAGTTTTTCAAGGTGATTTCCTGAGAAGGTCGGTATTGGGTATTTACTATGAGTGAGTATCTACTATGAAGAAAGAAATGGTAGGGCTGAATATTGAAAATGGGGAAGAAGAAAAAACATTGCTACTATCGATTGATCCAGGGTTACAAAAATCAGCATATGAATATTGTTTGGTAGGATGTTTTCTAACAACAAGTGTTGTCCATTTTCTAGCGATGAATAATACAATAGCAAATATGTCGCATCCTTTAGGTGGTGTTTGGATCTCGGATCTGGGGGAGAGGAGATTTTTATTCAAGCTTTTCCATGAGATGGATGTTGAACGGGTGGTCAATGGGACCCCTTGGATGTTTAATAATCCTTTATTGATTATTCATTGATTGGAGAATGATGAGGACCCAATGCAAGTCCCTCTAGTTTTCTCGACTTTTTGGGTTCAAGTTCACGACTTACCTCTGGATTTCTTCTCGGAGACTATGGTTAAGCAATTGGGGAATTTTATTAGACACTTTTTGGATTAAGATTCAAAGTAGTTAAAACAAGTGTTAAAGAATTATCTTAGGATCCGAGTAAAGTTAGATGTCAGAAAACCTTTGAAAAGAAGGAAGAAGATTGTGCTTACATTATCAAAATTCACTTATGTGAAATTTGGGTATGAAAAACTCACATTTTTTACTTCTTATATAGATGCTTGGATCATAATGACAAGATTTTTCTAGTTAGATTGAATTGGGGAGGAGCTATTATGGAATTTGGATGGAATTTTTCTCTAAAAGCACAGATGAGGAGAACCACAATAATGAATAGTGTTTGGCTTCTTAAGGAAGGGGATTGTAACACCTCTTACCCGTGTCTGACACCGGGACAAGGTACGAGGCATTACCAGAGTTAAACATACACATACATGCAAAAATCAGGCCATAAATTTTTTTTTTTAATTCAAAACTTTTCATACACATGCATAATGTCCCATACACGGGCCTACGATGCCCTAAACATGCATTGAAAGTAGTCAGGGACTAAAATGAGAACCTTAGAAAGTTTTGAGAAAACTTAGAAAATTTCTTTCCATAAAACAAGGTCACACGCCCGTGTGAGCCTAGGGACACAACTGTGTGCCCAAGACACGCCCGTGTCCTCAGGCCATGTAACTCTCTGACAAAATTTAACAACACATCCAAGCCACACACCCGTGTGCTAGGTAGTGTCATCCACACAGCTGAAACACATGACCTTGTCTCTGCCTGTGTGGCTAACACTTAGGCTATTTTCCAAGCCTTTTATTACCATTAATCCCTCACATCTTTCGACACATCAAAGTTATACATCATGGCATCATTTTAATGATTCGGCAAACTTCATTAAGGTGTATTCTTAGATTTAACATGCTATCATTCACAAGTTTCACATACTCATATAATATCAAGCCTAGATACATTAATCCATATTCATTGACCATGTCAAGTGACCTTATTTAAACATTAAGCATTCATGTTCAATCATCATCGTCTTATTTCTATGCCATTCAATTACTTCATAGCTATAACCATTTTGATTGGTCATCAAGCATTTATCATGCGCACATGTCTTAACACCAATCATGCATGTCCCACAAGCATAAAAACATCATCACATCGCAAGCAGTAGAACTTATCATGAATAACTAGGCTTACAAACCACAATCATTATAAGCCACATCTCATGGCTATATACAATTAATCAATATAAGCCAATACATTTAGCTAATCATAACAACATCTATCATAAAAACTAAGTCCCTATAAATGCCACTCACTTGAAGGTGCTTAATACACATATGTCAATACTCCAAAGGTGATGGCTTGATAGTGCGATGCTGCCTCCAACAATCTCCAACCTCGAGCTAACCTGACAACACTAAAGAAAAGAAAAGGAGAAGGTAAGTTTTATAGCTTAGTAAGACCGTATCAAAACAATAAGCAATATATCAACTTGCTTCTCAAGGTAATACAACCCTATTTACATTTTTACTTATGTTTCAGTCAAGTTATTTTCTCGAGTCATAGTTACTAAATTATTTATATCTAGAGCTACGAAACTCCAAATTCAGATCTGCTAATTTTTCCTGTAACTAGACTCACTATCTTCTTACCATAAAATTTTCATAATTTTTGGTCTAGCCAATAAGTACATTTATTCCTTAAATTTACCCCTTTTTTCACTGTTTGACAGTTCCGACCCCTCTTCACTAAAAATTAATTATCTCATAATACGAGACTCAGATGATGTTCCAGTCTATTTCTCTTGAAAAAAAAACTCATTAAGATTTCTAAGCATATAAGTAATAACCCATAACTATTTTTGTACAATTTCCAATAATTTTCTCAAATCAGAATAAGGATTTCGAAATCATTCTAACTCTATCTCACAACAATTTAAATATTTCAAAATATGAAACTCTTTTGCTTACACCGTTTCTTCTATGTGAAACTAGACATATTAAGCTTTAATTTCAAACTTTATTCAGTCTCTAACTCAATTTCCACAATTTTTAGTGGATTTTCAAATTCATACAACTGTTGCTGTCCAACACTGTTTTGGTGCAATATAATGATAACTATCATAAGTTCACTTTCGACTAATCATGAACTCACCATTTCACGAATTTCATCTTCAAATGCACAATATAAGTTAACATGATATTGCAACAAAATTTATAATCATAATTGTAACAATCTGGTTTTGACCCTTGTTGGAATAGTGGTTTCGGGACCACAAATCCCAATTAGAAAAATATTTTAACATTATTTTTCGTGCCTATTATAAGTGAATTGACATGTGTGAAAGTACCGTGTGAAAATTTAACTGTTTCTGTGCTTAATTTGCAAAAAATGACCTAATCTCGTAAAATGTAAAAGTTGTGTGCTAGTTGTTAAAAATGCTTATTTGACTTGGCTTTATAATTGAGAGATCCTTATGTGGTTATTATTACATTTACATGGTTAATGGACATATACGACCTTGATGTGCATGGTTTATTAATGTTATGATACAAAGGCAAATTGGTAAACTAATTATAAATGAATTATAATTAAAATAAATACAAGAAATAAACCATTTCATACTCATCATTGACCGAAAATACAAGAAAAGAAAAGATAAAAGTTTGCTTAGGGTTCGACACTTGTAATCCTTGATTAAGGTATGTGTTTTCATCGGTTTTTGATAATTTTTATGTTTTTGTAATCGTTGCTTTGAATACTATCAAACTCATACCTCAATTTCTGATTTTGATTATGATTTTGAAATGTGCCATTGATAAAGCTATGAGCTTTGTGATGTTAGTTGGTGAATTATGAAAGCTTGATGTTGGGTTTACATGTTTTGTCTTTGAATTTTTGATGAAATTGAGTATTATGGGTTAGATTGTAAAAATTTTATTTTAAGGGACTAAAATGTGAAATGAATGAAATGTATAGACTTTTATGAGAGCTAGGAGAATTCAGCCAAGCATGAGTATAAGCAAATTGTTTGTATTTTGTGATTTTATGATTTAGGGACTAAAGTGTTGAAATGTGAAAATGTGATGGCTATTTTATAAAATGCCCTAAATATGTGTATATGGATTGTTTTGAATTATTTGGTGAATAAAAGGGTTAATTTTGAATACATATAGATCAAGAAAAGAGGTCGAAGATTATAGAATAAACGATCGAGTCGACAATTTTGAGTACAAGGTAAGTTCATACTTAAAACATGATGTTAAGTATATTTTGATGTTTTGATTATATATACACTGTATATATGTTTGGTTTGGATGAATACGATGATAAATCAATAGTATTTGGCACTAAGTGTGCGATTTAAACTAGCTTCAGGTATATAAGGCACTAAATGCGCGATACCGACTTAGCTTCGGCTAATTGAGATGGCACTAAGTGTGCGGAATCGTTCTAGCTTCGGTTAACTGTTGCAGCACTAAGTGTGCGGATGTTCAAAGCACGAATAATTTATGGAAAGTCTTAAAATATTTAAACGAAAGGTGAGAATGAAAGTGAATAAGTACGAGAAGATTCAGGTATGTACGATACCTATGTGGTAGATGATACTATGTATGTATGTACGATACCTATGTGGTAGATGATACTATGTATGTGAAGCTCATTGATTTGGTATGAGCATATGGATTGTGTTGGTATAGATTTGATAGATGATTTGAGAATTTGTAAGTACTTATGTATTGATGATTTTTGGTACGAACTTACTAAGCTTTTGAAAGCTTACTTTGTATGTGTTTGCATTATTTTATAGATATCGAAGCTTTGCATTATTTTATAGATATCGAAGCTATTACAAGCTCGGGGATCATCAAGGATCTTCACCACACTATCAAATCTCATTTTGGTACTTTTAAAAATGTATATTTTTAAAGTATGACATATATATGCTAATGGTTGTGGAATTATGTTTTGTGATATATATACTTAGCCAGGTGATTTGGCTAGTTGGTGTTTAAACTCATAGTTGATAATGGCTTACGGTATGTGATGTTAATATGCAATTGTGGTATGTTTTAGTTGGAAAGTTTTTGTAAGTTTAGCTTGAGATTGAATGATGTATGGAAGGAAATGTTTTGGTATGATCTTATTTTATGTTGGCATGAATTGGTAAGGTTTATAAATAGGAAAATTGTTGATATTGTTATGATATAAATAATGAATGTTTTGGCATAAAATTGGCTGAAATGGTGGTGTATATATGCTTGTTTCTTTGCTTGTAGGTTGACTCAAATTTGGGGTGGAAAATTGGCTATTCAAATGGCCTATTTTTGTCCACACGGGCAGAGACACGGGCGTGTGTCTCAACTGTGTGCGACACACGGCTATGTTGCATGGTCGTTTATCCCCTGGGGTACCATACAATTGTAAGTCAAGCCCGAACACGGCCAAAGCACACGGGCGTGTGGCTAGCCGTGTGGCACAAGTCAGACTCGACCACGGCCAAGACACACGAATGTGTCTTGTAGCAGTGTGGGCAAGTCAGTAGCTATGCCCTGTTTTGCCACTGCTTAGACACACAGGCGTGTCTAAGGCCGTGTGCCTCACATGGCCTGTTCACACGGGCGCATGAAATTTTAAAAGTTGAAAATTTTTCTAAGTTCTGAAATTTCCTTATGTTATCGAATTAGTCTTGAATGTATGATTTAGACCTTGTATAAATGTTTAAAGTTTGTGTTAAATATGAATTATTTATATTTTATTGAATTGAGAAGATTTTTGTTATGTTATTGTTCAGATCTGGGTTGTGAGTCCGGTAATGCCTCTTAACCTATTCTGGTGACGGTTACGGGTTAGGGGTGTTACTTTTAATTGGTATCAGAACCATGGTTTAGTCGGTTCTCAGACTACCATAGCGTTTGTGACTCTAGCTATACATGTCATATTTATGAACTACGATAGTGTGATGAATCCTAACATTGAAATGTGCTTTTATTAGTAAATGGATCCCAAAAGAGCCGTAGCAGATGATGTTGAAAGCAATGCGCCTGCTCCCGCGCAAGGGATGGTGCCATCTGATTCTTGACCGGCTACGAGTAGCCGTGATGGTGATGCTAAACAGGCCTTCTATCAGATGATAAATGATTGGTTCACCCAATATATTAGAACCAATCCAGCTGTACAACAACCTCCACCCTGGTTAATCTTCCTCAAGCTCCTGTGATGTCACCAATGAATTCGGTTCAGTTAAATAGACCACCAGTTGATAAGATTAGAAAATATGGTGCTGAAGAGTTCTGAGCTACAACGAGCGATGATGCTGAAAAAGTCGAGTTCTGGTTAGAGAATACAATAAGAGTGATAGATGAATTGTCTTTGAATCCAGTAGAATGCATAAAATGTGTTGTTTCCCTTCTGAGAGATACAGCGTATCATTGGTGGAAGACTTTGACATTTGTGGTTCCGAGTGAACGGGTTACTTGGGATTTCTTCCAAGTTGAATTCTGGAAGAAATATATCAGTCAGAGATTCATCGATCAAAAACGTAAAGAGTTTCTCGAGCTTAAAAAAGGACGTATGTCTGTCACAGAATACGAGCAAAAATTTGTAAGGTTGAGTCAGTATGCTCGAGAATGTGTATCTTTAAAAGCAATAATGTGCAATACATTTGAATATGGTTTGAATGAGGATATTTCTTTGTTAGTCGGGATTCTAGAAATCAAAGAATTCGTTGTCATTGTGGAACGAGCTTGTAAAGCCGAAGATCTTGGGAAAGAGAAAAGAAAAGATAATTTTGAAGCTAGAGAGGTCTAAAAGAGATCATTGGGCAAATCATTTCAATCTGGATCTAAGAAGTTTAAAGATGATAGCAGTCGTTCAAAGACTAGTGTGGGACATTCGAACAGAGATCATGTTAGATCGAAATCAAATTTCAAATCTTCAGCTACGTCCGTTGCCAGTGTTGGTAATGCAAAGAATGAGAAACCTGAGTGTGATCAATGTGGAAGACTATACTAATGCTGGGGAAAAAGTAATAACCAGGCTTGTTATAGTTGTGGTTCAAGAAATTATTTTATAAAAGATTGCCCAGATTTAGCTGAAAAAGATAATGTTTAGAATCAGAGGCAGAGTGGTAATGCTTTTCGTGGTAGACCTCCCAAAAATTTGGGAAATATAAGCAGTAGTCAAAGAGGATCAAAATACACAGCTGTCAGATCTGAGACTCGTGCACCTGCCAGAGCCTATGTTATCCGAGCTCACGAGGAAGCTTCATCGCTAGATGTGATTACGGGTACATTTACTCTCTATGATACTTCTGTAATTGCTTTGATAGATCCTTGATCGACACATTCGTATATATGCATGAAGTTAGTGAACAGTAAGACTTTTCCTGGAGAGTCTACTGAATTTGTAATTAGAGTTTCGAACCCCCTTGGTAGATGTGTTCTGGTTGATAAAGTATGTATGAATTGTTCGTTAATGTTTCAAGACAATTGTTTTCCTGCTGATCTGATATTATTACCTTTTGATGAGTTTGATATAATTCTGGGTATGGATTGGTTAACTTTGCATGATCCTGTGGTGAACTGCAAACGAAAAACTATTGATTTGATATGCAAGAATAATGAAATAGTCAGAATTGAATCTAGTGATTTGAATCGATTGTCTGCTGTAATCTCTTCAATGAAACTTTAAGTATTGTGAGAAATGGTTGTGAAGCTTATTTTGCATACGTGATTGATTTGAAAGTGTCAGAAAAGAAAGTTAAATCAGTGTCTATTGTGTGTGAGTTCCCTGATGTATTTCCTGAACAACTTCGGGATTACCTCCGGTTAGAGAGGTAGAATTTGGTATTGAATTGGTACCTGGTACTACTCCGATTTCAAAAGCTCCGTACAGAACGACCTCGACCGAGTTAAAAGAATTAAAGTCTCAGTTGCAAGAGTTTACCGATAGAGGATTTGCTAGACCGAGTTTCTCACCTTGGGGTGTTTCGGTTCTATTTGTGAAAAAAAAAGATGGTACGATAAGAATGTGTATCAATTATCGTCAGTTGAATAAAGTGACTATCATGAATAAATATCCTCTACCCCGAATTGATGATTTGTTTGATCAGTTGAAATAAGCTGCTGTGTTTTTGAAAATAGATTTGAGATCAAGTTATTGTCAGTTGCAAGCGAAAGATTCAGATATTCTGAAAACTGCTTACAGAACGAGGTACGGCCACTATGAATTCATAGTTATGCCTTTCGAATTGACTAACGTACCTACTATCTTTATGGATTTCATGAATAGAATTTTCAGACCGTATTTAGATCAATTTGTTGTTGTATTTATTGATGACATACTGATGTATTCACGTGATGAATCCGAACATGCCGAGCATTTGAAGTTAGTGCTACAGATTCTACAAGATAAGTAGTTGTATGCGAAGTTCAATAAATGTGAATTCTAGTTGAGAGAAGTGAGTTTTCTAGGACATAATGTATCGGCATCTGATATCCTGGTTGATCCGAGCAAAATTTTAGCTATTTTAGATTGGAAACCTCCGAGGAATGTTTCTGAAGTCTGCAATTTTCTGGGACTAGCTGGTTATTATAGAAGATCCGTGAAAGGTTTTTCGATAATTGAGACTCTGTTAACAAAACTGCTACAGAAAGATATGAAGTTTGAGTGGTCCGAAAAGTGTCAGAACAACTTTGATCAGTTGAAGACTATTGACTAAAGCTCCAGTATTGGTACAACCCAAATCGGGTAAAGAATTTGTGATCTACAGTGATACTTCATTGATTAGTCTGGGATATGTTTTGATGCAAGAAGGCAAAGTCATTGCTTATGTTTCGAGACAGTTGAAGCTGCACGAAAAGAACTATCCGACGCACGATCTTGAGTTAAGGGCGATTGTGTTTGCTCTAAAGATTTGGTGCCATTACTTGTTAGGTGAGAAGTGTCACGTATACTCTGATCATAAGAGTGTGAAGTATTTGATGACTCAGAAAAATATGAATCTACGACAGAGAAAATGGTTAGAAATGCTAATCGACTACGAACTTGTGATTGATTATCATCCGAGAAAAGCAAATGTTGTTGCTATTGCCTTAAGTCGAAAATTTTTGTTTGCTTTGCGTGTGATGAATACTCGTTTGGTTTTATAGATGATGGTTCAATTTTAGCTAAATTAAAAGCAAAACCTTTGTTCTTACAGCAGATTATAGAAGTTCAGAAGATTGATAATGAGATTTTAGCTAAATGAGTTCAGTGCGATGTAGAGTCTAATTCAGAATTCAAAGTTGACAAAGATGATTGCTTGAGATTTCGAGATCGAATTTGTGTTCTGAGAAATACAGAATTAATTCAAATGATTCTGAGTGAAGCTCACAATAGTCGTTTATTTGTGCATCCGAGTAGTACGAAAATGTATAATGATCTGAAACAGCATTATTGGTGGTTCGGAATGAAAAGAGATATCTCTGAATTTGTTTCTAAATGTTTGATTTGTCAGCAAGTTAAAGCGGAACATTAGGTTCCATCGGGATTGTTACAACCGATTATGGTTCCAGAGTGGAAATAGGATCGAGTGACCATGGACTTTGTTTCGGGTTTGCCCCTATCTCCGAGAAAGAAAGATGCAATTTGGGTTGTAGTTGATCGTTTGATGAAATCAGCTCATTTTATTCCGGTTCGATCCGATTACTCGCTTGATAAATTAGCTGAGTTATGTATTTCTGATATTGTGGGATTGCATGGTATGCCATTGTTTATAGTGTCAGACAGAGATCCGAGATTCACATCACGATTCTGGAAGAAGTTGCAAGATGATCTGGGTACTAAATTGCACTTCAATACTGCTTTTCATTTGCAAACAGACTGTCAATCCTATCGGATTACTCAGATACTCGAGGATATGTTGAGATGTTGCATTCTTGAGTTTGAAGGTACGTGGGAACAATATCTACCTTTGATTGAATTCGCTTAGAATAACAGTTTTCAGTCCAGCATTAAAATGGCACCCTACGAAGCTTTATATGGTCGCAAATTTTGTACACCTTTTTATTGGACTGAGCTCAACGAAAATAAGATTCACGGGGTTAATTTGAACAAAGAAACTGAACAGAAAGTGAAAGTGATCCGAGAGAGTTTAAAAGTAGCTTCCGATCGTCATAAATCATATGCAAATTTGAAAAGAAAAGACATTGAGTTTGAGATCGGTGATAAAGTATTTTTGGAAGTGTTTCCGTGGAAGAAAGTGCTTCGGTTCGATAGAAAAGGCAAACTGAGTCTGAAGTTCATCGGGCCGTATAAGATTATCGAGCGTATTGGGCCGGTAGCATATAGATTATTGTTTCCACCAGAGTTAGAAAAGATTCATAATGTGTTTCATGTATCGATGCTTCGACAATACAGATCCGATCTTTCGCATGTGATTCCTCCGTCTGAAATAGAGATTCAGTCTGATATAACATACGAAGAAAAGCCAATCCGTATTTTAGCTCGCGAGGTTAAAGAGCTACAAAATAAGAAATTTTCGTTAGTTAAAGTGATGTGGCAGCGAAATGGTATTGAAAAGGCCACATGGGAGCCTGAAGATACTATGAGACAGTTATATTCGAATCTATTCAATGGTAAGATTTTCAGGGATGAAAATCCCTAAGGGGGAGAATTGTAACAGTCCGGTTTCGACCCTAGTTGGAATAGTGGTTTTAGGACCACAAATTCGAGTTAGAAAAATATTTTAATATTATTTTCCATGCCTACTATAAGTGAATTGACATATATGAAAGTCTCATGTGAAAATTTAACTGTTTGTGTGCTTAATTTTCAAAAAAGGACCTAATCACATAAAATGTAAAAGCTGTGTGCTAGATGTTAAAAGTGCTTATTTGACTTGGCTTTATAATTGAGAGATCCTTATGTAGTTATTATGTCATTTACATGGTTAATGGACATATTTGACCTTGATATGCATGGTTTATTAATGTTATGATACAAGGGAAAATTGGTAAACTAATTATAAATGAATTATAATTAAAATAAATACATGAAATAAACCATTTCATACTCATCTTTGACCGAAAATACAAGAAAAGAAAAGATAAAAGTTTGCTTAGGGTTCGTCACTTGTAATCCTTGATTAAGGTATGTGTTTTGATCGGTTTTTTATAATTTCTACGTTTTTGTAATCGTTGCTTGGAATATTATCAAACCCATGCCTCAATTTCTGATTTTGATGATGATTTTGAAATGTACCATTACTGAAGCTATGAGCTTTGTGATGTTAGTTGGTGAATTATGAAAGCTTGATGTCGGGTTTACATATTTTGTCTTTGAATTTTTGACGAAATTAAGTATTAGGGCTAAATTGTGAAAATGTTGTTTTGAGGGACTAAAATGTGAAATAAATGAAATGTATGGACTTGTATGAGAGCTAGGAGAATTTGGCCTCGTATGAGTATAAGCAAATTATATGTATTTTGTGATTTTGTGATTTAGGGACTAAAGTGTCGAAACGTAAAAATGTGAAGGCTATTTTGTAAAATGCCCTAAATATGTGTATATGGATTGTTTTCAATTATTTGGTGAATAAAAGGGTTAATTTTGAATACATATAGATCAAGAAAAGAGGAATTCGAATTTAGACCAAGGGAAGTCGAAGATTATAGAATAAACAATAGAGTCGACAATTTCGAGTACGAGGTAAGTTCGCACGTAAAACATGATGTTAAGTATATTTTGATGTTTTGATTATATATACACTGTATATATGTTTGGTTTGGATGAATACAACGATAAATCAATACTATTTGGCACTAAGTATGCGATTTAAACTGGCTTCGGGTATATGAGGCACTAAGTTTGCGATACCGACTTAGCTTCGGCTAATTGAGATTGGCACTAAGTGTGCAGAATCGTTCTAGCTTCGGTTAATTGTTGTAGCACTAAGTGTGCGGATGTTCAAAGCATGAATAATTTACGGAAAGTCTTAAAATATTTAAACGAAAGGTGAGAATGAAAGTGAATAAGTACGAGAAGATTCAAGTGTGTACGATACCTATGAGGTAGATGATACTGTGTATGTGAAGCTCATTGATTTGGTATGAACATATGGATTGTATTGGTATAGATTTGATAGATGATTTGAGAATTTGTAAGTACTTATATATTGATGATTTTTGGTACGAGCTTACTAGGCTTTTGAAAGCTTACTTTGTATGTGTTTGCATTGTTTTATAGATATCGAAGCTACTGCAAGCTCGGGGATCGTCAACGATAGTCACCACACTATCGAATCTCATTTTGGCACTTTTTAAAATGTATATTTTTAAAGTATGGCATGTATAGGATAGTGGTTGTGGAATTATGTTTTGTGATGTATATACTTAGCCAGGTGATTTGGCTAGTTGGTGTTTAAACTCATAGTTGATAATGGCTTATGGTATGTGATGTTAATATGCAATTGTGGTATGTTTTAGTTGGTAAGTTTGGGTAAGTTTAGCTTGATATTGAATGATGTATGGAAGGAAATGTTTTGGTATGATCTTATTTTATGTTGGCATGAATTGGTAAGGTTTATAAATAGGAAAATGGTCGATATTGTTATAATATAAATGATGAATGTTTTTGTATAAAATTGGCTGAAATGGTGGTGCATATATGCTTGTTTCTTTGCTTGTAGGTTGACCCAAATTTAGGGTGGCAAATTCGCTATTCACATGGCCTACTTTTGTCCACATGGGCAAAGACACGGGTGTGTGTCTCAGCCGTGTGCGACACACGGCTATGTTGCACGATCGTGTGTCCCCTGGGGTACCACACAATTATAAGTCAGTCCCGAACACAGCCAAAGCACACAGGCGTGTGGCTAGCCGTGTGTCCCAAGTCAGACTCGACCACGGCCAAAGCACACGGGCGTGTCTTGTAGCTGTGTAGGCAAGTCAGTAGCTATGCCCTGTTTTGCCATAGCTTAGATACACGGGCGTGTCTAAGGTCGTGTGAGGCACACGGGCATGTGACCTTTTAAAAGTTAAAAATTTTTCTAAGTTCTGAAACTTCCTTATGTTATCGAATTAGTCTTGAATGTATGATTTAGAATTTGTATGATTGTTTGAAGTTTGTGTTAAATATGAATGATCTATATTTTATTGAATTGAGAAGATTTTTGTTATGTTACTGTTCGAATCTGGGTTGTGAGTCCGGTAATGCCTCTTAACCTATTCCGGCGACGGTTACAGGTTAGGGTTGTTACAATAATTCATACATCTTAGCTCACCAATGTTTCAACTTTTTAAAGTCTCAATAACCCTAAGCTTAGTGTACATACCTGTACCCATCGTAATATATCATATAACCATACCTCTTTAACATGCCCTCCTCGGGACTTTCATCACATCTACTGCATTACCCGTTGAACCCTCGTAATACTTTTGGATACGCGGAAAACATGCACATAATTGCCACATATACATACGTAGCCAAAGCTACCTCATAACATGTAACGCTCACAATGGAGTTACTCATTGGTTTGCTCATAAAAGCTATCGATCAAGGTGTAGCTACACTGGCTACTCACACAAGCTGTCAGGTACCCGACCAACTCAAGGATTACCTAGCCACCGGGAGGACACACAAGACCATTGCCCGGAACCCAATTACATGTATCGCATCCATTATGAACTCGGACCAATTCAACGAGTTCGGATACTTGCATCCATAATGAACTCGGACCAACTCAATGAGCTCAGATGCCTCATATCACGAACTTGGTCTAACTCAACAAGTTCGGATTTCTTAATTCTTAGTAACATGTCACTTGTACCCTAGACTATTCCTAAGGTTCAGACGGGATTTTTCGATACTCCATCTTTGTCGAACTTATTCAAAGTGTCGATCTCACTATCCATAGTATCAATTGCCCTTTCATAGCATAATAAGGCATAACTCAAATAGCAAATAAGCTTTTAAGAATTTACATAACATATATCACATATTGCATATATCACTTGTCATGGATCATCATTTTCTTGCATTTCATGTAATATTCTTCCATGTCATATTTCCACATCATATCCACCATTTCATCAACTTTTCCAATATATATATTAAATCATACAATATATGCAATAATAGTAAAGAATTATAAATCAAACATAACATTGAACTATTATTATCATACGAACTTACCTCGAATGTAAATTTCGAACCAATTACTCCATTTTAGTCCATAACCTTGTACTTTTCGATTTAAGTCAAAATCTCGATTTCCTTGATCTAACATGATTAAATTCACTCATTTAGTCATTACATTAATTAAAACATCCTATAATTCACAATTTGGCAAAATGAACGTTTTGCCCTTTGACTTTACAAAAATTATAATTTTGCCCTTAGGCTTGTAAATTGATTTTTATAGAATTTCCTCCTTTACCAAGCCTAGCCAAATTTTTTTTATAACTACAGAAACTCACAATTTCAATTATTTCACACATTTACAACTTATTTTACAACTTTACAAAATAACCCTTTTTAGGTGTTTTCATGCAAACTTCTTTCACAAAAGTTATTTATTACACAACCAAGACTCATTTTCTTCCATAAAAATTCAGCAAGCAACATAAATGCTCTCATGGAAAAAACATAGACTTTTAACCATTTTTTAAAATAATCCCCCCATTAGCTAGTTCATGCTATAACGGTCCTAAAAGTGTAAAAATCATCAAGAATAGTCATCAAAATCACTTACTTGCAAGAGAACTAAGTGGCTGAAAGCTTAAGCTCTTAAAACCCCCTTGTTTTCTGCCATTTTTGGTGGGGAAGAAGAAATATAGAAAGATGATACCTTTTTGTTTTATTTTATTCTATTTCTAGTCAAAATTAAGTCACAAACCACACCAAATTTTGACTTTTCTTCTTTCTTTCTCTCTATGGCCGACCAAGCACCCTTTTTTGGGTCTATTTGCACTTTAAACACCCTAAATTTTGGTTCTCTGGCTATTTAACATATTCAGCTTGCAAAACAAAACTTTTTCCCTTTATCTGATTTAGTCCTTTTTCTCAATTAAGCTAGCAGTCGCTAAAATTATTTCACCAGAATTTTCATGCACTCATATAATCATGCTATAACACATCAAATAACATTAAAAATAATTTCTCTAGCCTCAGAATAGTGGTTTTGAAACCATCATTCTGACTAGGCCCAAAATCAGGTTGTTACAGGGATGATGATTCTAAGGAAATAAATCAGAATTTGCATGTACCGGGGAGTAACTCAAGGAGTCAATTGATGAGTGATATGTGGTGTAATATCAATTAGATATTGGGTTTTAATTTCGAATGTCATCCAGATTATGATATGGTGAACTTAATTGGATCTTCTAATGGAATGGGTTGTATCAATATGGAGTATGATTTCGAGGAAGATCCAATTGAAAGTGTAGAAGGAAAGAAAAGGCCCAAAACTATTGTTTCTGACTTAGTTGATTCGTTAGGGGTCTCAGCTAAGCAACCAAATGCTCATTCTCATCAGATATCGGTGGCTGTCAAGGGGCATGCCTACTGGGCACCATGAAAATCTTATGCTAGAATGTCTGCGAATTTGGGAGTACACGGGCTATTCGAAGACTTCGGTTTATGCTGAAGGCTATTAATTCCCAAATTGTCTTCTTAATGGATACTAAATTAGATGGAGTGCGAATGGAGAAGGTTCGTAGGAGATATGGTTTCAATAATGGGATGGATGTTAAGGCGGATAGATCTAGGAGGACTTAGTTTAGCGTGGAATGGTAATGATCTGGTCAATATACATAGTTTCTTGAAGCATCATATTAACGCAGATATTAAAGATGTGGAAGGGAATTTGAAATGGAGATTGGCAAGTTTCTATGGGGCTTTGGATGTCAGACATAGAGAAGAAATTTAGGAGCTTCTTCAACGATTAAAAAGAAATCATGATTTACCATGGATAGTTTGTGGAGATTTTAATAAGATTTTATATTCTCGTGAAAAGATTAGATGAAAGCCAAGGGGAGGCAGATGGAGAACTTTTGCAATGTATTAGAGGAGTGCCAGTTGGTGGATGGTTGTTTTTTGGGACCTTAGTTCACATGGGAAATAGGGAATTTACCAGAGATGAACATAAGAGAGCAGTTGGATAGAAAGGTATTCAATTCCCAATGGTTGAATCTATTTCATGATTTCTTCATTAAGCATCTACCCCGATATTTTTTAGATCAATATCTTCTTTTAATTCAAATAGATCAAACCAAGAAACAGGGGGTGTGGGAAATTCAGATTTAAAGCCTGGTGCATTTTTGAAGATTCCTGTGAAGAAGTGGTGCGACGAGTATAGAAATCAACGACGGGCTATGTTTTGTCAAAAATAGATGCAGTAAAAAATGTTTTTCAAGAGTGGGAAAGGAGCATCAAGGAGAAGCGAGGTGCTACAACAAAAAACTTGAATCAAAAGTTGGAAACTCTGAATGAAGCCAATAGGGATGATGATACACTTGCTAAAATTATTGATGTTATATTACATCTAAATTGAGAGATGAAGAAAGAAAATGCGTATTGGTAATAGAGGACTCGTGCAAACTAGTTGAAGATGGGAGACAGGAATACTGCATTTTCCCATAAATTTGCTTCTCAAAGGAGGCATATAAATCGAACTAGGGGCTTGGAAAATGTGATGGAAGAAATAACAAATATAGAGTACGAAATGGAGAAAATTGCTCAAAAATATTTGTACTTTTCAAAATATTTTTTCCACGAAAGGTGTGGAAAATATGGGTAATATATTGTTGGGAGTGGAGAGAAGAATAACGGAGAGTTTGAATCAAATGTTGTTGGCGAATTCTACTGCTAAGGAGGTGTTTGGTGCTCTAAAAGGTATGGGTCTAATCGGAAATAATAGTTTTTCGATGGATTTTTTCCAGCAGTTTTGGCACATTTTTAGTCGTGATGTAAATTATTTTTGTCTTAAAATAATGAAGGAAGGTATATCACTAAAACCACTCAATGTTACAATATTGTTTTAATACTGAAAATTGCTCAACCTACCAATCTGTTGAATTTTAGGCCTAAAAGCATTTATACAGTGCTATATAAAATTTTATTTCTAAAACTATTGCAAATCATCTTCAAAAAAATTTAGAATGTTGCAAATATGAGGTCCAAAGTGCTTTTGTTCTGGGCAGACTGATTACCGATAATGTTCTTCTTGATTATGAAGTCTTACATCTGTTCAAGCAAAAAAGAACAGGGAGAAAGAGTCTTTTGGCGTTAAAATTGAATATGAGCAAAAAGTCTTTTGACGTTAAAATTGAATATGAGTAAAGCATATGATCAGGTAGAATGGTCCTTTTTATGTCAAATGTCGTTAAAAACGGGATTTGTTAGTTCATGGGTGGAGTTCATTATTCATTGCTCATAAGTGATAAAAGTAACATATTTTAATCTTGTTGTTAATGCGCTTTTTGGATGATTATTTATGCAAATTGGTGAATTTTATGCCCCTAATCCTTTAAATTCATGTTTCTATACTAATGAGAGCATTTGAGAACAAAAAACGAGCAAAAATCAGACAAATAGAGCAGATTTCAAGAGCCACACTGGCTAGGCCTTCCCACACGGGTTGGACACACACTCGTGTGAACCACACGGCTGGACATACAACTATGTGCCAGACCTAGTCGATTTCGTGATTCGCATCCCAAACACGTGGAATAATGCAATTTTTAGGCTTTTCGGGCATTCTAAAGTCTATAAATACCAAATAGAAGAAGAGAACTGGGGGCGATTAGAGAAGATTGAAGAAAACAACTCGTAGAACACCATTGGAGCCAACTTTGAAGCAGAATTCCATCAAGATTGAAGACCTCCTTTTAATTTCTTTTGAAGTTTTTATGAGTTCCTTTATTTCTTGTGGATATTTTGTCTTTAGAATGTTTTTATTCATAATTATGAACTAATTCCCTAGATACCTATGAAAGATGAACCCTATGATGAATTCTATTATTTGATTTTTATTTTGTGTGATAAATAATTGATTCTTGTTCTCAATTATGTGTGCTTATCTCTTGTTTTAATATTTTCGATATATTAATTCATGTTTAATGTGCTTAAATTAGAGGAGGAAAAGTCCCTGTTTAAGGGTAGATCTAGCATAATTGAGTGGAATTGCATGCAATATTAGAAATAAGACGACATAAATCTACCAGATTAAAGTCAAATCTAATAAGGGAATATATAAATCGAGTTAATGCGACAATAGGGGTTTTAATTAGAAAGAAATTTCAGTTAATCAACCTAGAGTCAGTTGCTCTTACTCTCGAAAGAGATATTAACATAATTTAAGGATTTTTACAGATCAAGATACCAAGTAAATAGTTTGTTTAATTCAGATTCATAATAATATATGAAGTCTAGGTGGATTCTTTCCTGGATATTATTTATCTCATTGGTTATTATTCAATTATTTTCCTAAGTTATTCTCTATTGAATTCTTAGTCAAATTAATTTAGTAATGTTAGTTTGAACCAATCACTCCAATTTGTCAACTAAATAATAGGAAAATGGTAATTACTAGTACTTTTAGTCATTGTAGATACGATATCTCTACTCACCGTAGCTATACTATTTATCGATAGTGCATTTGCCTTCATCGTATTTTTAGTTAGTTATAGAAAACACAAATTAAGTTTTTGGCGCCATTACCGATGACTAAAATATTAGTAAAATTTTGTTTCTATTAATTTAGTTTTTTTATTTAATTTTTATATTTTTGTTTTAATTAAATTTTTACATTTTAATTTTTCTTTTGTTTGCTTCTGGTAGGTTCTTTTGGTTTATAACTAGAGGAAACCCGTCAACCATTGCTTTTTGACAGTAAGATTGAAAGTACTACTCGCAGAAATCATAGAGAGGTTAGAGAAGCTAGGCAAAATCACTAGGGTACAGTATACGATTACGAGGAAAAGAATACTACTGTGGTGATAGGTGATAACCAAAATAATCAGCAAGTAATTAAGCGTCCTGCCCCTTACACTATGTATGATTATGTCAAGCCCACTCTGATTGGGGTTGAATCGAGTATTGTGAGACAGACTACAGCTGTAAATAATTTCAAACTGAAGTCGAACACTATTCAGATGGCACAACAATATGTTCAATTCGACGGTTTGTAAGATGAAGACCCAAATACTCATTTGGCCAATTTCTTAGAGATTTGTGACACTTTCAAGATTAATGGTACCACTGATGATGCCATTCGCTTAGGTTGTTCCTTTTCTTATTGAGGAACAAGGCAAAACAGTAGTTAAACTCTTTACCATAAGGTTTCATCACTACATGGGCTCAAATGACCGAGAAATTTTTGTTGAAGTACTTCCCACTGGCTAAAATGGCCAAGTTGAGGAATGACATCTTTTCTTTTGTTCAGATCGATTAGAGACTTTATATGATGCATGAGAGAGATACGAGGATCTATTGAGATGGTGCCCTCACCATGGGTTACCTTCATGGTTACAAGTTCAAACCATCTAAAATGGTTTGAATCCCTCAACAAGGCAATTAATGCAGCAGCTAGTTGAACATTAAATAATAAAACACTCGAGGTAGCTTATGAATTTATTGATGAGATGGAACTGAATAATTATCAGTGGCAAGTCATGAGGATGAAACTGATGAAAGCAGTCGGCATTTTTAATTTACATGGAGTCACCATGTTATTAAGCTAAGTAAAATCACTAAATAAGAAAATCGACAGTTTATATTTTTCTACGCAAGTAAATCCGGTGATGCTATGCGATACAAATGGAGGCAAAATGAATAATCCAGAATGTTTACCCTTCGGTCTTAGTACAGAGAATTATATGGGTAATAATTCTAGACTTTAAAATAACCCCTATAGTAATATATATAATGTAGGTTGGAGGAACCATCCAAATTTCTCTTGGGGTGGTCAAGGAAATTAAAGAGCACAACCCTCTCCAAGCTTTCAACAACCTTACTAGCAAGAGGAAAAGTCGAACCTTAAGGATATGTTGACAAAATTTATATCAATGTCAAAAACTCGTTTTCAAAACACTAAGACAGCACTAAAAAATCAGCAAGTATCGATTTAAGGACTCAAAAATCAAATAGGTCAGCTTGCTAAACTAATTTCAGAACGACCACAAGGTAGATTGCATAGCAATACTGAACCTAACCCTAAGGAGTATAACAGCCCGTTTTCAGTGAAATTGAAACAGCGGTTTCGGGACCACAAATCCCAGTCCAGAAGGAAAATTATTTTAATATTATTGCATGGTCTGCATTATGATAGGAATGTCGTATAAAATTTTCGTTAAGAAAATTTTACCGGTTACATGTCTAACTTGATAAATGACCAAATTGCATAAAATACAAAAATTGAATTCTAGTAGCTATAAGTATCAAATAGCTATGGAATTCAAAATTAGATGACCTTATATGGCAAATAGACCATTAAGAGAAGTTAGTAGATAAGTATGCTTAGTCATCCATGGAAAATTAAATATAGAAAATGACTAAATTGGAAACTAAAAATAATAAAAGATGATAAATGATTAAATAAAGAAAATATCATCTTTTTCATCATCTTTCCCAAATATTTTTACATGAAAACCCTAGTTAGAAGAGCTTGAAGATAGCAAGCTTATTTGGCTCAATTAGGTGAGTATTCAAGTCTCGTTTTTGGTAATTTTTATATTTTCGAGATCGTAATAGCTTAATTTAGCAATCTTGGAGATTAATTTGCAAATTTATCAAAGTACTAGGGTTTTGTCATAGATGAATATAGTTGAATTATGAAGTTTTATGGTAGAAAATGAAAAGTTGTTGATAGATAAACAACTTTTGTAAAGGGAATTTTGATAAAATTATGATTTAAGGATTAAATTGAAAAGTTGTAAAATTCATGGAAAAATTATGAATTTTATGAAAATACATGGGCTATTAATGTTACATGTAAAAATTGACTAGGCTTGGAATAAGGATTAAATTGCATGAATTTTATTTTCCGAGCCTAAGGACGAAATTGTAATTAAATAAAAGTATAGGGGCAAAATGATAATTTTGCTTAAGATGTGAATTGGATTGAACTGAATATGAATTGTATTAAATTAAGTTAAATTTACTTGTATAGATCCGGATAGACAAAATACGGAATTAGATCGAGGAAAAGAGAAAGTGTCAGATTAGTAAACAACAAATCAACGAACACTTGTCAAAGTAAGTTTGTGTAATTAAATTGTGTACATTTATATGTTTGAAATTGAATGATGTATATATATATGAATTGTGTAATTGTCATGTATATGAAATTGATTACATATCCAAAAAAGTTTGATAAATGTTAAGTCCTATTTGAATAAATGAAATTCGATGGATACAAGATTCCCGAATTGGTTGTGGCCTTGCATATGTTGTGGACACACCACATCTCGAAAGAGCATCCCGTTATTAGCCCTCTCGAGCTTCCTGTTATATGGTTCTTGCGAGCTTCCCGTTAATAACTCTTTGGAGCATCCCGATTGGTCGTGATCCTGCATGTGTTGTGGGCACATCGCAGCTCTTATGAGCATCCCGATATATAGCTCTTCATGAGCTTCCCGATTAAAGGATCTTTGTGAGCTTCCTGATTAATGGCTCTTAAAAGCTTCTCAATATGGCTCGCTTGAACTTCCCGATACATGGTTATCCGGAGCTTCCTGTTTAATGGCTCTTCGAAGCTACCTATTATTGGCTCACATAAGCTTCCCGGTTATGGCTCTTATGAGCTTCCCGTTATATAGCCCGAATAAGCTTCCTGTTCTACAGCTCAAGCTTCCTATTATATGGCTCAAGAAAGGGCTTCTCGATTATGTGCTCTAAGGAGCACTCTCGAATATGAATTGATGGATTACAATTTGTACACTTTAAGTGTACTACCTGTGTATCCATCAAAATTTCTAATAAATTCAACGGGAAAAGTTTTGACATGAGATAATCTAAATTTGAGATAAATTATTATGGAAATGTATATGTTATATGAATATATAATGTGGAAAACATATGTACATGAAAATTTGTTACATGATGAGCTCATCCTTATTTCTTGATATTCTCATAAATTACATGACTAACATGTTTCTCAAAATTATATGTGTTTCGGCAAATTGCCAAATTTCTTTGGATGAATTTTTGTATGCTTATTTTAAATGTAAATGAATGGTAAGTTAATTTCCCAGTTATACGAACTTACTAAGCATAATATGCTTACCTTGTATTATTTTTCCTATTTTATAGTAATTCAGAAGCTCGAAGTGGTTGGAAGCTAATCGGAGCATCATCGCACTACCCTTTAGCTCATTTTGGTATATATAAAGAACTAGATTTTGGTATAATGGCATGTGTAGGTAAAAATAGGTCATTGATTACAAATATGTGTTTTGGTTACAATTAGCCATTGGAATGGCTTGTGATGAATGTGTTTTGACATATATATATGAGATAATGTCATGTTTGATATGAGTGTTAAATATGGACAACTAATATTAAATTTCATAAGTATGTCTAAATGTATTTTTGGTCAAATAGGTAAGTTTGGATATATGGATTTATGAAGTAATATGTCATGTATAAGACTTGATTTTTGGCTTGGTTTAAAAGTCTTGGATTAGCTATGTAGTGGAAGAACAATTGGGTGAGAAATACAGCTTAAAAATGGTCTTATTTCGTCCACACGAACAGAGACACGGGCGTGTGTCTCAGCCGTGTGTGACAAACAGCCTAGCCCACAAACATGTAAATTGGTCATATGTCCCCTGCATCTTTAAATTTTCAAAATAGAATGCTTAGAATTGATCACACGGCCTTGTACAAGGGCGTGTGGCTTGGCCGTGTGACCCTTGCACTTACACACGGGTGTGTGACTTGGCAATGTGACCCAAGTCAGAGAGTTATACGGGTACTAACACGGGTGGGACACGGCCATGTGCCCTATTTCGAATGCACACACGGATGTATGTACCTTGCACCTTGGAAAATTTTTGAAATTTTATTAAATATTCTCTGAGTACCCGAATTAGTCCCGCTTTATTTCTATTACATATTTTGGGCCTCGAGGGTTCATATAAAGGACAATATGATTGTTTATAATTGATTTCTAATATAAATAAGAAATGATATGAAATGTTTGTACTTAATCTGTAAACTCCGATAATACTCCGTAACCTGACGGATATGGGTTAGGTATGTTATAAAGTAGCTTCACGCAATTACTATTCGAGACATTGAATGGTTAGTTGAACCTGAACAAGAATCGAGGTAAGAAATTGTGGTGAACAATGATGAGGTTGAGGAAAATAGGAAAGAGCAAAAGTCGGTTGTCAAAGAATACAAACCTCAAGTGTCATATCCTAACACGATGAAGAGATACCACACAAACGAGTAATATCGTAACTTTCTTAAGCTTCTTAAAAAATTACACATTAACTTATCATTTGTTGATGCTCTTTCGCAGATGCCAAATTACGTTAAATTCTTAAAGGAACTATTAACAAATAAGAGAAAGTTAGACGACTCGTCAACTGTAGAGCTCAATGCAGTTTGCTCGGCCATTCTCCAAAATAAACTACCTAACAAATTAAAAGATCTAGGGAGTTTTACTATTCCTTGTCTCATTGGTAGTATAAATTTGATAATGCTTTGGCTGATTTAAGGGCCAGTATTAATGTCATGCCTTACAAAATATTTAAACAGCTAGGTCTTGGAAAATCCAAACACACTAGGATGAGTATACAATTAGCGGATAGAACTATCAGATATCTTAGGGGTATTATTAAGGATGTACTTGTGAAAATTGATAAATTCATATTCCGTATTGACTTTATTGTGTCAGGCATGGATGAGGATATGAGGTACCTTTGATCTTAGGTCGACCCTTGTTAGTCACTGCTAGGACTATTATCAATGTTGGTATAGGTGAACTTATGCTTCGTGTAGGTGACGATAAGATTATTCTCCAAGCAGGCAATTTTGTGAGAGTCTCTAGTGAGCGAGATGAGATTAAATGTTCTGTTAATGTTAGTAATCACGTGGCTCAACCTTCCCTATAAGAAACTCCTCGGGAAAACATGCTGGAGCCATGTTTCAGTCAATGTAACAGAAACAGAACAACATTTGAAGAGTGAATGGTACAACTCGGTGAACTAGATGAACGGCAAGTGCATGCTGAGGAGAAATCGAAAAAACATGATAGAGACACAAAGCGACGCCATGATGAGTATGTGATGAGAACAAACCAAATTAAGGTTAGAGACAAAGTACTGCTAGACAAATCGGATCCATTAATTTCCCCTTCAGAGCTTAAGCCAAACGGATCGAACTCATTCATGGTACTGAATGTCTTCGCCTACAGTACAGTCGAGGTAACACATTCTAAGTTCGGCACATTTAAGGTAAACAATACTTGATCAAACCTTATCTCGGTAGTAAAATTGATAACAAGAAAGAGGAGTTTCAGCTCCGAAAACTACCGTAACCGTGCGTGTACAAAGTAGAGTCGAGCTTAGACTCTAAATAAGTACTTTTTGGGAGGCAACCCGAGTGTTTAAAATTTGTTAATTCTTTTAATTTTATTACACGTTAATTTAAAATTAAATTAATTACTTTTTAAAAAAAATTGACCCACACGGGCATATCCCAAGCTGCGTGCACGACAGGGTATTCTACAGTGAGTTACACGGCCTGGACATACGGGCGTGTCCACAGCCATGTGAATACTGGAGTTAATTTTTAAATTTATTTACAATTTAATGAGTTACACGGGCCTTAGACACGGTCGTGTGTGAAACACGGCCTGTCACAATAGCATGTGAAAGACCGTGTGCTTCACGCAGCCTCGCACATGAGCATGGGAGAAGTGAAGAAAGATCACGCACGGCCTGGACACACGGGTGTGTCCGAGGCCATGTGAAAATTGGGCTTAAATTTTGAATTGCTCAAGGGCTAAAAAAGCCCCACACGGGCTTATGACACGGCTGTATAGTCCAACAAGAGCCTAAACACGATCGAGTCCCCTTTTAAAACCCTAATTCCCCCATTCTTTTGTTTTGTCTTCTTCCTCCCAACCTTTTAAAAACAAACCCTAGCCGCCACTCCTTACAAAGACCAGTCGTCGTCGTCCCTTTACCAGTCCGATCACCATCCATGGCTTCCCCTCCATTCCCCCTCACAATACTACAGCGATCCCCTCCCCTCTTTTCTTTTCCCCCTTACTTTTCCCCCATTCTTTCTCATTCATCCCTTCCTCTTCTTTTTCCCATTTCTTTTCCCCTTTTTCCACCGTCTACCACCAGCCCCCATCTCCCTTCTTCCTTCGAAAAACACGCCCAAGCCACCGCCCATCACCCCTCCATCCTTTCCCCCTTCCTTTCTCTCCCTCGACGACAAACCGCCACCCTTATCCACCTCTCGCCAAGTCTATCCCCCGCCCCGCACGTCCCCATCATTGTCCTTTCACCGTCGACCACTACCATCCCCATTAACCGTCGCATGCGCCCCCCTACCACCATCGTTTGCCAATTCACTTATTTTATTTATTTATTTATTTTTCTTTTTCTTTTTCTTTCTTTTATTATTTTTACTAGTATTCTTATTATTATTTGTTTTAGTAATTTTTTATTTCCTTTTTATTGTGATTTTAGTTATCGTTTTATTTATTTTCTTTTGGTTCCTTTTCATATTGTTTTTATTATTTTCATTCATAATTTTAATTATTAAAACTGAGTTTTATTCTTGTTATGCTTTTAAGTGGTATTAGTTTTTAGGAAGTTGTGATCATTGTTACTCTTCTTTTAGAATTGTGTTTTCTACTATTATTCTTATTTATTTATTATTTTTATATTCTTGATGCTACTTTTACACGAATTTTGGATTCAAATATTTTTAGCTGAATGTTCGATCTTGTGATTCTGGATTTTAGTTGGATTCAACTTTCATTCTGTTGTTATTTGAACTGTTCTATTATGTCGATTCGTGCTTTTACGTTGAATGCTGAAATAGTTGTTTGGTTATCTATTTTTCAGGTGCATCATGACTCGCTATTTCCACTTCAAAAAAGCAAAAGACTCTGGGCGCGACCTCAACATCGGGCGCTTCCACCGATACACGCCATCCATGTCTCCGATTTTTACAGGGTCCCCAAGAGGATCTATATCAGCATCTCAAACAGCGGCCACTAGGATTAAGTCGTTCTATTGATTGAACGGCCTTAGAGCAGATTCAATTAGTTGATCGAGTCCATGCACTGATTGTTACAACTCCTTGGAACCGGTTCTTCTCCATCATTGAGCCCACCTACTCGGATCTTACCCTCGAGTTTTGTTCGACATTCCTCTTACAGCACGTGATGTTGATCCACGATGAGCCATGCACTATTACTTTTCAACTCATCGGTACAACGCATCATATGAGCATCCTAGAATTCGGAATTACTTTAAGACTCTATACTAAGGAGTTCATGAGTGCCGAAGGGTTCCTCACTTTATACCCGCACATCCATTACTCACCATCTTTATGCTGAACAGAGCTGACTACCAGTACAACACCCTATGACCAGAGTCGGTCGAAGGCGACTTCACTACCTCCGGCTTTACGTATATCCATGCCATCTTATCCCACAGGTTGACTGGTCAGAGGGAGAGCATCGAGGTCATTGGTACATTCGACGCTTACTTCCTTTGGAGCATGGCGACAGGGCACACCTTCAATCTTACCTACTTCATCGCCCTTGTTTTTATTTGATTTTGTAACCTCTTAATCTTATTCATTATTTGTGTTTATTTTCTAATTAGTTTTTTTGGCACCATGCACTACATTTAGTTTTGCCTACAATTTCAGGTTTCACTATTCTGGCGATTTAATCATATTTAGGGCAGTTTCAGTTTTCTCCCTCTCTTATGATATTATGTTTATTTTGTTCTTGTATGTTTTTTGTACATTTGTGGAGAGGTTGTTTATATAATTATTAGAAAATCTCTGAATTATTTGTTGTGTTTAAATGCTTTTCTCATACTTCTATTAGAGTGAATTATTTTCGATTTGAGATTTTTATTGGTGTTGTTTTGGATTAATTTATAAATATTTGTGCATTGGTTGAGCATGGAGCATTGTGTTCTAAAGTTGTGATAAATGAAAATGTACCTTACAAATATTTGTGCATTGGTTGAGCATGGAGCATTGTGTTCTAAAGTTGTGATAAATAAAAATATACCCTCTGTGTTTACTGCAGAAGCACTTGCATACATTAAAAGTGTTCATCTGGGCCTGGATCTAGGGCTTATGAAGGTTGAAATTGAAGGTGATTCCCTCTCTATTATCAAAAAACTACGGAGAGAAGATTATGGCAAATTCGAAATTGGGGCTTACATTAGAGATGGGAAATGGTTAAGCAAAATATTTCATACCTGTAAGTTCAAATACATCCATAGATCGATGAATAGCATTGCTCACTTGTTGGCTACTGAAAGCCTAAAGAGATGGGATCAATGTTGTCTGCAAGATAGGGTTCCTATATTTGCAAGAGAGGAAGTGGAAAGGGATCGAATGGGAGAGGGTTTCTGATTTCTCTCTGTTCAATTTTTGGTGAGATAGGGTAGGGGAAGAGTCTGGGTAAGAGAGTAGAAAGAGAAGTTGGGTGGGTTAAAGTTGTTGGGAAAGGAAATGAAACATTACTGATGGGCTTTAAAATCATCCGTTGCTTTTCAGGAGATTTAATGTATTAATTTCCCTGGCTGAGGCTTAGATGCTTCTAATGTCACGGGGCGGCCCGTGACATTAAGCAATCTTCGATATTTGGCTGGTGTTTGGGTTTTGTCTTGGCCCAATTTTTATGTTTGTTTTGTTTTGGCGCCATCGTTTAAACTTATTGAATAAAATTTCAGCATACATTCTCAAAAACATCATGCATTAAATTATATTTTTTTGAAGGTGCATTAAATTATATTTAAAATTTAAAACTAAAACATCAACAAAAATCACAAAATAATATAATTGAATGCAACAATAAGATATAACAATATCTTTTTTAATTCTTATAAAAACATCTTTTAAATATAAAGATTTTTTATATATTTAAACCACATATTCGCCTTTCAAAACTTAATAATTCAAGTTAAAAATAACCCATCAAACCCTAAAATGACATTAACTTATAAAAGAAAAATTACTTATTTTCTAAAACTGTTATTTAAAATAAAAAAGAAAGAATTAATTTTTGCTACATTGAAAACTGTATATCCATACGTTTCCTGGGAACAAAAACATCCTATTTTGACTTTTATTGTTATTAGTTTTTGGATTTTTAATAATTTTTTAATTTTGTTACATTTTTCTACAAAATTATATTAATTGTTTTTCATTTTAAAAATGGTTCTAATTTTTAAACAATGAAATTTTTTCTATAAAATATAGCATACTAAAATAAATATACATAATCAATTTGTGCATCATACGAATATAAAAATAAATTGCATATAAAATTACATACGATTAATGCAACTCATGAAATTTAATAAAAATAATAATACTTATAACAAAAACATAAAAATAATAACAGACGAATATTAAAATAAATTATTATCATGTATACGGTCAATGGAAAAGAAAAAATTTCTCAAATTGGATTGGGATGATCACATGTATCTAATTTAATTATTTTTTTTAATTTTAAATATGTGTAAAGGATACATGTCACTATCTTAATTTTACTTCTGAATTTTTTTTCTCAGTGACTTTTAATTATAGAGTGAAGTAAATATGATATTAGATTAATTTTTGATAACTAAATTGCGATCAATTTTTTTAAAAATTATTTTAGGTAAGTGTAGTTTAAGTTGGTCTCTGTGTTATTTGAACTGAATCGAATTAATATGTTGGATTGATTGGATTGAGAATTTATTAATATATCGTAGTTGTATTAGCCTCTAAGTAAACTATTTGTAACTAATAAAATATCAAAATAAAAAATTAATTGTTGAACTGATTTTATGAATTTTTAATTATTTATTTAATTATTGTTGGACCATCAGTTGATTCATGAACTAATAGTATGAATAATTAGATTATTGATTTGATTATTAAAAACCTTCATTTTCTGTACATATAATATTAAATGAAATTGTTTTTCCATTAAGATTTATTTATCCTTTTTGGTCTAAAGAATGGAGTACACGGGTGATTATTAGAAATAATGATGAGTAAGTAATGGAAGAATGCAGTCATGTAAATAAAAATTTACTTGATTCATTTGCAGTTAAAGCCCAAATTAGCCTTCATGTGATTCAGTTTATGGTAGAAATGGATTTCAAATTTGTCAAAATGGAAGATTCATTGTCGACCATCAACAAATTCACCTCAATAGAAGAAGACAGCTCATTGGTCAGTGATTATATTTGGGATGCTAAATCATTTCTAATATATTTTCATGATGTGGATTTTAGTATGTTCAAAGAAATAGCGACATAGTAGCACACCGTCTTGCAAAAGAGGGGTTTTAGAGATCAGAAAGTACCTTTTGGGTTGAAGAAGTTTCCTCGTCAGTAGTGGAATTTGAGGTGGGTTAACCCCCAGATCGAGCAGCTTCAAGAATGGATAATTTCACCACCTCGCTTTGCTGTATGTTAATATCGATTCATAATTCAATGATAAGTCTTTGGGAAGATTTTGAGGTTTGACGGAGACGCTAGACTAATACAAAGAAATGAAAAAGTGGATGGGGGTGAGAAAGTTTTAGACAATTTGAGACTTTATTTTTTTGCTTATTTGGATCGTAGGTGCTTTTAATAACCAACTTCAGTTATTATGATGCATTGTAATCGTTTTTTATCCTTTTATTAATGGGAACTAATCCTCTCTTTATTAATGGATTTACTTATTCTAAAGATTTGGAGTCGGTTAAAATTAAATTAATTGGCTAAATCGATTAAATTTAGTTAATTGATCTAATTCAGTCAAAAATTGGGTAATGACTTTTTAAAAGTTCGATTATCGATTAATTCAATTTAAAATTAGGTAATTAATTAAATTAACCGAACATAATAATTACTAATACAAATTATATATAGCTTTAATTCAGTCAAATAAATATTACTAATTTTTTTTGTATGATTTATACTTGTTTTAACCAAAAAATAAAAATATATAAATTTAGGTTAATTTGGTTAACCAATCGAATTAACTGAAATATTTCAGTTCAGTTAATTTTTTTTGAAAAAAAGGTTAAAAAATTTGATTAATACTAATACGGTTCAGTTAATCGTTTGAACACTCCTACTAAAGGCCTTGAGTTTTTCCTACTTGTCCATTGCTTTCTTTTTATATGGTTAAGTTTCAATTTTGATCCTTTTATTTTTAAATGTATATATATATAACAATGTTTAAATTTTAGTTTTTGACCTTTATACCACGCTTAAATTTGAGATTTAATCACTATACTTTATTTTTTTTACTTAATTTGGTACCTTAATTTTTTAACATCATTAAATAGTTTAAATATTTTTTACTTAATTTGGTACCTTAATTTTTTAACGTCATTAAATAGTTTAAATACTTTATACTAATTAAAATATTGAGTGAATTTTTAAGACTTTTTAACAATGTTAAAATTTTCTATTAAATTTAAATTCATTACAATACTCTTTTTTTTCGTGGTTACCAAGTCAATTTTTTTTTAATTTAAAAAATTTCACTCCAAATGAGTTCAACAACCTAAACTTAATTTTTTAAATTTAAAAAATAAATAATAAATTTTTCAAAATAAAAATATAAAAATTAAATTTTAAATACACGAAGAATACATAAATTTAAAGCATGACACTTTTCATTTTGTACTCTATAATTTAGTAAAAAAAATAAGTAATCGAAGGGGAAGCCCAACTATACAAGTTAAATGTAGAAAGAATTTTATATCTTGAAAATATTTTTATAGAAAAACTGAAAATTTCAAGCAAGTCAACGTGAAAACCAAAGTTAAGCATGAAATTGAGAAAAAAAAAGTTAAAAACCATATTAAACAGTCAACATTAAAGTCAAAGTTAAGTAACAAACAGTATAATCAGGGAAAAAAATTCCTCAAACCCAAAATTTAAGTGATTACTGATTTATTTATTTATTTTTAAAGAAGGTCTAAAAAGGCAAAGCCAATAACAGACGGGTCGGGGCATTTGAACGGGTCTACCCGGACCCATATTTTATCACCATCGAGTCTGGGTAAAATGACCAACTAACAAAAAAGCGTCGTTTCCTTCAACAGCTCTTCCCCTTCCCCTTTCACCTAACCCCCTCCCCTCCTTTTTCTTCTTCAAACGAATGTTTCTGCCTACCCCTTACTATAAACCAGAGCCTCCCTCTTTCTCGCTCGCATTGTCCCTCACCCAAAACCCGACCCATGGCATCCATCTCCAACGCTTTCTCCCTTTCCCTCCCTTGCAACCGCATTGCCAACTCCTCATCTGACTTCAACCCCATCACCTCCGCCCTTTCCGGTTTGGATTCCGGTGAGTTCAGTCCGGGACGAGTTGCTGTGTCGAAACCGAGTGGAATCGGGGGGAGGATTTGCGCCAATGCAACTCCGGTGATGGATCAACCAGTTGGTGAAAAGAGCTCCGGAGCTCCCACTATTGTCGAGGTGGATTTGGGAAATCGGAGCTACCCAATCTACATTGGGTCCGGATTGTTTGATCAACCTGAACTTCTTCAAAAGTTAGTTTATTCACTAAGATTAGTTTTTAGATTTTCGCAAAGATCGTCGTATTTAGTGTTAATGGGTTGTAGTTTCGATAGGCATGTTCATGGGAAGAAAGTTATTGTGGTAACTAATACTACAATTGCTCCTTTATATTTGGATAAAGTCGTTGAGGCCCTAACAAAAGGAAACACCGCTGTTTCTGTGGAATATGTGATTTTACCTGATGGAGAGAAGTTCAAAGACATGGTAGGTCCATTTTGTTTTTTGTTTTTTTTAAATTAACATTTTGGTTTTGAGGTATTATTGTTGATAAAACTCAATGGAAGTAATAGCAATGGTTGTGGCGTTGTGCTTATAGGACACTCTCATGAAAGTTTTTGACAAGGCCATTGAGTCGCGATTGGACAGGAGATGTACCTTTGTCGCCCTTGGAGGTGGTGTCATCGGTGACATGTGTGGGTTCGCTGCTGCCTCTTTTCTTCGCGGTGTTAATTTTATTCAGATTCCTACTACTGTTATGGCACAGGTCTTTTGATGCTGATGGATCATTTATATAGAATCATCACATTGTGCGCAAACGTTTCATGTTTCTTGTTATTACACACAGGTGGATTCTTCGGTTGGGGGAAAAACTGGCATAAACCATCCTCTTGGGAAGAACTTGATTGGTGCTTTCTACCAACCTCAATGTGTTCTCATAGACACAGACACATTGGACACCTTGCCAGATAGGGAACTGGCATCAGGTCTTGCAGAGGTTATAAAATACGGGCTCATCAGAGATGCTGAGTTTTTTGAGTGGCAGGAAAAAAATATGGAGAAACTGATTGCAAGGTATGCAAAACTTATCAAAAGAACCGTAGTTAAACATTAGAATAAGTAACTTCTTTTGAAATCTGAAACTGAGAGGACTTTTGATAACAACTGAAATTCAAAAAGGTGGTTGTCAATTTTCTGTTTGAAGCTTTTAGGGACATACATTTTTTATCCTTAACTTTTGTGCTTTAGTATTGTGGATGCTTATGCCTCTCTTGTCTACTACAACAATATATCATATACTAGTACTGTGGTACTTTCCTCATTATTGCAAGGTATATTTCTTCAAGCCTATATGCAATCTGGTGTTGTTAATTGTAGGAATCCGAATGCGCTGGCTTATGCTATAAAGCGATCATGTGAAAATAAGGCTGAGGTTGTGTCATTTGATGAGAAGGAGAGTGGGCTGAGGGCTACACTGAACTTGGGTCATACATTTGGTCATGTAAGTTTCTTATTTGTGCTACTGCTTATATTTACTGTTTAGCATGAGGACAAGGAATGTTTCATGAGTACATTGGTAAGCTTGATTTTTTGCTTCTGAGTGTAACTTTCTGAATTGAAGTTTTATAAAGTGTCCTTGAGCTTATTTGGAATTTTATGTTGTGACTGCATGACTTGAAATACCCAGAAGGTAATTGTAAAATGGCTATAAAACGTTACAAAATTGAATTTACCGGCAACTTGAAATTCAGAAGTGTTAAACTGTAACTATTATAATCTTTTTCTTTTAGATTGTTTGGGTGGGTGGGATTTTGTGTTTATTTGGATATTGTACTTGGTTTAAAGACTTAAAAGGGGTCTGTATTTACACCAGATTGCCATAATTCTTTTCCCTGGTTTGTTTCTTTCCAGGCAATAGAAACTGGGTTTGGATATGGACAGTGGCTTCATGGAGAAGCTGTTGCAGCTGGCATGGTCTCATGTTTGTTAATGGATTTACTTTTTATCCTCTTCCCTCTATCTGTGATAAACATTGATTACGTGTGCTAACCTCAGGTCATGGCTGTTGACATGTCATATCGCCTTGGTTGGATTGACAGTTCAATTGTCAAACGAGTTGATGACATTTTACTACACACTAAGTTACCCACTGCTCCTCCTGAAACCATGACTGTGGAAATGTTCAAGTCTGTGATGGCGGTAAGAGCTCCAAGTTTTCCTTGTTCTGTCAATCTTGAACCGCTATCTCCAACACTTGACAAATACGTATTATTTTGTAATGGCAGGTAGATAAGAAGGTAGCTGATGGGCTGCTAAGGCTTATCCTTCTCAAAGGTCCTCTTGGCAACTGTGTTTTCACAGGTGAGTATGATAGAAAGGCCCTGGATGATACACTTTCTGCATTTTGCAAGTCTTAGTTCCAGGTCTTATCTATTGCTTTTTTAAGCTTTACACAGTTATTCTTCAAGATCCTTGGATCATGTATCCTAATGTGTTGCTAGTACTCTATGTTGTACTCTAGGATTCTTACTTATTGAGGTCCATTGCCGAAGCCTTGTACCAAGTTGCAATGTTAGCATTTATGACAAGCCAATAAAAATAAAGCACATATATTGAAGGTTATTGAACTATGTTGTGCTACAATCTGTTTGTATATCATAACAGGAATTTCGTGAATAAGCCAATAAAACTAATTTATAAAAAGGTGGTTACTCTGTTTCTCTTATTTGTTAGATCTCTTTGTAGATGCTTCAAATTCCTTTAATTCCGAAGGTTTTTCGAAGGAAAGGACAGTCAAATTGAATGTTACCGTTTTGAGGAATGTAGAAGAACAATTTTGTTATACGTGGAGTTTAACCTAGTTGGTTTATGTAGCGACATTTAATAGATTTCAAGTCTTATGGCTTTACTTTAAACGCACCCGATTCAACACGGATTAGTTTTATGTCCAATGTAGCTTGGCATACTCTGTGTATGGACTAAAAGAAAAAAAGAAAAAAACTTTGTTGCAGAATGGAGTTGTTTGAAAGGAAAAGAGAAACTGTCAGCACAAGTAAAAAGGATAGTTTTAGGGCTAAACCAAGAAGATGAAGTCATTGACATGAATGGCTTGAAACTTGTCAAATATGAGTTTAAAATTTGCAATGGTGCCCATTATTAGCCTTGTTTGCAGAATAGAAGTTGCCACAGGAAGACTGCAAGTTCCATGGGTTGTTTATGTTTAATTTCCCAAAAAAGATTTTCAAATGTTGAATCTGCACTTGCTACAAGTTGGAAAACTAAAGCTAATGTTCAAAGATTTCCCATCAACACGATTGTTGGCACTGTTTTGAAGTATATATATCTTTTTTTGGTACATAGTATAAAACTCAATTAAATTTGATGAAAAGTCGACTTCTTTATTACTTAATCCAACTAATGTTGGTGCTTGGTTACATTGTAATATGATTTTTTTTTCTTTCTGGCTGTTTCATGATGTTTAAAGACAAACAACTAAGCAACAACTTTTGACTCCCATGCATTGTGCCATTGTCCTAAGCCAAACATCAACTCCGGGTTTTAAAAAATTAATTATATCATACACACACTAATTTGAATGAAGTCCGATTCAAGATCCGATAATAAAAAACCTGAATCCAACAAACGTTCCAAACGGCGTAATTTCCCTGCCCAGCAAATCAAAACCTAAACTCAAAAAGCATTTTTTTTTTAAAAAGGAAATCTGTTTGCTTTTTTTCATCTCTTTTTTTTTCCGTGGAGTTTAGCCCATTGTGTAAAAAGTTTCCTCTTTTGATTTCCCCTCCATTTATTTTCCTACCGGAATACAGGTGGTTAATTGAAGAAGAAAAGGAATACATTGAGGGGAATTTTTAGGGGTTTCGAGCTTTGTCCTCAGGTGTTAAGATCTGAGGCCAATCTTTTCTTTCAAGTGCCAAAAAGAAAGAAAATGAGCGCTGTGAAGTTCATAAAGTGCGTAACTGTTGGTGATGGTGCTGTTGGTAAAACTTGTTTGTTGATTTCATACACTAGCAACACTTTTCCTACGGTAATCTTCTCCTTTCTTTCTTTATTTTTCCCCCTTCTTTTAACTATCTTTTGGGTAATTTCATGTTTAAGTTTGAATTTTACTTATTCTATTAAGAAAAAATAACATTTGGTTTTTTCCCCTCCTCGAATGATTAACTTTTTTGAAATGGTGATGAAAAATTAGGCATTTTTTGTTTTGTTTCTGTTTTGCTGTCTGGCTTTGGGATTGAATGACGATTTACTCATTAAAGATTGGTTTTCTGTATGCAACTATTTGTGTTGAAAATGTTTGATAAGCTGATTTCACTTATGAAATCGATTTGAAAAAAAGCGTACTAAGTTGTATACCTTTATGGGATTTCAGATTTGTATCTTTGACAAAAAAAAAAAGGAAGAAAAAGGGAATTTATGGAAATAGCTAATTCAATATTCAATAAGCAAATATGAATACTCTCTTGCTTTGCTATGTATCTTTAATCTGTTACATGATTCTAGTGTTTTAATTGCAATAAACTAGGCTTCAGGGTCTTTGTGATTCCATATTCATGTAGTTCGTCTTGATACAAAGCTTAGGATTTTTGACATTTGGAAGCTCATGATGCTAAGAATGTGTTCACCCTTTGTCTTACATTTTTCATGTTGGGGAAAAACAGGATTATGTCCCGACCGTTTTTGACAATTTCAGTGCAAATGTTGTTGTCAATGGGAGCACTGTTAATCTGGGGTTGTGGGATACTGCTGGTACTTCTCTTCCCTAACTGACCCTTTGGTTTGCATTTTTCTTTTAATATCATTGTTAGAACCATTATAGTGGTTCACTTCCTTTTTGTGGGTTTAAGTTCTATAGCTTTGGGCAACAGGACAGGAGGATTATAACAGGTTAAGACCTTTGAGTTATCGCGGAGCGGATTTGTTCATATTGGCATTTTCCCTCATTAGCAAGGCCAGTTATGAAAATGTCTCCAAAAAGGTTAGGTCAAGTTTCTTTTTCTTTTTCAAGAAAAATTCAAACAAAGAGAATGCTTTTTACATTGACATTTAATTTATCGCATGCTGATAATTATTTTCTGCTTGTTTCCAGTGGATTCCGGAGCTAAAACATTACGCCCCTGGTGTACCAATAATTCTTGTTGGAACAAAGCTTGGTAAGTTAACACATTTTCTTTCAAATAGCTTTGCTTCTGTCTTTGTACAAATAATCATGCGTACATTTTAGCACTCACTATGTTTTGTGTTTTGAAATGGGCCAGATCTTCGGGAGGATAAGCAGTTCTTTATTGATCATCCCGGAGCTGTACCCATATCTACAGCCCAGGTAAAGATATTTGTATTAGTCCATAATTTCCTGAAATATTATGCAGTTATTACTTGTTTTCTTGTTGCATGGACTTCTACTATTTGCAATTATCTAGCCTTACACTTCTTTCCCTTTCTTTCTGAATCCGTAAGGGGGAGGAGCTGCAAAAGCTGATCGGATCACCAGCTTATATTGAGTGCAGTGCAAAAACGCAGGAGGTATATGTTGTTTTCTAAATATGTTTGTATAATTTATATAAAGGAAGAGGGCATCTATTTAAGGGATTTATTAACTTCACTGCAGAATGTGAAGGCAGTGTTTGATGCAGCCATCAAAGTCGTTCTTCAACCACCCAAGCAGAAGAAAAAGAAGAGCAAAGCACAAAAGGCCTGCACCATATTGTGACTGGGAATAGGAAATGTAAAAAGATTAGGGCCTTCTATCCTGTTCACGGTGCCTCGACTTGACCCTTTCATTTTCTCGTGAAGATATTAGAAACCTTGGGTCGTAATCTTTCAACTGACAACTGGCAATTTGGTACTATTACTTTAAATGCAGCTGTTATGATGTTTACTTGATGAAACGAAGTTCATATATGCCAGCCTCCTCCTCTTGTCTCTGTTGTTGACATGTTTGATGTATTATAATGCACTGGAACATCACAGTTAGGAAATTGCAGGGACAACCTTAAATTTATTGCTTAGTTGTGTTTAAAGGCTTGGCGTGTTTGTTGTTTCATACTTTTGTGCTTAGCTTCTTGCATCTTGTATTTTTATATTTTCTGCTGATTGATAGATCCTTTCTTTGGGTCCTATTGCCCGCATATCATTGATCTGCTTTGTACAATTCTTAACCTTCACTCTTTGTTCATTCACAAAAGTAACGTCCAGGTCCAGACATGGTCCAAATTTGTTATAAGTGAATGTTAGGCCTAGAATCAAGTCTGAAAAGTGAAAACCACCAAAGCCTTGCTCAAGGAACACCTAGATAGATAGCCAAAGATGAAGGCACTCGACAAACATGGTGAAGGCCAAGGATGCTACGCCAAAACGTGAACTGCCCTGTGGATTTCAAAACAATTTGCTTTGAATGGTGGATTTTTTTTTTCTTTTTGAAAGTAGATGTGGGATGAAACAGGATGATTTTTTTTTTAATTGTGGATATCGGTTGATTGTGGTAATTGTTTGATTCACCTATCTTGTTCTCGTATATGAAATTATCGTGAAGATAATAATTTTTAAAATTATACATTCATAATGAAGTGGCGCAAATGAAAAAGTAGAAGAGTGATGGATTGGACAATATTCGTTTTCATCCTGTTCTATTACCATTTCTCTTACCGATTCGGAACTTTGATCATTGGGATTCATGTGGGATCTTCCAAGTGGACAAGTGTCCTGCTACAAAGGGTACGAAACTCAAATCCGTCTTCTTCCGCATTCTAATATATGTATTCAAACAGCTTAAATACTTAACCAACCACAGTAGCCATCAACACCTCCACTTGATCTCCATATCCCAACTTCACATGAAGTAAATTAAAAGTCGGATAAAGCCAGAGAAAAGGGCTTTTCTTGAGGTGACAATCTAACCATCCCTGTTTTTCTTTTTCGCCCTCTTTGTGGTTGGATGTTTCATGCAAGCTATCAGTTAAGTTTTTTTATCATATTAATCTCCATGGTTCATACTGTAAAGGAGGGTTTATTTTGCCTGAATTTTCTAATTATTCTGGTATGATGTTTGATTCTTTGATGTCATTGGCGTAATGGGGCTCATCCTTTTTCCTTGTGTCAAAAGGCATTATTTTCCAGTTGCATATGGAATCTAGATGCCTTTGCTTTGCATTTTAAAACTTGAATTCAATTATCAACCTTCCCTATGAGCTCAAAGACTTTCAAAGCATCAAAACGATTCGACTTGACCTTCAAAGCCATTGAATTATTACAAATAAACAAGGACTGGGAATTACAATTCTGTGGTTACTTTATATGAAAAAAAGGAAACAAACGAACAAAAACTGAGGTGGCAAAAAATGGACGGTTCTTAGTTCACAAACTTTTTTCTGGGAATTTATACTCCAGTTGGAATTGCACTGTCAGGCTCAGCAAGCAAAGCTCTTCCCCCTCTCACTATATAAACCAATGTTATAGTATACCTCGTAGGGACATCAAGCAATCAAAGACTTTAAAAGACATAAGGCCTTATGGCATCAAAGAGAATTCTCAAGGAGCTGAGGGAACTGCAAAGAGACCCTCCAACTTCATGCAGTGCAGGTATATAGAGAGTTTAATTTGATGCAACACAATGTGTGAACTTATAGTATAGTTTTATTATTTGTGGTGAATTTATAGGTCCGGTGGCAGAAGACATGTTCCAGTGGCAAGCGACAATACTCGGCCCTGGCGACAGCCCCTATTGCGGTGGGGTTTTTATTGTTAACATCCACTTCCCTACGGACTACCCTTTCAAGCCTCCAAAGGTAATATTATTAACTATAACACACTGGAAAACACACACACACTTGATAAAGGGTTATGATTTCTTTACCTTTTTGCCTAGTAGATATATAGATATTAATGATGAATAAATAAGTTAACATTGGGCATGCAGGTCGTGTTTAGAACCAAAGTGTTCCACCCAAACATAAACAGCAATGGGAATATTTGTTTAGATATTCTTAAAGAGCAGTGGAGTCCTGCACTCACCATTTCGAAGGTGATGCATAGATAATAGTATTAAATTTTGAACCAAAAAAAGGGGGGAAAATTTACTAGTGAAACTGAGGCTAAATTTGGTGAAAAAAAATGAAAAATGCAGGTTTTGCTATCGATATGTTCGCTGCTGACGGACCCAAATGCAGATGATCCACTTGTTCCTGAGATTGCTCATATATACAAGACTGACAAAGTCAAGTACGAAACGATTGCTCGTAGCTGGACTTACAAGTATGCAATGGGTTGACCCACACTTGCCCGTGTAATTTTGTTGTCACTCTACTCTCCCCCACGACAGCTTGTTTGTTTGTTTAGCTTTAGACAAATTGCCATTTAACAACCATCATCGGCTTCCACTACTTCAATCTAAACCTAAATAAATGAATATCTTTCTAGTTGATATCACTCCTGTATCTGCTCAAATCTTTTGCAATTTGGTGATACCTTAAATTTATATTGAATAAATAAAATACAAAAAGGAAAAATTTGATGATAGCGTGGAATCAAAGCAGAATGATAAAAGAAAAACAACCATTAAAAAAATATATTGTTTTTTAAAAAGGAAAAAGGGGAATCGTATCATATAACACAATAATAGTAGGAAAATGGGTTTCCATTTAACAGAAGAGCAACATGATCATCAAAGAAGAAGAATGCTCATTTTTCTCCAAAGATATGACACAAATACAACGTCGATGCTACTGTCAGCAATTAGTTTACTTACTTCGATCTTGATTCTCCCTTATCTTCCTATTCTCTTCTTGTTTTTTAGCTCTTTGCATTTCACTCCTTGGCCTTTCTCAATAATTGTTCACTAAATACACCAACATGCCAACATTTTAATAAAATGAATAGTTAACTCATAAAAACTATATAATTTTTTAAAACACCATTTAACGTAGAGAAGACACTTTCAAAAGTTGCTAATTACACGCGATACATCAGATACTCTTTTCACCAAGGTAAAAGACTAAAAAAGAGAAAGTGGCAATTGAGGTCCAAATCCCTAACATAAAACGAAATTTGCCACGTACTACCTGTGTGACCTGTCTATAGACTACAACAAATGACCCTATCTATACTCCAACCATCATCTAAAGTCGCATGTCCTTGGACTAAGCATTTAAGGTAACTGTACTACTTGAACAAATGTATCATAAGGACCCAACACAAGCTTCATTGACAAAGCAACCATTGATACACTTTCAAACATACCTATATGAGAATAAGATATACAAGCAAGCAACCAACCAACCAGTTCAAGAGCCACTAAGTATTTGAGAAACCCCACATTCATAAACAAACTTCTTATAACCTAATACTGCCCATGCAAAGCTACAAAATTGCATACTTGATACTTATCTAATCTAACTACAATCTCCTATAGGAAGACAAATAAACTATACACAGAGGAACCAACGCATAAGAGAGTAACACAGAAGAATCAGCGAAGCTTATTCTGAGCAACAGCCTGGCATAACTCATCCTCATAGAATAGCACTCGGTTTGAAGCCAAAGATTTGCATAATGGCTTGGGGAGAACAGATGGCACCATGCATCTCGATGGGAATCCTGAATCCTGGAATAGCACTGCAGCAATTTGCCTCAACTCAGTTACTTTAATGCGAGAAGGGGGTCGAGGACCCTGCCTGGGAGCTTTCGGGGTGTGTGGGCTTCCTATCAAATTACTTTTGCCATCACGCTTGCTGGAAACAACCACCAAAACATTGTAAACGAAATGATGAACTTTTGCTTCATGTTTTTACAGAATCTTGGAGACCTAAAACAGTTAATGCCTACCTCAGAAAGGGCCAGTGTTCTGTCACCCTAGGTGTCATAGTGCTTAGCATCTCCTGTCTTGAGCGGTCAGGTGTTGTATAATTGAAATGAAATTGCCTTGCAAGACAAACCTGTATTCAACAATAATTAACGTTTCTACAACTAGGTCCGCATACAAATATGGAAACGCAAACAAAGGGAGTGAGAGAGAGACTTACAGCTCTTCTTATCCTTTGAGAAACATGAAAAACTGCCCTTAGTTGGTCGTGATGCAAGTGACAGAGTATTTTAACCTCAATATATCAAAAGAGAAAGGAATCAATACCAAAGGAAGGAGCATGATCTCTAAAAAGTGGAATGCAAGTCATTTCAAGTAACACCAATCATCCAAAAGGGGGCGGGTATATAACGTAATTTTGAACTTGAATATCAGAATTTTGGCCTCTGTATTTCTTTATATATAAAAATTAGAGACATATATCCATTCCTAGCTTATAGAAAAAATTTCCCAACTATCATATGGCAATAATCCCTGATTACCAAGGCAAACAACGATCATGCAGATTAGCATAGATTTATATGCATATATAACAAGTGAATTCTTCTACAAATCACAATCACTAAATTATAGAAGATAATGCCCTTGAATGCACATTGGTTTTATATCCAAAGGATTGTTTTTTCAAAGGCCATAAAGGACAAGATGGTAAAGTAAAGAGAAAGAAACTTTGGGAAGAAAACTACATGCCGAATGCAAATTCTCATTTGATTCAAGAAATTCAGCTTCTGTTAAATTCCACTTGCTTGCAATCAAGTTTTCTCTAACAATAACTAGATTTAGTTAGAGACAAAAAGAACCAATATACGTTACACTTTTATTTGAATAAATTCATTTACTAGTTTAACATTCTCAACACTGCAGTAATAAGAGGTTCTGAGCACAAAATAGAAGCAAAGTCTATAAAAATATATAACATGCAACATGATATATGCTGTATGAAAGATGCCTATCCTATATGAAAGTAAGGAACCTTCAAACAAACATCATACCTGCAACCAAAAAATTTAAAATACAATTAAGTAAATTCTGCCAAACTAGTGGTTTTTAAATACTTTTCAACCTCGTATTGTCCTACAGTCGAGATAAAGCATTTTTGAAGCTATTGAATGCAGTAGGCATAAAGCATTTTTAAGCCAGGCCAGTCAAACAGATTAATCAAGGGTACAAATAAATACCAGTAAATCCATTGGAAGAGACTCAAGCCTTGACTCTGATTCGAAGTCTTCAGGCCGAGGTGTCTTCGGAGTCCGCGTCATACAACTCTGCTTATGCAAATCCATGGGTGATAACATCAAAGGGATTTTCTCAGCAACCATATTTTCGATCAAAAGATTATCATCCTCCGGTTTCTTAGAACTTAATACAGCCACCCTTTTCTTCCCAAGATCGGTACACAACTTGGCAGCTGAAACTTTACTATGCCGAAGCTGAGCAAGAGTACCTGGTTTGAGATACTTACTGCTCGAACTCTTCAATCGCCTGTTCTTTTTAGCTGTCTTTAAATCCCTATCTTTAGGAGACACTTTTCCCATATTTGTGTCACTCTTCTATTCGAATCCCTTAACTGACTTGTATCCCCTTTTTTCCTAAATAATCAATCCAACAATTGAAATTTTAAAGCCTGGAATCGAATGCAAGAATGAGAATTTTCCTTTTACACTGTAACAGCATTTGGTTCCTTTTTCCAAATAAAAAAAAACCATCAAAACTAGAAAACCAGAGATGCAAAATGAGGGCAACAAACAATCAGGAAAAGAAAACACTATGTCTGCTAAACACACAAAACTCACAGTGATTAAAGATTTGAGGCGTCGAAATCGTCGTCAATGATCTCCCCTTCAGTTCAAAACTGAAAATAAATCAGCCAAACGAAGACAGCAGCTACTTCATCAGTAAAACGAAGCTAAGAATGACTGGGAAAAAAAACCTAAATTAAATCAAGTCAACAGTGAAACTCACCAGCCTTAAATTAGCAAAGATATCCGCGTGAAAACTCATAAAGATTAAAGAGAGGAATTTCCAGTGAGAAGCGTGTAGAGAGAGAGACTCAGAGACAGCGGTGAGAGAGAGGGAAGAGAATGGGTGGCTAGGGTTGGCTCTTTATTTGAATTTCTCTTATTTGCCCGCCAAAATTTTCAATCATCAGTTTATATTTTATTTTTTTGGAAATTTGGAGGAAAATAAATAAAAACTGAAAAAAACGAGATGCGGGTAGATACTGATATACTTACACGTGGCCACTTAACATTGGCCAAAGATAGTGACTTTATGTCTTAAGTCAAGGCATTCAATGGGAGGGCAAAGATCCCGTTTAATTACTTAATTCTAGCGATTTAATTGGCGTTTTCATTTTTTCATAAATACTATTTTAAATTTTAAATTAGAGGTTTTTTTTATATTTAAATGCTCGATTGAATTAATATTACGAATTCAATTATAATTAAAGTGTTTATGAATTTCATAGAAATTAATATGTTAAAATATACTTTAAATTCATGTGATTTTTAGATATTTGAATTTTTTTTGGTGATAATAGAAAACAAAACTAATTATAAAATAGTATTCTTAAGAGAAAAAAATATTCTTATTCTTATCCAAATCCACTAACGTGTGTGTCATCGGATGAGGATCATCGAATACTTGCAAATTACCAGATCCAGACAAGGCTTGTTTAGCAAGACAGTCTACAATTTGATTTTGATCTCTCAGAATGTACCGCAAGCACCACTATTTCTCTTGAGATAAAATGCTTTGAATGCGCCTAATTAACGCTGAATTTGCCTCAGTAAAGTTACTATCAAGTATAGCATTGACAACTTTCAAACTGTCTGACTGAATGATAACTTCATCGTGGCTCATTCATTGAATTAACTTGAGACCTTCCAGGATGCCTCATAGTTCCGCATTAAAAATAGAACATTTTCCAAGGTGACAATTGTACCCAAGGATCCAATCTCCATTAGCATTATGAACAACTCCACCAGCAGCAGCATTTCCAGATTCTATTTGAACTGCCCCATCCGTATTAAGAAAAAACAGATCTTCAAAAGATTTCCCTTCAAAGGTAGATTTAAAACTACCCTTAACATCTACTTGAAGAAATGAGAAGAGCTGATTCGCCCAACTTAAAGATATTTGAAATTTAATTTTTTTATTTTATGTTTAAAAATTAAACTCCTCTATTTTTTTGAATTTAAAAATATTATTTAACTATTAACATCGTTACAATTTTTATATTAAATTCAAAAATAAAAAAATTATCTAATTAACAATTAAACTTTCATTTTTAATTAAAAAATTAAATCACTAAATATTTTACAATAAAATTGAAATGTAAAAAATAGGGAAAGTTAAAACATGAATTGAATGGTTAAATAATGGATAAACATTTATCATTTTCCTAATGAAATGCCACATGGATAAAGTGTATTTGAATAAATGTGGCAGCCTTCTTATCAGTCCCTTGATGTGAAACAATTAATTTTATAAAGGTTTAAAGAAGTATCTACTCTCTAAATTTATTCATTTTTTATTTTTTTTCATTTTAATTTTCGAATTTGAATTTCCGTACACTTTTTTAACGCAGTGGTGTGATTTTTATATTCCTCTCTTAAAATGTTATATCAACGACTAGATTTTAAATATATATTTTTTTAATTTAAAAAATAAAAAATACATAAAATATAGGAATTATAAATAAATATAAATATAAAAATTAAAATATATATAATTATAATTTTATAATAATTATAAAAATATATAAAATATTATCAAAATTATAGGAAATTTATAAAAAAAATATAAAATATATTTAAAAATTTAAAAAACCATTAAAAATATAGAATTGATATTTTTAAAACTATTTTTTGAATTTTTTTAAAAGAAACTAGACTTGATAAATAAAACAAAACATAATAGCAACCAATCCAAAACAAACAAGACCCAAAAAAAAAGCGAAAGCCCTAATAAAATAAGCCGATAATAAACAGCTCTGGAAGCAAAACAATATCAAAATTTGGAACCTTAAACGAGCTGTTATCCAAACCTTCCAGAGAAAACCAAAGCTGAAGGGATGCCACTGATGACGAGACAAAAGAGATGATCCAGCGACCGTGGAAAACCAGAGAAGCAGCTATTAAAACTGATGAACGGGCAACCACTGATTTTGAAGCTTGTGTTCTAGCAGAGAGATCCCAAATCCCAAGCCAGTCATGCAGAAACCATGAAAACCCTTAAGCTCCCCCCACCTTCCAGATCCCCCGATCTAGGTCACAAGAACTCCTCAATTGCCCCGACAAATCGACCCGATAACATCCCTATCATGGTTCACCACTGTTGAAATAAATAGAGGCACCGTGCCTACCCTGGAAACAAAACCCCCATCTCGAAGACCCGTTGATGCCAACCAATAGACCACCTGATTTGCAATGCGAGGGACATGCAGAAAGTGAAATCCGCAGAGATGCGTTACCATGGCAATAATGTCCCTGATGTAAGGACCCAGAACAGACACATCAGGTCGAGGAGAGAGGAGTTTGTAGATCACCGTTAAAGAATCACCTTAAAAAATGACCAACTAAAATCCCAAATCCAGAGCCAAGTGGACTGCATGATAACAAGCCAGTGCCTCGGTAGCGAAAGGCGAAGGTACGTGCACACTGCGTACTGATTGAGAACCTAACGCCATACCTGTGTGATATCTAATGACAATATATGCATAGGAAAAAGATCAGACCCGCTATAAGTTGCGTCAAAATTTACCTTTACAAAAAGAAGATCCGAAGGCCGCCACCGCTCAACACCCATCAAGCGACCATGTAACTGCTAATTTATCACATCCAATTTCAAAAGGTAAGCCTAAACTCTGTGCACCACAACATGCATTTGAACAACACCATTATTATGAACCCTTCTATTTCTCGCATGTCAAATAAACCACAACGCGCACATTACTTTCCAGATTATATCACTAGTAGATACTGTAAAAATGGATAGTAGCCAATCTTGTAGAGATGCATTTGGTGCTTCACTTGGCCATGTGATGTGCAGGGACCCCTAATAGCAAAAACTGACTGGCAATCTCGGAAGATATGTTCTAAAGTCTCATTAGCAATAAGGGATCGTGGACACAAAGAAAAGGTTCCAAAACATTTGTGATATAGAGTATAATAGCTAGGAATGTAATTGTGAAAATTTCTTCAAACTGTAATTTTAACTTTTTCTAGTAGTTTCAACTTCTATAGAGTAGTATAGAAAAGTTTGTAAGAGTTTGGAATCGCCGTGTAACCCGAAGAAATAAGGAGTCTGTAACCACTACGAACAGAGAATTCACTCTAAGGCTCAACACCTCAGATCAATAAGTCATCGTGGACCATTCGAGAAAAAAAAATACAGAGCACACGATTAACCAGGGCACAGCCCAGAACGCTGGTGAGTCGGTTTTCTTCCCATTGTCTCGAATAAGGGTTAATGAATTTTGAAACAAGTAAATCTGGAGACATAACACCAGTGTTCTGCAAATGTCTCTTAGGTAAACCTAAGATCCAATTATTATCCCAGACACGTATATTCGACCCCGTATCCACACACCGATAAAGCCGCATATTGAACAACCCCTTCACAGACCAGATACTCCTTCATAGGTAAGAAGGGTAAGTTCCCAAACCTGAACTCATGAAATCACAACATGGGTAATACTTAGCTTTAAGGGCATGCACTAACAACGAACCCGAGTTATTAATCAAATGCCAACCTTGCTTAGCCAACAAAGCAAAGTTGAATTTTGCCAAATCACGGAAACCCAAACCACTCTCAAACTTCAGAGCACATAAAGATTACCAATTGCACCAGTGCATACCTCCCTGACCCCCTTGTCGCTTCCACAAAAAACGTTTAATGATTTTCTCCAGATCAACATAGAAAGTTGTTGGTAAAAGAAAACACGGCATAGTAAATATATGAATAGCCTGTAAAACACTTTTAATAAACACTTCCTTCCCATCTTGAGACAAAGGATGAACACACAAATTCTCTATCTGGGAATGCATGTAGTTCTTCAAACCCTGAAAAGTTTGCTTCTTCACACGCCCAACCATATTTGGCAAAATCCAAAATATCTCTCAGGTTTTAGTAGAGATGCGGGCTCCTAAGCAATTCGAGATAGAGGTGGCAAGAGTGTCCTCAACGTTTGAACTAAAATAAGTAACAGACTTGTCAAAATTAACACACTCCCCCAGTGAGCACTCATAATCGAAAAGGATTTGTTTTAACACCAAAGAACCTCCAATCATAGCCTCCCAAAAAAGTAACAGTCATTGGCGAATAGTAGGTGCAAAATAAACGGGCCTCCATGTTTAAGACAAGCCCTACGAATCAAATTATCACAGAGTGCTTGTCGCAAAAGGGAAGACAACCATGCACAACATATAAGGAAAAGATACGAGCTAAGTGGGTCACCTTGTCGATGACCCCGACCTGGTGAGAATAGATAATTGACCTCCCCATTCATGGTTATTGAGTAAGAGACAGATCGAACAAAATGGAGAAAGAGACTCACCTAACAGTCTGAAAATACCATTTGCAACATCATCTGCTCAAGAAAAACCTACTCCACTCTATCGTAGCCCTTGCTCATATCCAACTTTAAGGCAAAGTGCCATTTTCTCTTCCGCCACTTGCGTCAAAACAGATCGAAGATCTCATAGGCCAAAATAATATTATCTGTAATCAACCTCCCAGGAACAAACGCATTCTGAACCTTATCCACACACAAATGGAGCACTAACTGAAACCTATTAACCAGGGCATTCAAAATGATCTTGTATAAGGCAACACAAAGATTAATAGGGCGGAACTTTCGCCAATCAAAACAAGGTGAGTATTATTAATTGCCGCAATAGGCATGCCTTCGTTTGAAACACCAAAACAATAATCACTAACAACAAGTCCAACAATGTGCCAAAATTTCTGATAAAACAAAGAAAGAAGTCCATATAGTCTAGATGCCTTCGTCGGGGCCATGGATTTCAGAGTAGAAAAGATATCGTCCATCGTGAACCGGGCCAAAAATGCAGCTTCATATCATCTATAATACAAGGAGCAATCCCCTCTAAGATACGGTGGGAATCATCCTGTCCCTGTGAATAGAACAAATCATCAAAGTACATAGTTGCCACATCAAGCATAGCCTCCCTATCCGAAACCACTCGACCATCCTCATGAAATAAACACCCAACTCTAATTGTTTGCTTTCTCTAGGTGGCCGACCGATGGAAGAACCCTGTATTTCGATCCCGCAACTGTAGCCAATTAACTCGAGCCCTCTATTCCCAATACAATTATTCCTTGTCCATCTCCAGATTCAACTCAAGTCTGGTGCTAAAAAGATCCAACAAAGAATCATCGTCGCTATACTCCAAAATGCAAGTTTAGAAAGGACAAACATCATAATTAAAAATAGTTTAAAATTTGAAAATTTTATTTTGAAAATATTATTATTTTTGAATTGAAAAGATATGAAAAAATAACAATATCTAAGATCAATCTAAATAAATGATTGCTATTATAGATTTTGTATCCAATTTTTTTTTAAAAAAAAACTCATTAGGTGATATTTTTAGGGAATGTCGTGTTATCTATACTATTATTTAAGTTTCTAATTGAGTTATGTAAATTACGAAAATGTCATTTCGTAATTAAAATAAGTTATATTATTCGAGGGTATTTTAGTCTTTTTATTAACAAAACAAATAAAAATATGCATATTGTAGGATTTGAAGTTGAACCAGTTGCATTAATAAAAACATTTAATTTATTACTCAACTAAAGCTTTATTTTAACACTTTTATACATTTTAATTTTATTATTCACACTTTATTATTTCCATCAATAACATATATTAATAATGTATTTGATTAAGTTGATGGTCACAATTTAACTCGACACTAATTCAAGATTGATGATAACACAATGATAAATAATTTAATGTAATTTTTAAAAAATTAATATTGTACACATTTCATGTGCTATTATTGATTAATTTCAAACCGTATGTTTCATTATTTATTTTATGTTATTTTTAAACACACATTTGTATTCTAAATTTGTTGTTTACACGCATATAAGCGTGTGGTAGGATTTCTTATTAATAATGTTGTTAATTTTAGATAGTGTCACAAATTAACTCGACCCAACTCATGATTAATGACAAAACTATGATAAATAATTGTATTCCTAATATGATGTATTCATGAGTTTAAATTTCACTTTACTTACAATTTAATCTGATTTTTTGTATTTTAATATTATACATATTCCATGTGTTATTATTAATTAGTTTCAAACCATATATTTTATTATAATGTGTGTTATTTTTAAATATAAATCTGTATTCTAAATATAAGATGTTTATACATAAAGATTTTAGTCATTTTCTAAAGATTAAATTATTTAACAAAATCTAAGTGTGAGTTTGGATAGGTGGTGTGTTTATCTACGGTTAGTATAAAAATAGCGGCGGTGGTGAGATTAGATATTGTAACGATATTATAATGTGAGGTAAAAAATAAACTAAACATATTGTACATCACTGTCCATCCAAACTCACTCTAAGTTCAATAAGAAAAAAAAATACAAAAAGCAAGCGGAAAGAAATTAGGAAACGCAGGAATAGCCGAAGTCCCCTCAACCTCAAATTTGAAGTCGTTTACAGTACTACTTTCATATGGGCTGCAACAAAATCTCCATTTACCTTTTGTAGTCTAACTTAGAAAACTGAAGGCCCAAAACCTACCCCCCTTGTTTCTTATCTTCACAAAAATTGGGTTGATTGATGGACCTATCACCCTTGTTTCTTATCCAGATTACCTTCCGTCCATTATTATTATTTATTTACAAATATAATTTTCACAAATCTGCATTGAACATTTAAATGGTAATAATTAGCGTATCAGTGAGTAATAGAAGAAAAAGTATTGGAGAGTATTAGAACCCTGACCCCATAATTTTTTATGAAAAAGAAAATAATAACTAAGCCAAAAGGATTGTCTGTAAACAATTGCATCCCTTCATTTTGGCCATTCTATCAGTTTTTATGTTTTCTTCTCTAGAAATGTATTTGATTGTTTAGTTCTCTACATTCTTCAAAAGATAATTTCATATCTCAATTGAAATCTCATTTTTAGATATTTATTTACATGGAATTTGAAATAATTTTCAAATTAAGAATCCATTTCCACTAATTACTGAGCTCAAGATTAAGCATCTTGTATATTTTATATAATGAAATTATTTTATAGACTCTTTTCACTATATTATTCCTGGTCATTTTACAATTACTTAATGACATTTCAAGAATTTCTTCTATGTCAGTGATACATAACTTTGATAATTTTTTTTTACCTTGAACCCCGAATTCAAACCTCAAATTCTGAACCATGTCATTGATACATAATTTAGGGTTTATGATCCAAAGTTCGAGGTTTATGGTACAATGTTCGAGTTCGGATTTAGGATTTAGGATAAAAAAATTACCAAAATTACGTGACAATAATATAAAAAATTTTATCAAAATATCGTTAAATAATTAAAAAGAAACTATAAATAATGTGATAAGAAAAGTCCATAAAATAACTTATCATCTTATATATCATATATATATATATATAACATTCATTATAAGATAGTTAAGTACTGAAGATAAGTTTTAGTTTATGATAAGTTCTCATTCTAACATGTGCCACCACCATTTAAATAATTAAAACCATTAAAACAAATGGAATAAATTTATGTCAAAGCAAATGAAATAAATAAATAAACGAAAATATTTTTTAAAAATTATGTTAAAACCATCGTCAAGCACAATTTTCACTTTGATTCATGTTACTTGTATAAAATGAGATGATTTCAATTTCAGTCCTACATAGTCTGTGGTTTATGTTGTTAAGCCATTGATTTCAGTTTTTTATTTATTTTTTAATTCAACCTCTATTAAATTTTAATTAATACATATAACTACGTAAGGTCAAAATATTAACATACATATATAGCAAATGTTAGTGATATAATCTTCAAACTTATTAAATATTATTTTCTAAATGTAGGTAAAGAGATGTATACTACTTGAAAGTTCATCCTACTTTACCTTGTATTGAATTAGATACTTAAAAGGTTAAATATGTTATTAGTTCATGTACTTCAATAGACTTTTAGATTTAATTTTTGTACTTAAAAAATTAAAAATTAAAAATTTAACTCTTTTATTTTTTAAATTTAAAAATCTTAATGTAATTTAATTTTTATTAATATTTATCAACTTAACATATTTATACTTAAGATTTTAATTATTAAACTGAAAATTTAAAATTAAAACAATTGAAAGAATTAATTTTTAAATTTTTTAAATACAAAAATTAAATCTTAAATTTTGTCCGACTACAATATCTAAACCATAGCTGAAATATTAATACTCAATAGTAAACGCACATTTACATATTACAATCCTTTTTTATTGCATTTTTATACAAGTAATGGGAAAAGTGGCTTAAAAGAATTCCTTTATATTATCAAGTAAGCATTCCCCCTGAATTAATGGGTAGAGAGAATAGAGACAAGTGTGCGATGGATGCAAGTTAGGACAAGGACAGCTATGTTGTTGGGCAACTACTCCAAAAGGACCGCCACTTAAACGTGGTTTTGACGACACCGGCACCAATGAAATGTGCAACATTGCTACGACCTTTTAACTTCTTGGTCTTATGATGTAAAAGATTCTCAAATTTTTAAAAAATAATAATTAAGTCATTGTTTTTTTCATTCATTTGGATATTTAAAATTTTAAAATATATAAAAAAGCCCTCAAATATTTTAAAAAATTTAATTAAGTCCTTATTTTTTCACTCAATTAGATATTTAAATTTTTAAAATGTATAAAAAAATCCTTAAACTTTTTCAAAAAAAGCCCTACTTTTATTAAAAATTAGAAAATAATTATAAAAATTAAAATCAATAAAAGCTATAAATATTATTAATTTTAATAAAAATATTAAAAATTAGAAAAAAAGTATAAAAATTTGTAAAATTTTATAAAGTTGTAAGAAAATTATACAAAATGTAAATAAATATAAATTTGGTAAAAAAATTTATAAAAATTATCGTACCAAAATAAACATTTTATAATTTTTCTATAACTTTTATTGACTTTTATTCTTTTTTTATCATTTTTTGCCACATGTCACGTTGTGTTGCTACACATGATGACTTTAATTGAAAAAACTAGGGGTAGTTAATTTTTTATAATTTTTTATAAATTTTAAATTTATTATTAAAATTCAATAAATTTTCTAAAATTTATTATTTGTTTTTTTATATTTTTTCTAATTTTTAATAAGAGCAAGGGTTTAATTATTTTTTTGAACATTTGTTAGGGTTTTTTTAATGCATTTTAAAAGTTCAAGTACCCAATTGAGTGAAAAAAAAAATTTCGAAGAAGTTTGAGGACATTTTTAAAGTATTTTAAAAGTTCAAGTGCTCAATTAAGTGAAAAAAAAAAAGCATAATTACTTTCTTTTTTTTTAACCCTTAAACCTTTATGTTTTTTTTTAATCCCATATAACATCTCCTTTTGGCATTTTCTGGAACGTTGTTCCTATCATTTCAGTAAACATGCTATTTGTTTTTAGGGTAAACAACACTCAATATCATTAAATTATTAATAAAATTTTGTTTTAGCTACTTAATTTAAAAAGTCACAAGATGGTTATTGGATCATTTAAAAATATTCATTTAAATTATTAAACTATTCAAAAAATTTAATTTAAATTATTGAATTATTTGAAAATTTTTATTTAAATCACTAGACTATTAGTTTCTTTTTTTTTTTAAAGTTCAACTAATGAGCTTCAAGTAATGATTCAACGATCAGTATGATGGATTGTTACCCATTAACAAGTTGAAAAACATACATTAGATCAAGTCAATCTAATAGTCAATGTTGAAGATTGAAAAAAAAGTTGTTAGGATTTTTGTCCACAGATTTGTGATGTTCAAAACTATTTTATAAAAAGAAAAACTGAATTATAGAAAAGAAGAGAAGGAGAGTTTTTAATTGGTGTAAACGATGCGAATTAAGAAGGCCATACAACAATGATTTTAACAATCCAATGACTTGAATGAAAAATTTCGAATAGTTCAATGATTTTTATTTTTATCTTTTTGAGGTTAAGTGACCAAAATATAAATTTACTAATAATTTAATCACCTTAAATGTAGCTTCGATTTGTATTTATTAGTACATATCCATTATGATACGCATCAATATTGGTGCATTTTCGTTTATTGATTTTAGTTTATAAGTTTTTTAATTAAATTTTCTATATATATTTGTAGTAATACATATAAAAAATTAAAGTTATAAATTAACTTAAGGAATATATTATATTTCGAAATATAAAAAATAAATAAATAACTTAAAATATCAAAAAGATCAAGTAATGGGCATCGTAGTTGCCACAACCTGTAAAATTAATGCAATTCCAAGTTGGTGAACTTGATATTGGTTTTGGAGCCCCCTCAGTCCGTTTTACAACCTTAAAGCCTAGGGATCATTTGTTTTCTAGTGACCCAACTCATTTCCCAAGCTTACCTTTTTTTTAACTCCATAGCCACCTTTTATATAACAAAAAGAATATACATGCAGATTCCATTACTTCACTATCACATCTAGTTGGATTACTGCACCTCCCCACTAAACCACATGGACAGCATCAATTAACCACAACAATGTATACACTAGAACCATATAAATTAGTATAATACTAAAGGGTTTAACTTTTTCTACCTATTTCAATTTGGGTATTGTTTTTTGGTGGAATCCCACCCCGTGACAATAAAGAAACATGTATCTCTGTTTTATTTGTGTTTTTATTTTTGTAATTTATAACTTGTACAAAAAAAAAGAAAAAAAAAGGAAATGCAAATTGTCTTATATGGTTAGCTTGGTCTTTTGTTGGTATTTGGAGTAAATCCACATTACATGCTAACTGACAGTGAAGTTTCTTAGATTATCAACATTTATACAATTATAAACACATGTATGTATAATGTTAGGGTAATAGAAGTTGAAAAACACTCACAATTTACGTGCAAACTAAATGACACGTGAACAAACTACACAGGTAATTTAATCACGTCACCTCTTATGGGAAAGCCAATTCTTTAATCTAAGAAAACTAAATAACAACGACTTATAATCTTCAAAACTAGACAGCTCATCTTTAAAGAAAAGCCTCTGCAATCTTCAAACAACATCTAGTCTTTTCATCAATTTGGAGATAACCCTTCAGCTTATTTTACCCGTCACCATCACTTTAGGCAACGACAATCACTCTTTTTCTTCAACTTTACCTATTTCTCTTTTATCCAATTTTTTATATTTTAGTAATAAGCTTTTTCATTTATGCACAAAAGTTTAATTTATCCATTGGACTGTTATAGTTGAAGCAATATATCAAAGTATAATGTTGATTTAAGTAAAATGAATCAGTACATTAAAATTGGGAGTGAAATGTCATTATCAAAGTAATATAATATCATTAAAGAATAGTTGGCATTGAAATTACTATGTTACCAAAATTTGCGACTATTGATTACGACCTTACTATTTCAAAGAAAATTTTTTGAACCAAAAATGATATTTTGTTCACAAAATTACATATTCGCAATCATCCAAATCCATCACCTTTAAAAATATAATTTTATTTGTTTTAGAGATAACAACGAGATAAGGTAAGATAAATTTTTGTTTGCGCTAGCTTCGACCTTACTTTTATTTCTATATATCCAAACCTTCCCCAACTACGGAACAACCCACCTGGTATTACCCTGCCCCACCTTGAAATATTAAGTAATATTTTATGATATAATTCTTTTTTTTTACAAAATTAAATAAAATATATATTGTGAAATCTTATAACAGAATATGTAAAAATATCTTAATTTTATAATATGTGTATAAATTATAATAATATTAAAAAAATAAAAAATTATATATCACAGTGAGATAGAGAGAATTTCACCTAAACTCATCCCAATCCAATATCAAAATCTTAATAAAAAATTCACGTAAAAACTCAATCTAAAACAACAAACCAGGGTAAATTATATAGTTTTTTTTTTTGCCATCAGTAACTTGTGCTTAAATCAAGCCTTGATTTATGTTGCTAAACTGTAAACCTTTTAGTAATTAATAATTAAGATGGTTGTTATCAAGTTTGGAATTGATAAAAGCAGGCTTATAATGTAAGCAAGCAAAGGGTACCCCTCCAAGTTGATGCATGGCTATCTTATGTCCTACCTTTCTTTACCGAGAAATCTTTCAATCATGCTTTACCACCACTCATCAACTTACATTAACATCATTACTTAATTTAAAAACAAGTAAATGTGAATAAATAGTCTTTTAAAAAATAACTTATGATAAAATTAATTTTACATTTTTCTACTACATATTACTATTAAAAACAACATATTTTACTATAATTAAATTCAGGTTATTTTTTTAATCAATATAACCACAGTTAGAGCGGTAAAAATGTTAACAATCATAATTTAATTTGAGTTTTATGTAATTCATCCTCTCTCTATGTTTGTAAGGATAAAAATAAAAAAAGATAGTTACAAGAATTTATTTAGTTATTTAACTTTTTTTTAAATTATTTTAATTTTTGGTTTTTTCTAGCCTTTTAAACTTGTGTTATTTGTTAAATCATTTCAAAATAGATCTAGATTAATAATTAATTAATTTTTTAAAATTTAAAAATTTTAAAAAAATTGTTTAAGAAAAACTAAAATTTATTAAAACTATTAAAAATAAAAATTACAAAATGTAATTTTTAATTTTTAAAAATTAATCCACGTCAGCAAAGTTAACACACAATAATTTTTCCATTCATTTCGGAGTGATTTAATAAATAATGCAAGTTCAAGGGCTAAAAGAAGTGAAAAATTAAATGGAGGATTAAAATAAATTTTTTATAAAGTTGAAGGACCAAATAAGTCATTATATAAAAAATATTAAAAGAGAAAAATATTGATAATTTTTTAAGTATATTGATACAAAATTTGAGTTTAAATATTGCATTTAACTGCAAAAATTTTGGTTTAGTAGTTTTATATTATATTTCAAATTTTCACAAGTATAAATATATTTTCATAACAATATCAATTTTATATTTGTGTAAACCAGAACGTTTGTCCAAAGGATAACATTCTATTATTGTTTAATGAGACTGTTAGGGGGACATTTGTTGAGGAGATTCAAAAGCTCGACCTATGTTTTGATGTCCACTGAGGTGAGTGACCTTCGCTTATTTAATTAAAAAAATAGTGTTAATTAGTGTCATATTGGTTTTAAGTAAAAGTTGGAACTAATGTACTAAGCAATATCTACCGACAAGAATTAAACGGACTTTGTCTATTTACGACGGACATCAATCTGTTTATAGTCGTCACTCACATTATGTATTAACATCCGTGAAAATAGCTGCCATTCTCCTTAATTAAAATAATGAAACACGTATCGCAGTAATTTTTTATAAAATATTTTATGATTACCCAAAACCCCATCCACTTCTAAAAACATTGCCACTGCCAGCTCATTTTTGGAGTAAAAAAAACACTTTATTCAGGTATGCACTGCTCACTCTGGAAGACAGAAGAGGTATCGCCGTTAATCCCTCAATTTAATGCACCTCTTCTCCTAAACTCCCACGCTTTTTTTTTCCCCCTTGAAGATATAAAACAAAAACGAAGAAAAAGCATAGAAATAAGAGAAAACTGCCGGTGAGAGAGAGAAGCAGGTGACTGTCATTCATTTATTTCCTTCATTCTCTCTAATTACTTCTCAGTTCATTGATTTTTTTTTCTTCTCAATGTATTTTAATTTTTGGCCTTGATTACGGTTCATGAAAAAGCTCATCCGCCGATTCATTTCTGTATAGTAATAAGTTGCATTTTTTAAAGTCCAAAAAAGAAAGTTGCATTTTCATTTTTTTTTGGCTCTTCTCTTTTTTCCAGCTCGAAGAATTGAATCGCCATGCTTTTTGTTTGACTCGATAAAAGGTGAGCGAAGAAAGCGTGAAGCATACTCTTATAGATTATGGTATTTTACTGATTTATCTATTTATTTTTTTAATCCTTAAGCAGTTAAAACGGATACTGTGCTGTTCTTAGCTCTGAATAATGGAAGATCTGAAGTGATTATGCAATTTTCTTACAGATCCTGGGACGGAATCTTTGATCCAGCTTGTAACCGGATATTATATTCCTTCTCCAGTTTGAGGTGACGCTTCGTCGATGTTTTTAGAGAAATCAGCTCTGACTTTTGTTACGCAATGCAGTTAGAGAGGCCTAACCGAAGAACCGAAGCTCTTACTGATTTATTTTGTTGAAGCTTCTAGCTTAGAAGAGGTAAAAACCACCGACGATTTCTCAATTCTCACCTTTCTGGCTTTTTTGTTTTTGTTTGTTCGTTAATTTCGATATTGGCTCCCCAAAGATATAATACCATGGAAATTTATATTAGAAGCAGGTTTTAGATTTGATTGAGAGGAAAGGATGGCATCTGCGTGGGAACATTTTGGAGAAGTTGCAAATGTAGCCCAGCTCGCTGGGTTTGATGCAGTGCGGTTAATAGCTATGATAGGTAAAGCTGCAAGCACAGCTCGAATGCACAAGAAGAATTGCAGGCAATTCGCGCTGCATCTCAAGTTGATCGGTAACTTGCTGGAGCAGCTTAAGATCTCGGAGCTTAAGAGGTATCCGGAGACGCGTGAGCCATTGGAGCAATTTGAGGATGCATTAAGGAAGGCTTACATTTTGGTCAATAGTTGTCAGGATAGGAGCTATCTGTATCTCCTGGCCATGGGATGGAACATCGTGTATCAGTTTAGGAAGGCCCAGAATGAAATCGACCAGTATTTGAAGATTGTTCCTCTTATCACGCTGGTGGATAATTCTCGAGTCAGGGTATTGATTATTCTAGTTGCTGTTTGAATAATTTCCCACCTAGATTTTTTTTCCCTTATTTGCATGACTCCCAAAATAATGTTGAAATGATATTCGGATTCGGATTTGGAACTGGTACTTGTCTTAGCCTTAGAAATGCTCTTCATATATTTTAGTTGTTAAAACTGGTATGGATCTCTCTATACCAGTTGGTTCTTCTTTCTTCCCTCGGTTATATTCCTTTCCTTGGCCATTATAGATGGAGGATTATCTTTCATTCCTTATTATGTTAGCCAACCGTTTAAGACCAGCTAAGTTACATTTATTCTCTAATTCTTTATATTTTGTTTTATTAACTTTGGGAGGGTTGGGGTGGGTGGTGGAGAAGGGAAGGCGAATGTGAATAGAAAGACAAGGGAACATCTTTCAGCCTGTCTAGTTGACGGAGGTGGAAAGGCAAAAGGAAGGAACAAACTTCATAGCTTCAGTTGTAGTTATATGTCCTTACCAATTCCTTTGATATTTAATTGTTTGGAAGGATGGGTCAATCATATACGATTTTCCTTCCTATTAGGTAGTAGAGGTCCCTATATTTAATGAAAATCTAAACTATTCAGGCCTATCAGCTTCTCTATTGATGAATCCTTTGGCCAAAATAGTTTGTATAAGGCCTCTGATTTCATCAAAAAGATGATAGAGACCAAGCCTTTACTGGCAGGAAAATGCACTGAATTATAGAAAATGTTGCATGCAGAGAAGAGATGTTTTCTATTGGAAGATCTGAATATGTTTCATTGGAAAATAACAAACCAATTGGATAACTGAAGGGACTAAAATGCCCAGTGGTTTGCACCAATTTCAAATCATATTCAGCTTGCCCGCTTTACTAATTTTTCTGTTCTCCCAAACCTGCAGGAGAGACTAGAAGTTATAGAGAAAGATCAACATGAATACACATTGGATGAAGAGGACCGAAGGGTGCAAGATGTTATACTGAAACCAGAACCGTCAACAAACGATGCCATAATATTGAAAAAAACTCTTTCTTGCTCATATCCAAATTTGTGTTTTAATGAAGCACTTCGAAAGGAAAATGAAAAGCTCCAAGTGGAATTACAACGATCTCAATCTAATTATGATGTGCAGCAGTGTGAAGTAATCCAGCATTTGCTTGAGGTAACAGAAGTTGCTGCTGCAACTTCGGCTCCAGATAAGAGGTCGAAGAAAGTAGAGCGTAATTACTCAGATGCCAATAGTGAGAAAGGTCATTCATATGATGAAATCTCTCCTAAGAAACCTGGTTCACGCATAACTTCAAGGTTAGTTTTCCTTTCATACATAAGTCTTGTGTTGTCAAAATGCAACTAACTGTAGTTCTATATAAACATCTTTTCATGCAGCAATGTCCTGTGCAACCTTTCCCTATTTTCTTCCGTTGGCCTTATGCCTTAAAAAAAGTTGAAAGCTAATGTAGACATTATTAAGAAAGTACAATTAGTTTCTCTAACTGCCAATTTAATTCAAAACAATAACTAATTTACCTTGATTACTGTAATGGAATTAAAACCTTTGTGGTATTAGGATGCCAACATCGTGATACCTACCATTTAGATGGAATTTGGCATTTGAGTTACAGTCTTGGTGTCTTTTTAAGTCCTTAAGCTTTTGAATATGCACCCATGCTTTATGTACTTCATGTGCCTGGAGCTAAATATGATTTCTAAAAGTTTTATGCCTAATCTTTTTGCTCAGAAACACATCTTCAGTTTCATCAGGATGTGATCTGCTCTCTGATAGAGGTTTGGATCGATATGATGAATGGCATGCTGATTTGCTTGGTTGTTGCTCAGAACCATATTTGTGTACGTCTTTCTTACATCATTGTTGCTCCGTTATTGTATGAAATGTCTTCTTTCTATTCTATTTGACTTGATAGAAGTTGCAACTTACAACTTGAGATTATTTAGCCCCAAGAAAGGGATAGGAACATTTATTTTAAATTTGAATATTTGTTTCTTTTGCTTGGGATGAGGAACATGATTTTCAGTAAGATTTATAGGACATATCTCTTTTGCAGAACTTACGTTCTGAATTTGATGTTTTATCTTGTCACTTAAGCCACCATTTTTCATTGCAGGTATAAAGACATTCTTCTGTCCTTGTGGTACGCTTTCAAAGATTGCTACTGTGGCAACAAACAGGCATATGTGTAAGTATTTCTTAATTATATTTTAATCGCTAGTTTGTGATCTTCATTTGTGCAAGAATGTGATGTGTTGTTTTCAATTTACCCCGATCATATTGTTTTATGTGTTCTTACTAAAATACGCCTGTGTGTTTCTATATTGCTTAGCCTGTATGAACAAGTGATTATAATCTTTCCTTAGCAAAGGAAATTGCATTCTAGTCTTGCTAATGAAAAATGTCATACAAACTGTAACACCTTTGGAATTCTGTTTTCGGTTTTGGTATTATTTCGAAGCTCACATAGAAACTTTCTTCAGCTTCTGCAGAAGCATGCAATGAATTGATGGCATATTCATTGATATTGTCATGCTGTTGCTACACATGCTGTGTTAGAAGGAAGCTTCGCAAGGCATTAAACATCACGGTATTTTCTCTGCCAATGAAAGAGTAATCTGCTTGTGCAAATTATAAAACCCTGAATCATAAGTTTCTACTATTTTTAGTGCCATGAAATAATATGGCGTAGATGCTGTGACCTTGTCCTCATTGCTCATATGTGGTGCTGTTTTTAGTACATGAATTAATGGCATATGGTTTTAGACTGTCTTGTCTTAGGTATAAGGGCTATAATTAAGTTATTCAGGGTTATCTTACTTCGGATTGGGTTTCCTTAAAATGCAACTTTTTTTTCCCTCCTTTTGGCAGGGTGGATTTATTGATGATTTCCTCTCACATTTGATGTGCTGCTGTTGCGCCCTTGTTCAAGAATGGCGAGAAGTAGAGATACGTGGGTTTAATGGTATGTCCAGTATATGCCAATTGCCAAGAACCTCGTGATCTGGTTTGAAATCTCAGTTTTCTTCTAAGTATTCATCGGTAACTAATGACAACCAAATCAGAACATATTGGATAGTTTTAGTTACTGATCGTGTGGGGTAGCTTTTCTTTTGAATTCTTCCTTTTTCCCCCAGAATGATGCAATTCATATTTGTGGTACTGTTTTCGTCATGTTATAAACGTGCAATTCATATGAACATGCAGGGTCAGAGAAGACTAAAACAAGCCCGCCACCATCACAATTTATGGAATCATGAGTAACAGGACAGGATAGGATTCAAAGCTTTTCCCTTCTTTTTTTTTTGGAGGTTTAATATATAGAGCGTAACCCTCCTTAGTGGCCTCTGTGAAATTAAAACTGTACTAAGAATATGGCGCCCTTTGCTTTTGAACCTATAGATATGTAAATTAGTCCAATTATTTGAGGAGATTCATTCACCTCATGTTGTATTATACACTAATTTTTAGCTGTATAGTAGTTTTGGATTTAGTTTATTAAACTTGTTTCTTTAGATATTAGGGAAACAAGTATTCAATCCAAGGGTGCTTTTGGATAAAAAAAATTTAAAATTTTGGAGGCTTAAAATGAAAATCTTTTAAAATGCAGTATTTCAAAATGTTAGTATTTACGATTATTTCGTTTTGGTAAAATAAAAGTGTGATTATGATTATTTTCAATATTATGTTATATTTTGAATATCATTTATGTTTGATGTTTTTATTTTGAAATTTGTTTACATGTAATATTTTAACGAAAGGACGACCATAAAGCTCATTGTCTTGATGAAAGAACGATCATAAAAATTGTCTACAATGGGACTGATCGAGTATGCATATCTTTAACTATTTCTCCTAATTGTACAGAGACCTCTATGTACCTTAACTTGCAATTAACCCCTTTTATTTGGGTTTAGTTATGCATCAAATATTTGTTCCCTTTAGATATTTGAAATTTGTCATTTCTTTTCTAATTTAGAAATTTATTCTATCTATGTATGTAATTTAAAAATAAATTTTAATGGAAAACGTCATTTATAAACTAAAGATAATTTTGAATAGGTAGTATTTTAACATTCCAAGATTTAATTGCTCGACGGGCTATGATTGATTGCTCTAGGCAGGTGGGTTCTAGTAACAATCGGGTGTGTTGGTTGATTAGGTGGGAAGGCTCGCCGCAAGTTGAACAAGGATGGGGTGCTTAGGACCGATGGCGGCTTGGCTTCTTGTGGTGGTGTAGTGCGGGACACTACAATGGACACTGGCTTGTGGGGAGCATTGGCATTTGTTCTATAACGGAAGTGGAGTTGTGTGAGGGTTTGCGCTGTGCATGGGAGGAGGGTGAACTTCGCATTGTTCTTGAAATGGATAGCTTTGAGGTTGTGTGGCTACTTATGGAGGTTCTGAGGCTGCTCTATTATATCTGGTTTGGCGCTCGATTTTGGCCTTACTTAAGCAAAGGTGGTGCATGCTTATCGTGAGGGAATAGGGTCGCAGATGTGCTAGCAACGATGGATTTGTATTAATTATTTAAGTAGCGTATATTTAAATTATCTCTAAATGAAGTGTTGAAAATTCTGCATAATAATAATTAAAGGGTTAATTTTTCAAGATTGATAGTTAATTAGACACGTGCTTATTTCTACTCTTTTAAAAAAAAGTAATTAAAAAAATCCAACATAAAATAATTAAAAACATTACTAATTAATTCTAAATTTTAAATTAGACAAAATTTCAAATGAATAGTACTTGTACGGATTTTATTTTTGCAAAAGCCTAAAAGGACTAGTGTATGGGCCAGCGCTGGGGTTACATTGTACCATCGCGAGTAGCAGATGGGGATAAAGCATAAAAGTTAAAGGGCAAAACAGATTGAAGGGAAGAGGAAAAAAAAATAAAGCCTAAAAGTTAAAAGGTAAACAGATTGAAGGGAAAAAGAAAAAAAAATGGTGAGATTATCCAAATGGCTTCTAAAAGAAGCAGGAACCGGAGTTAACAAGACACTTTCAGAGATCCTCGTTTGTCCGCTCTCCAAACAAGCTTTAAGGTGCTCGCTCTTTTGGTTTCCCTTTCCTTTACGATGTTTTCCGTTTGCTGATTTCTGTATTTTTATTGGATAGGGTTTGCGAGGAACCACCTTCTCTTATCAGCGATTCTATTGGTGTCTCTTTTCCTGTGAGTTACATTTCTATTTCCCCTTTTTTAATTAGGCTGTTTCTTTCCAATTGTTGAGTTTCCTTGGGAATTGGTTGCCTAATGATTTGCTATTAGATTATGATAATATTATACCTCTGAAGTTGCCATTGGAGTTGCAATTCTACCGTTTTTACCAAAGGAAAACCTTTTACAACTTATCTGTATGTAGTTGGGTTTTGGAGCTTATGGTTTGTGTGTGGTTTGGTTAGATAAAGGATGGGATCCCATGTTTGGTGCCGACAGATGGGAAGATACTTGATACTGATGATACAATGAAACATGATAATGCTGCTGATGATTCAGCTAACAACAAGTAACGAATGGCTAGTTGGGGATCCTTGTATCTTGCTATTTCCATGGTGCTATGGATGGAAAAGGAAGACCTCACCTATTTATCTTTGTAAACTGCCTGTTCTATGTTTGTTTGCTGCCTCTGTGTTCAGTTTAGAACCCAAAACATGGATTGCATAGAAAGGAAAATTGTTTTTGGGTTATAAAATCATGATTCCTATTTTTGAAGGTTTTAAAGAATGAGCATAAACGTATTTTGTTTGTTCATGAGAATTTGCGTTGCTAAATTCATGCATTTGCGATTCCTTTTGGGGCTATCTTTTAGTGCTATATTCTCAGTCTTGCTTCCTTAGAAGCATGCTTGACCAATCCATGTTACGATGATGATGTTCCGGGATATTTAACTTACTACCTATTGGATATGCTTGACTCACGATTGATATCCTGATTGCTGTTCGGGTTTTTTGAATATTTGGAATGAATCCAATCACTGGAAGCGCTGTTTAATCCTATTGGTCAACCAAGTGATATGTCACTGCTATGGAAACATTTTCAGCTATATTTATCAAGCACTCAAGCAACTGGTTTCATGTGGGCAGTCTTTTTTGTTTTCTTCAAAGGAATTTGGTGTAGAAAGTGGCATGTTAGTTTTTGGGAACAAATCTCTTGTTAAATATATGGTGCAAATGGTTCTCAAGAAGTTGGTAGTCTACAACATGATTGGTGTAAGAGTAGAAGCAAAAAAAAGCTGGGCGATGTGGAGATGGAAGAAGGTCAATTAGGGGTGAGCGAGAGAAAGCAGTTGCGGGCAAGAGTGAGCTAATGGTGAAAGCTTTCAGAACAAGTTGAAATAGGTTTTGAAGGAGGGAGTTGACATGCTTCATACTTCCTTTTCAACTGGTCAATGGATATAGCTAAAAGAACGCAGAAACCCTACTGTACATAATTTGGATATCGATATAGCTAAGCTTAAAAAAATAAAGATTAAATAAAAAAATTCCATTGCCGGGAATTGAACACGGGTCTCCTGGGTGAAAGCCAGACATCCTAACCACTGGACGACAATGGATTAGATGTGATAGGTAATATTTATTTATTATATATAAAGTATTGGATAGAAGAACTAGGTTAATCGGTTTTGTATATCATAAGAAGTCGAAAGAAATACTTGATTTTTGAACATGTTTATATTTATGTATACTTTTATAAGGTCGATTTTGTTGACGCATTTGCAAAGTGTTGTCTATCCAGATACGTCAATTCCCTCAATAAATTATAGTATTTTTGATGGAGGGTTTGACTCCTAATTTTTCTGAGAGCCTAAACAAGTTCATAGAGTATTTTTATCAAAAGTTGAAGTGTCTAAAGAGGCGGTTTGAATATGTGATGATGGTGGGTTCATCAAGCAACAACACTTTGTTGGATGCCTAGTAAGGTTTTCACTTTATGGTATTTGAACTTGTACCTTATGTTATATAAGAGCATTGTCGGTGTGAATGTTATCACTTGAGGTCAAACCTTTAACAACCCTATATGCGAAATTCAATTTAGAGCTTAGGCAAATATATGAGACTAAAAAAATGGGCTTAGGCAAAAAAATTAGTTTGAACTTTGCCCAAATTTATAATTATATATTTAATGTGGAGGGATTCACTTATATCAGGTTGTTAAACTTAACAATCATGATCTAGATGAATGAAGATGATGGTTAGATTATTAAAATATTAATAGTATTAAAAATTACGGAATATTTTATACCGATGTAAATAAATCTCTCTCTATATTTAATTATTAATTATATATACTATTAAATATGATAATTCTAATTATAATAAAATCTCAAGTGTTCCACAATAGCCTAAACGCAAAAAGATAAGCAGCCAACCTAAAGTTAAAAACTCATTAAATTAATACTTTTCTTTTGGGATTAATCTCAAAATCATACATCAAATTTGGTTAAATGTGTCAAATTTGGTTAAATGTGAAATGTAAACGTGAATTATGATTTTGTGTAATTTTATATATGAAATTTTAATTTGACTTAATTTTCACAAATTACTAAAATAATTATCAAAACCATTTTAAGTTTACATATTGCATAAATAAATAAACATATTTATCTAATATGAAAAATAAGTGATGTATATAGTTGAATCACATTCAAAATTTCATGTATGCAGTTGAACCATATCAAAATTCATATATCAAATTACATATTAAATCAAAATTGATACGGAGTTTTAAGATTTTTTTTTCGGTATTCCTCATTCGAAACTTTTTTTTTGTTTTTGAAAGAAATATGACCGCATTAGATTAAGCATAAATAGCGTCCTTGATTACAGTATCATAGAGAAAAGATAAACATTCTTCCATCCAAAAAGCATCACACAGAAAATAACAGTTTTTAGCTAAATGGTGAGCAGCTTCATTGCATTTCCTTTTGGTGTGTTTGAAGACACAAATCTGGAAAAGAAGGGCAAGGGATCTTCCTTTTGAAATCACTAGTTCCATACAAGAGAGGTCCTTGTTTCTTCCCTGTAATCCAATAATAACATTCAAAGCATCCTCTTCAAAAATAACCTTTTGATACCCGAGTTGTAAGGCAAATTCCATCGCTTTGACGACAGTAGTTGACTCTGCCACACTAGCATCCATAACTCTCTCCATTTTAGACTGTCCACATGCAAGAACGAAACCGTCATTGTCTCGAACGATGAGACCACTTGCACCTTGTTTAGACATATGATCGAAGCTGGCATCGAAATTAACCTTGATAAGTTGACATGGTGGAGCTTGCCAAGAAAAACCGGGAGTGGACTGACTATATCCCTAGGAAGCAAAGTTGGTAATTCTCTTATATTCCTGCAATTGATTCGTGATTTCATCAGCATAGTTGGAAGCCAAGAAAGATTTGGTAGCATGAATCATAAAGTTCCAAGCATTCTAAAGACCCCAAAGAATCATCATCACAAAATATTAAAAAAAAATTAAGATTCATAATCCTTGAAGCCATGTCAACAGCAGTCTCAAATTCATCGTTCAATAATGGGGAAGGAATTTGGCAATAGAGGACTTCTTTTGACAAGGTGCAATCACGTAAGGCATGGAGATCAGTCACCCTGTCACATCCGCTTCGCTTGCATTGTTTGTTGGACATTTTGGATCCTATAAGCAATATTCCCAACTGTTGGTAAGGCCGTGTTGCATGCTCTCCCGGGCGAACAATTTAACTTTAGTTTTCTGTAAAGTTCTCCAAATGCACTTATGAGGCCCATAAGGAGTAGAATCCACAGAAAGTAGTTTGTAACCGCTCTTGGTTGAATATTTCCCATCTCTGTTATGGTGCCAAACAATCATATCCTCACAAAGTTTCGCTGCAAGGGGCATTTCAATGATAGAATTTGAATTCAACTCTAATCAAGTCCTCCCGCCATCTATTGTTAGCTTTGTCAATGAGGAGGCTGATTTTATCATTCGGATGGATGTTAGAGGTTGTCGATAGCACCTGGAAAGAATCATTAATGGGTATCCATCCATCGATTTTAATCTTAATATGCTCTCCATTTCCAACTCTCCATCGGGTTCTTTTTTGCAACAGCTCTTCAGAGGACCATAAGCTTCTCCATAAAAAGGAAGGAACTCTGATTCAAGAAAACAACCATGGCGAAAGTACTTAGAGTCGGTAGCCTTAGAAAACAAGGTTTCCTTTCCACTAAGCAACCCCCATTCTTGTCTCCTGAGAAGAGCTGTGTTAAAAAGCTTCAACTCACGGAATCCTAATCCGGGGATAAATTTTGGAGTGCGCATTCTGTCCCAACCAGTCCCATACATACATCTTTTATCACCTTTGTTAGCCCACCAATAATTCTTAACGGTTCGTGTAATTTCGTTACACAAGGTAGTTGGAAGCCGAAAGCAATTCATTACATATGTTGGCAATTAGAGAACTGCTTTGATGAAGATTTCTTTTCCCCCAAATGAAAAGAATTTTTTACTCCTCTCTTGGATTTTGCGTTGAACTTTGTTGATGATATCTTGAAAAGCCCATTTTTTCCTTTTACCAACGTTGGCATTCTGAGATATTTTTTCTGGGTTCATCACCACCTGAATGCCAAAGAGGCTTCGTACATTGCTCCTTAGGATGTTGGGTGTATTGGGGCTAAAGAAAAGAGTAGATTTGTCATAATTGATTTTCTGTCCTGAGCTTTCCTCGTATGAACTTACAGGGCCCTTCATCTTTTCCGCTTCGCTCCTCTTCGTGCTTGCGAAAAGTAAGCTGTCATTAGCGAAAAATAGATGATTAACTCTAGGACCATGTCGACAAGCCTTAACTCCTATTAGACCCCCTTCTCTTTGTGCTTTTGGAAGAATGGGCCGATAAACCCTCAGTACAAAGTAAAAAGAGGTAGGGAGATAGTGGGTCTGCTTGCCCAAGACTTTTGCTAGGATGTAAGCGGTCGGAAATCTTCCCGTTGAGGATTACTGAAAACTAGACAGATTTGACACAGTGCATGACTAAAGTTACCCATCTCTTATCAAAACCATCTTCTTCATGATAGCTTCGAGAAAGTTCCATTCTGCTCTGTCATATCAAACTTCAGGGCAAAGGAACCATTGTTCCCTTTAGTATTCTTGTGAATACGGTGAATGAGTGCCTTGGTTCTCACTAACGCAAAGAGGCAACACAGATTTCAATCGGTTTGACAAGAAGTTTGTAGATGACACAAGCTGATTGGACGGAAATGAGCCATCTATGTAGGATTCGAAACTTTTGGGATCAGAATGATACAAGTTTAGTTTCTTTCGACTAAGGAATTTCCTTCATTCAAAACTTGATTACATCATTTTTAATAATATGCCAATACCGTTGAAAGAATAAGGCAGGCATACCATGAGGTCCTGGTGATTTCGTTGGGTGCATCTGCTTGAGGGCCTCTGTAATCTCCTCGACTTTAAATTCATGGCAAAGAAGATGGTTTGAATCCCAAGAGATTCGATTCTCCACTGCTTCTAGCACTTCTTCGTTAACCGAGGACCCTTACTATTCAAATAGAGACTTGAAGTAATCGGTAGCAATCCTCTCCTCTTCTTCTGTTTCCCTCCCGTCCAGTAATCTGGTTCTTTCTTCTTCCATCATGATATTTTCATTTCAATTTTTTCATTATATTCTTCATGATAGCCACAGTGTTAGTGCATAATAAGCCAAAAGCAAATAAACAAATTCTCAAGTCAAATATTTTTTGGTCTTGGGGAAAGCCCCCCCAACCCCCAAAGTCCTTTCTTTCTGGATTTAAAATATCAAGTTTTTAAATACCCATATCTTTTTCTCCTTATTTGGCAACCATGTAGGATTAAGATATTTCAACACACAAAAGGTTTGGACATTGTTTTTCTAAAGATAATCCAATTTTGGGTCATACCAATTCCCTACAAAGGAACCCCCAAGCCCTTCCTTATTTCACATCTTCTCCCATGTTTTTTCTTTTCATTATAAAAATAATTTTCAATTCTACTCCCTTTATTTTATTTAAAGTACATAAAAACAAATCACTTTTAATTTTAATCTCTATACTATATTCAAATTTAAAATTTAAGTTTCATATTTTTTTTTACATGATTTGCTACCTAAATGTTTATAATTTCATTAGCTATTTATATAAAAAGTTCCTAAGCGCACACAAACCTCCCTCTTTTTTTTTTTCATATAAGATAAGATAAAATTTTAGTCTTAATCCCTCTACTTTACTAAAATTTTAAGATTTAATCCATGTTAATTATTTTAATAAATATATATTACAAATTTAGTAATATTTAATAAATAAATATAATTATAATTAAAAACTTGAATCCCAACAAAAGGTGCAAAACATTCTAGTATTATCTTAAAGTAAAATTAAATGCTCGTTTTTTAAAAAAGAAAAATTAAATTCTTATAAATAAAAATAATTTATAAACTTATGAATTCAAACAAAAGGAATAATTATCATCTTTTCTCATGTCTTATATTTTTCTATTATAATTTGTTGTTACTCGGAATTTCTCTTTTGTTTATAATATTATAATTAGTTCTTATGTAATTACTCATAATTAACATTATTTGAATCAGATTAGATTAATCAATTAGATTTGAAAACAGTTAGGAGATCAGTTTGGAAAAAAATCATAAGATCAATTGACTCAAAAAAATTAATACAATCAGGTTAAATTAAATTTGTTAATTTTCAAATTTTATAATAATTTATTAAATTAAAACTAAGGGAAGATAATTTAATTCTAAAAATCATGATCATAATCACCTTTTTGACCGGATGGATGCTGTGAAAAAAAATTGAATTGATTCAAAAGGGAATCAAACACATGAACAATGAAAGCTGCCATTTCTCTATTGGATGGAAATTCAATCAGGTCCAAACATGAAGCAGATAAAGTGGAATAAATAATAAGGTAATGGCAATGGCAATGGCAATGGCGTATACGGAACAATGAACAGGTTCGTTTATTAATTTAAATAAATCAACACGAATAATTTTTGTTGAATAAATTGAATTATAAATATTCCCATTCCTATGGCAATCTCAATATCAATAGGGATTCATTTTCATACTCTTTTGTATTTTTGTATTTTTTATTTTATTTATATAGATTATATATGTTAAATTTGATCTAAATTAAAATTTTTAACTATTTTTTAAATATAAAAATAATTTTTAATCGTTCAATTTTAGATCACTATGATAAAGATATTATATCAAATTGGTTCGAAATTTTACATACATAAAAAGTATAATTATATTAATAAAACGGTTGAATCGTTAAAATATTAGTAATACAAAGAAATATATGAAAGGGCACTTGTAACTGGATCTTTCTTTTAATTATTAATATTATGATTAATTATGTGTTTATTTTATTTATAATATAATTAATAATGTTTAAAATTTATTATTTATATCTAAAAATGATGAGATTTGGTTATATATATTATTATCCATGATTAGATTTTTAATTGTTAGGACTTAAGAGACACATGCAATTATGTTTGGTTATGACTATTTTCAAATAAATTAATTTAATTTTAAAAAATAAACATAAACATAATTCATTTTAAATTAAAAAAAAATGTGAACATGAATAGGTCTCTCTTTTTAAGACTAAAAATATAATTCTTCCAAGGCTAAACTTGAAACTGGTTTAATTGTAATTTTCTTTTTTTTAATGATTTTTTGTTTTCGTATTATATTAAATGAAATGATAACCAAAATTAGAAAATGTAAACAAAATTCAAAGGATAATGTAACATAAAATCTAGGCTTGTTAAGATAGGGTGTTGAGTGAGGCGGCTAGGGTACGGGGAGTTGTCACATCCTGTTTTCTTTCTACTGCCCTTTTTATTTCACCACTTTATTGGTTATGCTAACATTAAAAAACTAAAGATGGATCATGAATGCTTTTGGAACCACCAAATTACGACATTTTGACTAAGTCCAACCATAACAACATACACAATCCAACACCTATGTCCCAGCTGCATATGTCAGCCCTTTCCCTTTCTTTCTTTCCTTATTTTACCCAAGCCAAATTGTCTTCTCACTCACTCACTCACCCACCCACACATACATACATAACCCCTCCTCCAATGCACTCTGCAGCTGTTATAATAAGAAGCCAAAATAATATTAAGTTAATTGTTAAAAGGCAGGCAAGCAAGGACGGAAGGCAGGGTTCGATCCATCTTTTCCTCAAAATGGAGCCGTTGACGTTCGCTGAAGCGTTCGCTTTCTAGAAAGTGGAGTGGCAGCAGCTACACGTAACTGTTTCCATTTGCATGCCCCAAACACACAAAAATACCAGCACAATGTCAATACTCTTCATACTATATCTTACCAAATGCTTTTTTTTTCTTCTTCTACGGGCTTGTCCTACCACTACTGGACTGGTACAGTGACTACAATCAGTCCATATACCAATGCTTTATTGTTTGCATTACTAGATTTGGGTCAAATATCACAAACTAAATGGTTCTTTAATTTCTCTTTCTTTTTTGGGTTCTCAGCCTATACAAGTTACCTTACCTGTTCTTGCTGTCTCTTGAGTCTTGCATTCTCTTCCATAAGATGGGCAACTTCAAGCTCTAACTCATTAGTGTAAACCTGCAATATAAAAAAAATAGAGTATCTCAATGTTAACGTCCCTTTTTATTGAAATCCATGACCGGGGAAACACACTAGTACATACCTGTTTCCTAGCTCTTGATCGAGCTGCAGACTCCCGGTTCTTGATCATACGCTTGTGGCGTCGATCCCCAGAATTGTTATCAGGATCTTGGAACCTTTTCTTATCAAAACAAGCCAAACCAGAAGGCGAAGCTAGAGCGTCAAATGGGCAATTCATATTGGACAGATCCGAGATGGGGTTGTTTTGCATTTGCAAACGCGGCTTAGACCTGAGAGGACACGAGTTATCAAGGAAATCAAAGCCGGGACCCGAATTCAGGCTCAAAAGAGTGGCAGGAGGTGGCGGTGGTGGAGAATCAAGAAACGTGGTGTCCCCGTTTGCGGAGACCCTGTTTGTTGGTGGTTCTTTGCTGAAAGGTCTAGCCAGAAAATCCTGGAGGATAAAATGGGGATTGTGGGGATTTAGGCCTTCCCTGGAAGAAGAGTTATCATGTAGAGAAGCAAGGTTAATCTCCTTCCATACCTCTTCCATAGTTTTGGGTGTATGGGTTTGGTTGTGAAGATGGGAAGGGGTAGAGAGTGGTGAAGATGATGATGATGATGAAGAAGAAGAGGAAGAAGAAGAAGAAGATGATACTGAGGACAGTGTGTTTAGGCTGAATGTTGGTGTGTTGTTGTTGGGTGATGACAATATGGATAATTAAAAAAAAAAAAAACAGAGAAGCCTTTGTAGAGAAGCAGTGTGAAACCGAGCTTAAATGCAACTTACCACTAGTAGAAGTAGTAGAACAGAGTTGAGATAAAAGAGAGGGAGGTGTTACTAAGGGAGTGATAATGGGAAAGAATTTTTGTACTAAGAAAACAAAAGCTGACCTCGACCTCAATGGTTTTGAGGCTTTGCTTTGTTTCATTGGTCGTTTAAAAGTGTGTGAAACAACACTGCAGCCACGCGCCTGAAGCAGGACCGTGCAACTTGGGCCAACGCCCCTTGGCCTATGGGTTGAGAGCATAATAAACTTACAATAGAACCTAGTGTGTTCACAATATGTTTTTGTCATTAGTTTCTGTTATAGGGAAAGAGGACCGATACTATAGTTAGTACTAACTAATAATATTACCAACATGTGTCGCTTCTACGTTCTCCTATTCCAAGCTGGAAAAAATGGTCCACATTGGGAGTGCACTAACGCTATCTCAGCAGTCAGCCAGGCTGCAGTCAGTCAGTACTCATATTCTGTGGCTTAAATCGACCGTGGGTTAATATGCACAACGATATATATAAATGTCGATACGTCAGTCAGTCCACCTTTAGGCTATGGTGTACCTGTTCCTTATCACTTCATTATACCATACGAATATATGCTATTCCTATAGGCTATAACAGCTGCAGCTACACCCATAGCTCTACCCAAAAACTAAGCATAAAAATGAAACAAATTTGGTAAAACAAAAGGAAATTAAGTCGAGATTTTAGGCATATTTAAAATAAATCATGTGTTTAATTAGGGTATTATTATATGGTAAGTGAAGTGGGACACAAACATTTTTACAACAAGAAGCGGGACGCTATAAGGCCAAACATTTACACACACACACACACACAAAAAAAAGGTTGATTAATGGAATCAATTTGGTATGGGCAGTTTCTGAAATTGGAGTGGCTCCCATCATCTTCACCCTTTTGGTGCATCCTAATCCTATCATTCCTTTTTTTTTCTCCTTTTCCTTTCCCCTTTCCTTAGTCTTCTCTTCTTTTTCTCTTTCTTTTATCTTTTTTTTCCACCTTCCACTTTGGTCATTAGTCATCCTTTCTATTACATGGGGCCATGCAATTCGGGTATGTGTTTTATGTGTTCCAACCAATTGTTTTCTTTTAAACATTTAAACCCATAAAACCATATATGAAAAATGTATCTTACAAAAATTTTTCTCTGAAAAACATGTCGTAAAACTTGGTTCAGGGTGGCGACGGTAACAAATTGAATGAAGATTGTAACTGTAAAAAAATAGAATGTCAGTAATGATAATATATCGCAAAGAAAAGAGAAATAAAAATAAAGAACACACAGATTTTACATGGAAACCCTTTCGGGAAAAAACCACGGGCAGAGGAGAAGAAAATTTACTATGTCAAATTCAAATAATTACAAGAGGAATAGACTATGTCTATTTATAGGCTTGTAAAGCCATATTCTAATAGGAGTGTAGTAAGATTGAAACACCTTATTCTGAGCAATATAAAATAGATAGAGTTTAATAAGGTTTAAAAAACCTTATTATAAAATAAAATAAAAGAAGAGTAGTTCTATATGAATTTTATTTTTATTTTATTTTACCACTGTATTTTATTTAAATAAGGATTCGGATCACTTAATTCTAGCATTAACATTAAAAAAGTTTATTTTAAGGATTTGGAAACAATAACCAACAATAATATGGTTGTAGACTTGTCTCCAACACCGATGGTGTCCTGGAAAGATAAAGCTCTAGGGAGGGGATCTCCTATTTCTGGTTGTGAATAGGATTTTGAATTCTTGGAGGGAGACATCACGAGGACTACTATTAATGGTGTCCCTGCAATTAATTTTTTCGAGAGGATCCAGAAGATCCTAGTAAGGGTCATAGCGACCACGGTGGTGGTGAAATTGCTGGGTCGAAATTTAGTGTACTCCATCCTTTAAAATCGAATCTTCAATATTTGGAAACCTTCACACTCTTTCCATCTTATAGACATTGAGAACAGTTATTTCCTTGTCAAATTCCAAAGTAGGGAAGACTATGAAATGGTACTCACCCAAGGTCCCTGGATTGTCTTTGGATAATACCTCATGGTTCAATCGTGGTCTCCAAAATTCAACCATCTTCAGCCTTTCCCAAATACTGTTATGGCTTGGGTTCGTTTACCTCAATTGCCAGGGGTCCTATACAAATGATAAATCTAGGAAGAGATCGACAATTTAATTGGTAAGGTTGCTAAGCTTGATTTTAAGATAGATTTGGGTCAAGGGGGCGTTTTGCACAAATGACAGTTGTCGAAACCATCTTTTTTTTAATTAATAAAAAAAGGAATCGACTTTTTGAAAAACGAAAATGGAGTCGCCACCGACCCTTTTGTTTTGGTGTGATCGGATCACCTAAAAATTTGGTTATTTTAATAAAATATTTCTTTTTACTAAAACAACGATTTTGGTCTTACGAAAATATGAGAAAACGGGTTCGGGAGTCGGTTACGCATGAGGAAGGATTAGCACCCTCATTACGCCCAAAATTGGTACCAAATCGATTAGATACTGTCCTTATGTCTAAGATTAAAAAATGTTTTTGAAATGTCTAAGTTTATATGTTGAAAACCGCAAAAGGATGCCTAATTGTTTAGTCCAACGAGAAAATCGAAACCCAGCACAGTAGGGCACGACTCATTGAATTTCTAGACATTGGACATTGCCTTATTTTAGGATTTGAAGAACATGGGTGAAATTCTAAAGGAATATTCGATTATTTTAAATAAACAAGAGATCGCAATCCAGCACGATAGGGCACGATTCCCCGAATTGCCAAACATCGAACATTACCTTCGTTTTAGAGAATTTTTAAAGACATGGGTGAAATTTCAAAGGAATATTCGATTGTTTTGAAAGAATGAGAAATCGCAACCCAACACGATAGGGCACGATTCCCGAATTGACAAACATCGAGTATCACCTTCGTTTTGAAGAATTTTTAGAAAACATGGATGAAATTCTAAAGGGACATTCGATTATTTTGAGCAAATGAGAAATTGCAACCTAGCACGTTAGGGCACGATTCTACGAATTGCCAAATATCAAACATCGTCTTCGTTTTAAAGAATTTTTAAAAGAATGATTATAAAAATAGCTTAAAACATGTTAATTCGACTCGAAATAAGACGAAACTAATCATAAAAAATTGGATTTTATAAAACCACATTTCATACACCAAGTGGAAAATAATGATATGGGATAATATATGCATAAAAGTACGAGAATGGAAGAATGAAGATAATGCAATTTATTTAATCAACTAACAAGCACTTAAGCAACTAAGTATAACTAACTTGAAAATATAACTCAACTTTGACCATGCATATAAAATATAACTAAGTAATGAGGCTGGAATACAAATGCCACCAAGGTCATAATCCAAAGACCTGCAGTCTTCCCCTACAAAGACCTGCAGAATCGAGGTACCTCTTCAGATCGAGCCAAACACATATGAGGTGGATTTCCTAGTAATGGATATCAAGCCCTCATACAATTGCTTATTGGAGAGGCCCTGGATACATTCAGCTGGGGCAGTGCCTTCATTGTTGCATCAAAAGTTGAAGTTGGTATCAGAGGGGCGGTTGATAATGATCAATCCTGAAGAGGATATCATTGCAACTGTAAACAATAATATGCCCTATCTGGAGACAGATGAAGAAGCAATCGAATGCTCATTTCGATCTTTAGAATTTGTTAATGTGACGTTCACCACCAAGGGAAGCAAGATTCTGGTGCCGAAATTGTCCAAAACTACAAGGATGAGCCTACAGTTGATGGTTGGAAAAAGGGCCCTACCCCGAAGAGGACTTGGGAGACATCTCTAAGGAAGGGTTGAAACGCCAGCGTTGAAGGATAAGAGAGACCGCTTTGGCTTAGGATTTAAACCAGATGCAAGACAAAGGAAAAAAGAGTTGGAAAAGAAGCAAGAGAGAAGGAGAGCACGATTAACGGGGGAGAAAATCAAATGAGAGCCAATGATATTCCCCCATATATCAAAAACTTTGTGTCCGAAGGAATCATTCATCCCGAGAGAGGCACGCCAAGAAAAGAAGCCATAAAAGAAAGGTTGGAAAGCTTGGACATCAATGCCACATATGACGAAGAGATTGGAAGAGAAAATTTATCGGGCTTTTGCCCCTACCTACCTGGAAGTGTTTTGGATAATTGGACTGCGGAAGAGATTTCTGTAGTTTTTCGAACTAATTCAGAGTAATGTCCAAATCACACTTATTGCTTTAGGCCTAGGAGTAATAAGAATCTTTGGTGAAATAGGCTGATGTTTAAAAACGTTATTTCAATGAAATGCATGGTTATTATCATTTTCGAACAAATGTTCTCTCATTCTTTCAATTTTATTCATAATCATATTATACAAACGATTACTTTCGGATTCTTTTATTCTTTAAACATTCTTCTAAATATTCTTTCATTCGTTATTCATAATCATACCATACAGATAAGTGTTATTGTATTCTTTTGATTCTTTGTATCTTCCTTCATCCTCATAACAAGTCCCTAGTTATCAATGATACGAGTGACACTGTTAGTAGCTTAGAATCTCCTTTTGAGCGAGATGTGTGTATGGAGGATTCTCAGGATTTCGAAGATGACTAAGGCTGTAACCTATCTTCTGATTTGTTGAGGATGGTAGAACAAGACGAGAAACAAATCCTACCTCACAAAGAATCAGTAGAAATTGTGAGCTTAGGAGAAGGACAAGAGGTGAAGATCGGAACTTGTATCACCATGGAGATGAAGTGAGACCTTATTGAATTACTTTAAGAATTTAAAGATGTCTTCGCATGGCCATACCAAGATATGTTCGGGTTGGGCACTGATATCGTGGTGCACCGACTCCCCATAAAACAAGAATGTAAGCCAGTTCAGCAAAAACTCTGAAGAATGAGGCCCGACGTCTTGCTAAAAATAAAAGAAGAGGTTCGAAAATAGTTCGACGCTGGATTCCTGAAAGTGGTAAAATACTCAGATTGGGTAGCCAACATCGTCCCCGTCCCTAAGAAAGATGGAAAAGTACGAATGTGTATGGACTACAGAGATTTGAACAAAGCCAACAAGAAGGACAATTTCCCACTGCCTCATATTGACACCCTAGTGGACAACACGGCAGGACACTCACTGTTTTCATTCATGAACGGTTTCTCCGGATATAACCAGATCAAGATGCACCCTGAAGACATGGAGAAGACCACATTTGTAACCATGTGTGGCACGTTCTGCTACAAGGTGATGCCGTTTGGACTGAAGAATACGGGGGCAACATATCAAAGAGCCATGGTAACCCTGTTTCACGACATGATGTATAAAGAAATCGAGGTTTATGTTGATGATATGATCGCAAAGTCTCGAACAGAGAAGGAGCATATACAAGTCCTAAAAAAATTGTTCTTGAGGTTGAGGAAGTTTCAGCTAAAACTCAACCTAGCCAAATGTACCTTCGGAGCCAAGTCTGGAAAGCTTCTCGGATTCGTGGCCAGTGAGAAAAGGATCGAGATCGATCCAGACAAAGTCAAAGCCATACAAGAGTTATCTCCGCCGCATACTCAGAAAGAGGTTCGAGGCTTTATAGGAAGATTAAATTACATTGCTCGGTTCATTTCACAACTGACCAAGAAATGTGACCCTATCTTTCGCCTCCTCAAGAAACACAACCCAGGTGAATGGGATGAAGAATGCCAAAGGGCTATCGACAAGGTCAAACAGTATTTATTCAACGCTCCGGTGCTAACGCCACCTAACCCTAATAAGCCATTGATACTGTATTTGGCTGTATTTGAGAATTCCATGGGATGCGTACTGGGTCAGCATGATGAGTCAGGGAGGAAAGAAAAAGCTATTTACTATCTCAGTAAAAAGTTTACTGAATGTGAGACAATGTATCCGCCGATAGAAAAGTTGTGTTGCGCCCTAGTTTGGACAACCCGAAAGTTGAGGCAGTATATGTTGTATTACACTACTTGGCTCATCTCAAAACTGGATCCTTTAAAGTACATGATGGAGTCAACAGCTTTGAATGGAAGGATGGCCCGATGGTAGATTCTGCTATCTGAATTCGACATAATTTATGTGAACTAGAAAGTAGTAAAAGGGAGTGCAATAGCAGATTTTTTGGCCAGTAGAGCTTTGGAAGACTACGAGCCCTTGAACTTCGGTTTCTCGAATGAAGACCTGATGTGTGTTGCGACCACTGAAGAAGGTGCTCCAGAAGAACTTCCCTGGAAACTAAACTTTGATAGGGCATCAAATGCCGTGGGTAATGGAGTTGGGGCAGTCTGGGTATCCCTAAATGGAGATCATTATCCATTTACCAGCAAATTGGATTTTGATTGTATGAATAACATGGCAGAATACGAAGCGTGCATTATGGGAATCCGTACAGCTATAGAACGCAAGATTAAAGTGCTGGAGGTATATGGAGATTCTGCGCTAGTGATTTATCAACTCAAGAGAGAATGGGAGACCAGAGATCCCAAACTAATCGATTATCGAAAACTGGTCCTTAAATTGGTTAAAGAGTTCGATGACATTACCTTCTGCTACCTTCCACGAGACAAAAATCAGATGGCCGATGCTTTGGCTACCTTAGCTTCCATGATCAAGGTGAACAAACAAGAAGATGTCAAACCCATCCGAATGAGCATTTATGAAACTTCTGCTCACTGTTACAATATTGAAGAAGAAGAAGAAAAAGATGACCACCCTTGGTATCACGATATATTGCGATACGTGAAGAATCGTGAGTACCTGGACCAGGTAAATGAGAATGACAAAAGGACGCTGAAAAGGTTGGCCATCAACTATATCTTAGATGGGGAGATCCTATACAAAAGAAGAAAGGATCAAGTGTTATTAAGATGTGTAGACGCTGTGGAGACTAAGAAAATCCTGGAAGAAGTCCATGAGGGCGTCTGTAGGACACACGCTAATGGCTTTATGATGGCCAGGAAAATTATGAGATTCGGGTATTATTGGACCACTATGGAAGGAGATTGTGTCAATTACGCCAAGAGATGTCATAAATGCCAAATCTATGGAGACAAAATTCATGTGCCTCATTCGCCGCTGCATGTCATGACTTCCCCATGGCCTTTCTCTATGTGGGGTATAGATGTGATTGGACCGATATCGCTGAAGGCTTCCAATGGGCATCGGTTTATCTTTGTGGTTATCGACTACTTCATCAAATGGGTAGAAGCCGCTTCATATGCCAATGTTACAAAGTCAACAGTGAGCAAATTTCTGAAAAAAGAGATCATATATCGGTATGGGATGCCGAAGAGGATTGTATCTGACAATGCATTAAACTTGAACAATAGTACGATAACGGAAGTCTGCAGTTAATTCAAGATCAGACATCACAATTCGTCCCCATATCGCCCGAAAATGAATGGGGCAGTGGAAGCGGCCAATAAAAACATTAAGAAGATTGTGGAGAAGATGACCGAGACCTACAAAGATTGGCATGAGAAGTTACCATTTGCCCTATTTGCTTATCGAACATCAGTCAGAACCTCAACTGGGGCAACGTCTTTGTCTTTGGTCTACGAAATGAAAGCGGTTTTGCCGATCGAAGTCGAGATCCTATCCCTCCGAGTGTTTTCAGAGTTAAAATTAGATGAAGCATAATGGATCCAGTCCCGATACGATCAATTGAACCTGATTGGAGAAAAGAGGCTAAGAGCTATCCGACATGGTCAGATGTACCAAAAACGAATGATGTAAGCCTATGATAAAAATGTTCGCCCGAGGGAATTCCATGAGGAAGACCTGGTTTTGAAAAAGATCCTTTCCATACAGAAGGATTTTCGAGGAAAATGGATGCCTAATTGGGAGGGGCCTTACGTGGTGAAGAAAGCTTTCTCCAGAGGAGCATTGATTCTAGTCGAGATGGATGGTAGAAGCTTGCCCAATCCTGTAAATTCAGATTCCGTCAAGAGGTCTTTTACCTAAAGAGGGAGAGGCCAAGGCGAAAACCCGCAAAGGGCGCTTTAAAACCAAAGGGGTTTTTGAGTTGAAAACCCGAAAACAGGCAGCTCAAATTTTGAATATGGGGCATGTGGTAACCTCGTCCTCCCACATTAACAAGAGGAAAGATCAATACATCTTGGAGCATCAACAAAATACGCAAGATCTTCTGAACATACATTTAGTTTGAAAGAGCCTTTGAGAAATTGGAATAGTGAATCTCGTGCTGCGATATCTAGGGCACCGTCATTTTCATTTTATTTCGTGCCTTAGCAGATTTGCTATCCTGTTTAATGTATTCACTTCGAGTTTTGCTCAATAAAATTCCATCTTGTCCATTATAATAGTTTCTTTCGAGCATTTTGTTGAAATCATGATTTTTGGACTTATAACACTCACACAAAAGATGTTATGCATATTACTCTAGAAAGACTCTAAATAGTACAAGGACCTGAAACAGGGCCACTAGTCAGGACTAACTAGGTTCAAAGGTTAGAAACATTGGAAAAAAAATAGTCCAAATGGTGACTATTTCTTTAAATTCTCTGTCAAAGATAACGGCTAAGCAAGAAAACGCGATAGCACATCAACGATAGAACCCTGATGAACTATGAGCAATGATGCCTTAAGCTTTGAAAAAGGAATTACGCTCATGGCATTTCTACATTCATAATCATGCATTTAGTTAGGAACACTTGATTCAGTTTGATCATAGGATCTTAATTATTTGACATAAGCACCATATCTAGTTAGGAACATTTGTTTCATTTCGATCACAGCATCCTAATTATGGGACATACGCATAGACCTATGAAACCGATTCTACAGATCAAGTCTCCTTGAAGTTGCAGTGAAGCAGATTGAAGACGACGAATCTTGTCTTCCTGAAGATTGCAGCGAAGCAGGCTTAAGCCATTATCATATCTCCCTAAAGTTGTAGTAGAGTAGGCTGAATATTGTAGATCTTGTTTCCCTGAAGTTGCAGTGGAGCAGATCGAAGACGGTAGATCTTGTCTTCCTGAAGTTGCAGTGAAGCAGATATAAGCCAGCATCCTATCTCCCTAAAGTTGTAGTAGAGTAGGCTAAAGATTACAAATCTGGTCTCCAGGCGAGCAGATCGAAGAAAACAAGCCTTAACCGCCTAAGTAGTAGGGCAACAGGCCGAAGATTGCAGGATCTTGTCTCCCTGAAGTTGCAGTGGAGCAGATCGAAGTCACAATCCTTATCTCTCTAAAGTTGCAGTAAAGTAGGATAAAACACGCGAACCAAGTCTCCCTGAAGTTGCAGTGAAGCATATTGAAGTTACTTGAAGAAAAGAAGCACCAAAGAAGTCATGATCTCGCGAAATCGGGCAAAATTGGCCCTCTTTGAAGTCTTTGCTCTATTCTCGTTAACGACAATGAGTAAAGAGGGGCAGTTGTAAACAAGCCAATTTGCCCGGCCCATTGGGAACCCAAAATAAAATATAAAATAAATAAATAAATAAATAAATAACCCACAGTCCATTTAACGTCCTTTTACAAACTAATACCTATTACAAACCCAAACTAATATTAAAACCCAAATCAGAGCAAGCCCAATAGGCCCATTTCCCCAATAGTTTCGGAAACCCTAGGTCACCCCCTTTTCCTCTTGCACCGCACCCACGTTCAGCCTCAACGCCTCCGTACGATAGCCACATGCGCCTCCGTACGCTTCATGCCAAGCGCCAGTCTATCCCGTACCTGTAAAATAAAGGACGAACACACAGCGAGAAAGAAACAAAAACAAAGAATATTGTATTTTTCATTTTTTCTATCATTTTATTTCTCCGGCTATAAAGCCAATGGATCGGTTCATTGTAGTTTTTTTTACGCAATATATGCACACTGAAATACAAACATTGAGAAGGCAAAGAAGTTATCAAAAGGTGATTTTCAAGCACCTTACATTTTATTCTTCGAATCCGTTTCACCTTTCTTTCTTTTCATTTTGATTTTTTTTTGTACAACGAAACAAAGTAGTCGATTTACCTTGCGAAGAGGCCACGAACTTCTTCTTTCACTCCATTGAAATCGAAGCTGAGAGGGGTCTCAAGGCTGAAAAGCTATCCTTCCAAGGCTCGAACATACCAATCACCGATGGTGATGGCAGATTGGCGTTTGGGCAATAGGGGGTTAAGAAAAAGGAGAGGGCTTAACCTTCTTGTTTCGGTTCCTAAGTGACTAAGACATTAGATTTAGGTTTTTTTTAGTTTTAATAATGGAGGCAGAACGACACCGTTTAGGCCGTTTCAATGGCACTAAAACGGTGCCGTCTAAGGCAAATCGATTTGACCCGACCCTGTAACCCTCTGGGATCCGCGTATTTCGGCGGAGGGGGATAATTGCGCGAAAAGTCCTCCCCCTTCGCACGTATAGTCAATCGCGTCCAGTTGTTTTTGTTTCATTTTTCAATTTGGACTTATAATTCGTGCTAATTTGCAATCGAATTAGCGCTTAAACGCATCATTTTAGGGCCTGGATTATTTCCAGTTTGAGCCCCTGTGCATTTGCGCGCTTTACTTATCGGTCTCTTTTATTATTATTACTTTATTTTCAAATTCTCCCTTTGGTTTTGGATTGATTCTAATTAAATCCTTTTAGTCTATAACTTCCATTCTTAATTGCTCATTTGTACAATTGTTTTGAAGTTTTTTTATTATGTTAATATTTTGTATTTTTTTTTATATATTTTATTTTCTATGTACATATATTTGTACATGCATAATTTTGTTTTGTTTTGTAAAGTCATCACTTTGAATTTCTTTTTGCATTAAGCTATTTTAATATTCTTATATAACCTTTTGTTTAAATATTAATATATATATACGTACACTTTATATTAAAGTTAATTTTATTATATATACATTATTAACCTTATATCATTTTATGTACGTGGTTTCTTTTAAACTTATTCTTGTATTATATCGTATAATCCTATGTAATATTTTTTTTAGCTATTATCATTATATGTATATACATTTTTGGACACCCGTATTTAATCTATACATCACTAAACCCGCGTATTTTACACATATAGTTTTCTTTATATATAGGTATGCTCTTAAATCTATCATATAATTTATAATAAAATTAATTTAAGCTTGCATGTATTTCTATGTTTTTACAAATAATTATTTTAAAAAAAAAAGTTATTTATGTATACATATGCTTGATTTGTAAATCTATTATGTTTTAAGAATTATATTTCATTGTACATTTTTGTTATTATTATATTTTTATATCCTATGTATAAATCTAAAATTTCCTTTATTACATATAAATTGTCAATTTAAAAAAAATATTTTTTAATGTTTGGTATATTGTTCGATCAAGATATTCATTCCACTTTATATATTTTAATAATCAAGTATATATCTCTAGTTTTTTAATCCATCAATTCATGTATTATACATTACGTGTTTATTATTATTTCAAACTAGTTGTATACCACATTTTTTTATTCTTATCTTATTTCGTATATCTTGCATTGATCATACCATATTAGGTTTTGTATATTATTATGACATACTATCATGTATTGTTTAATTTTATTTTGTGCGATGCATTGTTATTATAATTTTTGTTTTGATATTGTTATGTAAATTATTCTCCATGCATGGTCGAAGTTGAGTTATATTTTCAAGTTAGTTATACTTAGTTGCTTAAGTGCTTGTTAGTTGATTAAATAAATTGCATTATTTTCATTCTTCCATTCTCGTACTTTTATGCATATATTATCCCATATCATTGTTTTCCACTTGGTGTATGAAATGTGGTTTTATAAAATTCAAATTTTTATGATTAGTTTCATCTTATTTCGAGTTGAATTAACGCGTTTTAAGCTATTTTTATAATCATTCTTTTAAAAATTCTTTAAAACAAAGACGATGTTCGATATTTGGAAATTCGCGGAATCGTGCCCTAATGTGCTGGGTTGCAATTTCTCATTTGCTCAAATAATCGAATGTCCCTTTAGAATTTCATCCATGTTTTCTAAAAATTCTTCAAAACGAAAGTGATACTCAATGTTTGGAAATTAGGGAATCGTGCCCTATCGTGCTGGGTTTCAATTTCCCATTCGCTCTAAACAATTGAGTATTCCTTTGGAATTTCACCCATGTCTTTAAAAATTCTCTAAAATGAAGGTAATGTTCGATGTTTAGCAATTCGGGGAATCGTGCCCTATCGTGCTGGGTTGCGATCTCCTGTTTGTTCAAAATAATCGAATATTCCTTTAGAATTTCACTCATGTTCTTCAAATCCTAAAATAAGGCAATGTCGAATGTTTAGAAATTCAAGGAGTCGTGCCCTACTGTGCTGGGTTTCGATTTTCTCGTTGGACTAAACAATTGGGCATCCTTTTGCGGTTTTCAACATATAAACTTAGACATTTCAAAAACATTTTTTAATCTTAGACATAAGGATAGTATCTAATCGATTTGGTACCAATTTTGGGCGTAATGAGGGTGCTAATCCTTCCTCATGCGTAACCGACTCCCGAACCCATTTTCTCATATTTTCGTAAGACCAAAATCGCTGTTTTAGTAAAAAGAAATATTTTATTAAAATAACTAAATTTTTAGGTGATCCGATCACACCAAAACAAAAGGATCGGTGGTGACTCCATTTCTATTTTTCAAAAAGTCGATTCCCTATTTTTTTATTAATTAACAAAAAAAGATGGTTTCGACAGCTTGGCGACTCCACTGGGGATGTGAGAGTCGAGCCATAAAATTGATTGTTTGCTGTCCTTTTGTCAAAAACTGAAAATTTGCTTTAAAAATCATGTGTCTTTCAAATGCATTTGTTTGTATGGTTATTACGGTTCAGGTCTCGTAGAATAACACTGTATTTAATTGCATGACTGCTGTGGTCACAGCTTCTAAGTGGGAGTATAAAACTACACTTTCGTGAGGTTTTCACCTCCGCATGGGCTAGTGGATTGCTTCCGGGGTACATCCGTACCTATGATGTCGTGAGATTTTCATCTCCGCATGATCATAGGGAAATGTATCCCCCTGAACCGAACTCGATCTATATGAGCCTATAATGGGTGAGGATTGAGGAATCTGCTGGTTCGAGTACCTTATCTCTAGAACCGAACCACATATAGTGAACCTTAGGAGCTATCCGTGGGTGGAGCCGCGTTCAGCCTTAGTATTTACCCGTATATGCGTTGTAATCATTGTTTATGTGCTTGCATTTTATCACTATTATTTGATACTAACTTGTGTTTTATTTTGATTGTTTTTTTGCATGACATTGCATACTAAAGGAGGTGTTGATTCGTATTCAATTACTAAGTTAGAAAGTTTGACATGGAGAATGAATTTCTTAGTAAAGTCGAGGATAATGCGGCTGTTCGTGCATGGTCAGAGAAGCTACAATCAAAAAAAGGGGATAGCCGGGTAGAAGGATATATATCAGAGTTGCAGGAATTCACTAGCGTCAATGTAGCACAGAATGAGCTGCAAAAGTTGAGAGATATTTGGGCTAGTTGGGATGAAGGGACCAAGCAGTTGTTTTATCAAAGCTATGGTGATATATCCTACTTGCTAGACATTAGAGTGGATAAACATCTGTTCCCAGTTATGGTGCAGTTTTGGAATTCTGCTTACAAGTGTTTCACTCTTGGAGAAGTGAATTTGGTACCTACCATGGAGGAATACACTACTCTGCTCAGGTGTCCAAAAATTCAGGTCAGAAAGACTTATGCCCGGGTTTTTAGTGGTTAGACTTTCGTGAAGAAATTAATGAGCATTTCAGGGATGAGTGAGCCTTGGGTCACTGCTCGGATTCAACAAAAGGGAGATAGTAAATGTATCCCTTAAAAGAACTTGCGAGATTTGATTTTAACGCATTCAGATGAAAGAAAAAGGGTTGATATCTTCGCCTTAAGCATCTACGGCTTGGTAATTTTTCCTAAGGCTTTGAGGCACGTGGACAGGCAGTCATTGACTTATTCGATCGTATTGAGAAGGGAATCACACCTGTACCAGCAATATTGGCTGAGACATTCAGATCCTTGAGCACGTGTCGGAAGACAGGAGAGGGGCGGTTTATTGGATGTGCACAATTATTGATGGTATGGTTTCATGGGCACTTTTGAAAAGTAGACAATGTTTCTTATTGGGTCTTTTCCGAAGGTTATTCCCCGTTAAAAGAGGAGGCAACCATACAAAGGAAAGAAGATATCTCAGAGGAGAAGTGGATGGAAATCCTCCAAAACCTCAAGGAGGGGTATATAGAGTGGAGAGCTTATCGGATGGTACCTGATGAGATCATGTATCGATGCGGTGACTTTGAGTGGGTGCCATTGTTAGGAATTTGGGGAGCTACCGGGTGTACTCCATTGCCTGCGTTGAGGCAATATAAGTCGAGGCAGTTTGTACCCACGACCTACGGACTTGTTCAGTGTGAATTCTCCTTTAAGGGCGCCCACTATAAGAAGAAAGGTCGGGAGCTATCAGATGCTTGGAAGCAAACTCGTTGGATGAAAAGGTTGGCATCGGTTCTATGGTGACGCCTGAGTATGATGGATGGTTTAGGGAGAGGGTTAATGATAATATTCCTAGGCCAAGCTTGGAGAATACTCGGCCTATGATGGAACAACTACAAGTCTCCCCGCCAGAGTTAGAAGTTACAAAGCAAGATTTCAAGAAGAAGAGTTCAGAGCTGGGGAAAAAGATCGAACAATTGGAGGAAAAGAAGATGCACCTAAGATTAGACACTGATGTCCAGATGTCAGAGGCTGAAAAGCGGAGAAAGGGTAAAACTAAGTCTGAAGAAGATCTAGACAGCTTAAAGATTGACTATAAGAAGCTGCGCCTGTCTATGAGGACTGCGGGGTTAGGTAAGACTTCTGAACAATGGCGCCATGAAATTCGAGAAGAAAAGACCAAGGCTGACCGATGGGAAAGGAAATTCCGAGAAGCTTAGGCACGAAATGAAGATCTAGAGAAGAGTTTGTCAGAAAGCAGAAATGAGCGAGGTGAACTAAAGGCTAGAGTGGAAGAACTCGATAAGTCTCTTCATCAGTACCGAAACCGCAACACTGCAATGGAATTAAGGGCAAGCTTGAGCAAGATTTCTTGAACAAGATAGAAGAAATGAAAGGAAAAATAGAAGAATTTGAAGCGTCACTGCAAAACTGTGAGATGCGAATTCAGTTTTTCGAGGCAAATGAGGACCGTTGGAAAGAGCAGCTTCAACATGCGCAAGACCAAGTCAGAAATAGAGATTTCCTTATGGGGGAAGCCATAACCCAGATTCGGGAGGTAGCTGACTACTTGCAAACTTTAGCAGTACAGGCGGACACACTGAGCGTGAAATACGAGTTGGAGTCAGATTGCGAGTAGGAGCTGGCCTCGTTGCTTAGGAAAATTAAGACTTTAAGCATTAGAGTAAAGTTTTATTTGTAACTCAACTTTATGTAAAATAATTTTATTTTCTAGTGAAGTTTTCTAAAGGGAATTGAATAAAAAATTGATGCCTCCTTTGCATTCATGCATTTGCATTACATCATATCATTATGCATTAAAGGTCATGAGAGGTTTCTAATTAATTAATTAAAAATCATTTCAGTAACCTGGAAACCAATGAAAACCAACCAACTACGCACCCTTACGGTACAAGGAAAAAGTCAATGGATAAAAGACTTGAGAAATTGAAGCAAATGCAAAAGGACATGCAGGAACAAATGTAGTCTCAGATGCATGAGTAGCTAGCCAAGATTCAGCGAGAGATGAAGGAACAAATGATGGAATCCCAAAGGGAAATGATGAGTCAGTTATCCCAGCTGCTGATAGGAAGAACGGATAAGGGAAAGGGCCCCATGAACAATATTGAGGAAACTAACGAAGATCCTCAATACCCCCTGGCTTCACTCCGACACATGTACCAATGAAGCTTGAGATTAATCTAGCAAGGCCATCTGTTACGATCATGCCCCAATAGGTTTAGGCTGGAGCTTCAATACCGATGAATTTCCAAGACGGCTCAGGCTCTAACTTTGTCAACAACCCGAACTATCTGCCCATTCCCGATTTGGATAAAGTTGCTGAAGAAGAAAAGGCAAGGATAAATCCACAAAACAATTGGAAGAATGGTGTAGATGGCTCGAGGAGAAATTCAGAGCTATGGAAAGCGCAGATAATCATCAAGGAATTGATGCTAAGGACCTGAGTTTGGTCCCATATTTGGTCCTTCCCCCCAAATTCAAAATGCCCGAATTCGAGAAATACAATGGAACGAGCTGCCCTGAAGCTCACATCACTATGTTTTACAGGCGAATAACGGGATACGTTAACAACGACCAGCTATTAATTCACTGCTTTCAAGATAGTCTGATTGGGGCGGCATCTAAGTGGTATAACCAATTAAGCGGCGCTAAAATTAACTCATGGAAGGACCTGGCTCAGGCCTTTATGAAGTAATACAATCATGTGACGGACATGACCCCCGACAGAATCACTCTCCAGAACATGGAGAAGAAGTCAAATGAAAGTTTCAGACAGTACGCACAAAGGTGGAGAGAAGTGGCCATACAAGTTCAGCCGCCGCTTTTAGAAAAAGAAATGACGATGCTCTTTATCAACACCTTAAAGGCCTATTTTATCACTCATATGTTGGGAAGTGCCACCAAGAGCTTCTCAGACATAGTGGTGACGGTGAAATGATTGAAAATGCTATGAGGAGTGGAAAGATAGAAGCGGGAGAAAGTAAAAGAAAGTCGGCCCCGAGGAAATGAGATAATGAAGTGAACAATACAAGCACATTCAACAAGGGTCAGTCCAAGTCACTTATCGTAAATTAGCCAAAGACGGTGACCTCCAATCAACATAGCCTCGTGAGACAAGAATCCAACGCGAGGGAAAACACAGAAAGGCCACAGTTCACCCCTATACCCATGACGTATAAGGAGCTGTACTAGAACCTGTTCAACGCTCATGTAGTGTCCCCTTTTTACCTGAAGCCACTACAGCCCCCGTATCCCAAATGGTATAGCACAAACGCCCAATGTGAATACCACACGGGAATCACCGGGTACTCAATCGAAAACTGCACTGTGTTCAAGAAAGTAGTCGAGAGACTCATTAAAATGGGGATCGTGAGGTTTGACAGTCCAGCTGTACTCAATGTAGCAGGAAACCCACTCCCCAATCATTCCGACCAAGGAGTGAACAGGATAAGCGAAGGCAAGAACAAGAGGATCAAAAGTGAGGTTGCAGAAGTCAGGACCCCATTAAGACGAGTGTGGAAGGAGATGGTTAAGAGAGGATTGATTGCGTTGGATTCAAGAAAAGAATCTGAGGAAAAGAAGTCCTACTGCGAGTTTCACAATACGGTGGGGCATAAAATTCAAAAGTGTGTGGAATTCAGGGCCCTTATGCAGGACATGATAAATAATAAGGAGATGGAGTTTTATGAAGAAGCTAAAAACCCCGGAGAGGGAGATAAATGTGCATCAGAGGGAGAATTAAAGGCGCAGAATCAAACAGCTAACTATCCTGTGGTCATCATATCACGACCGAAAAGTAATGAGGCTGGAATACAAATGCCACCGAGGGTCATAATCCAAAGACCTGCAGTCTTCCCCTACAAAGACAGTAAAAGGGTTACAATTTTAGTGCCACTGAAACGGCCTAAACGGTGTCGTTCTGCCTCCATTATTGAAACTAATAATGTATTAGTCACTTAGGAACCGAAACAAAAAGGTTAAGCCCTCCCCTTTTTCTTAACCCCCTATTGCCCAAACGTCGATCTGCCATCACCATCGGTGATCGGTATGTTCGAGCCTTGGAAGGATAGCTTTTCAGCCTTGAGACCCCTCACAGCTTCGATTTCAACGAAGCGAAAGAAGAAGTTCGCGGCCTCTTCGCAAGGTAAATCGACTACTTTGTTTCATTATACAAAAAAAATCAAAATGAAAAGAAAGAAAGGTGAAACGGATTCGAAGAATAAAATGTAAGGTGCTTGAAAATCACCTTTTGATAACTTCTTTACCTTCTCAATGTTTGTATTTCAGTGTGCATATATTGAGTAAAAAAAAACTACAATGAACCGATCCATTGGCTATATAGCCGGAGAAATAAAATGATAGAAAAAATAAAAAATACAATATTCTTTGTTTTTGTTTCTTTCTCGCTGTGTGTTCGTCCTTTCTTTTGCAGGTACAGGATACGCTGGCGCTTGGCGTGAGGCGTACGAAGGCGCGCGTGGCTGTCATACTGAGGCGCTGAGGCTGAACGTGGGTGCAGCGCAAGAGGAAAAGGGGGGTGAATTAGGGTTTCCGAAACTGTTGGGGAAATAAGCCTATTGGGCTTACTCTGATTTGGGTTTTAATATTACTTTGGGATTGTAATAGGTATTGGTTTGGAAAAGGACGTTAAATGGACTGTGGGTTATTTATTAATTTTATATTTTATTTTGGGTTTTTAATGGGCCGGGTAAATTGGCCTGTTTACAACAGTGTTTATCAATTTAGATAGACCACTAGTCCCTTACATTTTGGTTAATGGTATAGTGCAACGAGTTGAATATGAATCGGTCCTGGCTGTTTGTTTCTCGTGTGGTTGTTATGGCCACTTTCGAGATCTATGTCCTTACAATGAATCAGCAATGAACGATGGCAAGGTTAAAAATGCAAACAAGATGGACTTATCTGTGAAGGAGAAACAAGTGGAGTCACGATAGGCTAAAGCTCTGGGGAGGGGATCTCTTATTTCTGGTTGTGAAGAGGATCTTGAATTCTTGGAGGGAGACATCACGAGGACTACTATTAATGGTGTCCCTGCGATTAATTTTTTTGAGAGGATTTAGAAGATCCCAGTAAGGGACATGGCGACCACGGTGGCGATGAAATTGTTGGGTTGAAATTTAGCGTACTCCATGATTCAAACCGGATCTTCAATCTTTGGAAACCTTCGCACTTTTTCCATCTCATGGACGTTGAGAACAATTATTTCCTTGTCAAATTCCAAAGTAGGGAAGACTATGAAATGGTACTCACCCAAGGTCCCTAGTGTAACACCCCTAACCCGTCTCTGTCACTAGATTAAGGTTATGGAGCATTACCGTACAATCAAAAAACATTTAACATCATAACATTGAATAACTTAAACATATTATAAACCTTTCAATTATATGCATTTTGTCTCTAAATCGAGCCTTTAAGGCCCTAAAAATAGCTTAGAAGTAATTTGGGAATAAATTGAAACAAAATAAAAGTTTTAAGAAAAAGCTATAAAAATTTAAGAAGGGTCACACGACCGTGTGACATAGCCTACGCTGTGTAAGATTAGAACAAAGGACACACGGCAGTGTCTCAGCTCGTGTCCTCACCCATGTAACTCACTGATCATACAATCATGTCGTAAGCCGTGTAACTCTCTGAGTTGCCACACACGGTCGTGTTCCAGGCTGCGTGCTAGGCTGTGTAACTCACTGACTTGAAATATTAAAATTTTACAAATGACACATGACCGTGTCTCCAGGCTATGTGTATCACACGACCATGTGACAGCCTGTGTCCTAGGTTGTGTGGACCCAAAAATTTACCCAAAATCAAGCTATTTCAAGTCTACTTCATACCTAACCATTCAAACCATTTGGGCACACATTCAAGGGATTCAAACATCATTCAAACACACATAAACATACCATTTCACACATCCTAAATCACCTAAGTCACCACACTTGCATCAAACATTATGAATCAAACCAAAGAAATTTGACCATATCTCAAACACACAACCTAGTTCACTTAACTACCATACACAACCGTTTGCAAGCTATCAAAACATACCAAAAGAACCTTAATTACAAGCATTTAAAAGTTACCAATATGACATAACTTGGCAAGGCACTAAAGTGCACCAAACCAGCATAACCTCAAAAGCTTAAACATACCAAAACATACATTATAAAAATCCTATACATGCCATTATTAACCTTGGCCAAAATACACCAAATCTACCGAAATGATTATTGGATAGTGAGATAGGTCTCCGACGAGCTTCAAACTAATCGAGCTTCTGATAATCTAAAAAATAAAGGAAAATAACTATGTAAGCAACGAGTGCTTAGTAAGCTCGTATAAACTTTAAACATAACTTACCATTTCATTAATACAATTCATAGATTAGGCATAAATTATTACCAATACCATAAGGTTAGTATTAACTTATACATACACTTGTTCATGATACAAATGAATTCAACCATAAGATATGTAGATTTTCATATGTAACTACATCATTTAGCTCATAAATCTTTTCATAAGATCATGATTCATTCCATTTGAATACTTTCCATTTCATTTCATTTTCTTATCCATTGAACCATCTAGAATTACATCGAATACTCAGAAAAGCTCATACATAGTGTGCCTTTACATATAACCGTAACCTTTCCTTTACACCAATGTTCACACAATATGTGAAATATGCCTGCTCACACGAGCTCACTACAGGAAAATAGACTTTTAGCGGCGTTTTTTTTTTGCCTTTAGCGGCATTTTTAAGCGTTGCTAAAACTTTTAGTGGTGCTTTACAAAGAGCCGCAAAAAACGTCGCTATATGTAACGCCACTAAAATTAGCGGCGTTTTGTTGAAAAAAATGCCGCTAAAGACCAGGACTTATAGCGGCGCTTATATAAAAAACGCCGCTAATTTGCCCAGTTTTGCAATATGTATTTTGCACCTATATCCAACCCTCCTGCAAGAAATTCAACCAAAAACAGCAAATATACTATGAAATCCAACCAAAACCCGCAAATTTAAATAATACAAAATTATACGAGAAATATATTATATAAATTGTAAATGAATATTCAAAATATTCTTACAATAATGTTAAAAGTTACAAGAGAACAAATGTCTAAGATGGCGGATTTTGAAATTGCTGGAACATAGTCATCATAGACTGAAGCTGTAGCTGGAGTTCATTGTATTTTCTGTTCTGCTCCGCCTCCCTCTCTGCTGCCTCCGCCTCCCTCGCTGCTGCCTTCGCTCTAAGTTGAGAAATTTGCTCATCTGTGCTAACTTGTATCTGAACTATCTGATCTTTTAGCTTCTGAACTTCAGCTTGACTTTTACTCCTGGAAGGCATGTATTGGTGCGAGGTGGATCCAAAATATTGGGTCGTGTTAACACCAGATCCTTGAAATCTAACCCGACCATACCTTTCAGGACCCAAAACTTCATTAATAATTCTGTTATCAATATCCTCAAAATTAACAAAACTATCAATCGAAGCAGTCGCTTCATACTTTGCCTTCTTATCTTTTAGTTTCTCCTAATAAATCAGTCAAAGAGTTAGAAACAAAATATACAATAAAAATGAATACAACATAGCATTATTTAAAATTAAACTAATAAAAACGATGAATTAAAACATTATAATTAAATATTATAAATATTTATAATGAATCAAATTTATTAAGTAAATATACCATAATTTCTGCAGCCTCAGATGTCATCGGAGTTCCATCTTTTTTCCTATGCATAATGTCAAAAAGCTGAAGGCGTCCAACTTTTTGACCAGACGAGGCTTCCTACAATATAGTAGTAAAAATATTATTTAATAGTAAAAAGTCATTAATACTTGATAGAATTAATAAATCCATAGTACTGCGGCCTGAGCTACACAAGCAAAACTTCTCGACCCTGCCGTGTGCGTAAATTTTTGTTTTTGCCTGCTGCTTGTTCCAACTCGCTCACGGTCCTACATAATGAAATTATTATTACGTATATAGTAAATACTATAAACCGAAAAATTTATAAGAGTTTGCAAGTACATAATACCTCTCCTTTCTTCGAATTCCAAAATCGAACCGCATCTTCCCATTGGTACCTCAACATTCTCGGTGGGACATTTTGCAATTTTTCTTCGAGGCTTATGGGTTTTTTAAAATATTCTTTTTTCAAACTGCTTTTATGGTCTCTCCATTTTTTACCTAATGCCTTCTTGATATAGGCATCAGAGACCTTTAAAGCAAACCTCTCCTAAAAAATACAAGTTTAGGAATTAAATATAAATGAAACTTAAACCAAAGTATTATAAATTACATTAACGTTTTGTTACCTTAATATTAGAGAGAGCTTGATTTTTATTGCTATCAGGCATGTTATGCCATGATTCGTAGTTGATGGGCAACATATTGGCATTTCGTGCTATACTGCCCAAATAGCCTGCTAAAAGTCGAGCTTCTTGTCCAACAGGCTGACCATGGCTATTTCTAGTTACTTGGACACGCTCGACAGAATTTAAGTTATATAAATCTGTTAGGAGCGTACATCCTCGACCTCTGCGCGTCCCACCATTTTTAGCTGAAAAATAATATATTATTACTATATTGAAATTTAAAAATAAATCAGTAATAAAATTTAATACAATTTGTAAAATAAACTTAACATTACTTTGAAATTCCACAGACTCGTCAAGTGTCTCCGGCACGCTTGAAGATCCAACAACTGTCTGCTGTTCAGTACTTACTTCTTCCGAATTTGTAGTATTCTGTACAATACTAAGATCTCTTAATCTTCTTCTAGGCATTTTTCCTGCAACACATAAAATAGTTAAAATTTTAGTAAGAAATAACAACAATAGTAAATATAAAATAGTTAAATTATATAACATGACCAATGTTAAAATTATAACATTACATATAAAAAAATCACAAAATCTTACTACATCATAAATCGAAAATATCTTCGTCAACATCCTGACGAACCCATTGAAATTGTGTACTAGTATTAGGGATATTTTCATTTCAGTTTTGTTCTGGAAAAGGCAAAGTTTCTGATCTTTCAACGATTTCATCTCTACTTCCATTCCCCATGTCAAACAAGTCTCTAGGGATGTTTCGGAGTACAACGTACCAACCCTCATCAATGGATCTTTCGAGTAAAAAACTTGTTTAACTTGAGAAGAAAATACATACGGCTCGTCATCAAATGTTCTCCAGTGTGAATTAATCGAGAGAAATTCACCATTGTAAAACCAAATTGATCATTTTTAATTCCGCGAGCAGTATTAGCATCAGCCCAATCACATCGAAATAAGACAACTTTCCATTTTCCATAGTTATCCAACTCAATAATGTCGATTAGAAGTTCGTAATACTCCATATTTCCCTCGACAGGATTACTGTCCCTAGCACTAGTGTAACTTGTAATTAAAGAATTAACAACTACTCCACAATTTTGAGTTCTCCTCAATCTCTCGCGATATTTGGTATGAAATCTGAATCCATTCATGATGAAGCCACTATATCTTTTTACTACTTGATTCGGACCTTAGGAAAGCCATTTAACTTCGTCATTAACGACATTCCCACTCCAAACCTATTGAATCAAAAGTAAATTGAGTAATTGTAAATGTTATGAGAAAACATTATTATTTGTCAATCAAATGTTGAGTTGCATACAATTTGGCTTAACCATTCATGAAAAGATTCTGTGAATAACCTATTAATCTCGCGATGTTGTAATCTTCGTGAGCGCGAACGAGATCTTAAGACTTGTTTGTACTCACTATGTTAAAAACATGTTTAATTCGTTAAAAAATAAACAAATAAAAAAACGAATATTTATCATATTCGTTAAGAACAGTGGTTTTGGGACCACAAATCTGATTCCGGAAAGAAAATTTATTTTAATATTAGTTTATGGTCTATAATATGATAATAATGTTGTGTGAAAATTTTGTAAATAAATTTTATCGATTACATGTTTAAATCGATAAAGGACCAAATTGCACAAGGTGTAAAAGTTGAGTTCTAATAGCTAAAGGGATTAAATAACTATAGAACTTTAAACTGAAGGTCCTTATATGGTAATTAGACAATTAAAAATGGTTAGTCATTAAGGATGATGATTCATCCATGGAAAATAAAATTAAAGAAAGGATAAAATTGGAAGAAATAAAAAAATAAAGGTGATAAATAATAAAAGATAAAAATATCATCATTTATCATCATCTTCCTCAAATATTTTGCATGGTAACATTAGGAAAGAGAAAGCAACTTTTCTTGGTCAAATTAGGTAAGTATTCAAGCCTCGTTTTTAGTAATTTTTATATTTTTGAGATTGGGGTAGCTTAATCTATTTATTTTGGGGATCAATTTGAAAAGATATCAAAGTATATAATTTTTACCATCGGTTAATATGCTGAAATTATGAAATTTATGGTAGAAAATGAAAGGTTGTTGATAAATAAACAACTTTTACAAAGTGAATTTTGATGAAAACTTGATTTAGGGACTAAATTGTAAAAAATGAGAAATCCATGGAAAAATTCTATTGTTATGAAACATATGGGCTGTAAATATTACATGAAAAATTCAGTTAGGCTTGGAACGAGGATTAAATTGCATGAATTTTATTTTCCGAGTCTAGGGACGAAATCATCATTTATTAAAAGTTTAGGGGCAAATTGGTAATTTTGCTTAAAGTGTAAATTGGACTAAATTGAGTATGAATTAAATTAAATTGATGTTAAATTTACTCGTATAGGTCCAGATAAACCGAATATGGAATTAGAACGAGGAAAGGAGAAAATGTTGGATTAGTAGACTTTATGTACACGAACACTTATTGATGTAAGTTCGTATAACTAAATTGTATATGTTTATATGCTTGAATTGAATGTTGTGTCTGTAAATTGTATAAATGCCATAAATATATGAAATGATCACATATTCGTTAAAGCCCGATAAATGAAAGTGCCTGAAATAAATGATAATACCCGATAAGTGATAAATGATAAAAATGTTATTTTTATGCTTGAGTTGAATGTGAACATTTAAATTGTATAAATGTATAAATATATGAGATTGATCACATACATGACAATTTCCTAATAAATGTCAAATTCCTTTTGAATAAATGAAAAATCGATGGATATGTGATTTCTAGAAATGAATGAGGTCCTGCATTTATTGCTGATGGGATTTCGCTCGGACGAGTAATCCTATTGACCTCATTGCAGATAGGATTTAGCTCGGATGGGTAATCCTGATATAATCCCTCTCGAGCATATGCTACAATTAGGATTTAGCCTGGACTAGTAATCCTAATTGAGCTTTTCTGAGCATATGTTACAGAAAGGATTCAGCTTGGATTGGTAATCCTAATTAAGCTCTTGTGAGCATATGTTGGAGACAGGATTTAGCCTGGACTGGTAATCCTGTTATTTGATATGTGGTTCGAGAGTGTGTTCCCTGATTAAATGCCCTAGTGAGTATTCCTGAATATGAATTGACGGATTTACTGATTTTTACACTTTGTGTGTACTACCTGAGTATCCATCGATATTTTCAATAATTCAACAGGTAAAATCCTGACATGAAAAGAAATGGGTTTTTACATGTATCTGCCTGAAGTACATCAAAATGATGTTATATGAAATATGGAAGTATGAAATTATGAAATACGAACATGGAAATTTGTTTGATGAAATCATTTACCTATGAGAATAGATTTGTACATCTCGAGTGTATTATCTGTGTGATTATTAATATTTCAGTTGAATAATGAATAAAGTTCTGACATGAAATATACTAAAACTCGAGATAAATTATTATAGAATGTACTCGAAAAATATGGAAATAATTTGTATATATGTTATATGAATACATGATGTGGAAAACATATGTGTATGAGAATCCAAATATTGTTGAGCTCATATATGTGTTTCTTGATGTTTATATGAATTAAGTTACTAACAAGGGTGATGAGAATATGTGTCAGGGCTTGGGATCAAATGATTGATTGTGATTTACATGTTTATCTTTAATATGAATAGTTGGTAAGCTAATTACCAAGTTATATAGACTTACTAAGCATTATATGCTTACTTTATTTTATTTTTCCCTGTACTATAGTAAATCAAAAGCTCGTTGGATTGAAAGCTCGATGGAGATCACTCACACTATCCATCGACTCAATTTGATATATAAGGTAAAATAATTGTGATTGTAATGGCATGTATAGGTTAAATTGGCCAAGGAATGACATGTAAATATTTGTTAATGACTAGCTATTGGAATGGTTAGTTATGAACATGTTTTGGTGTTTATGTATAGAGGACTATATCATGGTATATGTTTGGAAATGATTGATTAATAGAAATTACAATGAGATATGTATGAATGAATTAAATTAGCATATTTGATACACTATGCACAAATGTGAACATGGTATCTAGATAAATATGAGTATAAATTGACATGTATAAGACTTAAATTTTGGTATGAAAATGTGGTTGGTTAATGTTATAAATTGTGTATAAGTATTGGTGTAGGTACAAGGCTAAAAGGGGTGAAAAATAAAGCTAAGAAATGCTTTATTTTATCCATATGGGTAGACACTAGCGTGTGTCTTAACCGTGTGTGACACACGGCTTAGCACACGGGCGTGAGGTCTAGCCGTTTGTCCCTTGCACCGTAAATTTTAGAAACAGTATGCTCAGAATTGAGTACACGAGCAGAGACACGGGCTTGTGTCTCAACTGTGTGGGTAACATGGCCTAGCGCACGGGCATGTGACTTGGCCGTGTGATGTAAGTCAGAGAGTTACACGGGTAGGACACGGCCTGTTGTACAGGCGTGTCATAAGTCCCATGGGCGTGTCCCTTGGCCACACGGGCGTGTGAGCCCTGTATTTAGGAGAAATTTTAAAATTTCATGAAAATTTTTTTGAGATCCCGATTAAGTTTCGATTTGATTCTAATGTTTATATTGGACATTGATGGCCTATTCAAGGGGCAATATGATTAGTATCAGACATGAATAGTAAATGATGTGAAATATCTGTAATTATTCTGTAAACTTTAGTAATGCTCCCTAACCCTGTTCCAGTGATGGATATAGGTTAGGAGTGTTAAATTTATTGGTATCAGAGCTACGGTTTAGACGGTTTTTGGACTGAACATAGCATATATGAAGTTTAGAAATACACGCCATTATATAACCTGTGATAGTGTGATATCTCCCAACTCTGATGAGTATTGTTTCACAAATAGAGAGAGATGTTTTCCAATCGAGCTAATTTTGAAAGAGATACTCATGAGTAAAATGTTACTTATGATGAAACAAATTTTGAAAAGGTACGGATAAATGTTTTGTAGTACATGAGAATGAAAAATGTTTTGTTATATGACTATATACTTGAAAGTTAAATTGTGAGGCTTTACGATCTCCACCCCCTTATTAGTACAGTTATATGTATTGAAATTCATAAGATTTATATTGATTTAGTTCAAAAGTGCGGAACTGAAGAGTTCAGTGGCTGAATGATAAATAAAGCAGTTAAAACTGAGAGTGGGTTAGTAAATAAAGATGGGTTCTGAAGAGAGATATTAGATTTTTCTGAAAATTATTTGGGATATGCAATGCCATTATTAAAAAAAGAAGTTATTTATGAGAAATCGATTTATTCAGATATGGTATCTACAGAATGGGTTAACTGAAAATTTCTTCCAAGTAAGCTTCGTGAGTGAACTGAATGATGTGAGATTATTGATGGTTTTATATGTTAGTGGATTAGTGATGAAATTGTAAAAATATTTGAATATAGCTATTATAATCGGGTATTTTACAGCAATCTCTTCTGGTATTTTATATAGGTATTTTATATGTACTGTTATTCTCAGAGATATATGTAACTGTTCGTGTTCGGATGCCATAATTGTTATATAGAAAGTTTGGCTAAACATGATAATAGACGGAAATTATTGCAAGTTTGATTAATTCATGAGTGGTATTGCTTTATTTTTCTTTGGTTTTCCAAGCCATTATAGGTGATAGAAGACTTGATGATAAGATTCGTATGATACTATTTTCTACTTTTGTTGGTTGAAGTTCTGAATGGCAAATGTGAAAATTACACTGTCTCTATTATAACTATTTATAGTGTGAATGTGCAATATTACTCTTCTGGACTTTCTTTGAGATGTCATCAATCTTTTTTATTATTCAACATGGATTATCTTCTCATAAATTTAGTATAGCTTTGCAATTTGGATTTTGTTATCTCGGTTTTCTTGTTATTTTATGGTCTGATTGAAAAGATGTTCATTGGTCAGTGGTAATTATACTTACTACTATTATGAATTCTGACTTGATCATGAGAATTTGGTAATATGGATCACAGATTATAGAAATTGTATTATTGCACTGGTTGATATTGGATCCACTCTCAGTTTTCCTCTTCTATTGGAAAAATATTATTGAAGTTGAGGTATTGTTCCAATTATATTGTTGAAACGTCAGATCTACTATACTATTATGGTTTTAACCTATCTAATGATTGTGGCCTCGGAATAATTTAAAGCTTCGATATCCATTTTAATTTTTGTGAAAGTGTTTTCTATGATAGCTACATCAATGATATGGATATTACAGAAAGATGTAAGATTTGAATGGACTGATAAATGTTAGTAAAGTTTTAACCAGTTGGAAGCCCTGATGACTGAATCATCAGTTCTTGTTCAGTCTGAATCCGGTAAGGAATTTATTATTACAGTAATACTTCATTGAATGGATTAGACTATATTTTGATGAAGAAAGGAAAAGTAATGGTCTATAATTCCAGCCAGATAAAGCTACAGGAAAAGAATTACCTGATATATGATCTTGAATTCACAATTATTGTGTTTGCACTGAGAATTTGGTAATAGTATTTGTATGGTGAAAATATCATATATGTATTGATCATAAAACTTTAGAACACTCAATGCTATAGAAATATTTGAATCTAAAACAAAGTAGATGGTTTGAATTATTGAAAGACCCTGATTTGGTAATTGATTATCATTCAGGAAAAGTAAATATAGTTGCTGATATTTTAAGTAGAAAATCTTTGTTTGCTTTTTGAGCAATAAATACTTGATTGCTATTGTCTGATGAAAGATAATTTTAGTTGAGCTTGAAGCTAAGTTGATGTTTCTACAATAGATCTGTGAAGCCTAAAAAAGTAATAATGAGATGTAAGTTAAATGAGTATAGGGTGAAATAATTACTAATCCTGGATATCAGATTTGAATATGATGATTGTCTATTATTCCGAAATAGAGCCTGTGTACTGAAGAATTTAAAGCTTGTACAGAAAATTTTATACGAAACTCACAATGGTAATATATCTGTCATTCGGGAAGTATGATAAATTGAAAAAGATGTATTGGTAAACCAAAATGAAATGTAATGTCTCTGAAATTATGTTTAAATGTTTAATATGTCAGCAGATTAAAGCTGAATATCAGGTACTGATACTTTTAGAATTGTTACAGTTAGTGATGATACTGGAACGAAAATAAGATAAAGTTATTATGAATTTTATATCGGGATTACCCCTGTCTCAGAAAAAGAAAGATGTTATTTGGCTAATCACCAATTGTTTGACAAAGTTCATACATTTTATCTCAGTATGAATGAATTATTTACTTGATAGATTGAGTGAGATATAAGTTTCTAAAAATTGTCAAGTTATATAGAATGTCAGTCTTCAATATATTTGATAGGGATCCACAGTTTATGGTTCACCTCCTGATTTTGGAATAAATTATAAGCTCTGGGTAAGCAGTTACAAATTTTTGATATCGTATTTCACTTTCAGACTGATGGTCAGTCCGAGTGTGTTATTCTGATTCTTGAAGATATGTTTTGATGCTGTATTTTAGAATTTGATGGCAAACGAAAAATAAATAATTGCTGTTAGTCAAAACTACATATTATTGGACTAAGCTTGTTAAGAAAAGATACATGGAGTTAACATGATTCGTGAAATAGAAGAAAATGTGGAAGAGATCCGAGATAGGTTTAAAGCAGCTTCTGATTGTCAGAGATTTTATATGAATTTTAAATGAAAAGAAATAGAGTTTCAAGCTGGTGACAAATTGTTTCGAAAAATTTGCCATGGAAGAAAGTTTTCCAGTTTGACTATAAAGGCAAATTAAGTCCCTTAATTTATTGAATTACATGAATTTACTGAAAGAGTTGGAAGTGTTGCTTATCGGATGGTATTAATCAGATACATTATCAGTTATTCCTCCAATGGATATTGAAATTCAGCTTGACATAAGCTATAGTGAAGAATTGATCAGAATTCTAGCACGTGAAGTGAGAAAACTGAGAAATAAAAGAAGCTACCTGAGAACCAGAGGATACCATGACAAACTAGTTCCCAAATCTCTTTCCTGGTAATATTTTCGTGGACAAAAATCATTAAAGGGGAAAGAGTTGTAACAACCCATTTTTAGAGAAATTGGAACAATAGTTGTAACAACCCAAAAATTCGATTCCTGAAAGAAAATTTATTTTAATATTATTTTATGGTCTATAATATGATAATAATGTTGTGTTCGTAAATAAATTTTATCGATTACATGCTTAAGTCGATAAAGGGCTAAATTGCACAAGGTGCAAAAAGTTGAGTTCTAATAGCTAAAGGGATTAAATAGCTATAGAAATTTAAATTGAAGGTCCTTATATGATAATTAGATAATTAAAAATGGTTAGTCATAAAGGATGATTATTCATCCATGGAAAATAAAATTAAAGAAAGGATAAAATTGGAGGAATAAAAAAAATAAAGGTGATAAATAATAAAAGATGAAAATATCATCATTTATCATCACCTTCCCCAAATATTTTGCATGGAAACATTAGGAAAGAGAAAGCAAGCTTTCTTGGTCAAATTAGGTAAGTATTCAAGCCCCATTTTTAGTAATTTTTATATTTTTGAGATCGGGGTAGCTTAATCTGTTTATTTTGGGAATCAATTTGAAACGATATCAAAGTATAGAATTTTTACCATCGATTAATATGCTGAAATTATGAAATTTATGGTAGAAAATGAAAGGTTGTTGATAAATAAACAACTTTTACAAAGTGAATTTTGATGAAAACTTGATTTAAGGACTAAATTGTAAAAAATGAGAAATCCAAGGAAAAATTTTGATTTTTATGAAACATATGGGCTGTAAATATTACATGAAAAATTCAGTTAGGCTTAGAATAAGGATTAAATTGCATGAATTTTATTTTCCAAGTCTAGGGACAAAATCGTTATTTATTAAAAGTTTAGGGGCAAATTGGTAATTTTGCTTAAAGCATAAATTGGACTAAATTGAGTATGAATTACATTAAATTGATGTTGAATTTACTCATATAGATCTAGATAAACCGAATATGGAGTTAGAACAAGGAAAGGAGAAAATATTGGATTAGTAGACTTTATGTACACGAACACTTATTGAGGTAAGTTCGTATAACTAAATTGTATATGTTTATATGCTTGAATTGAATGTTGTGTATGTAAATTGTATAAATGCCATAAATATTTGAAATGATCACATATTCGTTAAAGCCCGATAAATGAAAGTGCCTGAAATAAATGATAATACCCGATAAGTGATAAATGATAAAAATGTTATTTTTATGCTTGAGTTGAATGTGAACATTTGAATTGCATAAATGTATAAATATATGAGATTGATCACATACACGACAATTTCCTAATAAATGTCAAATTCCATTTGAATAAATAAAAAATCGATGGATATATGATTTCCAGAAATGAATGAGGTCTTACATTTATTGCTGACGGGATTTAGCTCGGACGAGTAATCCTATTGAACTTATTACAGATAGGATTTAGCCCGGATGGGTCTTCCTGATATAATCCCTCTCGAGCATATGTTACAATTAGGATTTAGCCTGGACTAGTAATCCCAATTGAGCTTTTCTGAGCATATGTTGGAGACAGTATCTAGCCTGGATTGGTAATCCTGTTATATGATGTGTGGCTCGAGAGTGTGTTTCCTGATTAAATGCCCTAATGAGTATTCCTGAATATGAATTGAAGGATTTGCTAATTTGTAAACTTTGTGTGTACTAACTGAGTATCCATCGATATTTTCAATAATTCAACTAGTAAAATCCTGACATGAAAAGAAATGAGTTTTTACATATATCTGCCTGAAGTACATGAAAATGATGTTATATGAAATATGGAAGTATGAAATTATGATATACAAACATGGAAATTTGTTTGATGAAATCATTCATCTATGAGAATAGATTTGTACATCTATAGTGTATTATCTGTGTGATTATTAATATTTCAGTTGAATAATGAGCAAAGTTTTGACATGAAATATACTAAAACTCGAGATGAATTAGTATAGAATGTACCCGAAAAATATGGAAATAATTTGTATATATGTTATATGAATACATGATGTAGAAAACATATGTGTATGAGAATCTGAATATTGTTGAGCTCATATATATGTTTCTTGATGGTTATATGAATTAAGTTACTAACAAGGGTGATGAGAATATGTGTTAGGGTTTGGGACCGAATGGTTGATTATGATTTACATGTTTATCTTTAATATGAATAGTTGGTAAGTTAATTACCAAGTTATACAGACTTACTAAGCATTATATGCTTACTTTATTTTATTTTTCCCTGTACTATAATAAATCGGAAGCTCGTTGGATTGGAAGCTCGACAGAGATCACTTACACTATCCATCGACTCAATTTGATATATAAGGTAAAACAATTATGGTTATAATGGCATGTATAGGTTAAATTGGCCAAGAAATGGCATGTAAATATTTGTTAATAACTAGCTATTGGAATGGTTAGTTACGAACATGTTTTGGTGTTTATGTATAGAAGACTATATCATGGTATATGTTTGAAAATGATTGATTAATAGAAATTACAATGAGATATGTATGAATAAATTAAATTAGCAAATTTGGTACAATATGCACAAATGTGAACATGGTATTTAGATAAATATGAGTATAAATTGACATGAATAAGACTTAAATTTTGGTATGAAAATGTGGTTGGTGAATGTAATAAATTGTGTATAAGTATTGGTGTAGGTGCCAGGTTAAAAGGGGTGAAAAATAAAGCTAAGAAATGGCTTTATTTTGTCCACACGGGTAGACACAAGTGTGTGTCTTGACCGTGTGTGACACACAGCTTAGCAAATGGGCATGTGGTCTGGCCGTGTGTCCCCTGCATCTTAAATTTTAGGAAAAGAATGCTCACAATTGACTACACGGGTAGAGACACGGGCGTGTGTCTCAGCCGTGTCCACACGGCTTACCACATGGGCGTGTGACTTGGTCGTGTGATGTAAGTCAGAGACTTACACGGGGCAGGACATGGCCTATTGTACGGGCGTGTCATAAGGTCATGCCTTGCATCTAGGAAAAATTTTGAAATTTCATGAAAAATTTTCTGAGATCCTGATTAAGTCCCGATTTGATTCTAATGTTTATATTGGACCTCAAGGGCCTGTTCAAAGGACAATGTGATTAGTATCGGACATGAATAGTAAATGATGTGAAATATCTATAGTTATTCTGTAAACTTTAGTAATGCTTTGTAGCTCTGTTTCGACGACGGATATGGGTTAGGGGTGTTACATTGTCATATATGAAAAGTTTAGGGACAAAATGGTAATTTTTATAGGATGTAAATTGAATCTAATTGAATATGAAATGTGATAAATTGATGATTAAATTCATTTATATAGATCCGGACAACTCAAATTTGAAGCTAGATCGATGAAAAGAAAAAGTTTCGAATTAGTAGATTTTTATATACAAATAAGTGTTGAGTAAGTTTGTGTAACTTAATTATACATGTTAATATGTTTCAATTGAATGAATGTTATATTTGGATTGAGTATGATATGTACTTATGTGAATTATATGAATGTTATAAATACATGAAATGATCACATACTCGGAAATCTTCATAAGATGTTAGGTTCCGTTTGAATAATGAAATTCGATGGATCTATGTGATTCCCCTTATTAAATGTGGTTCTGCATATGTTGTGGACAGAACATAGCTCGGAGAGCAATCTTGATATAGCCCTTTCGAGCATCCTGTTTTATAATTCTTGCGAGTATCCTGATCGGTAATGATTTTTCATGTGTTGCATACTACTGCAGCTCTGTGTGAATGTCCTATTACAAGAATCGATCGATTGTGATCCAGCATATAATACAGACACAAATGCAACTCTACGTGAGCATCCTGATATAAGCTCTTTTGGGCTTCCTAACATGGCTCACTTGAACTCCTTCGTACCTTATCCAGTGCTCCCTGATATTAACTCTTCGAAGTTATTTGTCCTGTTACATGGCTCAAATGAGCATCCTGAAATGTAGCTTGAGAGCTCTTATAAGTTTCCTGTTTAGCTTGGATAAGTGTCCTGTTACATGGCTCAAATGAGCATCCTAAAATGTAGCTTGAGAGTGTGCTCCCTGATTAAGTGCCCAAATGGGTACCCTTGATTATGAATTGATGGCTTATATTTTTGTACACCTTATGTGTACTACTTGAGTATCTATCGAAATTTCAATAATTCAACGGATAAATTTCTGAAATGTTCCCGAAATACCTGAAAGTTTGTAACATGATGAGCTTATCTATGCTTACTTGATGTATATATGAATTATGTAACTAACTTGCTTATTTGAGTGTATGCGATTAGGTAAATTTGTTAATTTGTTTGAAAGCATGATATTATTATGCTTATTTAAAAAAGTATGATTGGTAAGTTTAATTCATGTTATACGAATTTACTAAGCATAAAATGCTTACTAGGTTTTATTTTCTCTGTTTTATAGTACTTGTAAAGCTCATAAAGGTTGGAGATCGGTCGGAGTATCATCACACTATCCACCAAGTCATTTTGGTATAAAAAGCTATCTTATTTTGGTATAATGGCATGTATAGGTTAACTTGGCCAATTTTGGCATATAAATAATTGTTTGTAACTTAGCCATTGGAATGACTAATAATGTTTGTTTCGATATATTATTATAAGGTTATATATTATGATAAACTTAAATGTATGTGGTTTAGTTATATTGAATTAGGGTAAAATATAAGTCATTACAAGAAAGTAAGTTTGATAATATGAATATGTGATATTATTTCACATATGTTAATGATGTTTGCTTGATTTATATGACTTGAATTGGTTGACAAATGTATGCAATTGTCATTGTAGGTTAAAGTAAATTTTGGGTGAGAAATAAGGCTAAGAAATGAACTTAATTTGTCCATACGGGTAGACACACGGGCGTGTGTCTTGACTGTATGTGACATACAGCTTGGCACATAGGCATGTGGTTTGGTCGTGTGTCCCGTGCAACCTAAACTTTAGAAATAGAATGTTCAGAATTGGGCACACAGGCAGAGACACAGGCATGTGTTTCAGCCGTGTGAGATACATAGCCAAGAACACGGGCATGTGTTTTGGCCGTGTGAAACTTGCACCTAATTTGTGAAAATTAAATTGATCACACGGTCTAACACACGGGTATGTGACAGATTATGTGGCACAAGTTAGAAAGTTACACTGGGTCAGACACGGCCTGCTGCAGGGACGTATCCTATGGTCATACGGGTGGGTGCCTTGACTACACGGATGTGTGTGCTCTGTATATAAAAATATTTTAAATTTCGCGAAAAATTCTCTAAGATCCCGATTTAGTCCCGACTAGTTTCTAATGTTTTAAATTGGGCTTCGAGGGTCTATTTAAAGGACAATATGATTAGTTTAGGATATGAATAGTAAATGACATGAATTACATGAAATTATTCTATAAAATTTGGTAATGCTCCGTAACCCTATTCTGGAGACAGATACGGGTTAGGGGTGTTATATTTATTGATATCAGAGCTACGATTTAGTCAATTCTCGGACTAACGTAGTAGGTATGAGCTTAGCTATACACGCCATTATATAATTTTTGATAGTGTGATATCTCCTGACCATTTTTTAAATGTGTTTTTCATATAGTAATATCATCCAACCGAGTTGGAGCTGAATCCGAGGAAGATGAGAGCACTGCTTAAGCTTTCATTCAACGAGCTGTATCGAGTAGTAGTAGAAGGCCCGTATCTGAGGACCGAGGTGAGGAAACAAAAGAAGCCTTCTTTGAAATCCTGTTGTACAACAACCTCCCCCACTTGCTCCTCAACCGGTTCCTGAGATGCCACAGGCTGCTGAACCTGTTAGAATCAGTAAGCCTCCTGTAAATAAAATCCGTAAGTATGAGGCAGAAAAATTTAGGGCTACTGCCAATGATGATCCAGAGAGGGCTGAGTTTTGGTTGGAAAATACCATCAGGGTTCTAGATGAATTATCATGTACACTCGCTGAATGTTTGAAATGTGCAATTTTTTTTTATTAAAAGACACAGCCTATCATTGGTGGAATACCCTGATTTTAGTTGTACCGAGAGAAATGTTACATGATAATTCTTCCAGACTGAATTTAGAAAGAAGTACATTGGTCAAAGATTTCTGGATCAGAAAAATAAAGTATTTCTAGAGCTCAAACAGGGAAACATGATTGTATCTGAATATGAATGAGAATTCATTAGATTGAGCAAGTATGCTAGAGAATGGGTTCCGACCGAGGCTGACATTTGTAAACATTTTGAAGAAGGATTAAATGAAGATATTAAGTTGTTGATTGGAATCCTTGAATTAATGGAATTTTTGGTACTAGATAATCGAGCACACAAAGCTGAAGAATTAAGGAAAGAAAAGAAACAAGCAGAGAGAGAAGCCCGGATTTCTAGTAAAAGATTTATGGATAAGTCACAATCATCTATTTCAAAGAAATCAAAGAAGTACCATGATCGTTCTACCACCTTTACGGGATATTTTGGGAAAAAGCGAGGCTCTCAACGTTCTAACCCGAGATCTTCGTCTCCATTTGTAACAAGTGTAAGAAGTGTCGGTAACCCCAAATTGAGGTGTAAACACTGCAATAAATTTTATTTTGGGGAATGCTGTTTGAGAACTGGAGCATGTTATAAATGTGGTTCTCTTAATCATTTTCTTAAAGATTGTTCGGAAAGGATTGAAAAAGATACTGATCAGACTTTAAAGCCAAGCAACCCTAGTGCGAGAGGTAGACCTCCTCGATATCCTGGAAATGTCAGTGATAGTTGAAGTGCTACAAAAGATTCAACAGTTAAATCTGAGGCACGAACACCGGCTAGGACATATGCTATACGTGCAAGAGAGGATGCCTCTGCACCAGACGTCATTACTGGTATATTTTCTCTACTTGATACTGATATTACTACTTTGATTGATCCTAATTCAACGCATTCATACATATGCATGAACTTAGTGTCTGTTAAAAATTTACCTGTTGAATTCACTGAATTTGTGGTTAAAGTCACAATCATCTATTTCAAAGAAATCAAAGAAGTACCATGATCGTTCTACCACCTTTACGGGATATTTTGGGAAAAAGCGAAGCTCTCAACGTTCTAACCCGAGATCTTGGTCTCTATTTGTAACAAGTATGGGAAGTGTCGGTAACCCCAAATTGAGGTGTAAACACTATAATAAATTTTATTTTAGGGAATGCTATTTGAGAACTGGAGCATGTTATAAATGTGGTTCTCTTGATCGTTTTCTTAAAGATTGTTCGGAAAGGATTGAAAAAGATACTGATCAGACTTTAAAGCCAAGCAACCCTAGTGCGAGAGGTAGACCTCCTCGATATCCTGGAAATGTCAGTGGTAGTCGAAGTGCTACAAAAGATTCAACAGTTAAATCTGAGGCACGATCACCGGCTAGGACATATACTATACGTGCAAGAGAGGATGCCTCTGCACCAGACGTCATTACTGGTACATTTTCTCTACTTGATACTGATATTACTGCTTTGATTGATCCTGATTCAACGCATTCACACATATGCATGAACTTAGTGTCTGTTAAAAATTTACCTGTTGAATTCACTGAATTTGTGGTTAAAGTTTCAAATCCCCTGGGCCAGTATGTTATGGTGGATAAAGTTTGTAAAAATTGCCCGTTGATGGTAAAAGATTATTATTTCTTGGTTGATTTGATGCTATTACCATTTGATGAATTTGATGTGATTTTGAGAATGGATTGGCTAACCTAACATGATGCAGTGATAAATTGTAAACAGAAATACATTGTGTTAAAGTGTTAGAATGGTGAGTTACTCCATGTTGACTCTGATAAATTGGATGGGTTATCTAATGTGATTTCAGCTATATCGACTAAAAAATATATCAAAAAGGGATATGATGTTTATTTTGCATATGTGTTAAATACTAGATTTTTTTCTGGGGACAACACCGATATCTATAGCACCTTACAGAATGGCTCCTACTGAATTGAAAAAGTTGAAAGCACGGTTGCAAGAATTGATTGACAGAGGCTTTGCTCGACCCAGTTTTTCACCTTGGGATACACCGGTTCTATTTGTAAAGAAGAAAGATGGATTATTGATATTGTGTATAGATTACAGACAACTTAACAAAGTCACCATAAAGAACAAGTATCCACTACCTCAAATTAATGATCTATTTGATCAGTTGAAAGGTGCCACTATATTTTCAAAAATTGATATTCGTTCTGGCTATTATCAGCTACGGGTGAAGGAATCAAATGTGCCAAAGACAGCTTTCAAAACTAGGTATAGGCATTATGAGTTTCTTGTAATGCCGTTTGGTTTGACAAATGCACCTGCGGTATTTATGGATCTGATGAACAAAATTTTTAGACCATATCTAGACTGGTTTGTAGTGGCATTTATTGATGATATTCTAGTATATTCTCGAGATGAAATTGAACATGTTGATCATTTAAGAATAGTGTTGCAAACTCTGTGTGAAAAGCAATTGTATACCAAATTTAGTAAATGTGAATTTTGACTAAGGGAAGTTGGTTTCCTCGGACACATAGTATTTGCAGAAGGTATCCGAGTGGATCTGAATAAAATTTCAGCTATTGTTAGAAGTTCCGTGGGATTGACTGGATATTATCGGAGATTTGTTAAAGGATTCTCAATGATAGCTTCCCTGATTACTCGATTGTTGCAGAAAGATGTGAAATTCGAGTGGTCTAATAAATGTTAGTAGAGTTTTGACAGATTGAAAGTCTTATTGACGGAAGTACCAGCGTTAGTTCAGCCTGAATCGGGTAAAGAATTTATAATTTACAGTGATGCATCGTTAAATGGTTAGGTTGTGTATTGATGCAAGAAGGTAAAGTAATAGCCTATGCATCAAGACAACTAAAACCACATGAAAAGAATTACCCGATACGTGATTTTAAATTAACAGCCACTGTTTTTGCACTAAAAATTTGGCGGCATTACCTGTTTGGTGAAAAATGTCACATCTTTATTGATCATAAAAGTTTGAAATATCTAATGTCACAAAAAGACTTGAACTTGAGACAGCGCATGTGGCTTAAGTTATTAAAAGATTATGATCTGGTTATTGACTATCATCCGGGAAAAGCTAATGTGGTTGCAGATACTTTGACTAGAAAATCCCTATTTTCTTTGCGAGTGATTAACACCCGGTTGTCTTTATCTGATGATGGTTCAGTTATAGCTGAGTTAAAAGCTAAACCGACATTTCTGCAATAGATTTGTGAAGCTCGAAAAGATGATAGGAAGTTACAAGCAAAACGGATACAGTGTGAATCAACTTCTGATTCAGAATTTCAGATTGGGTCTGATGATTATTTATTATTCAGAGGCAGAATATGTGTATCTAAGAATTCAGAACTGATACAGAAGATTCTACTTGAAGCTCATTATTGTAATATGTCTATTGATCCTAGTAGTAATAAAATGCACAATGATATGAAAAAAATGTACTTGTGGCCGGGAATGAAACGATATATTACCATGGATTTTGTATCAGGGTGAAAGGCAGATCCACAACTTTCTTGATCTCCAATGGAAATGGGAAAGAATTACCATGGATTTTGTATCAGGGTTACCCCTGTCTCCAAAGAAGAAAGATGTTATTTGGGTAATTTCCGACCGATTGACAAAGTCTACACACTTTATTCCGGTACGTATGGATTTTTTCTTGGATAGATTGGCTGAATTATATGTTTCTAATATTATCAGATTGCATGGAATGCCAATTTCTATTATTTCAGATAGAGTTCCTCGATTTACATCCCGATTCTGGAATAAGTTGCAAGAAGCTTTGGGTACACAGTTGCATTTCAGTACTGCATTCCATCCTCAGACTGATGAACAATCAGAAAGTGTTATACAGATTTTAAAAGATATGTTTCGGTGTTGTGTGCTTGAATTTGAAGGTAACTAGGAAAGTATCTACCTTTGTTGAATTTTCTTATAATAACAGAGTCCAGCATTAAAATGACACCGTACGAAGCTTTGTATGGCCGGAAATGTAGAACTCCATTGTATTGGATAAAGCTCAGTGAGAAAAAAATACACGGGGTTGATTTAGTTTGTGAAACTGAAGAAAATGTGAAAGTAATTTAAGATAGTTTAAAAGCAGCCTCATATCGTGAAAGTTTTCTAAATATCAAGTGGGTTAAAGAAATAACCCAATCTTTGAGTAAATGTAACTGCAACAGTGCAACTACGAAGTAAAATTAAATATGGTTATAACATACATGGTTATAACATACTTATAGTCCTTGTAATTTTTGAAGATTAGGAATTCGGTCTTCTATTTTTAAGAAGTGTTAACAGTTGGACTTGAATTTTAAAATCTAAAAAGAAGAGGGACTCAATTATTAGAAATACGAGTATAGGAACTAAATTCTTAATTTTCAAAAAATACAGGGACTATAGGCACATTTTAACCTTAAAAAATATATGAGCGTATACGTGCAGGTGCAGGGTTGAGGGAGTCCATGCACCATTCATTGGCTGTGGAGGCAGGCAGCAGGTAGGTAGGTAGGTAGGGCTGTGTAGACATATATTAAAGTAAAAAAGGCCAACAACAACAGTACACCCCAGCCAACTCCATGTACAATTTGATCTACTTTCCCTTGTTGGAGACAGCCTCTAAATTTTGCAAGCTGTCGGCCTTTAAACCTTAAAAGTATTGGCTGGCTAACTAATTTCTGGTTTTTGAGTCGGAATACGCTTTGTATCTGCTATATATAACTCGACGAGGTTTTGGCGACACATGCAGATAACGAGAGAGGTTGAATTGAGTTTTTTTTTATATAAATTTTGAATATTATACAATATAAAACAATAAAATTCTTTGATTTGATTGTGGTAGCCATAACCTTTTCTTTGTGTTGAGAACCAAAAACGGTGGGTTGGATAGATTTTTATGGTTTGGCATGAGAGAGGTGCTATCAATCTTATCCAGATTCTTATTCTTCAACAATCAAACGTTCAACAGTGGCGATTGTCCGCACTTTTGCCTTTGAGAGGGTACTGCTGAAGTGTGATATTAACCGTTGGATGTATCTAAATATATATTCCCATCAAATCTAAGGAGATGATCAAATAGTCTCATGGTGGTGAGTTCCCCTAAATATAAACACATTTTCCCTTTACAAACCATCCACTGAACATGTTTAATTTATAAATGGTAGTTATATTGTAATTTTAAGTGTATAAACATCAAGTTGATATGCTATCTCCTCTGTAAACTAACTCACCATCTGAGTTAACCCCATTAACATGGTTTCCCCTAGCTTCGATGTTCACCATTGAAAAGTTCCCAAATTGTCTTTCTGTGGTTTCAACCATTGAGTTACTTCCTCAACAATCCCACATGAAAACCCGAACTCGGATGTGATTTTACCCATTCTGAGATTATCGTTGGGTAACTCTTCAGTGCTATTCTCCGTTCTCCAGCAGGTTACCGGCGGTGTATTGTTCGTCTCCGTAGCGCAAATCAGTTCGTCGCTGACAAAGAGGGATTGGAGGAGGACGATATCGTTATTGTAGAGGCGTTTACCGGGTAAAGACAACAGAGAAGGCTGTAACCGCCGGACCAGAGTGCGCAAAAGCTGGTTCGCCACCAGCGACGGCGGAGTAAGAGATGTTAGGGGCAATTGGGATGACAGCAGGGGAGGAGGAGAAACCACCACCGGCGCGGTAGCAGATAATTCTCTGGTTTATAATTTTAACGAAAATAAAAAAAATAATTCAACTAATATGAGTGTTTAAATTATATTTTTATTTCAAGTGTTTAAAATAAAAACTTTTAAAATTATTGATCATATGTGTAATTTATCTTAAATTATAATTTTTTAAATTATGACTTTTATTTTAAAATGGTCTTAAAATTTTAAAATATTTTAATTACATTCTTAAAATTTTAAAAGTATATCAATTAAGCCATTACATTAGTGACACATTAGTTTGTATGTGGGATAATTTAAATTTGAAATTAAAAAAATGAAATTTTAAAATAAAAAATGGTTAAAAGTAAAAAAGAAAAAAAAAAAGAGTGTCCACTGCCATGATTTAAGCAAGCTCATACGAAGTTCTCATTTGTTGGAACTAATAAGCAATTGAGACTTTTTAAAATTTTAACCCAAATGTCAATATATTAGATCTCACACAATTGATATACTCTAAAACTCAAAATCCATAATTATAATATAATTGCATATGAAATTATACTAGCAAAATTTGCTGTTTTACTTTTATATATAAATATATATATTAAGACTTTTTTTTACTTTTTCTAATTTTAAATTATGTAATGTAGGATTTGATATATTATTTAACGGTAAATTTAATAATTTCAATAATAGAATGACTTAATTGACATAACTTTAAAAGTTTAGGGATGTAATTAAAACATTTTAAAGTCTAAGGACCTTTGATGTAATTTATCAAACACTAATTATTATAAAATTATCAATAATACTCGAGAAAGAGATTCTCCAACCAAGTAACAAAACATAAAATCGAATCATCTTATATAATGCGATAGTTGGAGAAAGTATTATGCAATATGATTACTAATAAAACTAATAAGAAAAATAAACATACTATGCAATTTTATTGAGTTACTCTAGCATTACATATTTGTGAGGTTATTCACTCTTTTACATTTAACATGTATTATTTGTTATTATCTATTGGTTATTGATTAAGTATAAATAATTAATAATAAATATCATCTAATTTAGTATAAATAATTTATAATATATACTATGTAATTTAGTAGGTTAAAATGTATAGAAAATTATCTCTCATCAATCAAAATTTTTTAGCTCTCAACATTTCCTGTTTTTTGTCAATTTGTCATTACCTTTCAAAAGTCAATAAAATATTTTAAAAATAATTCTTTTTATATTTTAAATAAAAAACATAAAAATTTATTTTTAAAAATAAAAATTATGAAAAATAACTCTTTAAAATTTAAAAAATAAAAACTATTTTTAAAATATAAAAAAATTTCTAAAATTTGATGTTATTTAAACCGAATCGGGTTGGCCAATTGGACTGAGAATTGGTTGGGTATCGGTCCAATGAGAGGTAAAAGACCAATTGACCCACAAATTGGCATGGACTGGCTAAATTCTACTAAAAATTTGATTGAACCGACGATTGAACCTATTTGAACTAGTCTAACCAATTGGTTCCTAGAACAAATGATCTGACCAGTTCAAAGTAAATAAATTATATATAAAAGAAACCAAACATCACAATATTTAAAAATAATAATTGGTTCAACTACTAGTTCAACTAGTTTTTTTAGCTCGATTCTGTAACATCCCTAACACCCCTTGAGATGAGAATATTGTTATTTCAAGATTTGCATATGTTAGAATCTTCGAAGTAAATAAATATAGGAATCATGGGTGCTAGTAGAGAAGGTAGTTCGATACTGTAAGGAAATTAAAAAGACTTTTACATTTAGAGAAATTATTTGAGTTATTGACTAAGACCTAGTTTGGATGGGCAGTGTGTTTACCTCCGGTGAGGTTAAAAACAGCGGTGGCGGTGAGATTAGTTACTGTAGCGGTGAGATTAGATACTGTAGAGTGATATTAGAAACAATGGTGGAGTGTGTGTTTGGATTCAAACGTAGTTGTAGCGGTGAGGTGAGAATAAAAAAATGACTATTAAGGACATCAAATTAGAATTGATATATAATAGAAGTTTTTTAAATTATTTTACATTTTTAAAATTATTAAAATATGTGAATTTATAAATTCATTTAATAAAATATTAAAATGTATCTTCTAATATTTTATTATAAATATTTTAATGAATTATATAATCAATTTAAATTATTTATTAGATAAAATGATAATTTTTTAATTTTTTTATAGTTAAATATTATTTTATAACAATGACAAAAATTATTTTCACAAATAGTAACATTATATTTGGATCAAATTTTGAAGTATCTAAAAGGATGATTTTTAATAAAAAAATATAGTAACATAAAACATAACAAGTTTCATTATTACTAGAAATTTGGTTATGATACAAAATGTTTTTATAAATATGGATTCATTAAACTAGTTGCAATGGTTTTATGTGTGTTCACATTTCCGTCCGATATAAAGTATTTGACAAGAAGGTGAAATGCATGCTTTTATGTGTGTTCCATCTATGGCCCCAATACAATCCTTTAAAATAAATACAAGTAATGAGATAAAAGTTAGAAATAATTTATATTTTAAAAATATAAAGATTGTGTAAATTTTACCTTAAAATGAGGCCAATATCTTGTATCATGTCGAATATGGTTCAGTACTTCCTCGAATTGACCTTCAGTGGGTTTAATCGTGTCTAGTCCCATTCGAGCAAATATATGCAACATATCAGTAAAAATTTGACTAATAGTTTTCCCAAATTGTTGAAATCACTCTGTTGCATATGAATTTGATTCTCTATTTCCAAGAATGTACAATGATAATGCTAACTTCTCCATCGCCGATACTTTCCCATACTTTAAGCCATAATTTATTTGCAAATCATGCAACAAGCTGTGAAATATATTTTTTCGCATCCTAAAACTATTCATGCAACGATCATCATGCCCATTGAATACTTCGTCCACCCACATTTGACCTGTACAATTTGAATCCATACGTGGTTGTATAGTGAAATAAGTTTCATGGTGTACCCATACACTGCTTAACATATATTCTTCCTCTTCATGATAATTGTTATGCTCAACTTGGGTAATAATTGTGGCTATTCTTCGTTGAGCTTTTTCACTTAATTCAGGGGTATCATAATTCATATCAAAACTATTATACGTATTGTTAAATTCATCCATAACCTGAAAAAGTAATCAAATGAAAATAAATTAATATTTTATGACATTCTATACAACACCGAAACTTGAATAAAAGCATAGCATAAAAATACCAAACATAAAAAATATCATACATTAGTTTTACATATAAAAAAGTAGTATAGTTATATTACAATAATAATTCTAAGGAACTTATGGTGGAGGTGGTTGAGGGTATGGTTGGAAAGGAAATGAGGATGTTGCTACCAAGGATGAAAATGATGCAATTGGATTTTGTTCAGCATACTCACGTCGAAGCCACCAAACCCTAACATCTGGATCTAATTCAAAAACACTTCTCGTTTCACCGGTATTTGGAACATTTTGATGGCAAAATAGTATAGTTCATCTTTTTTTGGAATTTCATCTCCCAAAGCACGCAAAGCATCCATTGCATTTGAAATAGTATATTGAGATTGAGGAAAAATAATTTCATTCACTGACTTCCTTGGACTAGGCATACTCTTACACAATTTCTCAATTTGAGTAGTTAATGTATTTCTTGGCGATTTTTTACTTGAACTTGGCTTTTTTCATTTACCGTGTACAACCCCAAGTGTTTGCTTTCTTCGATTAGAAGTTTCATAAGAAGCGTTTGATGGTACCTTATTAGGTCCCTCATTAGGTGTATCATCTCCCATAGGAACCCTACTTGGAAGAACACCAGACGAAGGTGCCCATGCATTCTCTCCAGTGGCTACAATGCCACCAAACATTTGCCACGTTAACTCATTCAATCGTGGTTCAATTCCTTTATTCTTAAATCCTTTAAAATCAGGATTTTCCTACATAACATGTTAAAATATATTTTTTCATTAAAATTGTAAATTATTAATTTCAATAAACTTTATGCATTAAAATAATGATAAAGTTAACACTAACCTATATTTTTTCATCCCACCATTATTCAGTAGCATCGACCGTCTTTTTAGATGGACACCATCCAATACCTGTAGATTCCTTAAGCAACTCCCTCCATAATTTCCATTCCTTTTTTAATGTATCCCACTTATTTTTCAATTGAGGTTTTCCATAATTTTTTTGTGTTTTTGCTTGAAAAAGAGCAATGACATTTTCCCATCCTTTTGAGTTTAGGTGAGTTGTCGGTCTATTACCAGCATTGACTTCATTCACGCAAATTTCACAAAATATCAACGTCAACTCATCATCCCAAATAGCTTTTATTGCTAAGGCATTGTCTCCCTCCACAAATTTTCGTGTCTTTGCCATCTATTATTATTATTTTGATTTTAAATGTCAACCAACATAAAACCATAAATATATAATTAGATATAATAATATAGTTTCATAAAAAATAAGAATAATACATCACGAATGGATAAAAGCCATAAGATGAACATTAAAGAAAAAATTCTCAAAGATCCATGGTAAACAATAACGAGGATATAGAAAGGATAATTGATTATGACTATCTTTTCAAAATGAATAAAAGCTTTTTTAGAGACATTAAACTACATCTTGCTTTTGGATGGATTTAGATAGCTGCTTTTGTCGCTGCAGATATTAAAATCAAAAAGGGGAAATAATTGGATAAATAAACATTAGGATAAATAAAGAAGAGACAAGAATCACTAGCAGATTCAAGAAGCAACCATCGTTGTACTGCTTGAAGCGAAATTGAATGAGAGATTACATAATTGGTTTTCTGAGGGCGCCTTCCTTCCTGACTCTTTGTATTACCGTCAGTAACATCAGCAGAATTCAGCTGTCAAAGAAATCATCGTTAGAGCTTTGTTTGCATGTTCTATGCAGAAGTCTATGACAAGAAATTAATGAAAAATACCTTCAAAAAGCAGTCTTTAAGAAAAGTAAAGGATAAAATGTAGCAGCCACAACCAAGAACAAAGCAAAAAAGAGGGGAGAAACCAGCAATAATCATTGTTTTAGTTCTCAAATATGAAAAACAAAACGGCTGTTTTGTTCTCAAATCTGAAAACAAATAAGGTTGGGAAAGAAATTAGTTTAACTTTCAAGGATAAAATGGTAAAATAATAAATAAAAGTATGGGTATTTTTTGTCTGCCAAAAATACTTATTGCCCCAGTAGGTAGACTGGAGCTTTTAGCACTAGTCAAGATATCTCTATCCAGTATAGCACGTTTGTGCCACTGCAAGTGTCCCAAACAGCCATCCAAATCACTGTGGTGCAGTGAGATTGAAAACCAAGACAAAATTATATGGAAGATTCCAACGCACTGTGTGCGCGATGAATCCAAAGGAAGCCTAAATTGTAGTAGTGTGAAAAGTGTTGGGGAAAAAGTTTGAGCATTAAAAATAAGAATTATTAAATTAAAGTGAGAAAGAAGAAGGACTAGAAGTGTAACTATACCATAAAAGTGTCATGAAGCAAAGATAAAATCATAGAGATTGATAAGGGGTAAAATGGTCTTTTCATAATAGATAACTAAGAAAAAATACTTATATTTATCGGAAAATGATGAACCTTTAAATGATGTTGGAAATTTGGAATAAATTGGGGCTGTTAAACTTGTAATGATGATGGATAGAATTTTTTATATAACATTTAATATTTTATTTATTAAGTTAATTAGATAATTCAAAAGAAGGATGTAGAATATCACAATTTTTTTCTCTCCATGTTCACGTCACCCTTGTTTCTTATTTGAACAAAATTTCATTTTATTTCATTTTAGTCCTTTCCACCTTTTCCAAGCACCTCAACTTTAAAAACTTTAAAATTTTCTATGAATTTTTAATGAAATCAATAGCGCAATCTCATAGCAAGTTTTGTTTCTTGTAAAGTTAACTAGTAATCATATTGAAGAAGAGAGAAAAGCAAAGTTAGGGATTTGGGGAAAAGTTCAAGGTAAGGATGAGAAGATATCCTTAAGATTTTCAAGTTTATTTCATTAAAAATGCATGGAAGTGATATGTGATTATTGTTTTGATATTAAATCTTGTATATGTCTGATATGTTAATGAAGAGAAAGATAAGAAAGGTGATCAACAAGGTCTTGATAAGGGGAAAGAAGTAGCAAAAGAGTGAAGAAGAAGAAAGAAACGCAATTAAGCACTTGATAGTAAGTACTTCAAGAATTTTACAGTACCTATAAAAAAAACCTAAGTAAAAATTTGTTAAAATAGTTATAGTAATACTTATGGGATTAATCTATATAAGAAAATTTTGATAGCTATTATGGAATTTATTTAAAAGTAAAGGAGATAGAAGTTGAATTTAAATAACAAAGTGAATAACTTATGTGTAGTGTATTTGAAGTAAAAAGGACTAAACTCAAAAGTGCATAAAAGTTAGGTAAGTGGAATAAAATAATTAGATATAAAAATTAAATGAATTTTTAAACAATAATAAATTAAATGTCAAGTGATATTTTGCATATGTAGGCAAGATGTGAACTAGTTGAATATAAATGACATATCATTAGGAATCTTTTATACGCGTTAGTGATAGTGGCACTTTGGTGCAATTCAGTGATTCCGTACTTCGATGCTAGTGACAATGGCATTTAGTACATTTCATTAACTCTACACTTCGGTGTAAGATAGTGTATGTGTCACGGGCCATAAAGTTCTAGCCCCATGACATATGTACATTTGTGCTAATGATTCAGTGTTCATTCCACATATCCTACGTGGTCTATTAAGCTTACAATTGGGCTAAAAATTTAATGGTAAGTGGACTTAATAAGGAAATAAGTGACTTATAAAATGTTAGTTCGAGATTTTACTATTGTTATTCTCTATTTAACTTCATTGTATGTTATTATTAATTCATAAATTTATATGTTAACATTGGTTGTTATTGGGGATCGACTCGTATAAACAATGAGACAATAAAAGTGGAGAATAACGAACAGAAATATTTTACTTGGAAATCCTTCAAAGAGGGAAAAACCATAGGCAAAGAAGGCTTCGGCTTTTCACTAAATGCGCAAGCAAACAAGACTACAATATGGAACAAATTAACCTAAATGTACTAAACGTATATTACCTAAAACCTCGAATACAAAGCTCAAAATCCCAAAGAATAAACCAGTAAATAAAACTCTAAATCTCATAGGCACTCACAAAAGAGGTATAAAATACTCTCCACAATTACAACGAAACTCTCATCAAAACTTATATGCAGCTACATCTTGTCGCCTCCAAAGAAAAATAATTTTTTCTAATTGGCATCTTGAAACATAGATACAAGGCCCCTTTAAATAGGCTAAGATTAGGGTTCTAATCATACTAAAATATCATTAGAATAATTAGAGTTTAACTAGGAAAATATAGTAGAGTTTAATTGGGAGAAAAATACGAGGCACACCCCACAAATCTCCACATTGAGTCTTATTTATCACGCCTCTTTTTTCATTCCCCGTCATAAGCTTAACTCAAATTTTGGATAATGTCAACCAAGTCTAAATCGTGTTTGAAATTAGAAACTGAAAGACTCTTAGTCTTCAAATAAAAGTTTTATAATGCAACAAGGGCCAATAATACTTGAACAAGAGAGAAAACATCAACTCTCACCATTTAACTGTAACCCTCTGCAACCAACATTGCGTCAAAACATTCTGCGAACTATCTGGGTCCTTAAAATAAAAAAGAATGAGATTTTTCTCTAAATCAGGCACATGCTTAACATTTGGCATGACTCCACCTTCAATCATATTATGTGGAGAGTAACAAATCATCACCCTTGTCTTCTGCGACATCAGCTACCTCTGTAATTATCTAAAACTACCAAAAACTAAAAATTTGTGGTCCATCGAATTTCTCGATATCCAAAGACATTGTTGTGCCACCGAACAAGTCGATCTACGAAAGCTAAACTATAGCTCTTATACCAATTTATTGGAAATCGACTCGTATAAATTAGGAGATAAAAAAAGTCGAGAGTAACGAACGTAAATATTTTATGTGAAAAACCCTCAAAGAAGGAAAAACCATAGGTAAAGGAGGCTTCGGCTTTTAACTAAATGAGCAAACAAATGAGAGTAAAATAAGGAGAAAATTAACATAAATGTACTAAATGTACATTACCTAAAACCTCGAATACGAAGCTCAAAATCCCAAAGAGAAAACTGGTAAACAAAACTCTAAATCTCATAGGCATTCACAAAAACCATAGGTAAAGGAGGCTTCAGCTTTTAACTAAATGAGCAAACAAATGAGAGTAAAATATGGAGAAAATTAACATAAATGTACCAAATGTACATTACCCAAAACCTCGAATACGAAGCTCAAAATCCCAAAGAGAACACTTGTAAACAAAACCCTAAATCTCATAGGCATTCACAAAAAGGGTATAAATACTCTCCATAATTACCACAAAACTCTCACCAAAACTCATATGCGGCTACATCTTATCACCTTCAAAGAAAAATCATTTTTTCCTAATTGGCATTGTAACACCCCTAACCCATATCCATCACCAGAATGAGGTTACGAGGCATTACAAAATAAATACAAATTAAACTGACTTTTCTTACATTTCATATCATCAAGAATATCAAAGCATTAAAAACTTATCAAACTCAAATTACCGCAATTTACTATTTACAATTTAAAATACATTAATCATAATTCCCATATAGAAATGATCATACTTTACTGAATGGATATTGCAAATAAGCACATTCAAAATTTCAACTAATTCAATTCAAACAATATCAAAACTCAAATGATCATTGTAACGCCCCGTACCTGAGACCGTTACCGGAGTCGAACACGGGGTGTTAACGGACTTAATTCATTTGCTTACACAGTTCATTTTAAAATTTCCAGACAAGCCGACTAACTGCATCACAGTCACTTTAAAAATCATGTCTCGAGTTCCAAAACTCGAAAACCGATTCCGTAAATTTTTCCTGAAACTAGACTCATATATCCATCTAAAAAAAATTTCTAGAATTTTTGGTCGGGCCAATTAGTACAGTTTATTAGTTAAAGTCTCCCCTGTTTCAGGGTTCGACTACTCTGACCTTCATGCATTACGACTTAGATATCTCCCTGTACAGGGCTTCAATACTTATGCCATTTATTTCTAATGAAACTAGACTCAAAAAGGAATCTTTACATATAAATCATGACTTATAATTATCTCTGGTTAATTTATAGTGAATTTCCAAAGTCAGAACAGGGGATCCAGAAATCGCTCTGCCCCTGTTTCACGAAAACTTAAACATCTCATAAATTACAGCTCATATGGTAGTTCCGTTTCTTTCATATGAAAATAGACTCATCAAGATTAGATTACATAATTTATTCATTATTTAATTACATTTCTACTATTTTTAGTGAATTTTAAAACTCACATCACTGCTGCTGTCAGCATCTAGTTTAAGGTAAATTTCACCTATTTCATAGTTTTCCATGAATCAACTAGCCATTTGTCATACATAGCACCAAAATGATCGTGATTAACCATTCCAATGGCTAATCATTACCAAGCATTTCCATACCACTCAATGAACAATATACAAAATGATTATAATGCTATGCTCAAAATATATATAAGCCATTTTCGCATGGCTATCCGAATATATACATTACCAAAAGGTACTTGATTAACAACAAAGGTCAGTCCTATACATGCCATTATCAAAGTTCAACTAAAAGAGTACCAAAAGGGCTTTGATAGTGTGGACGACTTCGACTTTGACACTCCCGAGTCCGATAGCTGACGAACAAAATCTATAAAACAGAGAATCAAAGCAACAAAATAAGCATCTTAATGCTTAGTAAGTTTAAGTAATGAAATTATTTACGACTAAAGTATAGCGTTCATATGACTAAATGAATAATTGCATATTCGCATGTTCCCAAAATCATACTTACTTCACGCTTCCACCAGTACATTCATACACAGGGGATCAAACCTAACTAAGGCCGGAAGTTTGTTAATCAATTGAGCGAATACTATTTAAAAGGAGTCAACTTTTCGATGCATAAACGAAACATACCTTATCGTTTGGATTTTATGAGCGTATTAATTGAAATTATTATAGCAAGATCACTCATTTCCAAACCCAAGTACCTTCGGGATTTAGCCGGATATAACAACTCGCACAAATGCCTTCGGGACTTAGCCCGGATATAGTAACTCGCACAAATGCCTTCGGGACTTAGCTCGGATATAGTAACTCGTACAAATGCCTTCAGGACTTAGCCCGGATATAGTAACTCGCACAAATGCCTTCGGGACTTAGCCCGGATATAGTCACTAGCACAAATGCCTTCGGATATTAGTCCGGTTATCACCCAAATAATCATGCACATATATCAATAAATCATAACACATCTATATTTCATTTTCATTACTAGAATTCAAACACAAGACACTTATCAACCATTACCATTTTCGGCTCAATAGACACATACAAAGGGCATGATTTTGATTTGCTTTATAACATGATCACTATACGCATTCGGCTGCCCGTCATAAGTATAAACCAATTACCTCAATATATAATTCAAGTAGAATCATTATATCACCGTTTATTTGTTATGCTTATATGTCATGACTTAATCAAATCATAAACTAAGTTCCATTACTCGAAGACTTACCTCGAATGTTGTCGAACGACTTCAACGGCTATTCAATTACTTTTTCCTTTCCTTTATCAGATTTAGTTCCCCTTTGCTCTTGAGCTCAACCTAGTTACAAGCATGGCCGAACTTCTTCAAACCTTTCTTTCTTTCTTTTACTTGGTTTTTCGGCCAAGAAGAACCAAACTCTCCCTTTGTTTTCATCACCCCCCAATTTCCATTACTTTATTACTAACCTTTTATTTTATTATTTCTAACACAAAATATTAACACAAAATGTTTATAATATGTTTTAGCCCATAGCATGGCCGGCCACTACCTAACATTTTGGGTAATTTGACATGCAAGTACAAGCATTTTCTAACATGCATTAATAGATCCTTATAGATTAACCTATCACATTTCAAAAGTGTCACACATAAGTCCTATTAACTAAATTCACATGCAATCGACTAAATCGAAGCTTAAAACCTTCACACATTCATATTCACATATTTTTTACAATAAATATTATATTCAAATACTTCGGTGACTCGGTTTAGCGGTCCCAAAACCACTTTTCGACTAGGGTCAATTTAGGGCTGTCATGATCATGTTCCATAATTATCAATTTCGAACCAAAACTTGTATTTTTTATATATATATATAAAACCATGTTCACATATTTAAAAATTCTCAAAGTTTGTTTCTCTATATCAATCACCTTGATGCCATTTTTATAAATAAATTATATTTCATAATAACACATCACTGCATACATCAATTATATGTCAATTTCTATTTTTTTTATTTTTGTATCAAGCAAATCAATTATCAACATCTGCACAAACTCATATTAAAACCAAATGAAATCATATTGCATAATTTAATATACAATTACACATCCAACTTGAGCACACTATAACATGGCTGAATATACTGATATTTCATATATATATATAGTATGTAACCTACCTTAAAGTTAAAGGCCAAACTTAACATTTGAATACAAACTAAAACAATCAACCAAAATAATCATGAAACACATTAATTACTTACCATTTAACAATCGAACTTATCAAACTAATATACAACCATCCGTCACTTTAATTATATCACATTTCATAATCCCATCATTAACATATATTATACTAAATACATATTATACTTATTAACTTTCATAGCCAAATCATGTTACTTAAAACTACACATACATTCAAAATTCCCATCACCGAATTTCCAAAACATAACTCATTAAAAATTTTAACTAAGATCATAGAAGACTAAATTTTAGCATAATAAGCAAACCATTTTCAAAGCACATGGTACCTGTAACATCCCGATTTTGGGCCTAGTCGGAACAGTGGTTTCGGGATCATAAATACGATCAGGAAAATTTCATTTTGACTATATTTTTATGGTATACAATTTCACGAAATGATTTCATGAAAATTTCGTTCAAAAATTTCAATGTTTGGGCACTCAATTTGGTCAAAAGGACTAAATTGTAAAAAGTGCAAAAGTTGAGTTCTACATGTTAGAGGTGTCTAATTGTTATTAAATTTTAAATTGGATGTCCTTAAATGGTAATTAGAACATTTTATAACTTTTTGTACAAAAATGACCTTGGTTGGGTAAAATTTGAAAGAATAGTAAAAAATACATTTTGGTCAATTAGGGGTAAAATGAATTAAAAGACAAATTTTAAAACCCAAATGTGTCCCTTTCTTCTTGCTTCAGTATAATATACCAAGAGCAGCCATGGATAGGTTTTGTCCAATCTACCAAGCTCAATAGTAAGTGATTCTGAGCTCCGTTTTTAACGTTCTATGCATTTTTGAAGTCTCGGTAACATGTTCTAGCTATTTCTACCATTTATTTGAGCTAGGGTTTGTGTTTAAAAATTTAAACATGAATTATATGCATGTATTTTGATGTTTAATGGTAGAATATGAAGTCTCGGCATGTAATAAATGACTTTTACTAAGCGATTTTCGATGAAAACGTCCGAAAGGACCGTTTTGTAAAAGTTGTAAAATTGGTCATAAAAGGGTGATTTAGTGGGAATTGGAGGATGCCATAGTTATGAAAATGATTCATCTAGACTTAAAATGTAAGGAAATTGGATAAAATCATTTTACGAGCATTGGGGAAAAAGTGAAAATATGTGAAAGTTTAGGGGTCAAAATGAAAATTTGCAAAAGTATGATTTTTAGATCCATATGAATAATGTGACTAATTATTAGGCTAAATGTGATATTATAGATCAAGGAAATTGAGATTCAGGCTTAAATCAAGAAAATACAAGGTTATGGACTAAAATGGTAAATTACCGTTTCTGGATCCGAGGTAAGTTCGCGTGATTTAATAAGGCTATTATTCATGTTATTATTGTTATACATGAAATATATATTTTTATAATTGTATTGAATTTGATGGAAATAGAAATTTGGTGGAATATGATATTTTAAATGAAATGATTGGTTACCGTGTGAATGAGGTCCTGCATGTGTTGCAAAAAGCTTGTCCCGAAGGGTAATCCTTTTATCTCTTTATGAAAAGGAAATGAACACCTTGTGTGTACAATGTGAAAAGGGATAGCTTCGGCTATCGAATGTGAAAAGGGATAGCTTCGGCTATCGAATGTGAAAAGGGATAGCTTCAGCTATCGAATATAAAAAGGGATAGCTTCGGCTATTGAATGTGAAAAGGGATACCTTCAGCTATCGAATGTGAAAAGGAAAGGTATACTTTGTGTATACCACTAGAAAAGGAAAGGTATACTTTGTATATACCATTTGCAAAGGTTATGTACACTTTGTGTGTACACTTGGAAAGGTTAGTTATACTTTGTGTATACCACTAGAAAAGGAAAGGTATACTTTGGTATACCATTTAAAAAGGTTATGTACACTTGGAAAGGTTAGGTATACTTTGTGTATACCATTTGAAAAGAAAAGGTATACTTTGTGTGTACCACTCGGAAAGAAACGTACACCTCGAGTGTACAACTGGAAAAGGAAACGTCCATCAGAAATTCAATAATTCAGCGGTAATGACATATATAGTGATATAAAGAAAAATGGCATGATAAACGCATCTATGCTTAGTTGATTTTTGTATGATGCATATGGTTGTCCTATTTGGATGAGTAGTTGTGCTAAGAGATAGCACAGGTACGTACTCGTAACTCATGAGTATGTGCTTAACATGTGAAGTGAAATGGACTTGTGCTAAGAGTGCAAATGAATGATTGATATTTATGAAAATAATTTCTTTGACAAACTTGTGATGGTTATCATTATGTTGCACTAAGACAGATTAGGACAATAGCAGTGGTATGAATTTGAAAATCCACTAAAAATATTGGAAATTGAGTTAGAGGCTGAATAAAATATGGAATTAAAGCTTAATGAGTCTAGTTTCACATAAAGGAATAGGTGTATGCAAAAGAATTTGTTATTAGGAGATATTTTAATTCTTGTGAGACAGAGTCAGAATGAGCTCGGAATCCCCTGTTTTGACTTGGGAAAATCACTAGAAATTTTAAAAAAATAATTATGAGTTATAAATAATATGAATCAAATCATTAATGAGTTTACTTTCAGGATATAGAGACGAAAACATTATCCGAGTCTCGTACTATGTGATAAATAAATTTTAGTGAAGAAAGGTTGAAGCTGTCAAGCAACAAAACATGGGAGATTTTGAATAATAAACTGTATTTATTGGCTAGGCCAAAATTCTTAAAATTTTATGGTAATAATATATATAAGTCTAGTTTTAGGGAAAATTAACGGATCTTGATTTGGAGTCTCATAATTCTAGATATAAAAAAATTTAATGACTATGACTCGAGAAAACAGCTTAGCTGAAATTTGAATAAATAGAAAGAATTTGAAAATAACATGTTATCATATTGCTTATTATTTTCATGTGAGCTTAATAAGCGTAAAGCTTACTCCTTTCCATTTCTTTTAGTTTTTTCAGGTTAGCTCGGGGTTGGAGATCGTCGGAGGCAGCATCACACTATCGAGCCATTACCCTTGGAGTATTGACATGCGTAAGTTAAATGTTTTCAAGTAAGTGGCATGTATAGGGACTTAGTTTTTCTATGATTAATATTATTATGATTAGCCAAAGGTATTGGCTTATATTGATTTGTTGTTTATAGCCATGAGATTTGGCTTATAATGATTTTGGCTTGTAAGCCTATTTATCCATGATATGTGTTAATGTCTTGTGATTGTGCTCGTTCACTATTTATGAGGAGTATATGGCATATGTACATGATGAAGGCCTTAGGACCGTTCGAGGTGGTCATGGTCATAGAATGATTGTGTGATATGGTAATAAGTTATTAGTGCCCTGAACATGGATGTCGATGTATAAGTTAATAACCATAATATAATGGTATAAGTGATTAATAAGATAAAAAGGTCAAAAGTATGTGTGCGCATGTGAAAATGACAAAAAGGCTTGGAAATTAACCTAAGTTTTGACCACACGAGTAGAGACACGGCCGTGTGTCTCATCCGTGTAGAGGACACGGCCTCTCGCCATGGGCGTATACCTTGGTCATGTGCCTTTAAACGGTTGTTGATCTCACAAACAGAGAGTCACACAGGCTGAGGACACGGGCATGTCCCAAGCCACACTGACGTGTGTGACCACACGGCCCAACCCACACGGGCGTGTGACTCTTAAAAGCAAGAAAATTTTGTTAAGTTGCCTAAAGATTTTCAAAGTTCTCGGTTTAATCCGGAACCACCCTGATTTTCAAAGATTTTCAAAGATTTTTAAAGCAAGAAAATTTTGTTAATTTGCCTAAAGATTTTCAAAGATTTTCAAACTAACTCATACTTGAACGTTTAGCTCGTTTAACGTATTCAATTACCACATCAGCATAAAATCATTTAGGCATAAGCTTATAGCAATTCACCGGCATAAAGTCTGGTAGGCATAAAGCCCGTATCACACACCAGCATGAGGCCTGCTAGACTCAAAATCTGATTTTATACATCCGTAATAAGCCTGCTAGGCATTAAGCCCAATTTAATTCACCAACACAAGCCTTGCTAGGCTCAAAGCCCGAATATCACCATTATAAATCTGTCTCATAAACAATTCATATATCGAACATTTCAAATATTGCATATAATTCATACGGACTTTCAAATGTTATAACTCAATCGAGTTAAACTCAAATACGTTATTTCTATACTTTATTACATACGGCTAACTCAACCATAAATCCATTAATTCCAAATCAGCATATTAAACTAAGTTACATTCAAAATTAACGGTGTTTAATTGCTTAAAGACTTACCTCGGACGATGAAAAACCGGTACGGATCAGCTAATTGACAACTTTACTTTTCCCCCGATCTAAATCTAATTTTCTCTTTTCTTGATCTAAATTAATATAAATTAAATTTATTAAATCAAATATTCAACCAAATTCATCCAAAAACACACAAACGGGTAAATTACACTTTTACCCTTGATATTTCACATTTTTCACAATTTAATCCTAATTGCATAAAATACAAAATATGCAAAATCTCACAACAACATAGTTAGGCCGAATATTCCTTATACTCATAATAGTCCATATATTTCATTTATTTCACATTTTTGTCCCTCAATTTATTATTTTTACAATTTAGTCCTAATTACTCAAAATCATCAAAAACTCCAATATAAAACATGTTAATCTAAAACATATCTTTAATATTTCATCATCAAACATCACAAAACACAAATATTCATCTATGGCATAACTCAAAACATTCATCAAAATCAAAAATTCTAGCATGGGTCGGATAGTATTCGAAGCAACGATCTCAAAAACGTAAAAATTATCAAAAACTGAACAAATTACATACCTAATTTGAAGAACACAAGGGCCGAACTTTGAAAACTCTTTCTTTATCTTTTTCTTTGTTATATTCTGTCAAATGGATGAACAAATGCATGGATGTTTTATTTTATGTTTTATTATAATACATATTATTTTACATTTGACTAATTTAACCTTTATAATACAATTAGAAAACCATATAATAGTTGTCTTTTACCGTCCATCATATTATATCATGGTAAAATTGCAACTTAAAGCTTCCATATTAAAAGAACAACCACTATTCAGCCCTTTCACAAATAACCACTAAATTTTCATTTTACGCGATTAAGTCCTTTTATTAAATTAAACACACAAACAATTAAATTTTCGTATGAAACTTTCACACATACAAATTCACATATAATAAACACGAAAAATAATATTCAAATATTTTTCTGACTCAGATTCATGGTCCCGAAACCACTGTTCCAATTAGTGTCTAAATCGGGTTGTTACAACTCTCCTTCCTTAGGAATTTTCGTCCCCGAAAATCTTACCAGTGAATAGGTTCGGGTAACACTCTTTCATTGTATCCTCTAACTCCCAAGTTGCTCCGTCAACCCCATGTTTGTGCCATAGCACTTTCACTAACGGAATTTTCTTATTTCGTAATTCTTTAATCTCGCGAGCCAGAATACGAATCGGTTCTTCCTCGTAAGTCAAATTTGACTGAATCTCAATCTCTAATAGACTAATCACATGCGAGGGGTCGGATCTATATCTCCGAAGCATCGAAACATGAATTACATTATGGATCTTTTCTAACTCAGGTGGCAACAACAATCTGTACGCAACTGGCCCAATTCGTTCGATAATCTCATACGGCCCAATAAATCTCAGACTCAATTTGCCTTTACGACCAAATCTGAGTATTTTCTTCCACAATGAGACTTTCAAGAAGACTTTATCTCCAATCTGAAACTTTATATCTTTCCGTTTCAAATCCGCATATGACTTCTGACGATCTGGTGCTACTTTCAGACTTTCACGGATCACCTTCAGTTTCTCTGATCAAATTGACCTCGTATCTCTTATTTTCACTAAGCTCAGTCCAGTACAATGGTTTACAACATTTACGACCGTACAAAGCCTCATAAGGTGCCATTTTGATACTTGATTGAAAGCTGTGAAAGCTGTTATTATACACAAATTCAATCAAAGGTAGGTATCGTTCCCATGTACCTTCAAACTCGAGAATGCAACATCTCAACATATCCTCAAGTATCTGAATGATTCGCTCAGACTGACCGTCTGTCTGGGGATGGAAAGCAGTCCTAAAATTCAATTTGGTACCTAATGCATCTTGCAGTTTCTTCCAAAACCGCGATGTAAACCTCGAATCTCTATTGGAACAAAGTGAGCCGATTTAGTCAATCTATCCACAATAACCCAGATTACATCTTTCTTGCTCGATGTCATAGGTAAACCAGATACAAAATCCATCATAACTCTGTCCCATTTCCATTCAGGTATCATGATCGGCTTGCCACCAATAGTGTTGTTTCAGATTATTATACATCTTCGTACTACCCAGGTGAAAAGATAGCGGACTGTTATTAGCTTCGTTCAAAATCTTTTGGATCAATTCTGAACTCATCGGAACACATATTTAGTTTCTAAATCTCAAACAGTCATCTGCATCAACTCGAAACTCTGAATCCGCATTTGAATCACACTGAGCTCGTTTTGCTATCAACTCGTTATAAACCCTCTGGGCATCACAAGTTTGTTGAACAAATAGCGGTCTTGCTTTCAATTCAGCTATTATCGAACCATCATCAGACATAGCCATATGCACATTCATTGCACGCAAAGCAAATAGGGATTTTTGACTTAGAGCATCAACAACAACATTATCCTTTCTCGGATGATAGTCAATTATAAGCTCGTAGTTTTTTAATAATTCTAACCATCGGCGTTGTCTCAGATTCAGATCTTTCTGAGTCATCAAGTATTTTAGGCTTTTGTGATAATAATAAATATGACATTTTTCACCAAACAGATAGTGACGCCAAATTTTCAATGCAAATACAATAGCTGCCAACTCTAGGTCGTGTGTCAAATAGTTCTTTTCATGTGGCTTTAACTGTCTCGAGGCATAAGCTATAACTTTTCCCTCCTGCATCAATACACAACCCAAACCATTTAAAGATGCATCACTATAGATAACAAAATCTTTACCCCGATTCTGGCTAAACTAGCACTGGAGCTTCCGTTAAAAGGGCTTTCAACTGATCAAAGCTTTTCTGGCACATTTCTGACCACTCAAACTTAACATCTTTTTGCAATAGTTTGGTCATCGAGGTTGTAATCATCGAAAACCCTTTCATAAATCGTTTATAATAACTAGCAAGTCCTAGAAAACTTCGGACTTTAGAAACGTTTCTTGGAGGTTTCCAGTCAAGTATTGCTGAAATTTTGCTCGGATCAACCCGAATACCTGATGCTGAAACAACATGTCCCAGAAAGCTAACTTCATGTTACCAGAACTCATATTTACTAAACTTCACATACAATTATTTTTCTCGCAAATTCTGTAACACAAGTCTCAAATGCTCAGCATGTTCGGTTTCATCACGGGAGTAAATCAATATATCATCAATGAACACAACCACAAATCGATCTAAATACTGCCTGAAGATCTGATTCATCAAATCCATAAAAACAGAAGGTGCATTAGTAAGTCTGAACGGCATAACCAAAAACTCATAATGTTCGTACCTCTTTCGAAAAATAGTTTTTGGCACATCGGAGTCTCTGACTTGTAACTGATAATAACCCGATCTTAAATCTATCTTCGAAAACACTGAAGGCCCTTTCAACTGATCAAACAGATCGTCAATCCGTGGCAATGAGTATTTATTCTTTATAGTCACCTTATTTAGTTGTTGGTAATCAATACACATTCTCATAGTTCCGTCTTTCTTTTTCACAAATAGAACTGGCGCACCTTAGTGAGAGAAACTCGATCGTACAAAACCTCTATCTATTAACTCTTGAAACTGTGCTTTCAACTCTTTTAATTCAGTACGTGCCATCCGACATGGAGCTATTGAAATCGGAGTCATTCCCGGTACTAACTCAATACCAAATTCTACCTCTCGGATACGTGGCAAACCCGACAATTCTTCAAGAAACACATCCGGATACTCGCACACAACTGGTACGGATTCAATCTTCTTTTCAGTTACTTTACTATCAAGCACATAAGCAAAGTAAGCTTCACAACCTTTTCTCACATACTTCCGAGCTAACATCGAAGATATTACTGCTGGTAAACCACTCAAATCATTAGATTCAATTCGAATAATCTCGTTGTTCTGACATCTCAAATCAATGGCCTATCTTTTGCAATTAACAACAGCATCGTGTAAAGTTAACCAATCCATACCGTGAATTATATCGAACTTGTCGAAAGGTAAAAACATCAAACCGGTCAGAAAGCATAAATCTCGAATTATCAACGGGAAATTTTTACATACTTTATCAACCAGAACACACTGGCCCAGGGGATTTGATACTCGAATCACAAACTCAGTAGATTCAACGGGCAAAGTCTTACTGGATACTAATGTTTCACACAAATAAGAATGAGTCAAACCAGGATCAATCAATGCAATAACACTAGTATCATAAAGAGTGAAAGTATCGGTAATAACATCAGGGGAAGAAATATCCTCACGAGTGCGTATAGCATATGCTCTGGCAGGTGCTCGAGCCTCAAATCGAACTGTTGTATCTTTCTTCCCTCTCTGACTACCACCTACATTACCCGAATGCCTGGGTGGTCTACCTCGCGCTAACATATTACTCGGTCTTGCATTCTGAACAGTGTTTTGTTCGGCTAACATCGGACAATTTCGGATAAAGTGATCCATCGATCTACACTTAAAACAAGACCGATCATGCAATCTACAATCTCCAGAATGCCATTTACCACAATGCTTGCACTCGACTCTATTCTGTCGAACATTGCCAACACTAGCTATCGAAGTGGTTCGTGAACTCACAAAGGGTCGGTCTCGATCTCGTCTAGAAAACCCCGCAGTATCACTAGATCGACTGGAATCATCTCTGAACTTCTTCAATGTTGAGTGAAAAGTCTTACCCGATGATCTTTTACGGGAATCTCTAGCTTCAAAATCAGCTTTACTTTTTTCTTTCCCGAGCTCTTCAGCTTTGCAAGCTTACTCGACAAGTACCGCGAACTCTTTGATTTCAAGTATGCCAACCAGCAATTTAATGTATTTGTTCAAACCGTCTTCGAATCTTTTACACATGATAGCTTCAGTTGAAACACACTCACGGGCATATCGACTGAGCCTCACAAATTTTCGCTCGTATTTTGTCACAATCATACGACCCTGTTTTAGTTTGAGAAATTCCTTGCATTTCTAGTCATTGAATCTCTAACTGATATATTTCTTACAGAACTCAGTCTGAAAGAATACCCAGGTCATTCGCTCCTTCGGAACCACTGATACTAGTGTATTCCACCAGTGATCTGCAGTGTCTCGTAGCAAGGATATAGCACATTTGAAGCACTCATCCAGGATACAAGATAACTCATCAGCATCATCATCATTAGTTGTTCTGAATTCTTTAGCCTCGTGTTTTCTGATTTTATCAACAGGAGGCTTGCTAAATCTCATCGGATCAATCATCGGAGGTACCACAGGTATCAGGGATGGATTATTCAGGGTGGAGGTTGTTGTCTAGCCAGGTTAGTTCAGATATATTGAGTGAACCACTCATTCACCATTTGATAGAAGGCTTGTTTAGCCTCCCCCTCATAACTACTCGAGATCGGCCGAGATTCAACTGGCGTTGTCCCATGCGCGGAAGCAAGCGCTACACTCTTTACATCATCAGCTACAGCTCTGTCGGATCCATTTACTATACAAAAACACATTTTCAAATGTCAGAAGTCATCACACTATCGCAGTAAATATTATGGCATGTATAGCTAGATTCACACATACTACGTTAGTCCTAGAATCGACTAAACTGTAGCTCTGATACCAATAAAATGTAACACACCTAACCCATATTCGTCGCCAAAATGGGGTTACGAGGCATTACCAAATAAATACAAATTAAACTGGCTTTTCTATATCAAAGCATTAAAAACTTATCAAACTCAAATTACCGCAATTTACTATTTACAATTTAAAATACATTAATCATAATTCCCATGCAGAAATGATCATACTTTGCTGAACGGATATTGCAAATAAGCACATTCAAAATTTCAACTAATTCAATTCAAACAATATCAAAACTTAAATGATCATGTTCCATAATTATCAATTTTGAACCAAAACTTGTATTTATATATATATAAAAGCATGTTCACATATTTAAAAATTCTCAAAGTTCGTTTCTCTATATCAATCACCTTGATGCCATTTTTATAAATAAATCATATTCCATCATAGCACATCACTGCATACATCAATTATATGTCAATTTCCATTTCGTTATTTGTGTATCAGGCAAATCAATTATCAACATCTGCACAAACTCATATTAAAACCAAATGAAATCATATTGCATAATTTAATATACAATTACACATAGAACTTGAGCACACTATAACATGGCCAAATATACTAATATTTCATATATATATATATATATAGTACGTAACCTACCCTAAAGCTAAAGGCCAAACTTAACATTTGAATACAAACTAAAACAATCAACCAAAATAATCATGGAACACATTAATTACTTACCATTTAACAACCATCCATCACTTTAATTATATCACATTTCATAATCCCATCATTAACATCTATTATACTAAATACATATTATACTTATTAACTTTCATAACCGAATCATGTTACTTAAAACCACACATACATTCAAAATTCCCATCATCGAATTACCAAAACATAACTCATTAAACATTTTAACTAAGATCATATAATACTAAATTTTAGCATAATAAGCAAACCATTTTCAAAGCACATGGTCCCTGTAACATCCCGATTTTGGGTCTAGTCGGAACAGTGGTTTCAGGACCACAAATCAGATGAGGAAATTTTCATTTTTTTACTATATTTTTATGGTCTAAAATTTCACGGAATGATTTTGTGAAAATTTCGTTTGAAAATTTCGACGTTTGGGCACTCAATTTGGTCAAAAGGACTAAATTGTAAAAAGTGCAAAAGTTGAGTTCTACATGTTAGAGGTGTCTAAATGTTATGAAATTTTAAATGGGGGGCTTAAATGGTAATTATACCATTTTATAACTTTTTGGACAAAAATGGCCTTGGTTGGGTAAAATTTGAAAGAATAGTAAAAAGGACATTTTGGTCATTTAGGGGTAAAATGAATTAAAAGACAAATTTTAAAACCCAAATGTGTCTTTTTCTTCTTGCTTCAGGAGAATATACCAAGAGCAGCCATGGTTAGGGTTTGGCCAAGCTACCAAGCTCAATAGTAAGTGATTCCGAGCTCTATTTTTAACGTTCTATGCATTTTTGAAGTCTCAGTAACATGTTCTAACTATTTCCTCCATTTATTTGAGCTAGGGTTTGTGTTTAAAAATTTACCCATGAATGATATGCATGTATTTTTATGTTTAATGGTAGAATATGAAGGCTCAGCGTGTAATAAACGACTTTTACTAAGCGATTTTCGATGAAATCGTCCGAAAGGACCTTTTTGTAAAAGTTGTAAAATTGATCATAAAAGGGTGATTTAGTGGGAATTGGAGGCTACCATAGTTATTAAAATGATTCATCTAGACTTAAGATGTAAGGAAATTGAATAAAAATCATTTTACGAGCATTGGGGAAAAAGTGCAAATATATGAAAGTTTAGAGGTCAAAATGAAAATTTGTAAAAGTATGATTTTTAGACCCATGTGAATAATGTGACTAATTATTAGGCTAAATGTGATATTATAGATCAAGGAAATTGAGATTCAGGCTTAAATCTAAAATGGTAAATTGTCGTTTCTGGATCCGAGGTAAGTTCGCGTGATTTAATAAGGCTATTATTCACGTTATTATTGTTATACATGAAATATATATTTTTATAATTGTATTGAATTTGATGTAAATAGAAATTTGGTGGAATATGATATTTTAAATGAAATGATTGGTTACCGTGTAAATGAGGTCCTGCATGTGTTGCAAAAAGGTTGTCCCGAAGGGTAATCCTTTTATCTTATTATGAAAAGGAAATGCACACCTTGTGTGTACAATGTGAAAAGGGATAGCTTCGGCTATCAAATGTGAAAAGGGATAGCTTCGGCTATCGAATGTGAAAAGGGATAGCTTCAGCTATCGAATATAAAAAGGGATAGCTTCGGCTATTGAATGTGAAAAGGGATACCTTCAGCTATCGAATGTGAAAAGGGATAGCTTCGGCTATTGAATGTGAAAAGGGATAGTTTCAGTTATCAAATGTGAAAAGGAAAGGTATACTTTGTGCATACCACTAGAAAAGGAAAGGTATACTTTGTGTATACCATTTGAAAAGGTTATGTACACTTTGTGTGTACACTTGGAAAGGTTAGGTATACTTTGTGTATACCACTAGAAAAGGAAAGGTATACTTTGTATGTACCACTCAGAAAGAAACGTACACCTCGAGTGTACAACTGGAAAAGGAAAGGTCCATCAGAAATTCAATAATTCAACGGTAATGACATATATAGTGATATAAAGAAAAGTGGCATGATAAACTCATCTATGCTTAGTTGATTTTTGTATGATGCATATGATTGTTCTGTTTGGATGAATAGTTATGCTAAGAGATAGCATAGGTACGTACTCGCAACTCATGAGTATGTGTTTGACATGGGAAGTGAAATGGACTTGTGATAAGAGTGCAAATGAATGAGTGATATTTATGAAAATAATTTCTATGACAAACTTGTGATGGTTATCATTATGTTGCACTCAGACAGATTAGGACATTAGCAGTGGTTTGAATTTGAAAATCCACTAAAAATATTGGAAATTGAGTTAGAGGCTGAATAAGATATGCAGTTAAAGCTTAATGAGTCTAGTTTCAAATAAAGGAAATGGTGCAAGCAAAAGAATTTTGTATTAAGATATATTTGAATTCTTGTGAGACAGAGTCAGAATGAGTTCAGAATCCCCTGTTCTGACTTGGGAAAATCATTAGAAATTGTACAGAAATAATTATGAGATAGGAATCATATGAACGAAATATTTAATGAGTCTACTTTTAGTATAAAGAGACAGGAACATTATCCGAGTGTCGTACTATAAGATAAATAAACTTTAGTGAAGAAAGGTCGAAGCTGTCAAATAGCAAAACAAGGGAGAATTTTAATAATAAAATGTATTTATTGGCTAGGCCATAAATTCTGAAAATTTTATGGTAATAAGCTATATGAGTCTCGTTTCTGGTGAAGTTAACGTATCTTGATTTGGAGTCTCATAACTCCAGATATAAATAATTTAATGACTGTGACTCGAGAAAATGGTTGAGCTGGAATTTGAATAAATAGAAAGAATTTGAAAATAACATGTTATCATATTGCTTATTATTTTCATGTGAGCTTAATAAGCGTAAAGCTTACTCACTCCTTTCTATTTCTTTTAGTTTTTTCAGGTTAGCTTCGGGTTGGAGATCGTCGGAGGCAGTATCACACTATCGAGCCATTACCCTTGGAGTATTGACATGCGTAAGTTAAATATTTTCAAGTGAGTGGCATGTATAGGGACCTAGTTTTTCTATGATGAATATTGTTGTGATTAGCCAAAGGTATTGGCTTATATTGATTTGTTATTTATAGTCATGATATGTGGCTTATAATGATTTTGGCTTGTAAGCCTATTTATCTATGATAAGTGTTAATGTCTTGTGATTGTGCTCGTTCACTATGTATGAGGAGTATATGGCATATGTACACGATGAAGGCCTTAAGACCGTTCGAGGCGGTCATGGTCATAGAATGATTGTGTGATATGGTAATAAGTTATTAGTGCCCTGAACATGGATGTCGATGTATAAGTTAATAACCATAATATAATGGTATAAGTGATTAATAAGATAAAAAGGTCAAAAGTATGTGTGCGCATGTGAAAATGACAAAAAGGCTTGAAAATTAACCTAAGTTTTGACCACACGGGTAGAGACACGGCTGTTTATCTCATCCGTATGGAGGACACGGCCTCTCACCACGAGCGTGTACCTTGGTCGTGTGCCTTTAAATGGTTGTTAATGTCACAAATAGAGAGTTACACGGGCTGAAGACACGGGTGTGTCCCAAGCCACACAGACGTGTGTGACCACACGGCCCAACCTACACGAGCGTGTGACTCTACAAAGAAAGAAAATTTGGTTAAGTTGCCTAAAGATTTTCAAAGTTCTCGGTTTAATCCTGAACCACTCCGATGTATGTTATAGGCTTCGAAGGCCTATATAAGGGACGATATGCATGTGTTTGAGATGTTTTAATTTTAGGCGAAAAATTTTGTGGCCCAATTTTGCATGTTGTGAATGTTGAAGTCTGGTAACATCTCAAACCCTGTCCAGACGTTAGATACGGATGAGGGGTGTTACAGTCCCTAACACAACATTACACATACAAGGCACATAACTACATAATTAGGGTGAACACGGACCAAACTTAACATAACTGAATTTAACATCAAGCTATTTTCGCATGGCTATTATACAAACCAAAATCAAACATTTCCAAAACACTTTCTAGCCTATACATGCCATAGTTCAAGTTAAAAAATTTAAATACCAAAGCTGTAGATAGTGTGATGAACTTTGCTGATGATCCCCGAGCTTGTAATATGAACCCAAAATTTATAAAACAGAACAAACATAACACACAGAGTAAGCTAACTTAGCTCAGTAAGTCATAAGCAAATGAACATTCCAATAATATTATCAACTTAATTAAACCAAGCCAAATTATAATATCATAACACATTAAGTCCAAACGTATGAAGTTCATATTATATATATATTTGTATTTACCTTCATTCTCAAATAATCACCTTGACCGAATGCTCATAAACATATAAGCTTGTGTGTTACAGCATAGTTTCATATTCATATATTAGATATGAAATAGAATACATGTAATCATGCACGCATATTACTAAGTTTCATATCAATGATAATCTTAAGGTCTAATACACTTACCTTGTTTTAAGTAAACAACAAACTAACTCATACCTGAATGTTTAGCTCGTTTAACGTATTCAATTACCACATCAGCATAAAATAATTTAGGCATAAGCTTATAGTAATTCACCGGCATAAAGCCTGCTAGGCATAAAGCCCGTATCACACACCGGCATGAGGCCTGCTAGACTCAAAGTCTGATTTTATACACCAGTAATAAGCCTGCTAGGCATAAAGCCCGATTTAATTCACCAGCACAAGGCTTGCAGGCTCAAAGCCCGAATATCTCCATTATAAAGCTGTCTCATAAACAATTCATATATCGAACATTTCAGATATTGCATATAATTCATACGGACTTTCAAATGTTATAACTCAATCGAGTTAAACTTAAATACGTTATTTCTATACTTTATTACATACGGCTAACTCAACTATAAATCCATTAATTCCAATTCAGCATATTAAACTAAGTTACATTCAAAATTAACGATGTTTAATTTCTTAAAGACTTACCTCGGACGATGAAAAACCGATACGGATCAGCTAGTAGACAACTTTACTTTTCTCCCGATCTAAATTTGATTTTCTCTTTTCTTGATCTAAATTAATATAAATTAAATTTATTAAATCAAATATTCAACCAAATTCATCCAAAAACATACAAACGAGCAAATTACACTTTTACCCCTGATATTTCACATTTTTCACAATTTAATCCAAATTGCATAAAACACAAAATATGCAAAATCTCACAACAACATAGTTTGGCCGAATATTCCTTATACTCATACTAGTACATATATTTCATTTATTTCACATTTTATTCCCTCAATTTATTATTTTTACAATTTAATCCTAATTACTCAAAATCATCAAAAACTCCAATACAAAACATGTTAATCTAAAACATATCTTTAATATTTCATCATCAAACATCACAAAACACAAATGTTCATCAATGGAATAACTCAAAACATTCATCAAAATCAGAAATTATAGCATGGGTCGGATAGTATTCGAAGCAACGATCTGAAAAACATAAAAATTATCAAAAATCGAACAAATTACATACCTAATTTGAAGAACACAAGGGTCGAACTTTGAAAACTCTTTCTTTATCTTTTTCTTTGTTATATTCGGTCAAATGGATGAACAAATGCATGGATGTTTTATTTTATGTTTTATTATAATACATATTATTTTACATTTTACTAATTTAACCTTTATAATATAATTAGAAAACCATATAATGGTTGTATTTTACCGTCCATCATATTATATCAAGGGAAAATTGCAACTTAAAGCCTCCATATTAAAAGAACAACCACTATTCGGCCCTTTCACAAATAACCACTAAATTTTCATTTTACGCGATTAAGTCATTTTATTAAATTAAGCACACAAACAATCAAATTTTCATACGAAACTTTCACACATGAAAATTCACATATAATAAACACAAAAAATAATATTTAAATATTTTTATAACTCAAATTCGTGGTCCTGAAACCACCGTTCCAATTAGGGTCTAAATCGGGTTGTTACAGGCATCTTGAAACAGGGATAGAAGGCCCCTTTAAATAGGCTAAGATTAGAGTTCTAATCATACTAAAATATCCCTGGAATAATCAGAGTTTAAATGGGAAAATATAACAGAGTTTAATTGGGAGAAAAAATACAAGGCACACCCCACAGTTGCTTTCAATGGTAAGTTTAATTTTTGATGTACTTACTAAACTTTTATAAGTTTAACGTGTTATTTTTTTCAACACGTAGGTAGAGACTCAAATTGAAGCTTTAGAGTGAAGATATTACATCAACTCATCACATCACATTCCAAAGCTTGGAAGAGAGTATAGGTTATGGCATGTACATAGGTTAAAACAAAGTATGTGTACAAGATTTCTAGAGAAAATTCTTAATGAATCTTGATCATTTTGTTAACTTTATGAACTTAGTTAAGCTTTAATTGAGTTATATGTTGAATTATATGATGTTTTGATGCGGTCGTTGAGAGCACCAAAAATAACCTATTCCCTGTAAAATAATAAAAATAGAAAAAGAATAGTAAAAGGAAAGTAGGGTCGAATCCTCAGGGACCGGATTATACGAATGCTTGTTTCTCGAAATCCTGGGCAAAATTGTGCCAAGAAAACCTGCGTTCCTGGAAAAAATAAAAATAAAAAGATTTTAAGAATTGATTTTGGAAGCGAAAATAAAATTAAAACAGATTTTAAAGTTTACTGAAATTATGATTACGAAAATAATAAAAATAATAAAGAGAGTTTTAAGTGAAAAGAAATTCTTATGGGAAAGTTCCAACCTCCGGTTGTCTCATTCTGCCTTGGGCTCAATCCTTGGCTTTCGGATGATCCTTCTCGACTCGAGTAAGCCAGTTATAGTGGAAGAGGACGCTTACGACCACCAGCTCCAAAGATTAGACTTATGATTTTTAGGGAACCTGACTCTAGCCAGTAATCTATGCTAGATCAACGCTTCTCAATGGCGAATCCCACGCCATTTTGTCTCTTTGGCTCGCCAACCTCTGACGCAGTAAGTTAACGAACCGACTATGCAATCCTTCCAAAACATACAAAGCGGCCGCCTTTGCATATGCTGAAAAGCTTACTTCTTAAGGGCCATGGACGGAAGCGTCAGCCCGTAGTGCGGAGAAACGATGAATACTTGGCGAGAAGGCTAAGTACGGATTCTAGGCCTCAAGAACCTTTTTTGGGGAAATATTGACAACTTTTGGCTAGAAGGATTTTAGTGGCTCATGATAATTGTGGGAAAGAAAATAAATAAAAATATGGAAAAAGAAATTTTATTGAAAAGAAATATGAAAGAACAAAAGACTTTTGGGGGAGAATGTTTTCAGAAAAAGATCCTCCTAATAGAGTCACTTCACCCCCTATTTATAGTGCTAGGGAGATAGTCTAATTGAACTTAAATTCTAAAAAGATAAATACATTTAATTAAAGATAAACAAAGATAATTAAAATAAAATCCTAAATTTGAATAATCCTAATAATTATCTTAATATTAATTATCCTAATAGAATAAAAGAAAATAGAGTCTTCCAAAATAAAATCTCTTCTATTTGCTTTTAAGTCCTTGTGCCTTCCATGTTCGGACTTTTGGCACCATATTTGTCCCACGTTGCATATTGGACCATTTAATCTCCAAATTGACGCTTTTTCCCTTGAATTTACTTTTCACCTCCAATTTAGTCCCTAAAAGATAAAAAGACATAAATAGCTCAAATTAGTAGGCTCAAGCTCAAAATAAACACATGATTAATATATAAAAACACGTCATTTTAGAGTATTATTAAATTCCCCCTACTTAGCCCATGCTTGCCCTCAAGTATGGTTCCTATCGACTGTGAAAGCTAGATTCTGCCATAAAAGAAATATCACTCCAAAGTTGCATAAAAATTAGTTAAAAACGCATATGAAAAATAAAGAGACCTCTAAGCTTGCTTTAAGTAAAACAGAAAAAGTATTCCAATTATTTCACACAAAAATTAAGATCGACTTGAGTTATGCCATTTAGGTAAATTACCAAACCTACTAAGACACCTTAATTATTTCCTCCTTTAGTCCCCGAAGTGCAACTTTATTAGTACTTATTTTTTTCTTCTTTTTTTTTCCTTTTTTGATTTTTTGATTTTTTTAAATTTTATTATTATTTATTTACTTAGGAATATATTAAACCTTTTGACGCGAAGAGAGATGACAACCCAAGCACCCCACCCGGTTACTCAGCCCAACATACTCCTAAAATTATTTATTTTCGGTTAGCGGAGTTTTACTTGTCATGTCACACAACCTTTTGACGCGAAGTAGAATGACAACCCAAGCACCCTACCCCAGTTACTCAGTCAGTCACGATCTAAGCTGTACTCATAACCATGGAAAACATTTATTAAAAATTAAACGATATTTAAAATTCTTGAGAACTCAGGAAAGAAAAAAATTTAAGTGTCAAAAATAAGTTTTAATAATCACCTAATAGCCATGAACATTAATTAAGCATGCAATCATTTTAAGTGTTCACTTTATATTAAACTTGATCAATTTTACGAAAAGCAAGATAGAATTAACCCTATTAATCACAATTATTTTTAGCCTAATAAAAATAAAACAGTGGAGATGGAATCAATTATGGGAAAAATCATAACTTCCTTAGAAGGTAAGAATCATGCATGAAAGTCAAACAGTAGGCAATTCCTGGTAAAATCTTGGGCATGAAAAGCAACAGGATATTCTTAAAATAAATAGGCAGAAACGAGCACAAAACAACAGCAACAACAATATGACTGCAAAAATAGCAGATAATAACAGTAACAACGAAGAACGCCTCCCCCCACTTAAAACACATAGTCCTCGATGTGAAAGTAAAAGGAAAACAAATAGGTGGAGAGAAAAAAAAAGTTTAGAAAAACTCTCCATGTAGTTACTGTCGGTTGGCGCACATGGTGGAGAAGAAGATGGCGAAGCGGCAAGAGGTGGAGACGGGGTGGGTGACGTGTGCAATGTTGGTTCGGCTTCGGGTTCTCACCATGGTGGCTAAGAAATCGGCGGTGGGTGGTGGAGGAGAAAGGAGTCGGCGGTTATGGAGAAATTTGGGGGGAAAAATGTAAGGTTTGGAGGTTTTATTTGCTGAAAATGGGTGTTTGGCTGCAGGTTTTGGGGATTCTACGGCTGGAATAGGACTGTTTGGCTGCAGAGATATGGCATCCTGGGCTGGAATAGAACTGTTTGGCAGCAGGGATATGGCATTTTGGGTTGGAATAGAACTGTTTGGTACCATGGATAGGGTTGTTTTGGTGCGTATTTTTGCTCCATTTCACCTAGATGGAAGAAGAGAATTTTATTAATATTTAAATAAAATAAAAGAAAAGAAAAGAAAAAATAAATAAAAGAAAAAATAAATAAAAATAAAAATAAAAAGAAAGATTGGGTTGCCTCCCAACAAGCGCTTGTTTAACGTCGCTAGCTTGACGCCTCAACTAGTATTGGGGCTGTTCCAGCTGAATTCTTTTGTTCTTCTGAGCTTAGAAATTCTCATTTTTTAACACGTCCACCATATTTGGGTTTAATCGTCCTTGCGCCTCTTTCTTTGGTTCCGTATTTTCCTCCAATGGGTTGATCCCTTTTAAGTAAGCAATGGTCTCATCATTCTCCAAAAATGTGAATTTGAAACGCTCGAGAAGTGGTTTTAATTTCGGATCTGGTGCCTACACAAAATAAGGTAGAAGTTTAGTATCCATAGGAGCCAATAATTTATTGACAGATTCAAAATCATCAAACGTCATTTTAGGTTTATCTCCATAAGATGACTCAAAAGTTTTTTCTACTGATGAGTCAATTATGTCGACACGGTTTACGTCCAAGACTTCACTTGGGTGACTAATAGTGCCATAAATGTTAAACTTCACGATCTCCCCGTCAAACTCCATCGTGAGGGTTCCGCTTCGTACATCAATCTTAGTATTTGCAGTACTAAGGAAAGGTCGCCCCAACAAGATGTCTGAAGACCCAGGAGTGTTATCCTCCTCCATTTTTATCACATAAAAATCTGCAGGGAAAATAAGTTCATTAACTTTTACCAAGACGTCCTCGAGGACTCCTTCGGGATGCACAATAGACCTGTCTGCCAATTGAATAATAACACCTGTCTTTGTCAAAAAAACCCGCATTAAGTGATTCATAAATAGAATAAGGCATTACATTTATTGAGGCCCCTAGATCAGACATAGCCTTCTTAATTCCCAAATGGCCAATTTTGCATGGAATAGCGAACATACCCCTATCTTTGCATTTAACCGGCATTTTTCGCTGTAGAACTGCCGAAACATTCTCACCAACACTTACCTTTTCATTACCTGTTAGTTTTCGTTTGTTGGTGCAAAGTTCTTTGAGGAACTTGGCATACCGCGGAATCTGTCTAATGGCATCTAACAGTGGTAAGTTATCTCAACATTCCTGAATGTTTCGAGGATCTCCTTGTCTTCCTTACTTTTTCGACACTGATTTAATCGTTCTGGGAATAGAGGTTGGATTTTCGGCAGTGAGGGTTTCGCTCGGATCTGTTCGTCGTTTCCTGGAGTTTCCTGGGCGATTTCTTGACCAAGATTCTTGCCAGGAACTGGTTCTAGGATCTTTCCACTTCGTAACGTTACTGCATTCACATTCTGCCTCGAGTTTGGTTCTGTTTGTGATGGCAGTTTCCCTTGAAAGTTTAATTTCTCAATTGATGTGGTCAACTCCCTTATGGATGCTTTAGTTTTCTGCTGAAAACCCTTCATTTCTCTTTGGAAATTGAGAGTTTGCTGTTGAAAATCAAGGACATTAGTTGCTAATTTATTGACCAAAGTTTCTAAAGAATTACCTGAATCTTGCGACTGTTGTGGGGCTCGATTTTGGTATGGCTGGTTATATCGTGGATTAGCCCCATAACTAAAATTAGGGTGGTCCCTCCATCCTGGGTTGTAGGTATTGGCGTAAGGGTCGTATCGTCTTTGTGGTGGCCCAGGAAAATTTCCCACAGCATCTAAATGGGCCATAGAATCGTCACACAGACTAGGGCACGCATCAGTCGTATGTTCAGGTGTAGCACATATTCCACATACTCGAGCTGGTTTCGATTTTTCTGTAACAAGGGAATTCACAATATTAGTAAGTCTATCAAGTCTATCTTCAATGGTAGAATTACTTAGCTGATGAACCCTTCTAGGGGGTTCAGGATTGGCTCGAAATTGCTGGGAATTTGCAGCCATTGTGGAGATTAAGTCCCTTGCTTGTTGTGGAGTCATGTTGACTAACGCTCCTCCACTCGCAGCAACTACCATATTCATCTCCATGGGTTTCAAGCCTTCATAAAAGTACTGGAGCAAAGACTGTTCCGTTATACCGTGTTGTGGGCAACTTGCACACAACTTCTTAAATCGCTCCTAATAGTCGTATAGAGTTTCTGCGTCTTTTTGCCTTATGCCCACGATTTCTCTTCTTAACTCAGTCGCTCGTGATGCAGGGAAAAACCTATTAAGGAATAAACGAGATAGATCAGCCCAAGTTGTAATGGATCCAGGAGGTAAATAAAATAACCATTCCCTGGCTGAATCTGCTAGGGAAAAAGGGAAAGCGCGCAATTTAATTTGATCCTCAGTTACCCCTTGAGGTTTCATACTCAAACAAACCATATGAAATTCTTTTAAATGCTTGTGGGGGTTTTCATTTTGTAACCCACGGAAAGTTGGCAGTAGCTGAATCAAGCCTGACTTTAATTCAAAATCAGTATCCATAGTAGGATACGCGATGCATAGTGGCGGTTGTTCTGTCGGCGCTTCGGCCAGTTGCCGAATTGTCTGAGCCATAAGTTGAGGTGTTAAATTAGGGTTTTCGTCAACCCTAGTGTTCAACACTTCTTCAGGGGAATCGACTTCTTCTTCTTTACTTTCTAACGTTTGAGTAGGGTTTTCGTTAACCCTAGACTCTACTTCGTCGTCGATTCTAATTTCTGGCGGTGGATTGCTTTGAGTTCCAACCACCACTGACTGCTTTTTCCTTAGTTTTGTTTCCTTTCGATTAGCTTTCGCAGTCTTTTCGATTTCTGAGTCGAACGCAAGAGTACCTGGAGCAGATCTGGTCATAGAAAACAAAGCAAAACAAGATTAGTATGTTGCCGGTCCCCAGCAACGGCGCCAAAATTTGATGCGGTCGTTGAGAGCACCAAAAATAACCTATTCCCTGTAAAATAATAAAAATAGAAAAAGAATAGTAAAGGGAAAGTAGGGTCGAATCCTCAAGGACCGGATTATACGAATGCTTGTTTCTCGAAATCCTGGGCAGAATTGTGCCAAGAAAACCTGCGTTCCTGGAAAAAATAAAAAAAATAGATTTTAAGAATTGATTTTGGAAGCGAAAATAAAATTAAAACAGATTTTAAAGTTTACTGAAATTATGATTACGAAAATAATAAAAATAATAAAGAGAGTTTTAAGTGAAAAGAAATTCTTATGGGAAAGTTCCAGCCTCCGGTTGTCTCATTCCGCCTTGGGCTCAATCCTTGGCTTTCGGATGATCCTTCTCGACTCGAGTAAGCCAGTTATAGTGGAAGAGGACGCCTACGACCACCAACTCCAAAGATTAGACTTACGATTTTTAGGGAACCTGACTCTAGCCAGTAATCTATGCTAGATCAACGCTTCTCAATGGCAAATCCCACGCCATTTTGTCTCTTTGGCTCGCCAACCTCTGACGCAATAAGTTAACAAACCTACTATGCAATCCATCCAAAACATACAAAGCGGCCGCCTTTGCATATGCTGAAAAGCTTACTTCTTAAGGGCCATGGACGGAAGCGTCAGCCCGTAGTGCGGAGAAACGATGAATACTTGGCGAGAAGGCTAAGTACGGATTCTAGGCCTCAAGAACTTTTTTTGGGGAAATATTGACAACTTTTGGCTAAAAGGATTTTAGTGGCTCATGATAATTGTGGGAAAGAAAATAAATAAAAATATGGAAAAAGAAATTTTATTGAAAAGAAATATGAAAGAACAAAAGACTTTTTGGGGGAGAATGTTTTCAGAAAAAGATCCTCCTAATAGAGTCACTTCACCCCCTATTTATAGTGCTAGGGAGATAGTCTAATTGAACTTAAATTCTAAAAAGATAAATACATTTAATTAAAGATAAACAAAGATAATTAAAATAAAATCCTAAATTTGAATAATCCTAATAATTATCTTAATATTAATTATCCTAATAGAATAAAAGAAAATAGAGTCTTCCAAAATAAAATCTCTTCTATTTGCTTTTAAGTCCTTGTGCCTTCCATGTTCGCACTTTTGGCACCATATTTGTCCCACGTTGCATATTGGACCATTTAATCTCTAAATTGACGCTTTTTCCCTTGAATTTACTTTTCACCTCCAATTTAGTCCCTAAAAGATAAAAAGACATAAATAGCTCAAATTAGTAGGCTCAAGCTCAAAATAAACACATGATTAATATATAAAAACACGTCATTTTAGAGTATTATCATGTTTTGATGGAGATTTATGTTTTTTAATGGTTAGAAGTGTTATGGAATAGCTTATGAGAGTTCAAGCTTGGTTTTTGGTGTTTCAGATATGTTTTGGGTAATCTGCGATCAATATCGTGACATTGGATGACATAAGAGTAATTTGGCCTTAGTGTCACGACACCACAAGTCAGTGTCGTGATATTAGAGCATTTTGCCCTTAGTGTCGCGACACCCATTTTCTTGTGTTGCGACATTGACTCTGATTACCGTTTTTTGACTTAAATAAGTCTTGAATGGTCCCTATTTGTATCTAAACTTTAAAGAAAGCCTAGAAATAAATTGAATAGCTTCAAATTAATCTATTTATGTTAAAATAAAGTTCTGAAATTGATGTTCAAGTTAAGTAATTTTAGGGTCCAAATGTGACATCCCTTACTTGGGATTTTTCAGTTCATTACGGGAAGGGGTATTACATGTTCAACCAGTCCATACTAGTTCGCAAGTTAACCATGGTAATCGATATTGTTTAGATACCGCCCATACTGGTTGGAACACTTTGTTTTGGTTGTAATCCAGAACAATAAACTTTAGGTTCAATTCCGGTACAAATTCCTATCAAAATTGATGCGTACTAGTTGATTTCACCTGTACCAGTTGGAATATGGTGTACCAACCAATACTAAAAAAGTTAATCTTAAAATATATTTTAAATTTAATTTTTTATTATATATTTGTACAAAAACTAATTTTAAAAATATTTTTTTATTATTTATTTGTACCAAAATATAATTATAAATTTAATTTTTTGCTTATTTATTTTGAGTTTGTTTAATGATGGATTGCATTTGTGAAGTTTATTAAAGAATATTATATATAATTGATGATTGTTTTTTGGTATCTTAAAATTTACATATGGTGAGATTTGAATCCATGCCACCAATATTTTTTAAAAAAATTCTTTACCACTTCAACCAAAATTTTATTTTTTATGAATATTTTATATTAAAATTTATTTAATTTCATTGTTTGATATTTTTAAATACTTTTTATATACATATATTAAATGTTTTTAAATAATAATAATAATAATAAATCAAAAACTATACACCGAAACAAATCGGAACTGTTATGCACCAGTATCAGTTACTAAAACATCCTAAATAAAATTAACCAAGAAGAGTAAGAAGGTAACTTTTTGTTTTTGATAAAAAAAAGAATAAGAGATTTTTTGTTTCACGTGTATTCACCCATTTCTGTACTTCCATACTTGTACTAGAGTTTAATCAACTGAATATATTTAAAAATTCTTTTATATAATTAATATATTTTTAAATTTCATATTATAATTCATAAGCATTAATTCTTTTAGAGTTCATGATTATTTCTTTCATCTTTAAAGTTTAAATTTAAATTTTTAAAGTTTTTGAAAATAGAAATTTCTTTCATCTTTAAAGTTTAAATTTAAATTTTCAAAGTTTTTGAAAATAAAATGTATTTTCAATAATATATTTCTCAAAATCTAAAAAACCCATAAAAATGGTTGTCCAAATATGTAGCAATTATCAGATATACCCTAAACTTTTGGGTAGTGAGTACTTTGTGTGTCTTCTGTTTTTGTGCAATGCAATGTAGTAGTACATATGCAACACAAATCGGGTAATATTTGCTGCCCAAATATTGAACAAAAGCTTGTGTTTGGTTTCTTTTTCCTTGTAGAATGGAATGAGATGGTCTATGGAGCCTAGTAGTCCTGAAAGAAAAAGAGGGAAAGGGACTTATTTGCTTTTCCTTTTTTTTTTATATAGGTACAGGAAATTATTTCATAAATCATTCATATCACGTTATTTATGTGCCTAATTAATTAAATTTCTCTGTCCCATATTTATTTTTACCAAAAACTTCCAAATTACCTAATTTATTTTTCTCCAAATCAGTTAAATTATTTTATTTGCTTGGCTAAAGCTTGCCGAGAATCCAGGATTTCCAGCTAAAACTACTTCAAATGTCAGACGGAAATACAAACATCCTTGTGAGTGTTTGGCTAAATGACACTTGATAATTCCTTCTTCTTTTTTTTATATATGTATATATTCGATAAAACCAGTGAAATATGAACGGAAATACAAACATCTCTAATTTTTTGGAACTCCATTTGACTCAGCTTAGAAAAATCCATGTATATACGAAATACTCGCTTCTTTATATATATAAGAATCGACCAAGTGCTGAAAATGAGAGGAGCAACTTAAAGAATTGATTTGGCATAGAAATGGTATTAATTTGTAATTCCATAATCACTGATTCTTTCAGTATCTTTCCGGTCTCATTCAAAGGTGGTCGTTTCTTAGCATCACTGCCATTGATGAGATTGCTGTAAATAATGGATTCTTGGCAAACCACACCTGTCCAATGCCAGCAAGCAAATTAAGGCTATTAGGTCTTTCAATAGATTTGGAATAAGATTTTTGTTCACTACCATAGAAAAAATATATGACATGGAGAGATTTAGTTGGTTAAGCTCATAGATGATGTGGTAAAAAAAAGGAGTATAAATAATGTCTCCAATCAAATAGGACTAAGAAGACTCATCACAGCCGGTCCTCGTCTTCCAGGGTTTGCCCTACCAATTTTATGCAGCAAATGCAAGTCCTTAGATAGTAGATACACTATGAATTAACACAGTACATAGATGAGAAATGAATGCAGCTCTTTCTTGGTAATTGTTAAAGCAAGGAAAAAGGAAAAGATGGCTACGAGTAGCAATGGGAAGCATATAAAAAATTCCCCCGATCTTAACGTCCACCGCTCCACCACTAATAGTAGTAAAGCCAAATGTAAAATCCCCCTAAATTTTAAATCCATTACATATAGTCACCACAATTTCGAGCTACTATCTCAGGTCTAAAATGTTCTAATTCCCCATTTTTTTTTCTAGGAATTCTAGAAATTGCCTTTCCTTTCCTTTCTAGTCATGTTTTCCCAACTTAGCAACCTGTAAGATAAATCATATTCCATCATGCCAAGGCAAAAACTGATGTCTTTCAAATCACCCTCAGCTCCCAGAAAGTTTAGCAAGCATAAGCTCTCCAATGCACAATTAGTTTATTATTAGTTACTCGCTGCCACACTTTGAGCACTCACAGCTGTTCCCTCACTGCTGAATACCTGTGACCGATTATTGAACTCCCCAGATGATGATCTATCTGATAGTCCAGCACAAGCATCTTCTTGGTTCCTTGAACCACTCACGTCAGCAGTTCTCTGTTCCAATGAAATATCCTGAACACGGGCAACCAGCATATCCTGACCAGACATGGCAGGGAACTTAACAGAAGGTGGCAGGATCCATTTCATCCAATCAATCCGCTTCCTTACTTTTTCACCCTAAAATGTAAATTCATAAGTGAGTAAAGAAAAAGAAACAGCATCATGTGGAGCTCAGTTCTAACAGAACATCAAGTTGTAATCTGTATGCACATATGTGCATGTCTTGAAGACGGATTAGAGAAGCACATATTAAGGGGAAACATTTCATTATTGACCAAGCAGTGAGGAACATACAACCCAGGACTTCAATCTAGAAGATACCTGCACTTCCACAACTGTTGAACTTCGCAGAGCATCCCGTATAAGCTGAATATTATCTGTCAAAAGCGAAACCTGAAAAGAAGAAGCCATAGAAAATGTTGCTTTTGCAGAGAGTCCTAAAATAAGCTCACCTTCTAACAGTAGGCATAGCAATAGCATCAGCATACATTTCACAAGAAAGAGATGTAAATTTTAGAAACCAAACACAAAAGCTAGACTTCCAGAGGAAGAGTATATCACTTCTACCTATAGGACTATCATTGCTCACTACCTTACCTGGCAAAAGGTTTAAACATTATATGATCAAATCCTAAAATATTTAATTTAAGAGAAAATTTCACAGAATAATCAAGTGAGTAAATTTACACCAAAAAAGAGTAAAACTTCAACTGGTAAAAGAAGAATATCATCTATCTGACACAGGCAAATTCTGCTCAATTAAAAACGTTAAGTTTATGATCATGTAAAGAATATACAATTTTTAATATTTAAAAATTATAAAACTTAAAAAAAAAAAAAAGCAAAGTCGTTACCCGTTGTGGTTGATCCAGCTCTCCATGAATTAAAAAAAAAAAACCATTGGTAGAATTAGTTGGAGCAAAAGCAAATGGAAGGACTACAAGATCCAATGTACCTCAATACAAGTAATGTAGACAGGTGCCTATGCACTAAATATCTCTAAAAATAGAGATTACTTTGAATAGTATCTAAAGGGTGGGCATGAATGCGTATAAGTGGGAAATGTCCATTTATAGCAAGACATGTATGAATTTGTAGACCGTATGAGCATGTGTTAACTGAATGCTAATGTAATGTATACATATACAAACAAGAAGAGAGTATAAGAAATTGTGATTTCTTCATCATTGATGCATATAGATAGTCAATGATAGACACCTAACATGCGACATTACCTTTACCTAACAGGATATCACAATCAGAAAATGAAACCAGCTCCAAAGCCTCTAGAAGCTTACCTTTCTAAAGCCAGCTATTAATTTAATAGGAACCCATCCCTGGTCATCCATGTTCTGCCGCAAGTAAGTGTCCTTGATAAGATTTTCATCACTACCATAAAGATACAGGCAGTTAGCCTCTTATCTGACATAAATACCAAGATGTTGCCATAGAATTAACCAAGCTGGCCTAAGTCAACATGCAAAAAAAGTATAACCTGAAGTAATAATCAATCTGATTCACTATGTTAGCATGCAACTGGCGGTCTGGAGGCTCTGGAGCAGGGAAAAGCACTGGGGGCATTGGAGCAACAAATGGCACACCTCTAAGTGATTCTGGAGGAGGAGCAGGTATGAAATAAAATTGAGATGCCAATTCTGCAAGAAGATAGAGAAATAGGGAAAACTTAGAATTCCTCCCTTCCTCAACCAGAAAAAGCAAAAACAATTAGAAAAATATAGCTTACCAGGATATCCTACAGGAGTGCCAAATGGCCGTACAGGTGGAGGAGCAATAAATGGTGCAGCATTAGGAGGTGGAGCTGGTGGCTGATGCCTCATTAACCTGGGAACAACTCTTGGTTGCATATGAGCATCCCTGCTATTAAAGTTTCGACCATTCCAGTCTTGATTTCCTAGGGCGGGATTGCGCCTACCTCCATAATTCTGATGGTGAGAGCCATCTCCTCGAGGACGCTGCCCAGCATTACGATGTCTGAATGAATTCCTTGGGTGATCATTACCAGCCTGTGACACAAATCCACTTCTCTGTATCCTAGAAGATGGGCCATTCACAGGTGCTTCAACTAGAGGACCTTCAGGTGGTGGCTGCAGGAGTCCACCACTAGATGCTGAGTTATTACTATTTCGCTTCATTGACCTCTGGCGTGCAGGCATTGCATGGTTTGGTGTTGAATTTAAATTCAATTTTTCAACGTTCTTGGCTTGTTTCTGTGAAGATGATAACACTGATGTGCTTCCACTCCCCTACAGTTTATGGGACGTAGCAAAACCATCAAGACTAAGGCTCCATTTGGGTTTAACTACAGCTGCGGTACAGTGCATTTGGAGTGCTGTTTTCTCCAAATGCACCATTGTTACCCGTTTGGCAAACACCAGTGCAGTGGAAAGTTAATCACAAATCTCACTGCACTCTTAGTGACTGGAGCATTATGGGTCCAGCGAACACTGATGAAAATTGGACAAGAGTGTGCTTGTCTTTTACATTTTTTCTTTTGTCCTTGCACTTTTAGGATTTATGTATTGTAGTAGATAAATATATATTACACTATTATCATATGACATAATTTATTGTTATTTCTGTTAAAAATAATACAATGAATATTATAAGTATTATTTCTTCAAATGTTAAGTGTTTTGTTCTATTTTTTAAATTTTTAACACATAAATTAAAATTCTTATTTTAATGTAAAACAATGTATAAATATTTTGATAGAATAAAATTTTTAAAATAAATATGAATACATAAAAATAATTTATAGATATTTATAACTTCATACTAGTAATAGTCATTTCCATTTTCATTTTCATTCCCATTTCATCGCTAGCACTGCATTTGGATCCAAACACATATGCCACCATTAATTTAAATCTCACTGCTACAGTAACTAATCTCACCATCATTGTTGTTTTCCTGATCTCATTGGAGCTAATCTCATTGCCAACCCAAATTGACCCTAAGTAGCCTCAAAGTCCAAACAAATCCAATTTACATGATATAGATCTTTGAATAAGTAAAGATCTATCATTCAGATTCCTTCAAATGATAAATAAATTCATGCATAAAATCTATTATTCAGATTCCTTTAAATAAGACAAAATTCAAGTAAACCCTAAAGTTAGATTAAGGGTTTAAGATACTTACCATTTTTCATCCAAATAAGACTCTCTGTAGTTAATTTCTTGCTTACCAAACAGATAACTAAACAAGTTGGAAAACTAATTTCACTTACATTCAGTTCATTTGAAACATTTATTTTCAGCTACTTAAAAGTTGGTAACAGAACATTCGAAATGATAACGATTAAATTGAATTTAATAAAGAAGGCCTTAAAATTTTAGAAACAAACCTGGGAAAAGGGGACAACAGAAGGAGATCCATCCGGTAAAGCTCTGGATGAATCTGAAGAGGGTTTCGAAGAAACCCTAGCGGACTTAGACAAAGCAGGCCACGCGTCGGCCTCTATAACGGGACCAAACTCGGTAGCGCCGTCGGAAGGCTTGTTCCAAGCTGGCCTCTTACCGGCATTGCCATTGGGCCCAGCACTCACGTTGTCTACGCCTTCGCCTTCGACCGCCGTGGTAACAGGTGGTTCAATCACAGCCGTCGATGACGAAGAAGATGAGGAAGGCGATAAAGGAACACCAGCGAGCGGTTCCGATTCTCCAAGGACGATTTGGGACCAGGAGGCAGAAATAGGCCTCGTGGCAGGATGTGATTGGTCAGGGCAACCGGGAGAGTGATTAACTGCTGTCAGCACAGCGGAGGTACTGAAATTAGCCATATTAATATTTGCGCCCATATAAAACCCCGATTACTTTTAATTTTCTAAGGGGAAAAGTTCATCGACGGAGAAAAACACTTGAAAACAGAAAAGAAAATGTTGATTAGTAAATAAAATTTAAAAAAATAATGGGGCGAGAAAGATGGAAAGTGAGTTCAATTCAATGCTCTGGTTATGAAAATTTTGGGATTTTTCAGGAAAAAAAATGTAGGGATTTAATCGAAGAAAGACGAATGCTACAATAATAATAATTTAAAAAATAGAAAAAGGGGAAGAAGAGGAACGGAGGCTCTGTAGGACTGTAACCTCGTCTACTCTCTCTCTGTAACAGTTTTGCTTTCCTTATTTCACGTTTTCAGTATTCTTTGAAATTTAGCTTAGTAAATACGTAAGTTAGAATCCAATAAAAATATTCCACGTAACCATGTTAACGGGGTCATAAACCATCGAATAGCTGAAATATATTATATTTTTTTACAAAAATAAATTATGTTTTTTTTTAATATTTTAATATAAAATTAATTCGCCGAATTTGAAAAAATTTGTTAGATTTTAAAAAATATTTAGAATTTTTAGCTGATTTTTGAAATATTTAAGAAAATAGATCAAATTAATTCTATAAGATGATTTTTTAACTTTTTAACACACCTCTTTTAGTCAGATAATTAAATATTAATAGTTTTATCTTCAAATCACAAGTTTAATTTCTCTTCTACTTCAATTTGTATTTTTATTTAATTTGTTTGAAGCTTTACTTTTATTTTAAATTACTATTTTTAATATATTAACTCTTTTGGTTAGATGATTAATTAATAGTGATTTTATCATTGAGTTTCAAGTTTCGATTCCTTTTTTTAAATACATTTGTATTTTTTATTTGATATTGTTTTAAGCTTTTTTATTTTTAACTGTTTTTTAATTAATAAATATATTGTTTTCAAATTATTTATTTTTAATTTATCTTTTTAATTAATACTCTTTTACTTAAAAATAAAATAAGTATTGCAAATTATATAATAAAAAATATATTTTTGATAAAATTAATATTTATCATTATATTAAATATATTTTATTTTGTAAAAACATCAACTAATATTTTTTTTATATTTTTTCTTTATATATAATATTTATATGTGAAATATTTACTTTCTCCACCTATATTATGAGTATGATGATTTCTAATATTATAAAATTAAATAATTATTTCAAATATCATTATTATTTTTATATGTAAAATATTTCAAATATCATTGTTCTTTCATCCACATTATAGATATGATATTTCAAATATTTTTATAAGTGAAATATTTCAAATACACATACAAAAATATATAATACTAAAATTTACAACACTCGTGATATGAATTGAAAAATAAATATTACACATATAAAAATTATATTTACTAAAAATGAATATTTATAATAAATATTTTATTTTATAAATAAAAAATTTATTAATTAAAAAATTAAAAATTTTAAAACAATATATTTATTAATTAAATAAAAATATAAATATGCTTAGAAGAAGAAATTAAACCTAGGATTCAATGATAAAATCATTATTAGTTAACCATCTAACCAAATGGGTTAATACGTTAAAAATAGTAACTAAAAATAAAAGTAAAGTTTGAAACAACATGAAATAAAAATATAAATATGTGTAGGAGAGAAATCGGACCTGGGACTCAAAAATAAAATCACTATCATTTAATCATCTGACCAAAGGAGCTGATATATCAAAAAGTCAGAGAGTGTACCCTATAAAAAAGTTTTCCCTAAATATCCCAAAAATTGACCCAAAACCTTAAAAATTTTCAAAATAAACATTTTTTTCAAATTAAAAAAAATCAATTACTTAAAATTATGACACGAAAAATTTATAAGAATATGTTGGAGAAAAAATTTGAGAAACTAGGTTGTTTTTCTAAAAATTTATTGATCTACACTGTTTTTGGAAAGAGAAAGGAAAACGCACCTTGTAGGACGTGTTTTCAGGAGAGAAAATAAAAATGCATCCTACAAAGTGCATGTTCATTTATGTGGCAATGAAAATGCGCCTTGTAAGACGTGTTTTCACTTAGCTAATTCTTTTCCTTACGGTTGGAAATTAGAAGTTTGTAGATTTGTTTTTGTTTGTGTACATGGTTATAGTTTTAAGGAATGTTTGAATTTACGATGGTGTCGTGGAGTTGGGTGACCTACAAATTTCATTTTCCATTTGAGTATAGAGCCATCCCCTGGGAACCAGATCACGGTTCAACTCAAGGTCCCAGTTGGCGGTGATTATATGGTCTAAAGTTGAAGTGTAACTTAGGCTTGAAGTTTACAAAGGTTATGTTGTCAAAGAATGAAGCATAACCTGGGCCCCAATTGACAATGGTTAGGCAGACACGACAACCAGTTTTTCCTCGTCAGAGGAAGATGCTTTATAAAACCCAAACAGGCGTACGAAGAAGAAAACCGCAATGGCCTTTTAGTATAATGAAGTATTTCATTTTATCCATGTCCACCAAAGGTGGTGGCCCCGTTATTATAACATGTGACATAATTGGGGTGTAATATGTTTTACTAACAGAGTCATTGCTTTTGGTGGATATGAACAACATGAATTACTTGATTATATTGGAAGGCCCCTGCGTTTTTCTTCCTCACACTTTTTTATGAGTTTTATAAAGCATGCTCCTATGACGAGGAGAAACTGGTTGTCTTGTCCGCATAACCATCTTCAACTAGGGCCCCAATTATGCTTTATCCTTTGACAACATAACCTTTGTAACCTTGAAGCCCTAGTTACACTTTAATCTGAGATGGTATAATCACCGCCAACTTGACCCTCGAGTTGCAACGTAATCCCAGCTTCCCGAGTGATGGCGTCATACTCACACGGAAGGTGAAATTTGTAGGTTATCGAGCTCCATGACATCACTGTGAACCCAAGAACCCAAGCACAACTTAAAATTATGATTATGTCTTCCTTAAAGCAAGAGAAAAACAAATCTTTAAACCAAAATTTCAACACGCAAGAAAAAAAAACAATTTAGAAAAGACTGAGATGTGGGTGAGTAAGGGATAAAGAAGGAGCATTTATATAGGGGATGGGGCGGGGTATAAAGGAAAAAAAATTTATCTCGGGAATCCCAAGTTGTAGGGGCTCAAAAGTAATCAAGTTAGGCTAGTTGAAATGGCCAGAGAGGAAACGCTCCTTGTAGGGGCGTTTTCATCTAACATGGCAGTAAAAACGTGACCTCATTTGCATGTGCGCATAAAATAAATGATTTTATAAAATAATTTTAAAGCGCGGTTTTACTACAAACGTACAAATTACTTGTAATATTTGTAATGTTACAATGGAACACTGGAGTATTCTAAGGATCGAACCCAAAGGAGATGGCGATTGAGTGATAAATAGCATACATTATAAAGTCTAAGTGATTACTAATATGATTTTTATAGTACAGCAAATCATAACAAGAAAATTTTGTAAGAAAATTAAATATGCTAATCTAATAACCAAATTATAAATAGTACTGTAACACCCCTAACCCGTATCCGTCACCAGACTAGGGTAACGAGGCATTATAGAACATAAGTACAATTCTGAACATTCTCATGTTAACACAGTTCTTATTCATATATATATACAGATATATCATTAAATTAACTAATTAAACTATTCAATGATTAAAACAAAATTTACACATAATGTACTATTTTAAACTAAACAAAAACCAAATTAATCTTTACTTATTCGACTGGCCAAATTACCTATACAAACTTATTGATTTCGGTTAATTAACAAGCCACATAATTAAGCATATTTTTATTTTATAACCAAAACATATGTTCAAAGAATATTATATACATATATATCTAGAAGTCATGCACTTATATATATATAATTGCCACGCCATGTATAAAAGCATACCAAAATTATACATTAATAGAACCCACAAAACTATATACACATAATCACTCAATTTGATCAACTTATATTCGACATTTGTACATTATATCATGTGCAATCAATTTTTATAATCGTAATTAAAGTACTAACATATACATTATACAACTTTCATATAACATTAAATCACTTTAAGTGCACATACATTTACCATGCAAACCATACCAACAAAATCAATTCATATTCGAACATCCACGTATCTCATTAACATTTTTAAAACATTAATAATCAAACCAATTTCATTCATTAAAACATAACATAACCTATTTATCCATATCATTTACGAATACAAGCACATAACATAACTTATAATCAACCATGGTACTCGGCATAATAATCAAAATAAACTTAAACTATAATTTAACCAACACCGAACTCAAGCATAGCAATTAAGCCATTTTCGCATGGCTCACATTTAACATAGACCAAAAATACTATTCCAAAACATAATCTAGTCTATACATGTCATAGGTTCGAAAATTCACTTATTAAAGTACCGAAGACAGTCAATAGTGTGAAAGACTTTGCTGACGATCCCCGAGCTTGTAACTTGAATCCAAAATCTATAAAACAGAATAAACATAACACACAGAGTAAGCTAACTTAGCTTAGTAAGTCATAAGCAAATAAACATTTCAATAATATTATCAACTTAATTAAAACAAACCAAATATCATTATATATCTAAATATACTTCCACACATTTACACAAACTCACAAAACAAAATTAAACTTCGTATACCAACATCACTCATTTGACCAAATATACAAGATCAGATATAATATCACATATGTGCTTACCTATATGGCCAAATATGCAAGAACAAATTTAATATCACATATGTGCTTACCTATATGGCCGAATATGCAAGATCAAATTTAACATCACATATGTACTTACTTATATGGCCGAATATACAAATTCAAATATAATATCACATTTGTGCACACTTTCATGGTCGAATATTCAAGATCCAATACAACATCACATATGTACATACCTATGTGGCCGAATATACAAGGTCATTTAGGTCAATTTTACTTGCTCAATTCCCACATCAACTTGAAATCTTATAGGCATAGGCTTGAAAATAAATCACCTATAAAACCTAGGTTTTTAGGTCTATTCGATTTAGTCCAATTTATTATGATTTAGTCCATTGTCCAAAAAAATCAATTTACCCACATCTTCATCAACCAACCTCCTTTTTAGGTTTAGCTACTCATGCTAAAAATGAAGAGAATGGATATGGAAATGAGAAGCAAGGAAGTCATTGAAGTGAAGCTTAAGAAAAATATAAAAGTTTGGATTTTTATACAAGAAAACTTAAAGAACATGAAACTAAAGGCATTCAACAAGAAAATCTAAAGCAGTAAACATAAAAAGAACAAACTTTAACTAATTTAAAGTAAAAGAAACTGAAATACATTAGACTAAAGCTAGAAATATCTTACAATCAAGGTACAATGTGTAATGACTAGATAGTCACGGATATCGAAAAGTGTATTTTTAGGTCTTTGTTTCTGTAAAACGGATTCGTAAATATTTTTTAAAAATATTTACGAAGTTAATTGTGTGGTTAATTAGGTTTTGGCTAGGTGAATTAGCTTGAATTATAGGTAATTAGGTATAATGACTAAATTACATAAATAGTAAAAGTTTAATTATAGACTAGAGAGAAAGTGAAGGACTAAATAAGTAATTAAGCCAAATTTTGAAAAAAGTATGGTAATGGAAAATTTCATGTGTAATAATAATATACATATATTATAATAATTATATACATTTACTTATTATTTAAGAAATTATTATTATATTATTATATTATTATATTATTATAACTAAAACAAATAAATAAAGAAACAAAAAGAATAGAAAGAACATAATAGAAAATGAAACAGAGAAGGGGAAAGGAGAAAGAAAAAGAAAAGGAAAATTTAGGGTGTTAAGGTTCAAACTCAAATTGGTAAGTCAATTTAGTCTATTTTCTTGAAAGTTTCATGTTTTTAGAATCTTAGAACTAAATACTACTTGATTTATGTGGAAATTTTAGAAATCATTAGATTTTTAGATGATGTTCATGTTGAATAATTTAAGTAGTTAGGGTTAAATTGATAGAATTTTAAGTTAGAAATGGAAAAAGGATTGAATTGTAAAATAAAATTTAAGTTTTGAGTAATAAGGACTAAATGTGGAAATTTTCAAAATTTAGGGTTTTATGGTGAAATTAGAGAGTTACGTTTAGTTTAAATGGAAAATTGAATGAAAATATAGAATAAATAGTGAAGAAAATAAAGTTAGTTTAGGTTAGGGACTAAATTGGAATTTAGGCAAAAGTTGAATATAAATTGAAATATTCAATGTGAAATTGTGTTGTATTGATGATTTTTAATTGTTTAATTTTTGTAGCTAACGTTGTACCAAAACCTCGACTAAGAAGGGAAAGAAAAAGTCGACGAAGAGTAGTTGGAAATTCTGGTTTGTATTTCTATAATACAAATTTAATAATTAATTGTTATAATTATTACTTAATGTGTATGGTAAGTGAATTGAGGTAAGTAATTGATATGATGATATTGAATTGAATTGAATTGATCTAATGAGTGTATGTGATTATTTGAATTTATATGAATATTGATTGAAATTGAAAAGTGATTTGAAACCCTATTAACGGTATCGGGCTGAGTCGGATATAGATGGCATGCCATAGGATTGGAAGAGTTCAGGGATTATTTCGACTTTGAGTCGATTAGACACTGGGTGTCACATTAATACTTCGGATAAATTCAATTAGGTACTGGGTACCAATTTACTTCGGCATAGCCGATGAGACACTGAATGTCAACTTGATACTTCGATTTATCCGATAAGGCACTAGGTGCCAAGCTAGTGTGTTTTGGTTGGATTCGTGTATCCGTCCGAGTCATGTTAATAGGGGTAAATGAATAAAACAGTGTTGTGATTGAAATTGATTGGAGAATTGAATTATGGTTGAAGTCATATGAATTATGTTTAATTATGAAAAGCTATCTGGGATAGAAAATTTTCGTGCGCAGGTTAGGTTAAAGTCAGACTGACGATTCAGCATCTATCAGAGATCCCGAACTCAAAACATGGTGAAGTATATTACTTTTTGATGATGGCATATACCTAGGATGTGTGTTTGTCATTTTGGGAAATGTTTGTAAATTATGTTGTAATTTGATAATGGTTGGTTATATATATATGATATGTTGAAGTTATCAAATGATAAGTTTTAGTAGAAAATTAGTATGAAATTAGAATTGGTTTGAATGGTGTTCAATTGGATTGATTTGAATAATATATGTGAAGTGCCTATGAGGGTACATTGAATAGGTCATTAAATTGATTGTTTTGAATTGTTTTAGATGTATTTGAATATGTTTTGGATTGGTTGAACTATTGGTTTTTGAGTTGCTTGTTGCTCAAGATTGCAGGGTTGGTAAACTTGATGTTTAAGGTTCATTTTGAGTCCACACGGCTATCACATGGGCGTGTGGTTCAGGCGTGTCCAAGCAAACTGCTCAGATAATTTCACACTGGCAGAGACACGGGCATGTATCTCATCTGTGTGAGGCACACGGTCTAGGACACGGGTGTGTGGCTGGCCGTGTGACTTAAGTCAGGGAGTTACACAGGGTCGGACACAACTTAAAACACAGGCATGTTTGATAGCCACACGGACGTGTCCTTTGACCATACAGATGTGTGACCCCTGCACCTAGGAAAAATTTTAAAATTTCACGAAAAACTTCTAAAGTACCTAATTTGGTCCTAATTTTTTTCTAACACGTTTTTTGAGACTCGAGGGCTCATTAAAAGGGCTATATGATTGAATTTTGTTGTTTATGTGTGAATATTTATGTAATGTTTGTATTTGATCTAAAAGGTCCGGTAATGCTATGTAACCCTATTCCAGTAAGGGATAAGGGTTAGAGGGTGTTACACAATGACTGAAAGTGTAAATAAATATAAGCTAGAGTGATAACTAATTTAACCAATACTAAGAACACTAAGAACAAGAAGTACATGTAGAAAAATAAACTTTAAAACTAAGAAAGAAGAAAAAAAATGAAAACCTTAGAAAAGGTGCAGAAAAAATTAAGGAAAAACCTAAAGAAACTAAGGCTAAAACTAAACTAATGCGTGTGTCTCTCCTCTTCAGCCAAAATTGGTTGTTTTAGGCTAAATGCTGATGAATTATTTTTGCCAAAATTACCCTTATACGAGCCTTGGGTGATTGGTGGACCAGATGGATAACGACTACCCTTTTTGTCCAATTTTGTTCCCCTCACGATGTCAGTGTTGCGATACCCAGAAGAGGATATTGTGATACCTCAGGAAATTTCAAATTTTGGGGTTTTCTTTGAAGGGTGGATATAGCAATATCCAAAATGGATATCACGATACCACCGATTGTGGTCTCTAATCTTCTATGTTGTTAGATGTATCACGATTCCAAGGTATGGATATTACGATACCCTTTCCTTTGGTGTCGTTTTCGCTCGTTTTCAATCTCCAATACATCTCGACACCACTCAACCACATGTTAGGCCCCCCAATGATACCATTGGCCAAATTAGGTCACAAAATAAGTAAAAATGAGACATTTACACTTGTTAACTAAAAATCTAAAAATTACGAAATACTCTGAAAAAACGTTACTTTACTGAACTCAATTACTTCAGTATATGCACACAACCAATGAGCATCGATGAGAAGAGCTAATGACTACATGGTAACTCATGCAATGAAAACACTAATTTATTCATTTTTTTTCTATAAAGTGTAAGTTAATATTAATTATTGAAGTAAGATATATTATAATACGCAAGACAAAGTTTTAATTTTTTTCGAACCTTCTGAGCAATTCTTTACTTTCTAAAAATATTGTACTTAACAAATGGACGAAGGAAAACTTAAATGAAAAAATAACATAAATAATTGTAAATTTTAAACTCACGATATGATTTTGTACCAATCAAACCAATTTAATAAATTTGTTTCGTATATTTTAAATAAGTGTACATTTAGGGTGTAAAACAAAGTATATAAAAATTAAAAAATTAAAAAATAACATAATCATCAACGTCCCGAATGTGTGCTATAATCAAATGGGCGTTGGGCACGCTTAGGGTTCTGTCGTAATATTTAAGTTGGCGACTCTTCATTGATTCGTCTTCTTCTTCACGTGCACGTCAGGGTTGATTGTCACAATCAACTGCTTCGCCCATCGTTGACTGCGACCATGTCGTAGTTGCCCATCGTACATCCCCCATGTTTGAGTCAATGGTTACAAAGATAACCCACCTAGGTAGAACAAAGATGTTGGTAGTGTTTGTGATATTATCATTGGATGACTATATGATGTCACATGGGCCGCTTGTGGATGAATGGTGAGAATTTTAGGTGATACTAGATACGTCAGTGTTGTTGGCGGGACCGACATGTAATATGATACAGTGGGTGGCAGTCGTGCAAAATATATCCCTAAAGAAGGTGTTGATGTAGGGAATGATTGCGTGTGCTATAGTGCTTGTGTAAAATAAACTAGTGTTGAATGTGTTGATGCAAGAATGATTGTACATGCTGTAGTGCTTGTGTAAAATAAACTGGAGTTTAAGGTTTTGATGCGGGGAATGAATGTGCGTGCTGTAATGCTTGTGACAAAAAAAAAGGTTAGACCCAAAAATAAATTAACCATACTGATTGAGAGGTTACACGACAATTGGGTCATTAGGTGCAGATGAAGTAGATCTTGATCTCGCCACAACATCTTCTCTCGATCTAGGATTGATGGGCCCTTGTCTTGGCCTCTTGCGGCGACATTGTCTACTCCTTTTTAAAGCCGCCAATAGATACGACTTGTCGTTATGCCTAAATCAGTCCATGTAATCTAGAGATGTCACCAACTCCAATGTGAGAAATGGTTCACGCGCTGAATGTTGGAATGTTGGCCAACTCCTTTTTGAAGCTACCACATTTTGATATACTTATTGTGGAATGTTGGTCAAGCTTTCTTGAGTTTCCCTTGCAAGTTGATCTTATGCAGGTCATCGAGCTCTTAGGTGGCGGTGGAATACGTTGCGTACACCCAAACTACCACATCACTTGGTTAGATTCATACATCACGATTGTTGCAAAAATGATCAATCTCACTTTAACATGTCAAATCTTTTGATTGGCCAAAAATTCAATTGGGACACATTCTTGAATACTTGGATCCGCATATGGCAACCGTACAAACTTTAGTACAAATTTCTAAATTTTAGCACATGTCTAATATTAAATTTCAAATACTAGAATAAAAAATCGATAACTTTGAAATTTATAAACTAACCTCCTTTTTGGTTTGTTGATCTAATGCTAGTCGAATATCCTTGAGCTCGGTCGATATACCGTTGTGTCTCGCAGGGTTATTCCACCTTTTCAAATAATATGTTATTTCAAAATTACAATAACGAAAAATAAAAATGATAATGATATTATCAAATGAATTTTACCATATTAAGAGTGGGAATTCGTAAGAGAATTTCACTCAGGAGCGTAAAAATGGAAGAAGGAGCATAAAATAGCCAATTTTAAATTTTTTGGATATCATCCCTCAACACATTTCTCGGTATAATGTCACTAGCACCGCTGATCCCCAACTAAGTCATTCTGCTTCTTTCAAGTCTAGTAGTAGTAGTCACCTTAAATGTACCAGATTGTGAGATTTATCTATCATTAGCCAACCCTCGATCAACCTCAAGATGAGTGCATGTGCAAATTGTTCCTTTTCAACACCACTCGCAGAAGCCTCGATAGTTTGAAAATTATCCTCCAACCACTCGATCCGGCTACCCCTAAATTTGTTCGACACCTTCCCTAATAGTTGCTCACATGTTACACTACAATCAACACTAATAACTGGCCTCATAATGACTTCCCCATTGACCAGTAGACGAAGTTGTAAACTAACGTCCCCTAGTGTAATTATACACTCGTCGTATGGAAGATGGAATGTGTGTCTCCGGTCTCCATCTTTTGACCAAAGCACTGATAAGTGGGTGGATCCAATTTAACCCCTCTGAGCATGTGAGCCACGTATAAAAATCTTACATCTCGCAAGTGTTCATAAATAACATTCAGTGCACCTCCACTTAAATTGTTTATGTACGTCTCCAAAATTAGACCTTCGAGCCGAGTATATAAACATAAAAAATTAATAATCTAAACAACATAATAATTAACTATTTAAAATTAAATAATTTAATAAATTTTCTTATCATTTGTAATTGAACGTCGGAGATATTTTTGTCATCCAAACAAATAAGTTGATTTGCCGTTTAAAAATTATAACGAATAAAAAAATTAAAAATATAATTGAGGATTGAGAATATAGGATGGAAGAATGAGTATTGGGTATTTGGTTGCAAAGAATGAAGTTTGAAAGGGTTTATATAGGAAATTTTATGACTGTTGGAGCCCATGTAGCCGTTAGAAAAGTTACAATTGAAAGAAAAATGTGCCCTACAAGGTGCCTTATAAGACGCATCTTTCTTCCTCTCTTCAAAAACAATACAAATTAATAAATTAAAAAACAAAAAAAAACTCTTAATTTCTCAAAAAATTTTCACATATTCTCATAAATTTTTCATTACTACACCATAACTTTTAAAACCTAACTTTATCCAACATTTTAAAAAAAAAATCAAAGTTTTGTTTGATTCTTACGTGAAATTTCAATAAATATATATTTTGTATAAATTATTTTTCACCCATATCACCACCCACACCAATATATGGTTTAAACAAATAAAATTCGAGATTCCAAAATTCTTAAAGCTTTGCTTAGCATTTTTGAGTAACACTTTCACCGCAAATCATGATTCTAAAGAAAATTGGTAAACCAATGAGATTCTAAGCAAAGCCAAAAACATAAAAAAGTACTTTTTAATAAAATTATTATTTATCTTTTTTATTAAATCTATCATATTTAAAATAAGCAATCTATTTTTTCAAAAGCATTTATTAACAACAATAATAAACATTATCAATTTTTCAAAAGTATATTTTCGCTATTTTTTAATCTCAACAATAAACTAACCCTAAGTATAAGTGATAAAATAGACCTGAAACTTAGAAAACCCATCCTTATCAATCCAAACTCATGACAATTTTAATTTAAAAAATTTCAAACACAACAATCCTAACCCAATAGTTGAGGAGCATCCTAAACATTGTAATATATGATTTTGTAGGTTGATTGGAAAAGAGGATAAAATTTATGAGACAGTTTAAGTGGGGAACTGCATTTGACTTTGGTGGCAGAGTGAGCTATCATCTAACGAAAGAAGGCAATTATATTGTTGGTGGCTGGCTTCTTGACTTCCACATCCTGGGACTTTGCTCTACTTTTTCATCTCAACTACTTTTACTAGGAAAGTACCACTACATCAATTTTCTATTAACTTCCTTTTCAATCCATTAATCTCCTCTCTACTTTTTTAAATCTCAAATTTTATATTTAAATTTAATTTCCTGATATGAAATATCAAAAAATTTTATGACAAAATTTAATAATTAATTAAGCTTTTAATTGAAAACAACATCCAATTGAACTTTTAATCGAATATAAGCAATCAATTAAGCCTTATATTCATTAACTTTACCATGTGGCATGCTAAGATTGTGCTACATGGCAAAATTTGGTAATTTTCTTTAAATTTTGTTAATTTTTTAAATTTTTAGAAATTTCTAAAGTTATAAAAATTGAAAAATATATAAAATTTTATTAAAAATAATAAAAAATATTTAAAATACTTAAACTTTCAAAAAGTCACAAAAAGTAAAAACAGATAAAAATGAGAAGTTATAAAAAATATTAAATATATTAAATATATTAAAAATAATATAAAATTGCAAAAATATTAAAAATATAAAAACTATTAAAATTATTATAAGAATTGTAAAAAATTATATAAATTTATGAAAACAAGTTTGCTTGGTTTGCTAACATGCCAAATAAAGAGTTGATTGTTGAGAAAAAGAACCAGAATTGGGTTAAGGACGAAAGGAAGAGGTTTAGGTTTCCAACTGATAACTCTAGATTTGATCACGGGTTGAGCCATCCGCCTAGGCCCAAAGGCCCGTTCGAAAAGTGGGAGGGTTTAGGCAAAAATATAAACTTAAAAAGTAGGCTTGTGTTGGGGATTAACCCAACTAAGCAACGATCAAGTGAAAATTGCAGAAGAAATTGAGAAATCGAACACACAAATTTAATGTGAAAAAATCCCTCCAAAGAGGATAAAAATCACAGGTAAAGATAATTTTACTATAATGGCAAAAGAACGAAGAGTACAAAAGATGGAGATAAAAACTAAATCCCTAAACCCGAAAATAAAAAAACCCTCAAAATGTATTTTCTAAGGTTGCAAAAGAGCCTTTTTATAGGCTAAATTCGTAGGTGAAATAATAATAAAATAATCTAGACTAATCAGAGTTTTATGAAAACAAATAAACAGAGTTTAACTGGAAAATTATCTTTTAATTTTGATTGAAATATGAGGCATACTCAACAGCTTGAACAAAATTTAAAACCTGTTTTCTAAATGGGTCGGGCCTTGAGAAATATTTTTTGACCCAGGCTTGACCCTACCCTGCCTGAATGTATTATATTGTAAAAGTAATTATATTAATTATATATATTAAATCACTAACTCAATTATAACTAAATATATTACCTAAAAGTTAAAACTAAAAAAAAAAGTACCCAACCTCCTAATCTTAATCTTTGTTGCTTTTAATGTTGTTTCGTTGTTTCTCCCTACCATTTTGCTACTGATTTGTTGCCATTCTGTTATTATATTAATACTATTTTGTTGTTGTTATTGTTTGAATATTGTATAACTCTTGTTTTATTATTAATTTTGCTGCTATTTTAGAGGCATTTGCTTGCTAAGTTGCAGCTATCTTAGTGTTATTTAAGTATAAAATTTTTTTAAATACATTTACAATGTGGTGGGAAATATTTATTTTAATATTTTTAGTGTATTTGATGTATTGTATTTTTTAAATTTGTTTTTATATAGAAAATCTAAAAAAACTAATACGGATAGATTGGGTCGAGCTTGAGTTTATAATTTTTTTATCTAGGTTAGGTTTGAGCAAAATTTTTTCTCATTTTTTGGGCTGAGTCAAGCTTAGGCATAGAAAATGGGCCTAGACACTTAGCATCGGCCCAACCCATGCCAAGTCTAGATGGCACCATGTTCCCATGCGACATCGATGGTTATAATGATTATATCAACAAGTTTATCAATATCAAAGATGAATCCATAAAAAAATATAATTTGTTATATTTTATAATTTTTATTTAATTTCCATATATTTGCATTTTTTATAATTTTTAAAAATTAAAAAAAAAATTAAGTGCAATTTTTTTTCAATTTTTAAAATTTTTGCAAATTCTCTTATAATTTTATAATTTTTTTAAAATTTCAAAATTCTAGATTTTAGTATAATTTTTAAAATTTTATGATTTTTTAAAAATTTTAAACAATTTTAAAGAAAATTATCATATTTCGCCATATGGCATAACCCTATCATGCCATTAGGCAAAGTTAACTGACATCAATAGCTTACAAGGGAATTGGTTTTTCGAGGACTTGATTGATTGCTTATATTCAATTAAAGGTTCAATTGAGTGATGTTTTCAAGTGAGGGTTCAATTGATTATTGCACTATTTTACAAGGACTTTTTGATATATTAAGCCTTGAAATTGTAAAAATATTACATTAAAAATAATATAAATATTTTAAAAAATAAAAACATAAAATCTAAAATGGGCTTGGAGAACTTAAGTAAAATTTTAAACGTATATTTGATGAATACCTCAATGTGGAGGCTTCAAGTTTCGATATGTGCTTAAAAGCGTAGCCCGTTGAACAAAGGGCCCTCATTTCTTTAAGCATAAATATTTTACAACTTGCTTTGAAAAAAAAAAAGGTTAAAATATGTTTTAAATTTCAATACTTTTCAATTTTTATATATTTAAAATTTAGTTTTTTATTTTAAGAAATTTAATCTCTTTATTTTTTTAGATTTAAAAATATAAATATAATTTTTAATATTGTTTAACAAATTTAACAATTAGACTTAAAATTTGAAATATTAAAAAATAAAGGGATTAAATTCATAAAAAAAAGTAGGGAGAGTAAATTTCAAATGCACAAAAAGTACATGGACTTGGAGTCTAATTTAACAAAAAAATGTTTAAAAAATGTTCTAATCCCTATACTTTTTTCACATTTGAAATTTACTCCGTGCTTTTATTTTAAAGAATTTAATCACTCTACTATTCAAATTCAAAAATGTAAGTCTAATTATTAACACTATTGAAATTCTTCTACTAAATTTAGATTTATTATAACGTCAACCTTTTTATTTCATGATTACGAGTATTTTTTTTTTGAAGTTAAACAGGTTGGATTATATTAAAAAATAATAAAGTAGCTCCTAAAAAATAACTATTTTTGGAACTTAAAATAACAATCGTAACACCTAACAAAAGAAAAATGAAAGAGAAAAAAAATCAAATCCAGCCATCTAATAAGTCACTTTCCTTCCTCTCGAAGCGTTTAAAACAGCTAAAATTCCAGGTGAACCATCGTCTATCTCTACCTGAGCTTGGTTGTAAAGACTTCCTTCTCGTCTTCCCATCAACGTTAATTAATCACAAATTCAATTAAATTACTTAACTGAATTTCAACTTATCTATACACTAACTCCATAAATATCTTTATTTAATATTTACAGACTTGATATACGGAAACGGGGTCCTGAAACTGTATTTTTTCGATACCATTGAAAACTATGTCGTTATAGTAGTGGTTTTCAGGATTATATATCCATAGTGGAGTGGGACGGGTGGTGCAACAAAATGTGCCAATTGTGAAGCAGTAATGGAATTAGTAATATCCGCTCCATTGTCATCTATACCTTAACTTCTTAGATTTCAAAACTAAAATTCAATTGTTAACATTGTTAATTTTTTTTTGTTAAATTTATTGATGTGACATTTTTAAAAATAAAAAAATACTTAATTGATAATAATGTAACTATAAGAAATGACTTTGTAATGAATTTGAATTTAACAAAATAATTTTAATAGTATTAAGAATTTGACTAAAGCGGTTGGTATGATGAAAAGTAATCACTTTCTTAAAAAATTAATCTATTGGAAAGTGATTCTAACGTATGGTATGCCAAATTTTGTTTAATTTCCTTAGAACCTGGCTTTCCTTTGAGAGTTACTTTCCTATAAATATGGCATTGTGATTCCCATGATAACATACGAGAAATTTACTTCCTCATGTAGATTGAAAAGTTCAAAAAATATTAAGACGAAATTAATCCCATTTCATATTGGTTTAGGGTATTAGTCTATTAATTAATGTAAAAACTAGAAGCTACAACTATTGTAACACCCCTAACCCGTATCCGTCGCCGGAGTAGGGTTACGAGGTATTACCGATCAATTCACAATGTAAGGTATACATTTATCAACTGTAAATCATTCATTCTCATAAATCATTCAACACAATCACATTGTCCCTTATAAGGGCCTACGAGGCCTTGAACATGCTTTAGAAGTGGTTCGAGACTAAACTGATATCATACGAAAATTTTGGAAACTTAATAAAATTTCAACCATACAGGGGTCACATGCCCGTGTGAACATGTCGTGTGCCTCACACAGCTCCAGACACACCCGTGTCTCAGGCCATGTGGAAACAGGGCATACATACTGACTTGGGTCACACGGCCAACCACACGGCCAGTCACACGCCCGTGTGTGAGACTGTGTGGAACATACTGACTTCATTTTAATAACAACACCAAGGGACACACGGCCGTGTAACATGACCATTTGCAAGGGAAACTCAAGACACGCTTGTGTCTTTGCCCGTGTGGACAAAAATAGGCCATTTGCAAGGCCAGTTTGCCACTCTTATTTATGCACACTTAAACAATCAAAATGGTACCATTTCACCATTTAATTAGGCAGCCAAAATTATCAACCAAATGCACAATTCATACAATATCCATTTCAACCAATTTCAATACTCATTTCAATGTCATTTACCTAATCAAATACTTATCAACTCAACTTCTAAAATCATATTTCATGAAAGCATTTCTTAAGCATTTAAACTCCACAATTCAAATAACCATGCTCATACCATACATGTTAAAATAAACCATTTCTATTAGCCAAACACACATCAACATTAACATCCTTTACAAGTCAATTCTCATGGCTATAAACACAACCAAAATACTACATCTAACCTATACATGCCATATACCATATATACACAACCCAAAAGTACCAAATAGATGCCCGATTGTGCGATGATGTCCTCGATGACTTCCGAATCCGAGCTAGCCTTGATTCACTATAAAACATAGAAAAAATAACACGAAGTAAGCTTCATAGCTTAGTAAGCTCGTGTGAATAACTTAATTCATCAAATAATTACAAATCAACCAATTATACATAACATCACCATATACACATTAACTACAAACCTTTCTCATGCCTCAAAACATGATCAAATACCATCTCATCGAACTTTCTTTATTTAATACTCGAATAGGTTTTGTACATACTTGTATCGCCTCGTACTAACCTCTTTCTCAACCATATCATTTGTTTACCCGTTGAACCATTTAGAATAAAAATTAGATACTCATGAGTGTTGTATGATAATTACCTATACCATGGCCCCGTAGCCAAATCAAGGTAACTTATCCGAAGAACTATTTTCATGGCTCGAAGCCAAAACATCCGATATGCATGGCCCGAAACCAATTCGGTATAACTCGCACCCGAAGTGCTAATATAATGGCTCAAAGCCAACTCATGCGATATGCATGGCCTGAAGCCAAATCGGTATATCATCTTATAACATGTCACAAGTATCCAAATCTATTCCTAGGTTCAATCAGGATTTCTAGCTTATCGATTCCATCTTCGAATAATTCCGTAGAGTTGTATTTACAATTCATACATTAATGAAAATCTCATAATCACAGTTTAGGCAATATCAAAGCATTTAACATACATTTATAATGAAATCGTCACATACGAACTTACCTCGAGTATGAAAACGGTAAAATGAGTATATTACTCGATAATCTTGCCTTTCCCCTAATCTCATTCCGGATTCCTCTTTTCTTGATCTAAATATATTCAAAATTAACTTCTTTAATCAACCAATCATTCAATTTAGTCCAAAACATGCATTTAGTCCTATTTGCACTTTAGCCCCTAAACTTGTTTCACTTTTAACAATTTAGTCCTTATTTCACAAATACACAAAATTCACATATTTTCAATAAACTCAAGCTTGGCCGAATTAAATATAAGTCCCTAGCAGCCCAAAAATTTCATTTATTTCACATTTCAACCACTCAATTTGCATATTTCACAATTTAATCCCTATTATGCAATTTCATCAAAAATCACTTTACAAAACATGAAAATCTATCATCAAAAATTCATATTTCATCTTCAAACATTAAAGAACACATAAACTCATCATCAATGGAAATTCTCAAAACCTTTAACAGTTTCGAAATTAAATGTACGGGCTAGCTAGATGGGGCTGCAACAATTACAAAAACATAGAAATAATCAAAACCGAGCAAAAATAGACTTACAATTGAGCAATGAAGTAGCCGAAACTTTAAGCCCTAAGAATGGCTTGTTCTTCTCTTCATATTTGGCCAAGAAGATGAGAATCAAGCTTAAAATTGATTTTGTTTTAATTAATACTTCTTTAATAAATAATTTACCATTTTAATCTTAATAAAACATTAATATATAACATCCATTTCATGTCCATTAATGACCATTAACACTACCAATGGTCTAATATCATCATAAGGACCTTTGATTTATTAAATCATAACAATTAAGCACTTTAAACAAATAGTATGCAACTTTTACATTTTAAGCGATTAAGTCATTTTTCTCAAATTGAGCAATAATGATAAAATTAGCTCACGAAATTTTCACACATACATGTTGTAAACACCAAAAATTATATTAAAATAATTTTTCAACATTGGATTTGTGGTTCCGAAACCACTGTTCCGATTTAGCTAAAACTAGTCTGTTACAACTATTGCCCCATTTCTTCTTCCTACTACTTTATTTTTTCTATTACTTCAACAGATTCTTCGCAAGTTTTATTAATTTATTCCAAAATAAGTTTTATATATCAATGATTTTATATATGCATTATTATATGAGTTAGTATTTGGTACACTTGTCTAATAGTTCATTGTATTTATTCCACTAGTAGCTTTGAAAAATTGACAAATATCTCTTTTTTAAAATATTTTACTATACTCTTATAAAATACTTGCCAACCCCTTGATCCTATTTGCGGAGTCTAAAAACTCCACCGACAGTGTACCAAATAATTTCCTTTATTTATATTTTTAAAAAAAAGGAAAGACAAATTTGAAACGATTTTGTTTTCAATTAAAACTATAATTTTTTTCGGTATTGATTAAAATTATAAATTAAAATAATAATTAATACATGAATATCATATTTTATTTAGGAAGGGTCAATTCGTAAATTATCATTACATGCCTAGAAAAGTAGTTAGTTAACTAAATGTGATAATGTAACTTTCTTGAGATTTTAATTAATTAATGCCTTCCAATGTATACCAAGTGTTGTAAAGTAAGATTCCAAGGAATCACATTCTATTGGAGTTATCCTTGGAATCATAATATGGGAAAACACCAAATACTATCTAAAATTTAAAATCTAAAAAGTAAAGGGACTAAATACCTAAAAATAAAATTATATGGCTTAAATTTTAAATTTACGAAGAGTACAAGGACTTATGACATATTTTAACCTAAAAATTTAAGGAAAAAAAATACAAAGAGATTTTTCCAAGTGAAGATGGGGGGAATTATCATGTTAGTCGATACTATTTCAGTACCATCCATACCGATTGGAACGCTCCGGTCCAATAGTAAACTAAAACAACAAACTTTAGGTTTCGTTTTGATGTAAATTTCGGTTGGTACAAGTTGTATTGATGCGTACTGGTTGATTTCGCTCGTACTAACCGAAATATGGTGTACCAACCTGTACCAAAAAATTAATTTTAAAATATATTTTAACTTTATTTTTTATTAATTTAATTATGAATTGTTATATGGAATAATTTTATTGTTTAATTTATGGAATAATTTTTTTGCTTGTTTAATTTTTTTTCCTGGTGAGTTACAAGAGGAGGGCAAGGCCCCAACAACAATGCGACTAGCACGAGTTAAACCTAAGCCATACCTAGGACGGTGAACACCTTGGTCATCAGGCCAACACACAATGTTCTGTTTATTTTAAGTTTATTTAATGATGGATTGTATTTGTGAAGCTGCTAAAATAAAATTTTATATAATTGATGGGTGTTTTTGTTTTTTTTTTATCTTAAAATTTATATAGAATGAGGTTTGAACTCATGCCACCAAGATTTTTAAAAAAAAATTACTACTTCAACTAAAATTTTATTTTTATGTATATTTTATATTTAAAATTTACTTAATTTCATTATTTGATATTTATAAATATTATATGCATACATCAAATGTTTTATAAAAAGAGTGATAAATCTAAAAGATGGTACGTCCGCTCTGCAATACTGACTACCATGAGAATTATATTAGTACCTATATATAAAAAGAAAGTGGTTTGACTACCTTGGACCTTCCTCCTACTGAAATGTGGATACCCACCCAACTATTTTTTTTTTTTGCATTTTACAAAAGTTGATTTAATTTTAGCTGTACTGATTTAAATTTTAAATTTAATTTCTAACATAAATGTTATATTTTTATAATGTTATCAGTTAGCTCAAATAGTTAATATTATTAAATTTTTTATTAAAATGTTATGAAGTTTACTTTATTTTTTAAAAGAGCCAATGGTTAAATTTCAAATTTTGGCCGTTATAATATGGTAACATTTAGATTAAATTTATATACTTTATTTTTTACATAATTAGAATTAGTCTGAATAGTTCATATTATTAAGTATTTCAATTACAATGCTATAGCCATTTTTTAAGAACACTATTTCAACAAAAAAAAATCTATTATGACGAATTTGAATGGGTGTTTTTAAGAAAAAAATCACATAAGCATTTTCAACATAATTTTCTATTACATCATTACTAAGTGAGTTTTATTTAATTTTAAAATGTCACACCATTAAATTTAGCTGAAGAATCTAAGGATGGTAATAACTGAACCTAAATTCTTAATTTTGAAAAGTCTATCGAGACTAAATTTCAAATGTGTAAAGTCTATAGAGACTTAGATCATATTTTAACCTTCATAATTTGAGACAAACAAATAATCAACTCATTTCAAAATGTCACAACAGTAAATTTAATAGAAAAATTTTAATAGCAATAACAATTGAAATTAAATTTTGAAATAAAAAAAAATAAAGAGTTTGAATCTTTAAAAATAAAATATATTTTTAACCTTCAAATTTTTAATATAAAAAAGAAAATCAATGAAGAAGAAGTGGTGGTTTCGATTATACCGAAGTAGTGTTCCATGACAAAAATTCAACACAAATATTTGTACTAAACCTGGTTAAGGTTATTTTAATCATTATTAATGTAAATTCAACACAAAACTAGAATTAGATTTTAGCGAACAGCCATAGCAATAAAAACAAATATTTGCTTTCACATTTGCCTGCGGCATATCTAGTAATTATAACAATGGGAAATTAATTGGAACTATGCGCGAGCTTTAATTTGTATGCAAATTTACTTGAAGCATATTTATTCTCATAGAAAGTACCACTGCCTCTGCTCCTACCCATAATTCCATTTGTTTGAGCAAAAAAAGGAAAGTAGTCTACAACCTGAGTTCGTTCACCCCATGGATGAGGTACAGGGGAAGAAGGATTACGTAGACCCGCCACCAGCTCCCTTGTTGGACTTGGAAGAACTTAAGAGCTGGTCTTTTCACAGAGCTGTCCTTGCCGAGTTCGTTGCTACTCTTTTATTTCTTTACGTGGTAGTTGCCACTGTTATCGGTCACCAAAGGCAACCTGCTTGTCAGGGTGTTGGTCCCCTTGGTATTGCTTGGGCTGTCGGCGGCATGATCTTCGTTCTCGTCTACTGCACTGCCGGAATCTCTGGTAACCCTATGTGCTTAGCGAATCAGCTAAGTTAGCCTATGAAGTAGATGAATATGTGAACTATGCTTATGACCTTGCCATCATTGTTAAAACAGGTGGTCATATTAATCCGGCGGTAACGTTGGGGTTGTTCGTGGCTCGGAAAGTTTCATTGGTTCGAGCGGTGGCCTACATTGTGGCTCAGTGTTTGGGAGCTATTTTTGGCGCAGGTTTAGCAAAGTCCGTCATGAAGCACTACTATAATACACTAGGAGGTGGTACAAACATCGTGGTTGCTGGGAACTCTAAAGGTGCCGCTTTGGGAGCTGAGATCATCGGCACCTTCATCCTCGTCTACACCGTTTTCTCTGCCACTGATCCCAAAAGAAATGCACGCGATTCCCATGTCCCCGTAAGTATCATAGTAGCTACCAGATATGCAAAGATCACTCTTAAATTTAATATTCATAATTATTTACATATTTTATCAAAATATTCCTAATTATATTTTTGAGTTATTTTAGTCATCAATCTTTTTTTTTATTTTAAATTGTTATTTTAACAAATTTTATGAAAGTACCGTTAAAAAATAGTTAACGGGATAATATAAAATTTTATATGTGAAATATTTTTAATGAGATATAATTTATTATTTAGATAATCTAATAAAATAATTACATGAAATTAAAAAAATAACTTTAAATTTAAAGAAAATAAAAATAATTATCTAAAAATAATTTAAAAATAAATGTTCAGCATTTAGTGTAAATTTGTCATTAAACCAATTTAATATGAATTAAAGCATTAACTTTTCGGGTTTTTTGTGATGCGGTGTGGTTTAGGTGTTGGCGCCCTTGCCAATAGGATTTGCTGTGTTTGTGGTGCACCTGGCCACCATTCCCATCACCGGCACTGGCATTAACCCGGCTAGGAGTCTCGGTGCTGCTGTCATCTACAACAATGGACAAGTGTGGGATGATCAGGTGTGTATATATATATTATTAATTTCATTTATTACCAGGCTAGTTTAGTAATGATTTTGAAAAGTGCGGTAGAAAAGTGTTTTTTAAAAGTGCTTTTAAAAAATTTAGTTTAAAATTTGAGTGTTTATTATTGCTGTCAAAAAGTACTTTTGAGAAATAAAATGTTTATTTTAAACATATTATTATCAAGTAATAAATATACATTTAAATAAAATTTAAATTAAGTAATATTATTATATTTTAGTAAGAATATAAAAAAATTTATTATAATTTGTCGTTAATATTTTAATATATGAAATATAAATTTTAAATATTTTTAAGTAATAAATATTAATTACTTATAAAATTTAATTAGAATATATAAACTATATTTTAAATTTTTAAATATAACTATTAAATATTTATAATTAGTATTTTAAAAAATATTTTTTATTTTTAATTAATGATTTTAACACATTTGTAATTAAGCACCAAGAAAAAAAAGAACGTACTATGTTATTAGAGGGGTGAAAAAGTAATTAAGCACTAAAAATACTTTTGAGAGAAGAAAAGTTAAAAATTTTAACTTCTCCTTCTCAGAAGTGCTTTTCAAAAACACTTCTGAAAAGCCAAAAATTTCAGCAAAAAATAATTTATTTTGCACATTTTTTTTTTCAAAAATATTTTGGAGCCGAAGTGCTTATTTTTAAGCACAGAATTAAAATGCCCTTAATTGTGGATTGAATGTTACTGACTTTTTAATCTGCTGAAAATAGTGGATATTTTGGATTGGCCCTTTCATTGGAGCGGTGATGGCAGCGGCGTATCATCAATACGTACTGAGAGCTGAGGCTATGAAAGCTTTAAAATCCTTCCACAGCAACTCTACAAGTTAAAGGCGTCGGCTGTGGCTGCCTGCTTTATTTGCTGATTGCTGTGTGTGTGTTTTCTCACTCAATTGTTGCATGTGTGTTGTGACATATGTAAGTGTCTTACGTTGTACTTAATAAGTGGATTGGGTGAAATAATATGTGTGTACGTTTTGAAATATGACTGCCAGCCCCAGGCTTATATAATTATACTAATGCATCCAGATGGATATGCTATGATCTACATTATTTATTACCCATATTTCCAAAAAAAAAAAAAGGACTGCCAGTTGAATTTCGAGGAACTCTTTTTCTTGCACGATTAGGCCCAAAATTTAAGTAGGTAATACTATTTATTATTTATAGTAATTATTGATATGAAATAAAATTTTAATATAATAAAATGTAAAATAATATATATATATATAAGAATCTCTCCAAATTTCTATAATTCAAATTATTAGCTCAAATACGGCAAAAAATAACATCAGTAGGATATAACAAAGTAATGTAAAACTCTAGTTATTTAGGGTTAGTTTAATGTTGTTTTTGAAAATTTCTATAAAGAAAATGTGATTTAAAATTTAAAGTGTGTTGTAAAAGAAAATATTAAAAATTAAATTAATTTAAATAATATTTAAATTTGTTAATATTATAATATATAAAATATTAATTTTAAATACTTTTTAAGTATTTAATAAAAATTGTTTATAAATTTTAATTGGAAGTATAAATCATATTATAGATATTAAAATAACTTTTATAAATTAATAAAAATTTTATAATTGATGGAATAATTCACTCAAATGTAAAAAGAAAAAAAAACACTATTTCGACCTATCTTTGTTTATAATTAATATGATGTGATATTATTTTAAAATTAATAAATGTTCAACAAATTAATAAAATATAAAAAAAATTACTATGGTTAGTATTATGATATATGAAATATAAAATGTAAATACTTTTTAAGTAATAAATATTTAAAAAAAACACTATTACTAATAAGAAACATGAACAATAATAATATAAAAACATGACATATACGATAAACGATAAATAAATTACTACAAACTAATGCACAATGTCATGTCTGTAAAATAATATCAAAATAAGATAATGACAAATTGATGGTAACTCTAACACTAGAATAACTGTGAAAATACTAAAGATAAATCAACTTGATCAATCGTTTAAATTTGCATTTTAGTCTCGCCATCATCAAATTAACTTGACGTTGAACACCGATCAACCAAGAAGCAACCGTCAAAGTCCCGAGAAACCCACTGTATTAGTGATGCACAAACAGCCAAGTCTCAGATGGCCTATCATTTTCATCATCTCGAATCTATTACAATCACTAAGATCTATCACGATAAAATCCTTTAAGAACGGTTCTTAATAAATCTGGCGGCATCTTTATATTAGTAATTCTCACATATAAAATAGAACATGACTAAAAATTAAAAGTAAAATCAAAACACCTTTGCTTTAAAAGAAATCAGAGTGGACAAAACAAAAACTGTGAAAAATGTGAACAAAATAAAATTACGAAACTGTGGATAAAACCACAATAATGTGGATTGAAATTAAATACAAATTAAAACTATGAAAAAAAATGTTGAGTAAACTGCAACCAACAATCAGCTCAAAAGTCGGGGTAGCCGATCGAAACAAAGATTTAGTTTGAAAAAATTGATATAGAAGAAAATAATTTAAAATTTAATTTAAATAAATATAAATGGGGTTGAAAATTTAAGTGTAAGTTGGAAAGTAAAATTGGAAAGCAAGGATAACAAACCCTTGGCAAAAGTAGTATCGAAAGTAATGGTGGAACAATGATGAGAATGAATACAGACACCGCTGATATGCATAAAATCACTGCTATATGATGACAAAAAGTGTGAAAATAGCAACTATTCGTAAAGGAATACAATGGAATTGGACGGAAATTAAGAAAGGGGAAGCTCCCATAAGTTATGGATATCACTCACTCTGCTACTACTTTAGTTTAAGTAGATGCATTTCATGTCAAGCGTCAACCGTCCCATGGGAAAAAAGATGCTAATTTCTAGAGCAAAGTCCAATTAGTAGAAGATGCCACAATTCACCTAGCATCCCTCAAACAAACAGATTAGAACGGAGATCACTAAAAGCCTAGGGCAATCATCTGTTCCGACTGCTACATCTTATAATGGTAAAAATAAGACAGGGCAGGGAATGAACTCAACCAGTAGATTTGCGTCCACGTGCTTGGAGCGGATGGCTTCCATGCTCATCACCACTAGATCCAGATTTAGGTCGTCCGCAACTTCGGCAATGATCGCAGTAGCCTTGCTTCCTTCCCCAAGTCGTTCCAACAACTTGAATTCCTTAAACCCACCTGTTGTTTTCTATTTTTTCACATCGGTTAGCACATCTTATCCGGAAGGAACATTTGAAGAACAAAAGTAGAATTGTGGGAACAACCGCCACCTTAGTTTCATGCTTTGACGTATATTTTGTACTAACCAATCAAATAACTATTGAGGCAGATATATACTACAAACCAGGAACAAGAAAATGCACAAGGGAACCTTTTTTAGATAATCTAGACATCTATCCTCAGGTTTATTACCAGTTTGATCACATAAAAAATATATGTATGAATGGTGAATTTTCATCGTATGTATACCTTGAGAGAAATGCCAGCGTATGCTGGACAGTTGAGTTCCATGTTCTGGCAACTCCTCTTTCTGTTTTTCATCTATAACTGCATCGTACATAAAAGTTTTTGAAATCTTCCTTTCAAAGCATGTCACATAACAACACACACATGCTGCAACGGAGAGAGGGAATGTGCACATACATACCCACGACAGTAATGTCAGCGCCATAGTTCTTGGCCAAAGCAGCAGTAGTTGCAGCTGCCTGCTCAAAAGTTTAAGATGTTTCTTAAACCGAATTGTGCGAGGACCCAAAATGCAAATCACGACAAAGCATCCTTAGAAAAACACCATTGTTTTCCCCTATTGAAGGATTTAAAGCAAATGTTGTAGAATTTGGGGTTTTGAGAAGGAAACCTGTCTTGTTCCTTCGGAAAGATACGGATTTCTGTCTGTTATTGGCAGAAGCAGATGCTTGAAATGAGTAAATGCATCAGCAACTAAGCTCACTTCAGAGTCTTGAGGTTGAGGAACAGCCTTTGCTGTCCACAATTAGACCAAAAACATACAAAAATATCAAAACGGGAGCTTCCTATAACAAAACAATAACAGTCAGCCTAAATTTTCCATTACATCCAACAAATTATGTTCCATGTTGTTTTCCTCATAAACTCAAGAACACTAAACCCAATATTGTAATATATATCAAAATTAAAGCAGCATTAAAGGAAATTACCTTTGTGTCTGATTGTAGGTAAGTTAGAGAGATTTCGAGCTATAGACAAGAGAGGAGGAAAAGATGTAAAAGCTAAGGAAGAAGGCAGAGACTGATCAAAATAAGAAGAAAAAAGTGGGTTTGAAACCTTTGCGTGCTTTGAAGTATGGACTGGAACTGTAACCAAATAATGCGCAAAAGCCATCAGAATCAGTGGAACTGAGAGAGAAGAGCAGTTAGTTGAGGACGATTTCCAGAAACCAAATGAGCTCATTTTATGCGTTGGGCCATTCTCAATCACGTATTCATCGCCGTTAATCTTGTTGCCTACACACTAGACTAGAGCTTCTAGCTTGTGGCATTTGCATAATAAAACGCAGCGTTTTATATACCATATGTCTTTTCTCTTTTAAGTTTCAATAACCATGCTCAGCAGTCATTGAAGAATGGGGAAAGACCATATCTCGTCACTTGTACGTTGTTTGTTGATTGCTGAGAATAAAATTAATTCCATTTTGTACATATAGTCGAAGTTGCTTGCTTATCTTCATCAATGGAAATTTTCATTTTTCTAAAATTCGAGTATGTGTACTAGAGTATAATGGTCACCATTGGGTCAACATGTTCTTGTCAAACATGTACTTACTCATCCACGTTTGAGTAACGTAGCCGTATAACAGAGAACTCCTACAGAAAGAATGTAGTATTTACGAAGCAATGTATGCAATTGGCCTTTGTTGTTAAGCAAAACAAACAACTCCAAATTTTATAACTTAAGAAGTATAAGCAATGCTATAATATTATTATCAATCATATCTTAAAATCAAAACATATTTACAACCACGTGTAGGTGTAGCTATGACGTAAAGTATAAAAATGCTTTCCTTTCCTGTAAACCTAAAACAGTATCTATGGTACAAGCTAAGGTGGGGTTGCTCTGACGTAAAAGAATGATTTAAATCAAAGCAAAAAATGGAATGAGAGCAAATGTAAGTGCGTAAAACAATGTTTTGAGGTGGCGTGATGGACTTGTAATGGATGGTGATGCCCCTGAAATGTTTGTATTATTAGCATTCCCTGATGTGGCTTCAGGATTCACAGCAATGGCTGGAGGGACTGCAGTTGGTGGGTTCACTGGTAAAGTGTTCGAGGCCTCTATATCGTAACCTGTTGAAAATCGGATCTCATTGTTAGACGTTTAAGAGATCAATTGGATGCATAAAACAAGCGGGAAAAACAAAGGTAAATTACTCACAGTCGGATGCTTTCCAGCCCAGCACCATCCTTTCACGATCAAAAACTATCCGATAACCGGTCATGAAATTTTCTGGTTTCAATGTAAGAAACAACAAAAGTGTAAGAAGCTATATTCGTTATCACAACAAATTGTGAGTGCGGTGCTATACTAGGCCATGCCGTCTGTCAGTTTAGGATTAGATAGACCCTTGGTTCCAATGACCAGATTTTAATCCCAGTAATTCATTTAATCATTATAGACTAAGCACCAAAAAATAAGCAATGTTAATTGTGCTGGAAGATACTCACGTCCAATAATATTCACATTGTCACTTTTCACAATACCTAAACAGTATACATCTCCACCCTGCCAGATCAAAAAAAGAAAAGATTAATTTCAAGGCAAGTCAAGCGCATCAATAGAAATAAAATGAACTTTTTTTTTTACCTGCAAGGAAATCACTATTATTGGATCATTAACAAAAAAATAGTCTCCACCTTTCATTGTCAGATTCACAATGGGGTACTTAAAGTTGGTTTGATTTGCACTGCAAGGTTAAAAGAAGAAGTCAGTGCTTCGAAGGGATAAAACGGAAAATTGTTTTTTGGTATGTCTAAACAAATAGATTGTACCTTAGGTCATAACAATATTCAAAGGGAAGGCCCGAAGAATTAGATGTATGCCGCTTCTCTATGGCCAAATTGTTGAACTGTCAAACAACATAATGAAAATTTCTTAACATGGGAAGAAGAGGGGCTTCGGAAATCAGCATGGAATACGTGACTTAAACTACTCACATTCTCAGAAATAAGTGTATAAGCTGGGTCATTCAAGTATGTAAATGAGGTACCGGAGTCAAAAATTGCATTGAAATCAAGATCTGCAGTATTTCCTCCAACATTTACTTGAGTGATACTGACATTGTAAGTGGGGCTGAAAATGAACATTGAGAAGAGAAGAGATGAGTACAACCAACAACAAAAAGCCAAAACCGGAATCATTTCTAAGGCTGCATGTTCCACTAACAAGTTTGTTATCATCATCGATGGAAGCTGAAAAAAGAGTAGCTACTTACTGGGATTGCCTGAGATTAAATGGTGTTTCTCCTTGATCTGAGCTGCCCCTATCACCAAAAGTGATTCTTCCAACCCCATCAGGTCCAAAACACATAGAAAAAGAATTCGACGCAAGATTTTCATTCGCTAATATGCTAGGAACAGAGACATTGTCCATACCAAGCCCGAATAGACCATTAGGAGCAGCACCATTTAAGAATGATCCAGTCTGAGTCTGCCCACAACTGCAAAAAAGAGCAAAGCATCCTTATCATAAGAGCAACAACTCGGGAGAATCAGGTTATTTTCCTTAGGAATAACAGCGCATATCATGTTGATCAAGGGTATATTAATATCATTCATTGATGCTATTCCCCAAGACAATAGATAATGTTTGTTTATACAAAAAAGGAAGTGAAAGTTACAAACCCGAATGTGATCTTAGCTTCGACGGCTTTGGTTTTATCTTCATCTGTAGTTAAGTGCAAAACATCCTCCACCAAGACCCCAGTAGAAGAAGTGCCATTAGAGAGATAGAGAACTTCATAAGGGCAATTACTTTGAGGTGAAGAACATTGTTTTTGTTGTTCACACAGGGCGCTGCTACAGGGAACTTTGGAGCTTGTATTGGAGGAATTAAGGCTATAGATGTTAAATTCTATCATCTGAAACACAAAAAGTTTCAACATATACCCATCAAAAAACGATACTTCATGTATCAAATACTATATTAAATCCGAAAGCTTGTATTGAATACGTAAGAAGAAAAAGGGTTACCTGATTATCGGATGTCTTGAGGCCTCGCACGCATTTGGAGCAATCGCATGGCAACCAAAATAGATCGCTGCCGGTGTCTAGCGCCACCAAAAATGACACAGCAGGCGTCCCTATTGATACATTCGCGTAATGCAAACTGTAAAATTCCAAGAAATTGGAAATCTATTACTTTTAACAAATTCAATCCAACAGCAATAAGAAAGTTCTAGAGATTTCAAATATATGTATGGCAGAGAAATTGATATAATTTTTTTCATAGTATAAACTCTTAGTCACGCGTTGTAAAAAAAAGGCGGGAATTTTGGCTTTATTGAAGTTTCCCCCTATTCAACTCCCAAATTAAAACGAAAGGAAACTACTCCAGTTTTTCTCAGCTAACAAGCAGGAAAAAAAAAAACAAACTTTTTCTAAAACCAGAAAAAAAAAACGAAATGAAATGAAATGAAATTCCAACAAGTGTTGAGCTATTGCAGAAGCAAAAAAAAAAAAATTATCCAATAACAAAATTACTTTTTTTAAATATATAAAGAAAAAAAAAGGGAGAGAGAGAGTGAGGTGGCAAGAAATCATACAATCCCAAGTCATCCAATCGATAAGTTTCGTTCCCGTCGAGAAACGTAACAGGCGTCTGATCATTAGCCGTCGCCAGTCGACGGCCCTTGATTATTTTATCACGGTGAACCATAGCACTGTAATATTCCGGACTTCCCTTCGCCGGTAACTCATCAACGGCCAGGATTTGCTTAACCGGATCCGAATACCTATGATGGATATCAAACCCGAAGGTACCGAATCCGTAACAACTTCCCGCGCTTAATCCCAACACCACTAACAACAACACACAACTGTAATTACTAAACTCTCTCATGTCTGAAAACTTTTGCTGTACTCTAAGTTTGGCCGTCGTAACCAACAAAAAAAAAAGGAATCTGGGGGAAAAAAATAAAATTTTGGTGTTTGGGAGTTGAGCTTAAGAAAAAAAGGAAGGTTTGAAAAGGTTTTCAGGTTTGGTTGGAGTTTTGAAAGGAAAATGAAATAAAATAAATGGCAAGGAAAAATAACAAAAGTCAAACGAACGTTTATTTTTTAGTTTTGAGTTTGCTGAGCAGACGAAACCGCTGCAGTTTGGTACCCCAACTCTAAGTAGGGTCCAGACGTGGGTCCCTTAGCTAGGGGTTTGATTATTTAATTAATTATTCTATTTCCCGAAAATCCCCTTGTATTTTGGAGATTTTACGCTTCTGGACCTCATTCTTTTCCCTTTTTAATAATGAAGCCGTATAAATGTATGTTGGATTAAGATTCCTTTGTTAATTGGTGCGCTAATTTGGTATTATTCTACAAGTTTAATGCCAAAAAAAATCTTATTTTTCTAAAAAGAAATTGAGAATTTCTAATATAAAAGTATTAAGTTTTAACTCTTCCATGTTTATATGTTTTGCTAATTTGAGAAATTTATAGTTTCTTTAATTATTTAGTGCGTCGGAAATATACATGAGAACATGATCTTTTTTTTTTGAGTGATTTTATTCTCTACTCCTCGTAAAATTTAGTTCATATATTTTTATTTTAAAATTTTAATCTTTATATTTTTAAAATTTTTAAATTTTAATTTAATCATTAATATTATTATTTGTTAAATCCATTGATATAGCATTTTAAAATAATAAAAAAACCTAATTTGTAGCAATGTAATTAAAAAGTTGATCAGGAATGAAGCCAGGCCGAAATTAAATTTTAATTTTTAATAGATTATATCTTTATAACTTTTAAAAGATTAAATCAAAATTTTAACTATATGTACATGTGTTTTTTTTATAAAAATAACTTGAATTTTTTTATTATTTACAAAAATGACTCACTTTTTTTTATTATGTACATAAATAACCTGAAATGAATAGTAAAAGTTGGTGGAGCTAAAAAGATTGACGCCACCCACTTGCCACGTCAACCAATCATTGGCTACTAGAATTAAAAAAAATTAATTTTTTGGGTGGAGTCAATCTATTTGGCGAGACCTTTATAAATGTTACTCCAATACGAGTATTTCTGAATATTTCAGAGGTCAAAAAATAAATAATAGTTGTGGAGCCAAATATATTAGTGTTACCACATTTATTATGTTAGAATTTTTAAAATTTTAAAGTGATTTTTATTTTTATTTTGAAACTAAAATTATTATTTTATTTGGTAGAGCCATAGAGAATGGCGTGACTGCCTTGCTACCATTTTTTGGCGAATTCAACAACTTTCTCTTTTCATCGATTTTCAACTCATTCTTGATCTAGAATAATAATTCATTCAATTAACCAATTCAGATAGTAAAAATTAACTCATTTATGCTAGTAAGTCCTTTTATACATTTTTACAAAATTACCTTAATATTTTTCTTTTATGCGATTTAGTCCCTAAATTCAAAACACGCAATTTAACCATTTTTAATTAAATCCCAGCTTAGCCGAACAGTCAAGGTCTGCACTACAGTCCATATTTGCAATTAATTCACAACAAGTACAAGTAATTTCACTAGTTTTTCATTTTAGTCCTTAAACATTGAAATCATCAAAAACTACTTTACAAAATAGTCTTATCTAACAACCAAGCTTAATAATCTGTCACAAAACTTCAAGAATAACTCAAACTCATCAATGGCATAATCCTTAACATTTTATAGTTTTACAAATTAGTCCCCGGGTTATTTAAACTAAGCTAATAAGAGTTCAAAAACCTAAAAATTACAAAAAACAAGCAAGGTCTCACTTACCTATTGACGATTAAAACTTGGCCTAATGGTCTTCTCTATCTCCTCTAGGGTCTTGGTTTTGAAAGTATAGGGAAGAAGGTGATAAGAATTTTATCATGTTTTGTAATAATATAATTATTTACCTAATTTTCATTTTTAACATACATTTAATATTCACTAATTTTAAACCCATTACCATCCACTAAAGTAGTGATGATTTATTTGCCATTCAAGTCCATTGATTAATCTTTATATAGCTATTTGATAACTTTAACTAATAGAAATCAACTTTATCAACCTTTACAATTTAGTACTTTTTGCTTAATTAACTATCCAAACGATAAAATTTCCTAACCAAATTTTAATACAACTCTAATGACCTTGTAAATATTAAATAATTAATACTTACGGACTGACACTATAGATTTTTTATCCCAAAAATAGGATTTTTGACACCACTGAAAAACGGGTTGTTACATAAACTGATGACACTAGACGACCATCATTCACACATATACCATTCATGCATAACTGAAGAAGGTTACTTACCCTACACAAGTTATATAACAATGAAAGCTACAACACATGGAAGTAAGAAGGAATTCACCAGAAACTCTAGCATAAATCTACAAAGCAAGTCCTTTGTCTTTATTGCTTGAACCTTCGTTAGCTTCTTAAGCTAAAAAAAAGATAATTCTACACATCAGATTATTAATATATCAAATCTTAACATGCATGCAAGAATTGACCATACTTAATCCAAAATCAGGAAGCTTCCTTTCTCACACACCATTCTAACATCTATTCATCCAATATGAAAGATACGTAAATGACTTAAATAATAACCTAAAGGTTCATCAGTAATTACCAGGGAGCTGGTACTAACATAGATGTTAGTTAAATACTGCGAACCTTCACTTCAATAAACTTCTTCTAAACTTAGTTTTTAAAATGATTTACAGAAGAATTCAAAAAAGAAGAAGATGTAAAAGTGTTTTAGAAAGTCCACCTCTATTATTATATACTTAAGCAATAGAGACAAAAATTAGTAGAAAAATCAGATAATTCCACTAAAACTCTTGATTCCCATGATTAAGTGCACTTAACAAGTTTTAGGTCTTACAATCTATAGTAGTCTAGTTCAATTCTAATTAAATCTCAACTTGACTAACCAAATCATCTTACATTAAAATAATAAACAAATCTAAATTACAAAGAACTTAAAAAGTTCACCCAAAGCATTTGAGGTGGGTGGATATTTAATAGAAAAGTTCACCAAACCTTAAAGCTTGCCAAAACTAGAAGTTCGCCATTTGGCGAATTACACAGAATTCTATACTTAGCCATGACAACTACTTTACTTACACAAATCTATCTTTAATTTACCATTTAATGTCAAACAGTAACCAAATACGGAGACTCCACCGAGCGGGCTATTACAAAACCTGACCCTAAAACTATGGAAAACTAAAGGAAACTATCAGCCACCAAAATCTAAAATGAAAGGCTTATAAAGTTCTATTTATAGCCTACTAACATTTAACCTAACATTGACCATTTTACCCTTAAGTAAAAAGAAGACATAAGCTTGTTTGGATACAAATTTGCCACTGTAATTTTTTTCACTCGTTAGGCTTAGGTATCGCGATACCCACAATAGTCTTAAAATTAGAAGTCTTGGGGGTATCGGTATCGCGATACCCGTGGTCTGGTATCGTGATACCACTGTAGATGGCATCTATTCTCCTTATTTTAACACTATCAGGGGTGTCATAACTTCCATACTTCGATATCGCGATACCTCTTTCTAGGTGATACTTTCTTCACGTTTAGGCCACCGTTGACTCTCTACAACACTCAACTAACTTGTTAGGTTCCCCATGGAATGGTTGGCCAATTTAAAAGGAAATTATTAATAGTAAAACTAAAAATTAACCAAAAAAAACTTAAATTGCTTAAGAATAAGCTCTTTAAATGTAATGGAGAGCATAATTTGATGTATCAAATTACAACAGATCATTATGTCATATAATTACTTTTATATTATTTAACTTGTGTTATTATAACCAAGTTATTAATTATGCAGTTCGTGTGAATGTCTTATTCTGCCTTAGATATTGCAGTTGTTATTCCCCCGTCGGCTCATATCCACTCACACTTATGGTGTATTAACGCACCCATGTTGAACTTTTGAACTGTCGAGTGGTACAATGGGGATCAAGTTATGTGACATTTCAAGTGCAAACAAGATGTTTCCAATGTTCCACAAAATTTTGACGATGTCCATGTAATTAACAAAATGAGGAAATAATCAAAGAATTAAGCATTAGAACATCAACAATATCTTACATTATGGAACGGTCAGATGAAACGGACACTTCAGATAGATTTTGATTTTGATTTACGGTCCTTGATTGAGTACCAACATTGGTACATCGAGAATGGGAAATTGTATTTATTTGGTAGGAATTGATGGTAATCCCTCTACACATACACCGACGAGGGCACCAATAATGTCGATGAGGTCATTGGCCTCCTATATCCCAACTTGAGCCTGATCTTGAGCAGTCTTATACACAATCTTCCAATAGTTCTTATCATCCAGATTTAGGGGTAGATAACTATCTTTTGGAGTCATCAGGATACGCATATCAATCTGAGATTTTCAGTTCTAATTCTGATCATCAGCAACCGAGATCATAAATGATGTTTGATACCTTTAGCCCATTACCACCTCAATACTCCACCCCTCACGGGCAAACCTTTTGAAAATACGATTTTTCAAGTTTATTTAGCACATCCTAAGGTTCGTTGATGGATGCCGTGAATGAAGGTTTGGGTGAGGAGAACAATGACCGTCGCAAACACCCTCAACGGCAACGTCGGACACCACAACAGTTTACCTCACGGAAAACTCCATCAAACTATCAATTTTAGTACGTCTAACATTATTTTTATTGCGTGTATTTTATAATATTTTATAATTGTAATTTGAGTTTTAAAGTTTGTATAATATATAATTTAGTCATATTTTCAATATTCCAATATAACATTATTTTATACTTGAGCAAGTTTAAGCAATATCAAAATTACATCATAATTAAATAAATTTTAATAAAATTAAAAGTAACATAAATTCTACATAAAATGAAATATCACTTCAATTAATAACAACATTTCACATATATTTGAACATGGAGTACATAAATTCATATTCCATTAGATCGAGATGATTATCCATGATGGTAGGTTTGATGTAGGCATTTCCATCGATTATGACCAACTGTTCTGCACAAATCGTAATGTTTAGGGTTAATTTTCTCCCTCAAGTCTATTTCACCATGAATCTTGGTGATGTATAAGCAATAACCCCATGTCTTGGACCAATTTGAAAGTCAGTAAAGGCACTTCCCATGTTGACACATCATGTAAAATGGGAAACGAGTTTCCCCAAATATGCAATGTGCATTTTAGAGTGTACACCTCATCAATATATTATTCAACATTGATGGAAGTGCTGGCATAAGCTATTATGACGTGTGTACAAGGGTACCAAAGTGTCTAGTACTTCTTGTAGTTACACCATTTGTTTCGGGGATCAACTTCATAGGACCTAAGTGGGATACTGGGTCAACGGTCAATGGACTCTGTAAATTGAAAAGTTTCTAACTGTCGAAAAATAATTCTACATGCATCGACCTCGCTCTTTGGGTGTTGGCATCCATTGCCTTCCTGACCTTCTCAAAAAATATGTGTCCTACATCTATTTGATTTACTTGTTTTAGCCCCATTCTTGGCATAAATATTGCCAGTCTGTAAAATATAGTTGAGAAAATAGATGAAATTGAAAGATGTCGTGTTTGCTTCAAGATAAAGTTAACAACATTTGTCAAGTTGGTAGTCATATGACCATATCAAGATCCGTCATCAAAATTTTAAACCCATTACCACGGCTCTATGGTACCCAACCACTCTCGAAGAAGAGTATTCGTTTCATTGTGGATATCAGCCTCAAGCTTGGTCAGCCTTTGCTTGAAACAGTGTTGTTCAAACTCGTACGCTACGTATGTATTTAAAAAAGACAAGCTACCTTTTTCGAATTAATTTGTGGAAGTATTAAGAATATTTAAAAATATGTTGAAAATGAAATTTACCCATGCTCACTACTTGTTTGCGCTAGTCTACATTCTTGTAGTCTTAGTAGTAATTGGCGGCGATATGGCAGATACAGTAAACAGATTTTCATGGAACACCGGAACGCCTAATCGCGACAATTAGTCTCTTCTATCTATCAAATATGATGCAAATATTGCCTTCTCTAACAACATACGTTCACAAGTTCGTCAAGAATAATTTTGATGATTTCATGTTCTCCAACTCCACAATGGCAAACACTATCGGTAGCAAGTTCTGGTTCCCGTTTTGTGCAACCACAAAAAGAAGGATCTGCTTATATTTTTTGTATAACCAGGTGTCATCAACCTGCACAAGCGGCTTGTAGTAGGGAAAGACCCACATGCATAGATCGAATGTCCAAGATATTAGGTGGAAAATTCTTCTTCTCGATTGTAGTTGGTAGTCTGGGCTCTAATAAGGTCGTGTCTGCAACTCACCGACTGTCCTTAGCACATACTCCTGCATAACAACTATCCACATTTGGAGTTCATTGTATGACACATCTCAATCTCAGTACAATAGCTCTATGGCCATTTGTTTAATTATTTATACTTTCGGGTATGACACTCGATACTAAAATCGTTCTTGTATTTCGGGAATTAATACCAATATATGAATGGTCGACATGTCCTTCACCATTGACATGATGCAGTTGTACATAGTTTTCGCATCAAGTTTGAAATGATCTTGCGTCATAAGTGCAGAAGTGCATGTATGAGGCTTAAAAATTTTTCAGATCTCTCACATTTGCGATCTCTAAATAAATGCTACTCGTACTCGCCAATTGCACCATTTTGTCGACCTCCAACACTTCCCAATATATAATGTTGGTTTAAACACAACGACTTTGTAGTCAATTGACACATTCATACTATATCGCTTAATGAAAAATACACAGTTTTCCTTGGTCGTGAATTTTTTGCCCACGAACAACTCCTTTCATTTGAAAGCTGTGGCCAATAGGTGAGCAAGTAGTATATCGAAGGTACTCAGGAAACTCGGATGCATACACCGTATCGGGATTTACATTAGACATGTGGGCCCCAGGATCATTGCGTATAATAATGCCTTGAATCGAGTTCCTGACTGAAGACACGTAAACATTTTTATCATCATTCGCACATTTGTTATTGATATCATCCGGGACATCATCTAGATCAGGTTCACTATAATCTTCAACTTCGTGATCAAAATAACTATTATTATCATATTCATCTTCACCATCTATATCAGTCTCAATCAACACCAGATATATTTGTAAATGGAGGCCTAGGTTAAGGTTCTCAGATGCAGGTGGAGAATTAAGATCGATGTCAAACCTGTGTATAGATGATTACCTATTGACAGACGCTCTCGGAACCTCCGTATACGGATCTTGAACTACATATTCTTCATTTAATTGAGTGAAATCTTCAACTAGCTCCACATTAGCTAACTCAGCAAACTGAATCGATTCAATGTTGACACTTCCAATCTAGCAATAAAGTGCGACCATTATCTCCACGTCTTCATCGTATATAAGTTCCATCTTAGTATATTTGATGTGATTTGATGAAATTGGGAATTTGTAGAATAGTTTCGACATCCTCCTTCCATAACGTGTAATAGTTTTTGCATTGATCCTTTCTTTTATATTATCAACAGGCACATTTCTATTAAATCTTATTGCTATTTGTTGGCGAGATTAAAGAATACAACCAATTGTTGCTCTTAAAATTACTCCATTGAAGTAAACACATACGAATAATTGATTATCCATCTTCAATACTAAAACTATAAAAATAATTAAATTTCTCAATAATTATTTGAAAAATAAGATTTTACTATAAAAATTATAATAAAATAAATTTAAGTACTAACCTTATGAATTTTTCATTCTTTTCTTCCTTATTTTCTCCTCTTTTCCAATATTTTTCTTTTCTTCTTATCAATTAACTGCTAAGTTGTTTAAGAAAAAAATGAAATTTTGATGTTTAAATAGGGGTCTAGTGTCATCTGACAATGCTCCTCCCCCAAACGATACCTCTTGACAGCATCTCTCCACCTGGGTGCCACTTGACAACTCTTCTCCATTCCCTTCCAACCCGTATTTTACCTCTCCACCCATGGTTACTATTCAAAATATACCATTTTGGTAATTAATTTGATTGAGATACCATTTCAATTATTAATTTTATTTTTTGTATTATTGGGATAAAAAATGCGTAAAGACTAGATCCATATTTGAACTTTTTTTTTATAGAATGATTGGGTATTTTATTGAAGAAAGAAGAACCCAACAGGCCATTGGATCTAGACCTATTACATCAAAAACGAAACAAATTCGGTCTCACTATAATGTTAATAGTGAATACCTTCTAACCGGCAATTAAAGTTTAACTAAATGGAAAAGGAAAGCAATAAATGAAAAGGAAGAAAAAGGAACCTAAATAATTACCCCAGTCAGTTCTTACAGCTGGATACCGTTAATTCTCTTGATTTGTCTTTTCAAAATCCAATCCGTTCTGACGATAACAATTTCCAAAGGATAAAACTTTACTTGCCATCTTCTTTTGAAATCATTTCCCTCAAACTCTCCTTCAGTCTGGATTTCTTGGCCATCTTCTCTCCAAAGCGAAGCTATGTCGATTCAGCTCTTCTCCCATCAGGTAAGAGGTTTCTCCGCTATCAAGAGCGTCTTTTGCTAGTCTATGTGCTTGCGAGTTCACTGCTCTGTGTATATGTTGAAAGATGATCTCTTGAAAACAAGATTTCTTATTCTGAATGTCTCTGATAATGGCTCCAATCACTGATTTATCTGTTAAAATCGTTTGACATTTTTTTATTATTGTTTTGGAGTCTCCCATAAGTTTAATCGATTGAACTCCCAGTGAAATCCTTAATTTTGTGCCTTCCAAACATGCATATGCTTCTGTTGCAAATGGGGAGGAAACATTGTTGTGAATGATTGTCTTTAAGACCAGTAGTTCCCCCCTCAGATCCCGACACACTAGGCCTGTTGTTGACCTAAATTACAATAACAAAATTAAATATTTGAACTAATTTAAATTTTATTCAAATAATATTTTAATTAGTTTATCGCATTTTTTCAATCTATTTTTTTCTAATTTTTTAATCCAATTAATGCAATTTAAATTATTATTCTTGATTTAATGGATTGAAGCAAATGACAAGTATGGTTGAAGGAGGGCATGTGGCATGTTTGAAAACAGAGAAAATGACATGAATCAAAAGTAAAAGGCAAGAAAGGGGGAGTTGGAGGGTTAGTTGGTGAAAGTAATCGAGAGAAGGGGAAAGGCAAAGGAAAAAGCAGAGGCCATCACCCCCTTGACCTTAGTTTTAAACGCCACGTGGTAAATGATTTTCAGTTATTATTAAAAAGAACCAAATAAATTTAATATTTACAGTATAAAAAATATTTTAAAAATTATTAAATTTTAATTGCAATATTATTATAAATGAAAATTGTATTTATAAAACCATAAAAACTTAAAACAAAAATTAAATTTGTTAAATAGTAAATAATAGTATTTAAACAATATTTTATGTTAACTCTATTTTATTTTAATATTATTTAATTCATTTTAATAATACAAAAATTCCGTCACTTTTATTTTATAGGGTCAATTGGGAATTATATTTTAGTTTTCTCTATGTTTTATTTTAATCTTTATGTCACTATAATAAATTTTTAACCATACATTAATTTAATATTGATTTTTTTGTTTGATGTGATCTGAAAAAAATTAAGTTTTAATTAAAATAAAAAAATCATTTTTCTATAGTTTTAACATTTAGCAACTACAGTGGTGACATTTGGCATCATGTAATCTTTGTTAAATAATTAATAATATGAGTCTAACGTGTTTTATGTTAACAGAAAAAAGAAAACAGAGGGGCAGCTTTAATGGCTCTTAATTAGGCAATTTGTTTAACTGTTCATGATCGTTATAATTAACAGTTAATTACTCGTTACTCTTGAGAAAATTATTCTTTACTAACTTTGTTTAATATTAGATTTGATTTCAATTAAATTAATTATGTTATTTTTATCTTAATTTAATTAACCATCAAACGTTAATTACTTTTGTTGTATTTATTTTGATTTTTAATTTTATTTTAATCAAGTAATTACAAAAGTTAAAATCTTTCTATAGTTTTATGCTTAATAAAAATGTAAAAATATTTGTCCAGGAAATTATTTTTTTTTGCAATATCAACAAACTAACTTTAAAATATATTTCTTTAAATTGGAATATGTATTTGATTTGATATATTTTACTTCATGTTATTTATTTCATATATAATATATATAGTCAAATATTTTTTAATAAATTTATTAATGTTAATTAAGTACACAACAATTTTTAATGATTTTTCCCATATAATTTCAAGTCTCCTATAGCTTACAAATACTATTTAAGGCCAATAAATGAACAATCAGCTACCATTCCTTTAAAATAGCAAAATAAGGAACAATTCGTAACCAGTATGCAGTTCCTCCATATTTTCTTGCTCATTGGGAAACATCGCGATGACTACCATATTTGACCATCGATTGTATTTTGTCTTCTATTTCAAATTCTATTATTAGTTGTTCTATGTTGGAGTCTTCTTAATTAATTCATTCATCATTTAACATACGATGTTAATGCAAAAATAATGAATATTGTTGTTGATATAGTGCACAACAAGATAAAAGAGTATTGAAGAAAGGAGAATAGTTGTTGTGGAGGTTGGTTCACTCAGTTGAGACAGAGAGTCGGAGGTTATGGATAGTAGTGATAAAGAGAATGTAAAGGCTGAGAGCTGAAAGTGTGTTGACAGGGTGCAGGCTTAATATTCTCGAAGTGTTGATTTTTTCTTCATCGTTCTTGGGGTATTTATAGGCAGGGGTCTCGTGTAATATGGTGTTAACGTGTTGGACGAGGATATTTGTGACAAGATAAATCTTATCATTCATTTTGACTCTGATGAAATAAAGTAGTTGTGCCCATGATATTTGGTAACCAAACAACTTCATGTTCCCAATGAAAATTAGACCATCCGTTGTTCGAGTAGTCATCTCGAAAGGATGAGTTCACCGGTGGCCTCTTGGCTTGCTGGAGGTAGGTTTATTGTTCAGGCCTTTTCTAGGCTTGCCATGTGTCCTAACACAGATGGGGGTATAATAATATCCCCCTCCAGAATCGAGAGAAGGGTTATAAAGTGGCTTTCTTCGACACACTTTGATATGATAACTTTCTCTTTTCCATGTTATTTCGAATGGTGGCTTTATTTTATAGTGAAACGTTATATCCAAACGATATGTGATAATGATGAACAACAGTCTTTTAGAACAGGTGGTAAGTTGCTATTGGGTGTCATTTTTTCTTCAAAACGATATGTTTTGAGAGATAGATCTATATATTCTCTAGGTTTTTTCTTCGAAATTACTTTGCCTCTTTTTCTTTTAGCGATTTACTAGCCATTGTTTGTTTTTTGGAGCGATTTATGCATTTTTGAAGTTCTTTCGCTTCGGTTCGCTTTATCATTTTTGTTCTCTGTAGCTATCAGAGTTATTTTCACCATTCTACTAAAATTTTGTTACAAATGGCTAGGGGAGATGAACAATCTAGCATAACGTAGCCTTCTTCGAAACACTTTGATCTGATAACTTTCTCTTTTCCAAGGAATTATTCAGTTGTGACGTTCATAGTATGACATACCTAAATCCTAAGTGGATGGTTAACTATGTATACGTGACTCATACACTTTGATGTAAGCAAAAGCCTGAGTTCAAATAGATAATGAACCGAAAACTAGTGCGTTGAGTGTACAACAGTGAAATTTATAGCCCAAAACATAAGTAAATAATATTCTTTTATTGACATTACATGATTGATGAAAAGTAAATGTGGTCACGAGTCGTCCATCTTTGTGATAGATGACTTGATCACTAATTGATAGTGATTGACTTTTCATGAAGGAAGATGTAATGGTTACCATGAGATAAAATATGATCATACTAGGAATAGTTATTATCCGAAAGAGATCAAGAATATTCTATGAAGGTAACACACTAATGACAAAGTCATTGAATGAGCACTAAGTAGTTGCTTTCGTAATGGTATGTCGTTGGGAAGAGCTCAATCACGATAATCTAGTGGAATGACTTCATGACTAAATAAGTTTATAATTAATAAGTAAAAAGTCAAAACTTAATTATAAATCATTTGAGCCTCAACTTCATATTTCCAATCAATCCCTTCGATAGCTCGTTGAAACTAGAAATGAATTAAGTATTTAAATAGAAATGAATTGAATGAATAGAAAAAGAGAAATGGGATGTCACCAACGATTCATTGGAGTAGTTGTAGATAAATTCATCTGATCTTCCCTCTTTTTACCTCTTGCATCAGCTTTGCCTTGAAAGCCTTGAGTTGTTTTTCTATGGAGATGTTGTTCTTACCTTAGGAGTGTTGGGATGTCGCTGGGAGGTCGGCATTGTGCCTATGAAGACCTTCCAAATTGTTGCGCTCGTTACCTCCTTGGAGCATAGATTGAGCTTCCTCCTCCTAATGCTCTAGGTTTTCTTACCTCGGGACCTTTCGTGCGGCTCTCAACTCTGTAATAAGCTGTTCATTTTGAGCACTCCTTTTGTCAAGGATATGTTGTTGCTCATTGAAGGGACGTTCTTGATAAGAGAATTGCTCTTCTAGACGTCACAGTTTCTTTTGAGTCTCTAAGTCATGAGGCTGAGGAACTGATGCTTATTGGTGAGAACCCTAGTCTAGTAGGATGGGAGTTGTGATTGGATGAGAAGGTACAATTGTGAGATAGGTTACAATTTCTTACAAGTAGTGGGCTATATGGTCGAAAGGTCCAGGAGGAATCACATTAGGCTGTAACTGATGCATTGTAATTGCTAGGGAGTCAAGGTGACTAGTGGAGCTACTCCTGCTGGTGAATCAAGAGTGGTAGAGTTGGAGGCTAGATAATCTTCTAGAGCCTTTGCCAGTTGTTCCAAAGTGAGAAGAATGATGCTTACATATTGCAATTGAGCTCTAGCGAAAATGGAGGTCGAAAAAAAGGTTTGTGTAGAGATCAAGCTAGTAGAAATATTTCAAGATGACGGTGTTGAGTGGAACAAAAGAGTTGACTTGGTCAGTTAGGTTTTTGGTCTAGTTGGTTTAGTTAGTTGAGGTGCCACTTTAGGATTGAGAAGTCATGTAATCTACACTCATCGCACCAATTGTTGATATTACTGAGGCGAGAAGAACAGTTATTATTATAATATTTATATTTTAAAAATAATTTCAAAATATAATTTATTCTGATATCAATTATATATTATTATGTTTTAATTTTAAAGGTATATTATTAATAATAGGTTACAAAATTTTTTAAAAAAATAAATATAATTTAATTAATACATACAAAATTAAGAAAACTCGTTAATGAATAAAAAAACTATTAATAACTAATACTTTCTTTTACTAAAATTTTATATAAAGTTGAAGTTAAAGTTAGTATCTTAATAACACATCTTAAGAACTATTTTTTTGGAATTTTTTTTAAAAGTATCCAATACCAGTTGCAAATATTCAATCACATTTGCGTACAACAACAACAAAGGATAGTAATGAATTTCATCATATTTGCATTTGGGTTTGCAATGGAAGGAGTCAACAATAAAAAATAAAAAAAGAAGAAGAAGAAAGCCATGGTAGCTTAGCAATTGCTCTGCCTGCCTTTTGGTTAATATTTAAAGCCAGAAAGCCACCTTTCACTTCTACTTTAGGTTGGTAACCAATCCATATCATAGACTGGGATGCGGTCAATTATATGAAAATTTATTTAAGTCGCACGCAATCCTTTTATATAATAATTATTTGATAAGAAACTATCGTCATGTTTTTAATTATTATTATCATTTTAAGTGTGGAATTTTTCAAAGGGAAGGTTCCAAGATGGAGCTGCAAAGCAAAAGCGGTTCGAGTTACGACCTTACCAAGTTGATTGAGAGATGACTTGCAAATTCTATCCAACTATTTCCTATCTACCCTAGTTGTGGACTGTTTGAATATTCAATTCAGTGGTTGCCCCATGATATCATATCATACGCTGATCAACACTGATTCATGGTTTTATTTTCCTGCAAAACTGTGACGATACTGTCTCTGTCTTGGACTCGGTGTTCTAAAATTCGACAATGATCAACAGTTCCCTATCCTTTGCTAAATCTGTCTGCCATATGTGCCTTAAGACAACAACAAGATAGACATCTAAGCCATATATGCCATATGCATGTATATGGAGACAACTCCGAAGAAAGCCGGAAGAGAAATATGGAGATGGCAAGTTCGCAAGGGAACACAACTGCCAGAATCGGTATTTCTGATATCTTTACTAGTTGATTCTGGGGTAGAATAATTATGGATTCCGGCAGAAACAGGTGGAGGTGTGGAGACGGCATAAGATTCTACTTCAGATGTATTAGTTTCCTCAACGTCGTAGCCTGCGTGAAAGCCATTGAATTTCGTAAGCAAACAAGGTCTAACTTACTAAAGCATAGAGGCAAAGCATCACTTACAATCATACTTCGTCCAGCCCAATACAAATCTTTCTCGGTCAAATATCACTCGGTAACCAGTCATAAGGTTTTCTGTTTAGCGAAAGAACAGCCCAATAAGCAAAGATATAAAATATTGGAACTTAGTGACATCATCTACGGTGTACAGGGAAGAGCATTAATGAACCTCATGAAATACATTGCTAATTCACCTATCTTCATACAGTCGAGCAATAAAGGAACAACTGAGGCTTGCCTTTTAATCAGTTCCAACTTAATAACCTAGCAGAAGCACTCGATTAATCACATGCTATATGCAAGACTTACGTCCAATAATATTCAGTTCCGTACTCCTGATGACAGCCAAGAAGTATACAAGTTTACTCTGCAAATCATTAGAGATCATTGTGTTTAACACGATTTTCACTCCCTATGTACGAAATGAAAGAAGTCCAGGAGAAGGATCCTACCTGAGTAGAAATGACAATGATCGGGTCATAGACTGGAAAGTCACTTCCACCTTTCATTTTTAAACTCATACTGGGTATTAAAGTAGCATTTGCCTCCGGGCTGCATGATGCAAAGAGAAAAAGATGATGTGCAGAATTCAAGTTCAACCCCTAATGGAGAAAGACAGTGTATGAACAAGACTAAAGAATGTACCTCATGTCATAACAGTACTCAAAAGGGATCCTTGAATCAGTTGGGCAGCGCCTATCTTGTGCCTGAGAATGGGACTGTAGGAAAGCATAAGTTACTGAAGTTGGGACATCAAGTTTTGTTGGTTTTTAAACATGCAAAATACGTACATTCTCTGCAAGGTTTGAATAAGTTGGGTCAACCAAGTATGTGAACGAAGTCCCAGAATCAAAAAGAGCTGTAATATCACCAACAATTATAGCTGTCCCCACCCGAATTTGAGTTATGGTAACGTTATAGGTTGGACTGCAGCATAAATCATGACTAGATGTTAAAGAATAACATAAAATGTTCCATCAGCATCATTAATACATCAATCTAAATTCACTATTTATCAAGCATCAAGTAAATAAGAAAATTACCACTTACTGCGGTGGGTTAAGATTAAAAGGAGTCTCTTCCTGGTCAGGGCTACCTTTGTCTCCAAAACTGATCCTTCCAATTCCATCGTGTCCAAAACACATGGAGAAAGAATTAGCTGTCAAACCTTCCTGTGATAAAATGCTCGGAACTGCTATCTTCTCCATGCCAAGCCCAAATAAACCGTTGGGAGCTCCAACATCCAGGAATGAGCCGCTTTGTACCTGCCCACAGCTGCACAATTCATATTGCATTTTCATCTGAACCTAGAAAAGCGTTCGGGAAACAAATATTGGCCTACATAGTGCCTTTCAGCAAAAGGGAAGGATGGCAGAATAAGGCATACAAAATGGTTAAGCTGCATACTACAAGAGCTTACCCGAATGTGACATATGCCTCAACCAATTCTGGATGACCATCTTCAGTTGTTAGGTGAAGAACATCCTCCAGTAGAACCCCAGAAGTAGAAGTTTGAGCTGACATGTAAGAGACTATGTATGGACAACTACTGAACGTGCCGAGACATTGGTTACGGTGTGCACACAAGCTACTGTTGCAGGTGACTCTTTTGCTGGTGGATGATCCTTTAGGGTCGTATATGCTAAGCTCAAAATCCTGCCAGCCTCCAAAGGAGATGCATAGTTTAATATAAATTCAAAGGACAACCAGTGTAAGAACTGATCTCCACACTAGCTGGTTAACTGCAAGCCCCAGCAGTACTTTTCCCATTGACTCAATGTAGTTAAATTACAGAATCCTTATGTGGTTAAATGTTCTAATATACCAACAAGCTGTAGGTTGAGCCGTTGAGGTGGTAGCGGCCTTGCCCTCGTAAGGGTGAAAGCATAAGTTCAAACCTTGAGAAGCGCACTTGTTGAGAGGGACCTCGAGTCCAATGTGGCTTGGGATACCCTGCCCTTTACACACACACAAAAGAAAATTGTTCTACTATACTTCTTTGGACTACATATTTGGATTTGACTTCTAGAATGAACAGAAAAGGATCTGAGAGCAAAATTTTGCTATAAACTGTGAAATTCAAAACAAGAGCTGCATTTGAGGGGACAAGTTGGGGTATAGTCTTAGCGTTTTCAAATGCATCAGGAACATGAAGAAAACATAGATAATCAGAATATAAAGGGAGAAAAAAACGAAAAGAAGAAAACATACAGAAGCATAAGTAGTTCCTTCAGTTGGAGCACATTTGGTACAATCACATGGCACCCAAAAAAGATCACTCCCTGTATCAAGTGCCACCATGAACTTCACCCCGAGAGTCCCCAATTGCACTGTTGTATAATGTAAACTGCACCCAAGAAAACCCCAAGCAAGATTATAAAAGAATAAACAATGCCCTAAATCTAAAACTTCCAAGAAAATACAAAAAAAGAGGGGGCATAAAGATCGTTACAATCCCAAAGAGCTGATGCGGAAAGTGGAGTTGCCATCAGAGAAAGAAAGGGTTGCATTGATGTCAGAGAGTTTGCGGCCGCGGAGGAGGCGGTCCCGGTGAGCTAGAACGGCGTAGTACTCAAAAGAACCTTTTGCAGGCCAATGAGAGAGTTTCCCAGTGGAGTTGGACCAGTTCTTGACGGGTTCAGAGAAAAGGTGGTGCATCTTGAAAGTGAAGATGCGGCCATCGCAGAGCTTAGTGCTTAAGACCCACAAGAAAAATATAGTCTTTGTGAAAGATGACATTTTTCTTTTAATCATAATATCAGGAGAATTCAAGTGGATTGTCCACAAAGATTTGCATTTGGAACAAACAAAAATGGATATTAAAAAAGAAGGAAGTAGAGATTGGGTTTGGATCTTGGGTTGCTTTTTGTTTTTAAAAGAGAAAAATCATTACTTATTTTTGGTAGTATTTGGATTTATGTTGAGAGGATTTGAAGATGTGGGGCCTAACTTTCATTTATTGTATGACAGTTAAGGAAGTTGAACTGGCGGTGGCAGTTATATTCAATGCAATAATTTCTTCTTTTAAGTATGGATTTGCATGAGCATTCATAGGCAGAACTTTGAACTTCATTGAAGGAAATCCAACTTGAAAACAATTAAGAAACCCTTTTTGTTTTTTTATGTACAAGAGACACCCCAGTCCATTTCAACTCATAATATTTACAACAGAAAATAATAATAAAAAGACATAGTGGTACTAAAATGTTAAGCTACCAAAAAAATCCCAGAAAAAGAGTAGTTTCTGCTGGTGCAGTGGACAAATTTGACATGAATGGTCTCAAACAGGAGAGGCGGAGGTGATGCCAAATTTATCTGAAAGGTTGGTTCTGGTGAAAGGTGAAAGAAGCTTCATCTGGTGAATGAAGTTGACGTCATGAACCAGAGGGTTGCCTGTTCTGCCTGGAGGTGACCCTGCATAGCAAGATGGGGAATACCCCGTGCATGCCGATTCTCTTCCATCATTTGTCTAAGATCATGTGATACTATTAGTAATCTATGAAACATATATGTGTATATATATTTATATTTTGATGAATGAAAATCCTTACCGTCTCAGCAATTATGTTCAGAACTCCACTTCTCCCATCAGTGTTGAGTTCGCTGATGATGATTTACATGAGAGGCCAAATTAGCCAATGTAATGAAAATTAAATAAAACATGGCAATGAAATTGAAACCAACCTGTGTTTGGTACAACTGAGGGGCTTGAGAAACTCGGGAACGACGGGTCCGACACGGCGAGGTTTGGGGCAAAGGGGCTGCTCGTAACCACCGAAGCCGAACTTGGTCGTCTCCGAACCTGAATCAAGAAGGTTGCTTTTAACTGGTAAATGCTGCATGGTTCTCTCTTCGGCCTTCCTCTCCAAAGAAAGAAACGAAATTCAAAAGTCACAAGCAAAGACTTAGTAACTTACTTGTGACTACTGTTTTTTTTCTCTCTCCTTTATTATTATTGTTAATCTTCTCTCATTCGAATTCAAATGGCAATAAATAAATTTTTTTTAAAAAAAGACCCTTTAATTTAAAGACAAGGCAGCCAAAGAAAGAGAAAGAGAAAGAGAAAGAGAAAGAGAAGGAGAGAGATTAGTGATGAGTGAAGGAAGGCAAGGTGTGCAATGGATTGTAGAGTGAAGGAGAGGTTCCATTTGCTTGGCCAAGAGTGGATATGTTATAGGACAGGTCTGAACGACTCTTGACAGTTGACATAGTTGGCATTCATCTCCTAGTTTTCCTCTGTTTCTAATTTTTGCCTACAAATAATTACGTCCATGTTTTTCCTCACTTGGAACTTTTCTTTCTCCCTACCATTTCAGGTATTTATAATAAATGGTTGCATTATTTCTCACTTATTTTCTCACTATCTCGTACTCATCTACCCTATCACTTTCTCTTTACCTTTTAATAGAACAAATGACACCTCATCTAAAACCAAATTCGCATGAAAATCATGAATCCTCTACTCACGTTTACAGCATGGTTTTATTGGATTTGGATACTTTAGGCCTTGTTTTCCGCTTCAAATCTCTCTATTACTGCCAAATATCGTGATATATTCACTTTTATGTATATATACAAAACAAAGGATAAATATCCAGTTAGGCTGACATGCCATTGCCTAGATTAGAAGATAAAAAAGGATGCAAATTACAGTTTTATTTATTACAACATCAACAGAGCAAAGAGATATTCATAAATGCTATATGGGTTTTGCAATTTGATAACCAAACTATAATAAATGGATATGAAACGTTTTGACTTGAATTAAGATCATAGTGCCATTTTCCTTGTTCTGATTGGACTTGAATCAGTCATGCATTTCATGTAAATTTGCATGACGCCGTGAAATACATCCTTGAAAACACACGAGCCAGGTATGAATACAAAGCAGGTCATTACAGTAATGATGAAAAATCAACCCACGTGTTAAAAAGGGTAAAAAGAAATGGGCAATATGATACCCACATGCACCTAAAAAGATTTCACTAGAAAGCCATTGAGGTACGCTACACAAATCATTGAATTAATTAATTAGTGGGGAACCGTAAATGACTTGATAATCATAAACTATATGTATCCCAATCGAATCTAGGTTGTGAGAAAACCTCATAATCAATCGGTCCATCAATAATGCTGTCTATATTTTGCATGCCTTCCAAAAGGGCTGGTTGAAAACTATCACTATCAGAAGGTAACAGTTTGTAAATTACTAGCAACCCAAGAGTAAATATGGCTTGCAGCTTTGTGGAGTCTCCTTTGACTGAAAAGAACAAAAGCATCGAGATGAGGAACAAGTCGAGGCAGAACCGCATGATACTCAACACAGTATCCATCAGCCTTCCATCATTGCCAGCAGGAAATCCCCGGACTCTATACACAAACAGAAAGTTGTACTTATCAACCACATACCTATATCCAAAATAAACTGCACCCACTGGCACCACGAGTGGTGCAAATGAAGAATATATCAAGGTCAGGGCAAATATTGTCAAATTAAATGCATAATACTGCGCAAAGTCAAATTTCTGCTTGGGTATAGGTGAGGTCCGGCTGCTGATAGGATAGACGGAAAGATCCTGTCCCGGAATGTCAATGTCACCCATCCTAGGAGAGTCAAATAAACTTTCGGGCATCAGCGGTCTCCGCAAATTATTCAGGTTCTGATTTTCCAATGGGTACTCTTCAGTATTTTCTGGGACCAACTGGAGCATATCATTCTTCCGAAACTTCTGAAGCTTGTTCTTTATCCAAGGAACTGGAGCCAGCAGATCATATGATATTCCCAAGAATGTACTTGTGATTAGAAATGCAAGAGAAGAAAGGCAAGATCTTGAAAGGAATGAAGCACTCATGTATTGCTCAATTCTCTTGCAGTCTTCTCCATCCAGATAGCATCGACCCATCCGAAGGATTGCACTCTCTAATGATGACTCAACAAGAGCCCTCAATAGGATCAAATTGACAAGGAAGAAGCAAACCATCTTTAGCAATGCTGCTCTCTGCTCACTGGATACAGTGAGATGCCGTTCAAACTTGGAAAGATAAGAAAGAGCAGAAGGGACCACTATATACATGCTAACAAATATAATTACATTGGGCAAAAATTGAAAGACTAGGGATGCCATCCAGCTTGAACTTTGCACCCAAGCCAACCACGACTGGGCATTATCAATTGCTTCTGCATTAATAATCCGAGCAGCACTCTGCACAGCAGTGATTACTGCAAGTGGAGAACTGAAGAACAAAAGCATTAACAACAAACACGAGTTTACAAACACTCTTCGCAGTTTCAGTGACAATTTTGTTGATCCCAAATGGTTCCAGTAAATATCAGTGGCCAAAGGGGCTCGTTCAACTTTCCATTGGTTCCTCTGCAACTTTAACTCCATGACAGAAAAGAATTTCCCAAACTGCCTCTTTTTCTCATTCCGGAAATCTTGAACTGCCTTATTCGCTGTATATACATCCTTAAACATCACAAAAGCAACCCCAGCACCTGGTGCATGCCCTTCCTTATAAGCCGCTAATTCAGTCTCTAACTCAGCTCTCAATTCTTGCAGCTTTCTTAATTTTTCTTCATCTGTAAACCCAAATGTACCCGTAATCTGATCAAAAACTCGTTGTATTTTCCTCCCCAACCAACGAATCCAACCCAGAAACCCTTCACTTCCATTCACATCTTCACTTTCTTCCGGCAGAAGATGTGAATCGATCTTTGCTATCAACCAGGTAATTTCATCCCTAACCTTAACTAGTTCAGTGGCTAAATCATCCAAAGAACATAAATCCATAGGCATGATAACCCTGTATACATTCCCCGGATATTTATACTGAAAATACTCGAGCACAACACCTTTGTCAACCCCTAAATTCTTAGGCAAACCCTGAACCATAATCGTAAAAATTGCAGTTGAATTCGAGTTGGGGTCACTTAAATTTCCATTCCCATCTCTAAACCTAGTAATTTTTAATCTTTCTTCAACAGCAGACATTCCATAATGGAAAATAAGAACAACGAAAACCACGAAAAGAAAATGCACCCAAAGTAACCCTGAACCTTTACTGATATGACTTACAGTGGTTTTCGAGAACTGATCGTCTAATAAAGCAGTGCCGCCGTAGAGATTAACGGGGAGCAAGACGGAAACAGCCACAAAGGCGACTGACAAGAGAATCGCGAAGCTGCCGCCTTCGATTAAGAGGAATTGGGCGGCGTCAGCTCCGCAGTGGCGGGCAATCTCACGGCCGGTGGCGTGCCAGACGGCAAGGAGCTTAGCGAACAGAGCGGATGGCCCCGGAATAAGGCGATGGTCGCTGCGGAGCTTGAGGAAGATAAAGATGAGGACGCAACAGAGGAGGCCGATGGTTGAAATGTTGAGGAGATACTGGATGTTGCCATACCACGCGCCGTCGTTTGCGAAATCTTCATCGGATGAGGGGGACGGCGGCGGAGGAAGCGTCTCGCTCATTGGAGATTCCTCGGAGAGAAGGGGAAAAAATTAGGGATTTCGTAATTGGATTTTGGGGTTTCGATTCATGGGGGTGTGGGAAGGGGGAAATAATAGGAAGGTGAGATTCTTGTCGTTTTTGTGTGCGTGTTTTTTCTTTTTTTTAATCTAAAATCTAACTAATAATGTGCGTCATTTTGGTTTTTATTTGTCGGAAACGGAATGCACTACTTAAGGATTTTCCTAAAAACTATAAAGTATTTGCAATTATACCCTTTTCCAAATCTGTATCTTGCAATTATACCCTTATAATTCTAAATGGCAACCTGTTGGGCTTACTTTGCTAGGCCTATTTTCGGATCCATTGATAAGGCATTTCAACGTCGTCAAAATGGGCCCATTGGGAATGCTTTGGGTCCTTTACAATTATTATTAGATATCGAAATAATCCTTTATAATTAAACAATAATTTATATTAGGATTATTTTAAAATTTTTAATTTTTAGACATCAATAAAATAATGATACCTCGAGATATAAAATTATTATTATATACTTATACATATTTAATATATTCTCTAATCCAATCTATTTAACATATTTCTTTAGTTAAAACATTTAAAAATTAGTAATCTAAATTATAAAAAAAATTTGAAAAACAAATCATTAGTAGCCTTTGTTTTTATTTTAATTTTCTTGATCCATTTTATTATATTTTTTTGTCCCATCATATAAAAAATCTAATTAGTAGTCTTTTTATTTTTTAGCCTTTGTTTTAGTTTTTTTCAAAAAAATAATAATCAAAGCTTTGATTGGTTGGGACAATTAATTTATAAAAGGTTAAAATACACCACAAGTTCTTGACTTTTAAAAAATTAAGAATTTAGTCCTTATACTTATATTTCATTAAAGTTAATTTTTCTATTTTTAAATTTTAAAATTTAAGTTTAACTGTTAACATTATTAAATTTGTTGCTATGATATTTTTCAAAAATAAAAATATATTCATTTGATAGCCATGTAATTTAAAAAAAATGACTTTATAATTAACTTAAATTTGATAAAACAAATGTTAATGGTGTTAATATTGAATCTGAATTTTGAAATTGAAAAAATAGAAAGACTAAATTTCATGAAATGAAAATATAGAGACTAAATTTCTAATTTTTAAAAATATATAAAAATTTGTTACACATTTTAAGGTTTATAAAAATTGACCAAGAAACCATATGTAAAAACAAATAATACATGAAACGTGTTTGTCTTAAATTATTTTTTTTTAATATATTCTTCGGACATATGACCACATCTTACCTTGCCAGTAGGGTTGTGCCCGAAATAATTTCGAATGTAAATTACTTGTTTTTTAAATATTTTATTATAATTAAATTGAATTAAATAATATATTAAATATGGATAAGTGCATAATATTAATTTTTATTATTAGAAATCATATACTAAATTTGCATTGAAGGATCATGGTTGAACTCTACCTATACTATTATAGTACCTTTGGTTGGTTATAATGGAATAAGGCTGTAATTGAATAGAGCTGTAATAAGTAATTCAACTGTTTGGTTGAATGGAATGGAATAGAACTGTAATAGTATTCTTGTGTTTGGTTGAATGGAATGATGTTGTAATAGCATAAGAAAAAAAAATTAAAATAATCAGAATACCTTTAGCAGAATTTTTTTAAGGTAGATGATTATTGTTATTGTTATTAAATTTTAATAAGATTATTATTGAAAATAATTTAATAAAAATAATAAATAGTTTAATCATATTTTAACATAATTATTATTAAATATAATTTAATAAAAAATATAATTTAAGAACTTTCTTAATATAATTATTATTATATGAATTAAAAAATCAAAATATATAATACTATAAAAATATATATAATCTACTTTATTATTTTTAAACTGCAATACATATTTAATGTGTTAAAATGTAATTACTGAAACAAATAATTTAATTATTCTACAATAAAAAATAATTAAATATTAGAAATAATAAATATTGCTAAAAAGTAATAAACTGAGATTCACAAAGATCATTTTACTAATCTAAACTGTAACCATTTTAATAAACTAAAAAAAAATAGCAACTTGTCTGACCTTTTTTAACAGTTGCTCAACTGATTATAATTCCATAACTTCAAACAAAAATAAATTATAACTCCATTAAAATTAAGAGTCAAAGTTAATAACTTGCAGAACCAATCCACAATATTAGCAGGTTTTCTGCATGGACAAAACCCAATTTCTATATTTAGTTAACTTGTTGAAAAAATATTAGAGAGAGAGAGCAAATCTGCATAAACCCTATTTTTTTTGTCGATTTCTTAGCCAACAAAAATGTTTTCTTTTTGCATGGAAATTCAGACATCGTGTAATGACCCAAAATTTACAGGCACCGGAAAAAGTACATTATCGGGCCTCCGTCTTAGTAAATCGAGTTCGAAATAATTACTAGAAATATTTATGAGTCTAGCGATGTGTTTAATTAGGTTTAAATTAGGTGAATTTAGCTTATTTTAGAGTAATTGATAAAAATGACTAAATTGAATAAATGGCAAAGGTTCAATTATAGATCAATAGAAAATAAAAAGGACCAAACTAGCAATTTTACCAATTAACATAGATGAGGCGGCATAAACTGTAAAAAAATCTAAGGCTTTTCTTAGATATTTGTTATTGATTGATTAAATTAAATTATAATATATTATTAGCAACTAAAACAAATAAAAGAAAGAAAATAAAGTAAAGAACAAATAAAAGAAACAGAATAGGCAAACGAAAAGCAGGGGAAGCAAAGAAAGAAAGAAAGAAGAAAGAAAAGAAAAAAAGGAGAATTAGGTGATTTTTGGTTTGAATTTACAAGGAGTTTTATGTAAAAATTAAGAAGAAATGCTGTCGAAATTTTTGTAAAAATATATATATATTTCCCTGAATACTCAAATAAGTCCCGTTTCATTCCGCTTTAATACTTGTGTTGGGTTTCGAAAGTCCATTATAGGGACATAATTCTTCAATTATACTATGAATGTTAAAATAATTGTAAAATATCCATAAGTTGTCTGATATATCCGGTAATGCCTCGTAGCCCTGTTCCGGCGACGGTTTGGGGTTAGGGGTGTTACACATCGAATCATCAAACATATATCCACTGCAAAATTTGTCATTGCATGACAGCTTAAACACAAAAGAATCCTCAGATATGTATGTTCAATAATAATAATAAAACACTTGAAGTTTCATTATTCCAATGTTTGTACCGATCCAGAAAGGCTTCACCTTTTGCCCTCTATATCCAAAACTGAAGTATCTTTGGTAATAAAACTGGTGTATACGTTTGACCCAAAACATAATATGCTGCTTCTTACCCTCGACAAATAGGATCATTGTTGTCCATTCTGTTTCAATATCTCTTGCTCCTCTCTTGTCTCGTCCTTCAAGGCTGTCAATAGTAGGCGATCAGGGTTGTACTTTCCCAAAAGCAGGGTCAATTCTTTTTCAAACCCTTCCTCAAGCTCAATCAGCTCTTCCCAGTACCGCTGAATGATTGCCAACCTTCGGTCTTGAGGAAACTACCGAAGAACCAACACAGAAGAAGGCTGAATGGCAGAACCTAATCTAGGAAAAGGAGGAGATGGAAAATCACTGTAGATCAATGGCTGAAGATAAAAATAGGCTACAAAAGGAAATTCTGGAGGCAAAGAGGACCGTATATAGTGCACTGGTCAAAACTACAATGATCAGCTAATAAAAGAAGAAATGTATATAGTGCACTGGTCAAAACTACAGGCTTTTCTTGTAACAAACAACCCCATTTAAACAAAGACTCACTAACTCGAAACATAACCAAAGATTCCCATCACTAAAATCACCACCAACAATTTGCCTCATTAAAGACACTAACAAACTATCAATTCCTGTAGCAGAAACATCAATCATTTATTTAACCCAAATTAATTGTTCATTTACCGAATCAACAAGCTTTCTATACAATTTATTAACAATTCCAACAAGTAAACTTAAAAACAACTTATACCTATGACAATAGCATGTAAGTGCTTAATAGGGTTCGATTAAAACAGTATTCTTGGGGATCTAGGATAGTTAACGAAAAGGGGGGTCTTAATTTCGATTGAAGAAGGTCAAAAGCTTACCTTGTCAGCTAACTGCTTCACTCGATTCAGCACCGATTTAACATCTGGGTGTTGGATCGTTAGCCCTTTCCTCTCACATCAAAGTCAGATTTTCTCGAGAAAACTGAGAAATTTGGATTTCAAGCTGCGTTTTTGTTAAAAGGAAATTGAAATCGTTGACCCTGATTTCAACCGGAGCTTGAGGATGAATTTGTGGAGACTAAGAAGACTGTTCGTCGGTAGGTAAAATTTTGCTGGCTTTTAATTTGAAGTTGAATCTGGGTTCAGGCTTAGATAGGGTTGGAAATGATGCTTCAGACGTGAAAAAGAGGGAGAAGGTTGGAAAGAAATGGGAATCAGAGGTGAAAAAAGAAGAAGAAAATACTCAGATGAGAAAGAAATGAGAAGGGTAAAGATGAATACTTTTAAAGCTGAATTTGTATTCCGTGGGGGGAGGCATGAATTGTAAACGGTGATTTTGCCTTGAATAAGACTGTAATGAATAGGGCTGTAATAGCCCATTCAACCAACCAAACAATGTAATAAGATTGGGCCCACTGAATAAGGCTGTGATGCTAAACCATTACAGCCAACCAAACAAGCTGTTAGTATTATTTTTTAAAAAGTAATTTTTATATAAAAATATTTATAATAAAGTGGGATTTTTTTTATATGTGCAAGTTAATTTAGTGTGAGTTTGGATGGACAATTTATTTATTTACAGTTACTATAATATTTTTATAAAAAGTAAATTAAACATATAATACTCTACTATTTATTTAAACTCACCCTTAAATGTCAGTGAATAAGAAAAATAATCGATTTTCTTACTGTCTTTTTTTAATTTATGAGGGGAAAAAAAGCATTAAAGATTCATAACAACCCCTCTCTTCCTAAAGAAGTTGAAAACATAAGAAGTGCAGTTCTTCATTATTATTAAATTGGAATTGAGAAATGAGATTATATGTGTGTTAAAAAGATAATAGATTTGCACCTTTTTTTAAAAGGAGACATTGACCTATTTTACGAAGATAGAGTAAGGTAGACGTAAACCGTGTTAATGCAGATCCCAAAGAGGCTGTGGTTAACGAGGGGGGTTAAGTAAATAAAGAAATTAAGAAAATAGCTGGATTTCACCGGACACACAGAGAAACCCAGTTGGATTGCATGCACTGCGACAGTGAGGCAGTAGTCGACCCTTTTTTTTTTTTTACCTTTTTTAGTTTTGCGTTTGTTTGCTGTTAGGGAAGATGGCAGTCGCAACAGCCGCACACAGCAGCCACGTGTGAGTGTGAGACCAGATTTCTTTTTTTAAACACGAAACCAACCATAAAATAATGGCCACTTGCTCATCAATATTGATGCGCACGTGTGGCACAGAGAGAGATGGAGTTGGAGCAGTGGTGGAGGACACCTATGTACTTATGTCATCTCTGCTGGATATAATGTAACTCTAATTCCTCGTATTCAATGTTGCCTTTCTCTTTTATAACTACGTACAAAGGAGATTAATTTTACATGTATTACGTGTATGTTTAAAGGAACCTTGCTTTGCTATATTTATCAATTATCATTTGCATGTCAGCTACGTTTTTTCTCGTACAAATTATATTTGTTTAAAAACTAAGAAAGGGATAATTAAATATTTTAAATTAATTTGAAATTTAACATATAGTTTATTTCATGGTTGTTTGAATTGAATTAGATCGATTAATTAGTTCAGTTGATTTGAAAATAAATAGGAATATCAGTTCGAAGAAATATATTTGATTAGTTAATTTGAGAATTGATATGAATAGATTGAATTAGGTGGTTGAACTATTTTTTTAAATATTTTAAATATTTATAATTTTTAAATATTGTTTTAATCAAATCAATAAATTAATTGTTTGATCGATTCGACTACTAGTCTATTTTTGAAATCCTTAGTTTATTTATCCGAACATATGAAATTGAATATCAATTCCTCAAGTTATATTTTACTTGACACATATAATATATTTTTGTCATACCAATAAATTTAGTATTTAATATTTACATTTCTTTTGTCGATATAGTCTCTATTATTATTTTTAGTTAAACTTGGTCTTCAAAATTTTAAAAGAAGTTAGATTTGAACATAGATCTTTCAAAAAGAGTCAATTTATTTTTTTAAAGGAAATAATTTACGCATATTTTATTTTAATTTTTATAAAAAAATTACAATAATTTTTTATTTTTAAATATTTTATAAGTTTTATATTATTTTATAACATAATATATAAGATAAATAGTGTATATCAGTATGAAATATAAACTGTCATGTAAATTACTTAACAAACATAGTTAAAATTTTAAAGTCTTAGTCAGAATTTTCCTTAAGGAAAAAGAATTTAATTTTTTTAAAAGGTTAATATCAAATTGATAAAAAATATAAATATTGAGAGTTAAATTTATGATCATGCATATATTATTTTTTATATATGAATGTGCGTGGAGCCCATGGCTACCCACATGCATAGCGGGCTATCGGCTATGGCTTTGTTCCCTTTCCATTTATAAGCCTTTGTCTACTGAGAATCGAGAAAGACCACACACCCAGCGACCAGACCCGAACCCAGTTTTAGTTCCTTCATTTTCATTATCATTATCATCCCGATATTCATTCATATCTCTATTTTTCTTTTTCTCCCTTTCTATCTTCTTCATCTCTAAGAAGGGGGAAAAACCGTAGAAAGGGAAAAAAAAAGAAAAGAAACCTAAAAGCCCATGATTGTTGATTTGATGGATCTGTAGATCTAACGCTTTGAGGGAAAAAAAAAAAACCAACACGTATCGCTCCGTTTCTTTTGATCTCCGTTGTTTTCACCTGCTATGATTCAGTAGCTGAAAACCAAACAGCTTAATTTCTACTGTGAGTTTATTTTTCTTTTCCTTTCTTTTTTTTAATATATTTAGTAATTTATGTGATTGATGTTTTTAATCTCGACTTGGTATGTTTTCCCCTAATTTTTAATTCCAGTTTGTGATTCAACATTTATAGTTGTATTATTTCGACTGTTGCTAACGATTTTTACTGTTTTGTTCAAGTTTAGGAATGTAAAGGTAGATTTGACTTTCTATTTGTTGTTCTTCACTCTTCTTATTGACCTCAACTTATGTCGCGTCTGTTGTTTTTTATTTACTTGGCTGGTAGTAGTAGCTTAAGGGTTTGTTTTCTTTTCTATTTTTCCATTTTTAAGCAGAAATGGATGTGGGTTTTACTCTTTTTTTTCTTTTTCTGAAAGTGTTATTACCAGTTAGATGTGAGATATTATTTGTTCGATTGCATACCAATTTAGCAGCTGTGTATATTCTTTTTGGTGTACAGGAGACCGCTCTGATTATTTATTGGTTTAAGTATCTTTTGGTCGGTATTTTGCATCCAATTTGGATGTTTATGGGGAATTGGAGGCTGGCTCAGGTGAGATGAGGGATGTTATCAAGGTTGGTCAACTTTCTGAGGGCCTGCTGGTGGCCATCCTTGGACCGTTATGCGCACAAAGGTTCGGATGCATCCGGCTGGCAAGATGGGCTCCTATGGTACAAAGACAATGGGCAGCACTTCAATGGTGAGTTTTCCATGGCTGTTGTCCAGGCCAACAATCTGCTTGAGGATCAGAGCCAGATTGAATCTGGCTCCTTGAGCACTCTTGAGTCTGGTCCATACGGTACCTTTGTAGGAATATACGATGGTCATGGTGGCCCTGAGACATCGCGCTATATCAACGATCACTTATTCCAGCATCTAAAGAGTAAGAGACCTTTGGAACCATTGCAATCATTGGCATATCTGACTTTTTGTGCATAAATTATAGTATTTATTCCACTATCTAAAGACCAGCTATTAATTTTAAAGTAGAATTTTTCTTTAATGCCTAAGATTTACGTAGAGAGGCAGGTTGGTGCCAGTGTGGCTCAGTTGTTAGTATTATCTTGCAGGGTTCACCACAGAGCAGCAATCAATGTCTGTGGATGTCATAAAGAAAGCATATCAAGCAACAGAAGATGGATTTTTCTCTCTTGTTACAAAACAATGGCCTATAAATCCCCAGATTGCAGCTGTCGGATCATGTTGCCTGGTTGGTGTTGTTTGCAATGGGACCCTTTACATTGCTAACGTTGGGGACTCTCGTGCTGTGCTTGGAAGGCTTGTCAAGGCAACTGGGGAGGTTCTTGCCATCCAGCTGTCATCAGAGCATAATGTAGCGATAGAGTCTGTCAGGCAGGAGATGCATTCTTTGCACCCTGATGACTCGCACATTGTAGTTTTAAAGCACAATGTATGGCGTGTAAAGGGCCTGATACAGGTAAGCTTTTGTGCTTTTGTTAGACATAAAAAGGGTCTATTCTAATGATATTTTCTTGTTATTATTGAATTCTGTAAATGTTTTGAAAGCATTACAAAGGTAAATTTTCCATGCTTAGTCACGGAAAAGATACATGTTGTAAGTTGCTTATCTTTGTCCCGTATTATGTGAAAATCTGCATTTTACAGCTTTCATTGGCTGAAATGCTAAAGTTAAGCAAGATAACTTCAAATGAATTTTTATATTGTGGTTGTTGAACTGGTTTTGTTGCTTAGTTTATTTTCCCTTAATAAGCGCAAGTTCTTTTTTGGGAGGGACGTTGTGAGTTGTTTGTGCATATGACATTTACAGAACCTCTTTGTTGCAGATTTCTAGATCAATAGGTGATGTTTATCTTAAAAAGGCTGAATTCAACAGGGAGCCTCTATATCAAAAGTTTCGTCTACGTCAACCTTTTAGGATGCCAATTTTGAGCTCAGAACCATCAGTATCAATGCATGAACTCCAACCTCATGATCAGTTTCTCATATTTGCTTCTGATGGGCTCTGGGAACATCTCAGCAATCAGGTCGCAGTCGATATAGTTCAAAATCATCCACGCAATGTAAGATATACTTGATGGATAATTTAATATGGTTTGAGTTTGTAGATTACTTTTTAACTTCATGATTTGCGATTTTTGGTGCTTAATTGGAAAATTAGGGCATGTATACATGCTTTGAATGAGTCATGACATCATGTAAGCTAATCTTTTGGTTTTTGCTTTAAATAATTAATTTTTTGTTGCTTCAGCTAGTGGGACATCAGCACTCATGAACTTTCATTCTGTCCTGCTAGACTTCTAATGTTGCTTTGAGCAGCTCATTCTTGATTACAATGGTTGTTTGTTAGGTTTTTCAGCACAAACTGTTCCTTGTTTGAATGGTGACATATGCACATAAATGAAAGTTTTGGGGAGAATGGAAACTTGATCTCCCAAGACAGCATATTTTTTTTGTTTCTGTTGTCGTATGTGTTATTATAATCATTGGACAATGGCAAACGAGGGTTATAAATATGTTTTGTGGATGGATGGACATCTAATACAGTTTTACTGCAGCAATGCTCTTACAGGAGGAAAGTAATTGTTATTTGACTGTTTTGTGTTTTTCACTCTCACAGGGGAGTGCTAGGAGGCTTGTGAAAGTTGCCTTGCAGGAAGCTGCTAAAAAGAGAGAAATGAGGTACTCAGATTTAAAGAAGATTGATCGAGGCGTGCGGCGTCATTTCCACGATGACATCACAGTCATAGTTGTATTTCTTGATTCGAATCTCGTGAGCAGAGCCAGCTCAGCAAAAGGCCCTTCATTATCCCTGAGAGGAGGTGGAATCAAACTGCCTGCAAAAACCAAGGCTCCCTGTTAATGGGGTTGGCCACATATGCTGTTGTACTGTACCTACCAAGTGCGGGATCCTTTTCTGAACTTCCATGATGCCAGCAGTTATTATAAGGCAATAGAGAAGGTGCAGTGGGTTAGTCTTTAATTTTTAATTTTTTTCTAGTGTATAATGTAACATTTTAACTTGAGGAATATTCTATTTAGTTTATAAGCCGTTGAGCTGGAAAGGAAAGAAGCAGGAAAATAGAGGTGCAAAGGTGACAGAAGAAAGATTCTTTTCTGTAGGACTATCATCGTTAGCATTCATTTCGTATATTTGCTGGCATTTTGGAGTGTTTTTGGGTTTGTAAATTATGTTTTACATCCCCTAAAATCAATCAAAATTCCTGTAATCGTTGTTTGCATGTTGACATGAATGGACACTAGTGGAACAATTCATCTCCTTTTCAGTAACCTTTTTCAAACACCAACACAAGGGACTAAAAGCCAGGACGATGAATTCAAATACCAACTATAACACAAAGACTTATCTTAAAGCTTAAAAACACTGATTACTTGTCTCCTCCGTAACTGGTGTTAAATTCTTCTTATCAACTTCAACACCGTCATTAGTGTTGAGCTCAAAACATCTTAAGCTGCTACTACTTTGCAATGAAAACTATCCATTTCAATACGGAACTTTTGAAACCCAACACCGTCTATGCTTACGAAGCTTTGAGAAAAATCCTTATCCAATGATCTATGATGTACTCGTTCTGTAGGTGGAGCAAATTTGCTAGTTGCTCTTCCACTACTTCTCCAGGGCTGTTTGTGCGTGGAGTTGTCCACTAAATGAAGTGTATCTTCTAGTTCTTGCCAGACCCGAGCCATAGTAGGCCGGTTTTTAGGCATTTTCTCCACACATCTTAGGCCGAGTTCACCCATCTTCAGCATCATCTCCATATTGCATGCCTGGGCCTGAGATAAAAGACTAATATCAAGGATTTCTTCGATGCTGCTCTTCTCTATACTCGGCCTTGCCTGCATAAACATACAGATTTAGTTTACCAACATGCTTCTTTTATTGCATAAATCCATTTAATTAATAAATGAAGTAGCACTAACCCAATCGATGATATGATAATTAGGTTGACATCTTGTACTTGAATCCAAAGCCGGGCGGGCAGATACAAGTTGCAGAAGGATGACACCAAAGCTATAAACATCACTAAAAGGAGTCAAATGGAAGGTGGTACAAGATGTAGGGTCAAGGTACCCTGGTGTTCCTTTATTTGACTGCTAACATGTGATTCATCTCCGACCGGTCCTAGTTTCACAAGTCCAAAATCCGAAACCTTGGCTTCCATACCATCTCCAATTAAGATGTTGCTCGGTTTTATATCACGGTGGATTATGCTAGGCTTAATCCCATCGTGTAAGTATGCTATTCCTGATAATTAAAACAAGAATCATTCAATATTTTTCTATCTTAGAAATTAAATTGGGAAGTGGATCTACCTTTAGCTGCTCCAATAGCTATGTTTACTCGTTGCCTCCACGTCAAGTTTCTTCCTCCTCTTCCTACACTCCAAACAGTAAGCATTTCGGGTTCCTTTTTATTAATTTATGACATGAACAAGTAGGGGGAACTTACCCATAATGTACTCAAGTAAAGAACCATAGGGTACGTATTCATAAACCAATATTTTTGCACCTTTGGGTTCTGTTTACAACTTGCAAATGCAACAAGTCTTGGATTATTCTTATCTTTAATACTAATTTGAAAAACAATTCAATGTTTAACTTGCGTACCGGATTCTTCACAATACCCCACCAAGCCTACCAGATTGGGGTGATTTACAGTCGAAAGAAGCCTCACTTCTGCTTTACAAGAAAACCATTACAAAAATTCACATTCAACAAATCTAAAAAACTTGAACCAATTGGCCAAAGCTTATTACCATTTCTAAATTCGTCAACGCTTTGATAGGAGTCGGCATGAGCTATCTTGATTGCTAACGTACCATGGAGTTCAAAGGTTCCTTTATACACATTCCCAAATGCTTCAGACCCCAATAAACACTCTGCACTGAAATTTTTGGTAGCCTTAGCCACCTCCTCCAACTGGAAACGCCTTAACCTTGATTCCTCAGCTTTTAAACTTCCTGTTTGAGAATAACGAATGATATTAAATCGTTTTAGCATTCTAAAAGTTGTGAGGGGGGGGGTAAGTGATTTAACCTTTACGGCTCCATCTTTGACTAAGCTTTCTTCTGCAGAAGAATAAGGAGGAACCCAGCAAAGCTGTTAAAAGGGCGATGATAAGAAGTGGCCACATTTGCTAATGACTATGAGCATGATCAGAAGATGCTTGAGAATGAGAACCCCTCTACCAAATGAAATCTGTGCATGTAAATAAACAAGTCTATGGTCCTACCTCAAAAAACAAATACCAAAATATGTTTGACGCAATCAACCTCATTTCTTTCATTATTAACATTTTTCCTTGCCGGCAACTTACTTTCAAACACAAGCGAGTATAGGATCTTGGAACTAAGTTATTGGCTTAATTAAAATTTTTAAAAATTTTGTAGGTTTAATGAGAATGTTTTTAAAAATTGAGATCTAACTAAATTTTTAAAAAGAATTTATGAAATTAATAATAATTACAAAAAAAAATTAAGAAAACTTTGATTAAAATTTTCAAAAAGATTAGAAGGCACAATAATTTTTTTTAAAAGTTTAGAACACCTAATTAAATTTTAAAATTTTTTTTATCTTTTTGGGTGCTTGAGGATTCCCATCCGCCCCTGTCAATAGCCATTCTAAAAGTTTTTTTTATATAGTTTTTTGTATTTTTTGTTTGTATATTTAAAATTTACACTATTTTCAAATTTTAACATGTAAGTCCAGTTCTTGGCACAGGTTTTTTTTTTTTGCTAAATTTAGATTTACTATAATGTCATGTTTTTGTTTCATGATTGTTAAGTGAGTATTTCTTTCATTTTGAAATGTACATCAGTAAATTTAATAGAGGATATTTAATGGTGTTAACAATTGAACTTAAATTTTAAGATTTGAAAAAGTAAAAGACTAAATTCCTATAAATAAAATTAGAGGGACTAAATTTCAAATGCATAAAGGGTACAAAGACTTAAAAAGCATATTTTAGAAATTAATTTCACAAAATTGAAAAGGATGTTAAAAAAAAGCTCTCAACAAAAAATTTTAAAGAAAATTCAAGTAAGCACTTATGAAAATTTTATTCCCAATTGAAACCCTACATATTGAATTAACGTTGATCAAGTTTGATTATTAAGTTTTGTTGATATAGTTGATAGACCAATCGGACACAACATGTGGTGGCCATGTGTATTATACTAACTTGGTATTGTTGTCAAGTTAAAAAATGTTTAAAAACATCCTAAAAACAAATAATTATTTAAAAATTTGCATCTAAGAAAAACATGGAGAAATGGTTTTGTCTGTCCTTTAGATAACTATAAACACATTATATATAAATCATTAAGAAATATAAAAAAATTATTAAAAAAATTAAAAACTGCATTCATGGACTGGTTCTTCTATTGAGAGACGGCACATAAGCCAAAAGAAGACAATAAAAAAAATCTCATGCCATTTCTGGAGAAAAGAAATAATAAAGGGGCATAGAAAAGAATCTCCATGTTCTTAAGGCCAGAACCTCAGATGAGATGAGACAAGGAAAATCAATGACTTGCATCACCTCTTTCATGCAGATGCAAATAAAGAGGATTAGCGAGGACCACATTTAAAAGAAATTATTTAGCCCAATTAAGTAGTAGACCATGGAATATTAAAACAAGTTGATCAAGTAATTCCATGTCCTTTTGTGATTGTTGACTTCATTTTCAATCGCCAGGTTTTGTTGTTGATACGTTTTAGGCCATTTCTCTTTTGTTGATAAGCTCACAGGATGAGCTATGTGGATCAGATTGTGGTTGTTAAGTCGGAAAGTGAAATTTTATTGTAGTAATTTTGAAACAATTCTCTTAAGCTTAACTATCGCTTTACCTTACAACTTGGGCTACATTTGACTCTTTAAAAGCATCTGTTGACAATTAAATAAAGATTTTTTACAATCAAAAGTTTGGTGATGGATGGGTTAGCAAAAACAACCCCGAGTTCTTAAGTGAAACCATTCCTTTTTCAATCTCTTCATGAGACAAAATAGTGTTCATATAGCTCTCATGATGAGTCATGAACTTTGACTGCTAATTATACATGTATATTTATGGCCCCTAAGACTATATTTGAAAATGAATCATGTGAACCTCATCACATGGTTCAAGACCAGATTTGGAACCTCATCATGTGAACTTGGTCATGTATCATTTTCACCTGCTTTATCAACTATTTCAGGTTGCAATATGTCCATCAAAACAATCAAATCCATGTTTATTCGGAAGCGAAGAACCATAAAAAATACTGACCTATTGTTTTAAGTCTCTTGATGAAACGTGTTCTAAGTTGCTGGGAAGTTTCTACCATGAATATAATTCAATATACAAGAGTCATTTATTGAAAGCACAAGAGTCAATATCAAGATAGGCAATTAAAAGTTTGAAAAAGTGTAAATCAAAAGCTTTATACAAAGGGCTAATTGAATTACAATGTTTGATTCTGCGATATAACGTAGGCAGACAGAGTAGGCAAAGCATTTGATTCGATGAATAAATACAAGCAGCCCAGGTAAGTAACAGCAGTAAAAACAAAAAACATAAATAACTCATCTAGTGGTATAATTTACAAAAATTAACATTACAGATCCCTTCTGCATAATGGACAAGAAGCATGACTAACAAGCCACTTATCTATGCAAGGAAGGTGGAACATGTGATGGCACTGCGGCAAGCTCCTAACCGTTTCTCCGAGCTGAAAGTCCTGCATAAAGATAAAATGAAACACCAGACGTCAACCAGACAAGCTTCTTTGATGTTACTAGTTCAAAAATCGAAAAAATATATATGGTTGGACCTGAAGGCAAACTGTACAGGAGACTTTCTCCCCAGAAGCATCGACATTGTTATTTTTAGTGATTATGATCTTTGGGATTTTTTCAACCAAATCTCCAGCCAATCCTTTAACACCACCAGTGTCGAAGATGTTCTGAACCTCCTCAAAAGGTGTTTCAGAAGCTCCCATCTGATAACAGAAACTGAAATCATTAGCAAATGGCTGATTGATGGAACCATCAAGTTGTGGCACACAAACCAAACTCCTCAGCATATTACCTGACTTTGGACTGCACTCAGCATCGCCGGACCAATTCGTTCTCGGACAAGCCTCCCACTTAGAAGGCTTGCAATGACATCAATCTGCAAAATTATTTTATCACAAACTCATCAATTTAGATAAACCAAGTCCAAGAGTTGTGTTTTATATCCCTCTTTTCATTGACATAGAAAGCACAAATCAAACCAAAACAAAACTGTAAAATCAGGTGAATAAACAAAAGTGCTCACCAAATACAACAAGCATCCGATCCCGGATTCATCTGATTGCCAAAGAACAAGAGAAGATTCGAAAACTTCGATTGAAAAAACAGCTCCAGATATAGCCCAACTGCGGCGCCTCGAACGAACCCACTCTCGGTCTCTTGTCCTATCAAAGCCCCCGTCATGGCACCTAACAGGGTGCCCACTGCACACAAACAATGTCAATCTCATTCCCAATACTTGAGTACATGATGGTTAAGCTTAGTATCAAGCATTAATTCTAAGAAACCAAACAAAAAGTCATTAATTCTAGGTGTATTTTAGAAATAAATGTAAGACAAATTAATCCAAACTGCTTTGTCTGCACGCAAGATATTCTCATAGTATCGCAATCCAACAAAACAGCAACATGAAATAATAACATCAAAGTAATATATATATATCAATTTATTGCAAAACCGACATCAAAGGCCATGAATAGATCAATAATCAAATGGCTTGAATGAAACAATATTTACATATAAATTAGATCTACAACGAGAAATTGAAACGCTTCGAGACGAGAGAAAGAAACGAACCTAATGCAAAGAAGAAGGTTAAGATCGCAGAGAAAATGTTGCCAATAATGGCGGAAAAGGCGAAATTGCAAAAATCTTTAAGCTTTTCAAGGAAATCCCCAAAGAAGGAAGGTGGAGGCCTCGAAAAACGAATTTGGTATTCATGAAATTCCATTCTTTTTCTCTCTTTTTTTTTTTCACTTCCCTTGGATTTGGGTGATTGTTGGAAAATGAGACCGGTTATGGGTGATCTACAAGTACAGGATTTAAGAACGAAGAAAGCTTATATATATATAAGGGAATTAAAGAAAAAGAAGAGAGAAAGGGTATGTATGCTTAGTGCAGGGATTTAAATAGCGGTCCGTTATCGAAATAGCGGCCGTTATATAGCGGTAACGGCACCATCCGAAACCGCTACTGCCGAAACCCACTATATCTGCAATACACAATAAGTAATGTAAAATTTACGACCGCGATACCTACAATGACCGCAATAGCATTCGTTATGTCCGCAACCGCGATAAACGCAATGCGACCGAAAACACGACCGCGACCGCAATTTAAATCCCTGGCTTAGTGCTTAAGAGATAAGAAGAGAAAGGAAATGAACCAACTCGCATTTAAAGCTTAATTTCTTTGTTAGACCCTCGCTTCCAGTTTTTCTCTTTTGAGAACATGAAAATTTCTGACTTGTGGATGAAAGAGACGATATTCTCTCTCTCTCTGTGAAGCAGTTTAATATCTTTATTTAATACACGAAAAAAAGGGTTTTAAATGCATAAATAAAATTAAAGTTATTAAATTGTAATAGTGATCATTGTCAAAAACTCATAAATGAAGTGGACTTCAAATATTCATGGTCTAAAATGTTCATTGTAAAAACTCATAATCACTCTCCATTTTCATCTTTAAAATTTGGATGATTAGCACTCATTTTTTTAAAAATATCAATTGGTTTTACTTTGCTTTTGATGTTTTGCCAACTCTTTATTAAGACATGGATCCCTTATCTCAAATAAAAAAGACATGGATCCCTTCAAACTTCAAATAACCCCATCTCTCTCCACATTTAGCAATTTTTCCACCATTTTAAACATGATTCCTAGCTTCCCCTTTTTCTTCTCTTTGTTTTTGCTTTTGGTTGGATGACTATGATTTTCCTAATATCCCCAATTATTACTTTTTTTCCCACTAACCTAATAATCACTTTTTAAGTCACCATTAATATTGTAACCATTGTCGTATTTCTTTTCTTTTGCCGATTAATATTATATACTTGAAAAGAGCCGGGAATTAAAGGGGAAGGGATGCTTCCTTTCTTTTCCCTTTGCTTAAATGATAGATTATTTATCCGAGTCTATCAGCATATTTCCTTTCTATGTATGGATGTGGTCGGATTGAGGCTCATATTAACATATAGGTCTATTTATATTTAGGGAAAGAAAAAAACAAAATTTACAAAAAAAAATAATTTTAATTTAATATTTCACATTTTAATATATATATATTTAAAACTTTACATATAAACAAATTAGTATATTGTTTATATCATAGTATTATATATTTTTATAAATTTTTATTTTTTATGTGATATAAAATATATTATATATATAAAATAAAATAATATGACATAATTTTTAAAAAATAAATAAAACTCAAGTCTTAAATGTGGAGTCAAGTTTGAAAACAGAAGCTAAATAAGTCATATATGTCAAAAAAAAATTTCTTTAACTAAATAAGTTGATATTTTGAAAATTTAGGGAAATAGACTGTTTTTTGAGAGAAAGTAAAAAAACGCTCCAACTGGACGTGTTTTACCTTTAAGTTACATTTTTTTAACTTTTTTAATATAATCAAATTCTTTGGTGAAATGATTAAATGTTATTCATTAAGTTTCAAGTTTGATTCTTCTCCCACCTACATTTATATTTTTTTTCTTTTTTTTAAAAGTTTTTTATATTTTTAATTAATGTTTTTAACATATTAACTTATTTGGTTAAACGGTTAAATAATAATAATTTCATTCTTTATACTCAAGTTCAATTTCTTAACTAGATGCAATTTCTCACTTTTAAAAAAAAAAAATCGACATATTTAGCCAATAAACTTTATATATATATATGACTAATTTAACAGAAAAAAATTATTTTTTGCTCAAAAACAAAAATTTGAGCTTCTACGTATAACCCAATCATTGAATAAGCATATATATATATATATATATGCATGTAATTCTTGTTACTTGCACTCCAATGGTAACGGTCATAAGCTCCCAATGAGTTACGTTGGAGCCAATGCAAAGTCCCAAAAGAAAACAAAAACAAAAACAGACATACAAGTGGGAGGGAAAATATCTCATTCGTTTATCAAAGAAGGAAAAAGGAAGAAATGTTAAAATTAATTATTTTAAAAAAATAAAAGGTAGGCGAAAATCAAAAGAAACCAACTAAAGTGTTGCATGCCTTTCAAGTTAAGATGATGATGGCATTGATGGAAGAAAATAAAAATGATGCAACATCTAAATCACAACCGTCGCATGCATCACCCTTCCTCTTCCACACACGATTTTAGATTATATTCATCCTTCTAAGTTTCAATTTAACAGTCCCATTACATCATCATCACCTTTGAAATTCAATTTTAGGTGTATATTGAAATGACCTCTATTTTTTTTTAATTTAAAATGTAAATTTAATTGTTATTATCGTTAAAATTCTACTATTAAATATCAGTTTATTACAATATTATTTTTTTATTATATAATTATAAAGTGTTTTTTATTTGAAAATGTCACACAAATAAATTTAAAAATAAATAAAATTTAATAGTGTTAATAATTGAACATAAATTTTAAAATCTGAAATGTTAAACAAATTAAATCCTAAACATGTGAAGAGTGTTAAGATTTAGAATAAAATTTCACCATATATTCTTATCAAGAGATAAAAGAAATTTTATATTTGAACCGGAGATATGATACCAACATAAAAGAAAACGAGTCATTTATCACTACACCAATTATTATAGTTTTACCATTTTCTTCTTCTTCTTATACATGCATAAATATATAGCGAAATGATCCACTTACATCAATTTGAAATTTTTAATCAATTCAATATCTCTATCATATCAATCTAAAATAATATCTTATATATAATTGTTAAAAACTTCTTTTTTAATACTTAAAACGAATAGTTAAAAATTTTCAAATTTATGTTAAACTTGACATACATTACCTACATAAATGAAACAATAAGTTGAATCATTGAATTGTTAGAATATTTATACTACTTTAATTTTATACTTAACATCCCTCCGCATATATATAGACAATAAATTGATCAAATCACCAAAATATATAAATTTTTGTAATTGTATTTGATTTTTGGCCAAATTTGTTGCATTACTAGTGAAAGTTTGAAAATGTTGTAGTAAAATTAATGCAAATAAATAAAAGAAGTAACAAGAAATTTTATGTGATGACTTGATGATTAAGAATATTTACGGTTCTATGTGTGCCATGAATTCGAGTTATACTAGTCGAGCTTATTATTCAAACTTTATCCTATTATTGTAATTGAGTAAAAAAAAAAAGAATGAGAAAGAAAGGTTAGGAAGGTCAGGTGCTTTGATCTCCAAGAAAGGTCCCCATCAAGGAGATTATGCATACATGAACATGGTATCCTACTCTAGTCAACAAAGCTCCAGAGATTACTATATATGACATTGATACGAGATCAGTTTTCTGCAAAATTTGTCAACAACAAAATCTGAAATTTCTGGAACAACCCTGGTTAATATTAAAACAAATTCTGGGATTTTTCTGTTTGATGGAACACCAAAAGATTTACTGATGTAATGCTTTATTATTTTCATTTATATTTCTTCTGCAAGAGAAGAAATATCTGCAGCCTAACCACCACCATTGATTTTCTTTTCCGAAAAACTTCACATTTTTCCGCCTGCTTTCCAATCAAAATTCAATAAAAATCCTTTTAGTTTAACAATAACTTCCTAAACCCTAATTGACATCTGCTGAAAGAACAGGGCTGGGATGGGATCCCTTAGCAAAGCAATGTTGATTATCCTTTGTAAAGGGCTAATATTAATTTTTATATCTTACAATTCTCCTCTCACTCAAACTGTTGTCGTATATATACATATACATGCACTCTTGTGTATTTGCTGGAGCTATTTGTAGATGTTTCTTTCATATATACATTCCAACCGGATGTATCTACACCTATTTACGGTCGGGCTATCCGTTTAGACTTGAAAGTTTGTTCAAAATTTGAGAGAATTTGGATAAAAATATTATATTCAAAAAATGAGCTTGGGTAAAAAAATAAACCCGTTTAAAATATGAGTTGGGCTCGGGCTTAAATATTCAAGACTCAAGTCCATTCGGACCTAGCCCAACCCGTTTTAAGTTTATAATATTTTATATTATGTTATTTTTATATGTTATGTAATTTAGGACAAATTAACAAAATAAACACATACTAAATATATAATACTACACTAATGTAAACATTAAAATAATATTAAGATTACTATAAAAAATTTCAATAAATAAAAAATGTATAAAATTATTAAATATTAAAATAAAACAATATAAATATTTTTTTAAAAAATTTAAAAATATTATGAGCTAGTCTAAAATGAGCTTGGGTTAACTTTTTACAAATATGGGTGGATTCAGACAAAATTTTAGGCCCGAATTATGGGCTTGGGATGGGCCTCAGGTAAGGCCTTTTGGCTCGAGCTTGGACCGGATTTTTTTTTACTATTTTGTTGATTTTTTTATTGTTTTGTTGCTATTTTCTTGTTCTTTCACTATTTTTCTACCATTTTATTATTATGTTGTTACTATTTTGTTATTATTATTTGGATTATGTATAACTATTACTTTATTGTTAATTTTGTTACTATTTTAGATACATTTGCTTGTTAAGTTGCACCTATCTTAGTGTTATTTAAGTATACATATTTTTTAAAAAATTTATTTTCAATTTATTGGGAAATATTTATTTTAATGCATTTAGTTTTTTAATGTATTATATTTTAAAAATATATAAATAATAAAAAATAAATAAATATGGGTGGGCTGGACTAGAGTCTTAACATTTTTATTCAGGCCGAGTTTGGATAAAATTTTAGGCCTATTTTTTAGGTTGGGTCGGGCCTAGCAAACGGGCTTAAAATTTTAGTTGGGCCCAACTCGAACTTGGCCCATGAGCTGATCTAGATATATCCATCCATCTATCTCCGCTCTTAAATTAATGGTCACTTAATTATTAATATGTTTCTATTTTGATCACCAATTTATAGAAAATTTTAACTTTGTCACTAATGTTTTCAAACATTTCTATTTTGGCCACACTCGTTGTGGCTTTTTTAATTAGTAGAATAATATATTTAGTCCTCAATACTTACACATTTTATCCATTTAATCTTAATTCTAAATAATTTAATTCTTCATATTTACACATTCTCATTCCCTTTCTCACCCTCCCAATATTGTCCATCACCAACACCCTTGTTGGATTCATCGGTATTTTTTGTAGCAGCTATTGATAAATATATACTTAAACAACTACTGAAATTCGCTCTCTCTTTCTTAAAACAGAACTTTCAATGAACCTTAAAGCTCAAAACCAAAAAAGTCAGATTTAAATAAGGTAAAATTAAAAAGAAGTGTGAGAGAGAGAGACCCGAATACGAATTCATGATCTTTGACCCATCCCAAAAATATTAAAACCCTAGAGATATAAAAACATAGAGAGGGTTTTTTTTTTACTTCGATTAAATATATATTCATATTTAATTATATGTGTTTGAAGATTAAATTAATATAATTTTTAAATGTGAATAATTAAATTAATATAATTTATAAATTATTAAAAATTAAATGTATTATTATACTCGTTAAAAAATCACTTTTTATCGTTTTCATATTTAACAAGAACTGATGAAAACCATTTAAAATATTAATGACAATTTAAAAAAAATATTATAACTCAATGACTTAATAAAATTAGGTAACTATATAGGTTACCCCCAAATTAAAGATGTGTTGATGTTATCATAATTTGGCTGTTTTTCCTTTTAGGACTTTTTTTTTTTAAAATCAGTGAAGGAACAATTAGATGCCTTCTTCATTACAGTCATTGTTATCGTAATTAATGGTTTCCACAACCCCACGGCTACAGCCTACAGGGAACGGGACGGAGACAGAAATTAACTATCCGGGCCACCGATCTATGCCCACTTTGCTTAAGGGCTAAGGCTAGGCTTGAATTTTATTTGGGTAAAATATATGATAGCTTCTTGCAATTCTCACAAATCTGAAATTAAATTAATGTAGCTTTAATTTAAGGAATTTAATATTTCTATTTTTTAGTTTTCAAAATATAGTTAAATTTGTTGATGCACCATTTTGAAATAAAAATATTTATTTAGTAGTAATGTAACTTAAAAAAATGATATTATAATAAATTTAAATTTAACAAAATAATTTTAATATTGTTAACAGTTGAATCTGAATTTTGAAATATGAAAAGTATAGGAATTAAATTCTTAAAAATAAAAATATAGATACTAAATTCTAAATTTACGAAGAATACAAAAACTTATGACATATTTTAACATTTATATTTTTACAGCCTGTTTTTATATTAATTAATTTTTTTGGTATCTTCCATTTCCATTTTGTATTAATTAATGACATAATTATTATTTCAATTTTAAGAAGAAAAAAAGAGAGAAGAAGATCTAGTTTGAGCTGCTTAAAATAAGAGATAATGTGAACTATAACTTGTTTAGCAGGTAACAGATTAAATTTTTGAATTTAGTATGTTATTGAATATTTTACAACTTTGTAAGTTACTGAATTTCTCATAAAACTACAAGAAAACTCTTATTGAATTTCTTCTAATGTTGTAAAGTTTTTAGAAAATTATTAAATTTCTTACAATTTTGTAATATTTACCTAATTCCTTATAACTTTGTAAATTACTGAATTTCTTGCGAAATTACTAAAATTCTTAAATACAGCTTAATTTCTTATAGAATTATTGACTATTTTACAAAGTTACTAAAGTTCACTTAATTTCTTACACCTTTGAAAGTTATTGAATCTCTTACCTCATTATAATGTTTACTTAATTTCTTACAACAATGTATATTGCTGGATTTTTTACTATATTTCTTACAAAATTGTTGAATCTTTAACAAAATTATCCTCTTTTTTTTTTTTACAAATTTATTGAATCTTTTACAAATTAGTCTCTTTCCACCATAATCATAAAATTCAAGCTAGAAACCAAAAAATTTTCATAGAAATCCTTAGTGAAACCAAGAATACTACATTATAGCAAGGTGATTTTTAAGTGAAGAATATGTATGTTCATGTTGGAGGAGAGAGAAAATCCAACTAAGGTTTGAAATCAAGAGAACAAGGTATGAATATTAAGGTTCCATAATATTTTTGTAACACTCCTCATCTAGTCCAGTCGCCAGACCCGAGCTATAGGATGCTACAATAATTAACGGAACAATTGCTTGCGATTCTTAAATCAAACACCCATATAAACATTTAAATATCTCATACATTCACTCAAATCAAGATTTACAAACTAATTCGGGTCACAATTGAGCTTACGAAAGCTTCTAAGTTGACTCGAGCACAAACAAAGACCATACTGAAAACTTTTCAAAAAGTAAGGCAATTCTTCAAAGTTAGGGGCACACGACCAAGTGCCCAGACTATGTTACAAACAGTGGCCATGCAGAATTGAAGTCACATGGCCATGTATCTAGGTTGTGTGGGTTAAAAACATAAATTTTCCATTAAAAGTCACACGGTCGTGTGGTTGGACTGTGTAACAGACTGAAACCGTGTGAAAATTAAATGTTCCTATTTTTCAATGAGCACACAATCGTATCACCTAGCCCTATGTGACACACGGTTGTGTGTTAGCCTGTGTGGTGAAAAAATGTGTCTTTTTGTACAAGTTACCAAAACTAATCTTTCAAATAGGGTAACCAAAAACATCTATCAACTTTTATATCCTATCCAAAACATATCATATAACAAGCCCTATTCCTCTAACCAATATGCCTCAATGGCATCATCACAATTCAAAATCTCAAATCACAAAAAATCATTCAACTAAACTTGTACCATTCATGCTATTCATATTATGCACCAAAACATACCATTTCCATGTAGGAAAAACGAGTTTTGAAAAATGCAACAGAAAATAAATTTAGGAAAAAACCAGAGTTTTAAATTTTTTTCCAAAATAAGATCTTGGTTGTAATATATAAAGTAATAAACACTTAATCAAAATAGTACCTTTTCGATTCGTCTAGGATGAGCACTTCGACCGAGTAGTCTTCTCCGCTATCCTCAAGATCATGTCTGTTGAGTGTGGGCTCGCTTCGAATCAGAAAATTTTTCACTAAAATTACCAGTGGGGTAATTTTTTAATTTTTCTAAACTTTTGGGTTAACTTGTAAATCAGAAAAATATCTCTAGAAATATTTTTTGGAATAATTTCTTCAAAAAAATTTCTCTCTACAACTTTCTCTTGAAGTCAAGTATATGTAAATAATAATCGTAGGCTCTCTTTATATAAGGAGAGTTTAGAAAGTTCAACTATGATTAAACTTAATCACTTTAATATTAAATTAATAAATATCTTGATAAATATTAGATTAAATTTAATATTTATCTTATTAAAATAATACTATTTTTTTAAATAATTAATCTGAAATCAAATTCTCTGGTAGAATTCTAGTAGGAATGTAACTCTTGCACCGCTCAAACACCGACGACCAACCGCCACTGGTCACCAGGATGCCGTCGTCGCAACCACCGGTATCGTCATGTTCGGTGATACAAATGCGACACCCTTACAGCACCCCGAGCTAGTTTAGTTGCTGCCGATTCAGTCCGGGTCAGTGACGATCCTACCGGTCCGGTCTAGCCACCGGTTGGACCATTGACCCAGTTTCACATACTAGGCTCGGTTCAACTAGTTTTTGGATTTTGGTCTTGATTTTGGGCTCTTAGGCTCAATTTACGATCTCAGGTCCAAATTTCAAGTTCAATTACCTATTGGGCCAATTTTCTAACTTGAAAATTAACTTCCAAAATATCATATTAATTTTAATTGATTTGATTAATTTAATTTTACTTGATCAAAATTATTTTTTCCAAAAATCACTTAGATTTTCCAAATTAAATTTTCAAGAAATTTTTTTAATAAAATTCTCTAGTTGAACATCTCACAACCACCTAATTTAATTCCACATGGAATAAATTGACTCAATTAAATTATTCCCAAAGTCGTAGAGTTTTCTTCTGATTCAACTGTAGTCCGATCGAGCTTTTGTTAAGCTAGTGGAAGGAACAATCGGACATATACAATTAGGCTCTAGTGATTGCAATTATGTCCAAAAACATCGTTCTAATAATTCGCAATTACTTAATCATAGAGTCAATCCACAAGAAGTACCATGATTGAAAACTCCTTATTGTATACTCTTTACAAAAGTAATTCATCCAACTGCTTTGTCCAATGACCTCGTCATGTGTGTGTTACCTTCATATGATATCCTTGATTCCTTTGAGTTAAATCCGTTATCTCAATACAATTCATCCAACTCTTTAATGATTAATATGATCACTGTCAACAAATTATTGTGATAAATTGCTCGTTTGAGAACAAGCAACCCGTGACCACGTTTCATATTTATCAATCAACACAATGCTAATGAGAGGATATTATTAACTCTTTAATTGATATATGAATTCCATTGTTGCTAGTAAAGCCATGCCATACACAAGTCATGTACCCAACATATCGGTTATGGGCTTAATCATCTTTAGAGCATAAGCCTTCACTTATATCAAAGCACATGAGTTTCATACGTATTGTCAGTGACTAACTCAGGATTTAGGTAAATCATACCATGAACATCACAAGTAAATTAATTCACAAATGGATTCAAAATTAATTCATCTTGGGTCCAGTCAATGTATCATTCTAAAAAATAAATACATTTATACCTCTATTTGTGGAGTCAACCGATAGCTAAGACTAGTCATTTCCTCAATTGGAATTGTAGACGATATAATAATCATTCTCAGTATTTGAATCAAATGCTCACTTTGATTCTTTTTACAGGATTACGGGCTCATTTAAATTATCCACTAAAGTAAGTCGTCTTTCTCGCAATGTAAACGTTCTTTACAATGCCACTTATCTTCAATTTGAACTTTAGGCAATTAATGAGCTAATATTTACTTATCACAATTTCGCTATGCATGCAAAATATAAAAGATAGAAAATGCAAAAGATATAATAGTGAAATGTCAAATTAACTTTATTTATTTATTCATCGTTCAAATAAATAGAAAACAGTTACATGTTCACTACAATACGGACACATTTCCTAACATTCCAAATGCCATAAACTTATATTACCATTTCACATACTAAGTCATCCAAACCAACTTCATTCTTGGTTCAATTCTATAAACCCACAAGTAAACATATTTATAATGCAAATCATATATGCATATCATCAAACCATTCAAAACAACATTACATAAATAAACCATTCTTCTTACCCAACAAAGGTATACACATTGTGTAACACCTTTAAATCATCTCCGTCGTCGGATTGGGGTTACAAAGCGTTACAACACAAATCAGGACATTTATCATCAAACAGAAACAAAAATATAAAATAAATGATAACATTCAATAGCTTATAAAAATCAGGGTAAAAATATATTTACAGGCATTAAATCGAGCTTACGAGGCCCTAAAAATAGTTTGGGAACAATTCGAGACTAATTTGAATCAAAACAAAAAATATGCAAAAATTTAAAAATTTTAGAAATAGGGGTCACACGACCGTGTGGAGTAGCCTAGGCCGTGTGGCTTTCTCGCATGTATGTATGGCCAAACCGTGAAACTAACTTGACCGTATGAAAAATCCTGCACTTAAAAATTAATAAGACACATGGCCATGGAATAACCCAGGCCGTGTGCATTTTAAAAAGCTTCTAAAACAAGGCAAATTTTCATCCAACACTTAGGTTCCAAGCCAAATCAAAATCAACCATTTCCATACTTTAAAAACACATTTAAACAAGCCTAAAACATGTCAAAACTATCAATCTATAGGTTCTAACCTCTACACCATTCAAAGGCACCTCAACTTAAAACAATTTACTATCACTCAACAACCATAAATATTTTAACCACACATATAAACATGTCTAAAACTTACATTTACATGTCACCCAAAGTGACAAAAAGACACTTATTTACAAAGGTTTACACAAAAAACATAATCTCCAAAAGATATGACTAAACCAAATGGACCAAGTAACATATTCATGACACCTATTACATATGAGCCTTATACATGCCATTTATAACTATAGCCAAAATGTTCAAAAACTACCAAAATGATCAACAGATAGTGTGATAGGTCTCTAACAATATTCCAACCGAATGTGTTTTTTGATGATCTACAAAACAAAAGAATAACAACTACGTAAACATATAATGCTTAGTAAGTTCGTATAAGGGAACTTAAACTTACCATTCCTTAACATTAAATCATTTAGCACTTGCCTTTCCTAACATCACCATTCACATCATTATTATATATATTAACAATACATCCTCTATGAACATGATATACAACATTATAGAAATATATGAACTGTTGTCATCCCTTCAGTTAAGGGATTGTGTGTTGTCATCCCTTCAGTTAAGGATTCTGTAAATATTCTTTTTATTACAATCCCTTATTTTAAGGGATCATAACTCCTAATATTAGTATCTTTCGTAACTTAGATTTTCTTAAATTAGAGACATAGTTTGTATATATAAAAGATGTAATATGTTCTATTGAAAAATAAGAAAAGATAGAGAATTACTCTGATTTCTACATGGTATCAGATTAGGTTACGGTTTCTTTCCAACCTAGACCATGTCTGACACTTCTTCTTTTAAATCTCATTCTCTTACTCCGGAGATTACTTCAAATTCAGAAAATTTTTCTGGTTCTGATGCTCAATCAGATTCATCTGGTCTGACCATCACCTGCCATCGATTGAATGGCAACAATTTTCTTGAATGGTCCTAATCGGTTAAGATTTTTCTCTTGGGCAGAGAAAGATTGGGATATGTTACAGGTGAAATTAAGAAGCCTGCTGTGACTGACACTGTTTTTGCTAAGTGGATGCGTGACAATGGTCATGTTATGACTTGGCTCCTTAATTCTATGACCCCGAGTATAAGCAGAAACTTTCTTCTTTACACCACAACCGTTGAAATCTGGAGTGCAGTCTATGAAACCTACTCTAGCACTGATAACATTGCCGAATTGTATCATATTGAAGATTAGGCAGCCACCCTTAAGTAGGGAACCATGCCCGTCACTCTCAACTACAATACCCTTACCGCTTTTTGGCAGCAATTAGATTTTTATGCACAGCATGATTGGGTAGATCCAAGAGATGTTGCCCTTTATCAATAAATTTTCATTCAACAAAGGCTTTTTCAATTTCTCCAAGGTTTAAATAAGAACCTGGACGAGGTTCGCGGTAGGGTCCTGGTTATTTCTCATTTTCCCTCCTTCGAGAGGCTTTCTCTATAGTCAAGAAGGAAGAAAGCCGAAGGTCTGTGATGCTGCCTGATGAACCATATTCCACTCCTGAAGGATCTGCCTTATTGACCCATCAATCATCTCTCTCTTCCAAACGGGAGAGAATTTAGTGTGATCATTGCAAAAAGCCCGGCCACTACAAGGAGAAATGTTGGAAGCTTCATGGTAAGCCTCAGGACTGGAAGTCCAAGAACTCTCGAGATCATAAATCTAGCCTTGTCGCTATCATATCTGTCACTAGCTTCACCAAAGAACAGATTGCTGAACTTCAAAAACTATTTGGAAAGTTCCAAGGGTCTTGTGAGGGTAATCTGGTCATAAAAGAACCAGAAGGTAACCCCTCTTCTACAGTATTTTTCTCCTCCCAGTGCACTCCTAATTGGATCCTTGATTCTGGTGCTACGGATCATATGACTGGCAACAAGGCCTTGTTTTGTAATTTTTTCCAAACTTTTGGTAAAGTTGTCAAAACGGCTGATGGTTCCTTGTGCAAAATAGAAGGACATGGCACTGTTGTTCTCAATCAACAGGTTGCTCTTAAAAATGTTCTCTTTGTACCAAATCTGGCTTGCAATCTTATTTCTGTTAGTAAATTTTCCACAGACTTGCACTGCTCCACAATTTTTAATGATCTTGATTGTACTTTTTAGGTATTAAACTCAAAGAAAAGTATTGGTAAGGCCATCTTACACAATGGCCTCTATATTCTCCATTCTTCTCCTAAAATCGAGATCTCTAAATCTTTCACCTCTTTAAAAAAATTGATACTGTTATGTTATGGTATTTTCGTTTAGGCCATCCTAGTTTCCAATATCTTGCAAAATTGTTTCCTACTCTATTCATTAATAAAAGGCTAAATTCTTTTTCTTGTACAGTTGCTCTCTTGCCAAACATACTAAATCATCTTATTTTCCTTCTACATACAAGCCTTCCTACCTTTTTGCTTTGATCCATAGTGATATTTGGGGTCCTTATCGGGTGAAAAATGCTGATAATTGTAAGTGGTTTATCACTTTTATTGATGATCATAGTAGGATAACTTGGACTTATTTGCTAAAAGATAAATCTAAAACTGCTAGTGTTTTTGCGCAATTTTATAACATGGTTCTCACTCAATTTGGGTCTAAAATCCAGCTCTTTAAATCTAATAATGGTAGTGAATTTTTTGCTAGGTCTTTGGTTGATTTTTTAGGGAAAAGTGCATAGTTCACCTTAGTTCTTGTGTTGGAACCCCACAGCAAATTGGCATTGCCGAAAGAAAAAATAGGCACCTTCTTGAAGTTACTCATTCTCTTCTGTTTACCACTAATGTTCCCAAATATTTGTGGGGGGAAACCTTATTGACTACCACATATTTAATCAACTGGATGCCTAGTAAGGTTTTAAGATTTCAAACACCTCAATCTATATTTTTGCAGCACTTTCCCAATTTTAAGCTTATCTCCTCCATTCTGCCACTTAAAATCTTTAGCTGCACTATTTTTATCCAAAATATTACTCCTAATAAGTCCAAGTTAGATCCTAAGTCTTTAAAATGTGTACTGATTGGGTATTCTTCAATTAAGAAGGGTTATAAATGCTATCATCCTCCTTCTAAATGATTTTTTACCATTATGGATATAACATTTTATGAGCAGGATCCCTATTTCACTCCGGCTGAAATTCAGGGGAAAATATGGAGTGATTTTCAGCCACATCAGGTATCTCCTCCTAATCTTCATTCTCAACCTTCAGAATTGCCACCATTTTCACCTGCAGATTTGTCATCCGTGACTACTCCCATTCATTCTCCTGCAATACCTATCTCTAATTCAACCACACCTACTTTAAATACTCTTCCTGAAAATACACGTACTCCCATTGAAAGTCTTCCAAAAATAATACCACCCAAACAGCTTCGTGTCCACACAAGAAAAAGAAAATATATCCCTGAGACTATTTTGCAATGTGATTCTTGCCGAGAATTGGATTTGGGTCCAGCAGTCGAAATGAAAGGAAAAAATAAGTAAGTCTACTACTCTAGATGACTTCCCTATTGCTATTAGAAAGGGGTTAGACAGTGCACCAAGCATCCTATTGAAAAATTTGTTGGTTATAATTCATTGATGCTTTCTTTTCAAGCATTTACAACAACTTTGGATAAAGAACAGGTTCCCACAAGCATAGCTGAAGCTCTAAAGGATCCAAAATGGAGAAGGGCTGTTGAAGAGGAAATTTGTGCACTAGAGAAAAATGCTACTTGGACCGTTACAGACCTTCTTCAAGGAAAAACAGTTGTCGGTTGTAAATGGATCTTTGCTGTAAAGTATAACTCTAGTGGCAGTATCCAACGATACAAAGCTAGACTAGTGGCCAGAGGCTTTTCGCAAACATATGGGATAGATTTCACAGTAACTTTTGCACCTGTGGCAAAGCTTAACACTGTTTGAGTACTCCTAAGTTTGGCGGTAAACTGCGATTGGAAATTACACCAACTTGATGTAAAAAATGCATTTCTTAATGGAAAGCTAGAGGAAAAAGTCTATATGAAATTGCCACCTAGCTTAAAGTCTTTTGAAGGTAGCAACAAGGTTTGCAAGCTCAACAAGTCTCTATACGGGTTAAAACAATCACCTAGAGCTTGGTTCGAGAGGTTCACTAAAATCATTCTTAAAAACGGCTACAAGCAGTCCCTTGCTGATCATACTCCTTTTATCAAGGTAACTTCTACAAATAAGAAAGCTATCCTAATGTGTACGTGGATGACATAATTCTTACTAGAGATGATAAGGAAGAGATTAGCAATTTGAAGAAGCTGTTAAATAGGGAATTCGAAACCAAGGACTTGGGAAAGCTAAGGTATTTCCTAAAAATGAAGGTGGCAAGATCAAAAGAAGGACTTGTGATCAACCAAAGAAAGTATGTACTTGATTTACTCAAAAAAACTGGTTTTCTTGGTTGTAAGTCAGCTGATACACTAATGGAGGCAAGCTTAATATTCAACAAAGAAGATGGGACCTTAGTAGACAGAGAGAAATTTCAAAGATTAGCTGGAAAACTAATTTACTTATCCTTGACGAGGACAGATATAGCCTTTCTTGTAAATATGATAAGTCAACACATGACTAATCCTACTGAAGAGCATATGGCAGCAGCAAATAGAATTCTTAAGTACTTGAAGAAAACTCCAGGACACGGCTTAATGTTTAAGAAGACACAAAACAAAACTGTTAAGATTTTTACAAACTCTAGTTGGGCCGGAGATCTCACTGAAAGAAGATCCACTAGTGGCTACTGCACTTTTGTTTGGGGTAACCTTACAACTTGGAGAAGTGAAAAACAATCTGTCATTTCAAGAAGTAGTGCTGAAGCTAAATTTAGAGCACTAGCTTTAGGAATATGCGAAGGAATTTGGCTACTTAAGTTACTAAAAGAACTTGACACTAATCAGGAGGATCACTTTGAAGTTTTGTGTGATAATCAATCTGCCATTCAGATTGCTAAGAACCCAGTTCAACAGGACTGAATAAAGCATGTTGAGATTGATAGGCATTTTATTGCTGACCAAATCAACAAAAAGACAGCCATTCTTTCATACATTCCTTCAGAAGGACAGATTGCAGACATTCTTACTAAGGCTTTACCAAAGCCTATTTTCAATAAATTCCTATTCAAGCTGGGATTATACAATGTATATCCTCTAGCTTGAGGGAGAGTGTAGGAATTATAGAAATATATGAATTGTTGTCATCATTTCAGTTAAGGGATTCTGTAAATATTCTTTTTGTTACAATCCCTTATTTTAAGGGATCATTACTCCTAATATTAATATCTTTCCTAAATTGGAGTTTCCTAAATTAGAGACATAGTTTGTATATATAAAAGATGTAATATGTTCTATTGAAAATAAGAAAAAATAGAGAATTACTCTGATTTCTACATAATTACTCATATTGCATCACATTTGTGATTAGTGCCCTTTTCCATGCATTATTAAAGCTCATCTTACCATTTTGCACGGTCATTGTTATCCTTAATTTCATATATAAGCTTTTCCATTCCTTTACTTACCTGTTGAATTGTATAGAATAACATCGGATACTCGGGAACAACTTTCCACAGAACCATATCATTTTCAATAATGCTTACACGCGCTGTGAAATGGATCTGCTCACATGAGTTGTAGGTCAGGATGTTAACTACACGATGCTGCTCACACAAGCTGTGGAGAATCCGCAACAAATGCAGGACCTCAGCAATCGGTAGGACATCCAAGACCAACACCCGAGACATATAATCCTTAATGACATGTCATTTGTATCCTAAGCATTCTCTAGGTTCAAATGGGACTTTTGCCATCAAGTATTCAAATATTGATTTATTACCGAATCAATTGTAAATCACATAACATTAACAAATAATCAACCAAAATAACATTTAATAAGACAATTCATACGAACTTACCTCAACCACAACAGTTGTATCAACAAAAGTCGAGAACTAATCTGAGACTTTCGTTTTTCCTTGATTCAAGTCCTGTCGTTCTGTATCTTGATCTAAATAATAATTTTATTCAATTAAATCATTCAAAATCAACTTAAACTAACAATTCAAACTCATAATCCTTTTTGAGGTGATTTTACAAAATTACCCTTAATACTTTAACATTTGTACCATTAAGTCCTTAAACTAAAATTTAACCACAATTCAAGTAAGACCCAACTAGCGAACTTTTCTATGTGTTCATTTCAACCCAATTTTCTACCATTTCATATTATTCACATTGCACTTTACTATACTCTTAAATAGGTCCTTAAACTCAAAATGAACAAAAATCATTTCATAAAATACTTGTACTTAACCTTCAAACTCAAGGATTTTAAAAACTAATTACACAAATACATTTATCTTATTCATGGTAAGGCTCTAAGTGTAACAACCCGATTTTGGGCTTCGTCGAAATAGTGGTTTCAGAACCACTAACCCGAGGTCAGAGAAATTATTTTTAATATTATTTTACGTGTTGTAGCATGATTATAAGAGTGCATGAAAATTTTGGTGAAATAATTTTAGCGATTACATGATTAATTACGAAAAAGGACTAAATCGCATAAAAGGAAAAAGTTTTTTTTCTAAAAAATGGTGTTAAATAGTAAAAAATTATAATTAGGAGTCTTTAAAGGGCAAATATACCCATTTAAATAGGGTGGTCGACCATAGAGACAAGAGGAGTCAAAAAATCAAAAATTTAGTAGGGTTGGTATTTGATGACATTAGCTAATTGAATTAAAAAAGAATCAAATAGGGTCATCTTTCTTCTCCATATTTTCCACCAAAAATTGAATTGAAAAACCCCCATGGGAGGTTGAAAATTTTCAGCACAATAGACCCTTACATGTAAGTCATTTTGATGGTTATTTTTGTATATTTTTGTACTTTTGGGACTCTTGTAGCTTAATTTAGCTAATGGAGGGACTATTTTATAAAATGGTTGAAAGTTTAGGGTTTTTACATGAGAGTGTTCATGTTTTTTGCTGAATTTTATTGAAGAAAATGAATCATGGTTGTTAAACAAACAACTTTGGTGAAGTAATTTTCATGAAAACCCTAACTAAGGACCATTTTGCATAAGTTATAAATTATGGGGTAAATATGTGAAATAATGAGAATTGTGGGCTGCTTCTAGTATAAAAATAATTTAGATAGGCTTGGTTAATGAGAAAATTTGATAAAAATCAATTTACGAGCCTAGGAGTAAAATAGTAATTTTGTAAAAGTCTAGGGGAAAAGTGGTCATTTTGCCAAAATATGAATTATGAAATGCATTGATTAATATGATGATTAAATTAGTGAATTTTTACCATTTTAGATCAAGAAATACGAAACCCGAACCTAGACCGGGTAAAGGCCAAGCAAGTATACTAAATCTAACTAGTCGTCCACTTTTTGTATACCGAGGTAAGTTGTACGTAAGTAAGGTAAATTTATCATTATTATGTGTTGAATGATTTATTTTGCATAATATGATTGAATACGGTTCTGAATAAGGCATGACGAAATTAATGCGGTAAATTTCCGGTTGAACCTAGGAATAGATTGGACATCCATGCCATGACATTTGGGTGAAATATGTGCCAGTGTAAGACTATGTCTGGGACATGGAATCGGCCACGATATGAGAGCCAATGTAAGACAATGTTTGGAACATGGCATCAACAATGTTGTGAGAGCTAGTGTAAAACCATGTCTGAGACATGACATCGGCATTGATATGTACGCTAGTGTAAGACCATGTTTGGGACATGGCATCAACAATGAAACGAGAGCTAGTGTAATACCATGACTGGGACATGGCATCAGCCTCGACATGTGAGCCAGTGTAAGACCATGTTTGGAACATGGCATCGGTAATTCACCCTCTTGTGTAAAGCTTGTCAGATATCCTTTAGTATTCCAAATGGTTTCATGGGTTATTTTAAAAGCTTATGATAATGATATGGAATGTTATAATCATGTTGTGAGTGGTACAGATTCTTATTCGAAACTCATAAGATATGATTCTGGTTATGTTGCCTTGATGGTAAAAATGACATGAGTAAGTTCTAGCTATGAAAATGATCTTGGGATGATATTGAAATATCTGGTTTATACTTGCAATATATATAAGCATGTACTGATATTTAGCTATGTTCATTCAAGAATGTTGCGAGGATTTATATTATGCATGGTTGATGTAGTTACTTATTTATATGCAACTTACTAAGCTTTACGTTTACTCTCTCTTCTTTCCATTTTCTTATAGTGCCACCAAGCTAGTATTAGTGATCAATGAACGTCGGAGGTATCGATCACACTATCACTTGAAGCTTTGGTATAACTAGTTTAACATTTGATTTTGGCATGTATAGGGACTTTAATATTTTGTTTAGCGTCTTGTTAGTTTAGCCACAAGGGTTGGCTCATATGATGGATGTGATATTTATTTTGTATAAGCCATTAATGTTGGCTAATATTGATTACTATTAAATGCATTTGATCTAAATTTCTCATGGTTGTAGTTGATTTGGTTATATGTGTTATGCTTGGATTGGTTTTGGTTCATATTGTGTAGGTTGGTGCAAGTAAGGGTGGCAAAAAGGCTTGGTAAATAACCTTATTTTTCTCCACACGGGTAGGCACACGAGCGTAAATATTTTTCTAGACTCATATATCTACTTACTAATTTTATTCTAGAATTTTTGGTCTGGCCAATTAGTACAGTTTATTAGTTAAAGTCTCCCCTGCTTCAGGGTTCGGCTACTCTGACCCCTGTGCACTACAAACCAAATTTCTCCTTATACAGAATTCAAATAACCAAGTCGTTTGTTTCTATTAAAAATAGACTCAATAAGGAATCCATACATATATAGTATGACTCCTAATTATTTTTTTACAATTTTTAATGATTTTTACAAATCATAACAGGAGAGCTAAAATCACTCTGACCTTATCTCACAAAAATTCAAATATCTCCTGATATGAAAGTATTTTTTTTACACCATTTCTTCTATGTGAAACTAGATTCAATAAGCTTTAATTTCATATTTTATTCAACTTCTAATTAGATTTTCATAATTTATGGTGAATTTTCAAAGTCAAACTACTGCTACTAACTGAAAATTGTTTTAGTACAAAATATTGTTAACTAGTTTATAACATCTTTACTTCAATTCATTTAAACTCTATACATGCCATATAAATCTTTAAACATAAAACAAAAGCTACCGGAATTGATCTAGATAGTGTGCCTTGTTGTGTTGATCCAATCTACAAACTTCACTTCAATTCAATCTATATAAAAATATCAAACATACACAAGTAAGCTTATTGAAGCTTAGTAAGTTCATAGGTTTAAAAGTAATGCTTACCAAACATAATATTTCCGAACAATACCAAAACATTTACTAAAATTTCCTTCCATTCACAACCACTATTATAATACTTCACATAATTGATTTCAACAATAACAACTACTCAATTTCTTTCATTTGGTTCACTTCTCTTATATTTATTATTATCAAATTAGGAAATGGCTTACGAAATTGAGTACGTCGTTGTTCAGTGCCACGATTCATAACTCAGTATGGTTTTTCTCATTGAAATACTATACCTACATTTTACAACTCGGTATGGGAAATGCTGTACCTACATTTCTTAACTCAGTATGGATTTGATAATACCATACCTACATTTCACAACTCAGCATGGATGATACCATACCTACATTTCACACTTTTCCATGGAACAACCATGGTCTTATCCGTCAATTCATCACATGTCATGATACGAACGTACTCAATCCTGCGTTTTTCCTAATTTGCATTTCCACATTTATTTTTTTTTCATTAACAAAATTTTCACAATCCCACAATAAATTCATATATCATAACACATTATATCATTCAATCATTCACAAATAAACATCTGAGTTCAACCATATGAACTTACCCGGCTAATTTGTAGAAGATATTGAAATTTAGGGACTATTTCGCAACTTTTTCTTTTCCTCGTTCTCCTTTGGATTCTTGATCTATAATATAAAATATTTCCACTCATTAGCATTTATTTCATTTCTATTTCACTTCACAATTTATGCTCTTCAACTTTCAAAATTACACTTTTACCCCAAAATGTTTAGTTTTTACAATTTAGTCCCTACTCAATTCACCCATCAATTGAACCAATTTTTCTCAATTAAAAATTTATTTTATCATTATAAACTATTTCAAAACTTTTGAAATTCTGAATTTCAACACCAACCTTCAATTCACAACTTTTTCACAATTAGGTCCTAAATACCATTTTCTCTCAAAATCACTTAATAAAATCACCTTAATATGAAATTAGAACATAAATTTCATAATAATTCATCATAAACTTCCCTTACCCATCCAGGTTAATTTCCAATTTCACCCATAAAATAAAAAACTAATGAATTCTATAAGTGGACCTAATTGTAACAGTCATAAAAACATAAAAAATTATCAAGAAAAAGCAAGAATTAAACTCACATGATGTAAAAATATGAAAAACCAGCTTTCTCCAGACCTTCTATGACGTTTTGACTGAGAAAATATGAAGAGATCTCTAGATTTTTCAATTTTGTCCTTATTTTATATGTCAAAATTGTAAAATTTCCAATTTTGATCTTGTTTCCCTTATTTTTCCGCTGATTTTCTTTCCCTTGCCGTCCATCCTATTCACTTTTAGGCTTAATTTCTCTTTAAATCCTCTTTATTTTAACACTTGAGCTATTTAATCCTTTTAGCAAATTTTATTTTTATTACAATTTAGTCCTTTTTATTTAATTGATTACCCAAACGTTAAAATTTCTCAACCAAACTTTAATACTAGCTAAATGACACTTCATAAATATTTATAAAAATATTTATAGCTCGATTTCCAAATTCGAGGTCTCGATACCACGTTTTTGACCGTTTGACCTAATAAATTCTTTTAATTCACCAAATTCACCAATTCACAAATTCTTCTAAATTCTTACTTGACTCATAAATATTTAATTACTATCTTGTTCAATCTTACTTGTCAGATTTAGTGATCTCAAATCATCATTTCCGACACTACTGAAAATTAGGTCGTTACACACGGTCTGCCCCATAGGCGTGTAGTCCAATCGTGTGTCCCTTGCACCTCAATTTTACAAGTTAGTATTCATGGTAGTAAACACACGGGCAGAGACACGGCCGTGTTCCCTTAATTGGTTGATGACGTTAGAAATAAAATGTTAAGGTTTTTATACACGAGCTGAGACACGGGCGTGTCATGGCAGTGTAAAGGACACGGGCGTGTGCCAGGCCGTGTGAAAACCCTTGTAGATTCGAATCAAAAAATAAATTTGCACAGGCTAAGGATACGTTCATGTTCCGATATGTTCAGGTCGTGTGAGTCACATGGGCCTTTAACATGGCCATGTTAAGAAGACACACGGACGTGTCGCATTTCCACACGGGCGTGTGCCCTTGTGAGCTTAAAATTTTACAAAGTTTTCTAGAGTGCACAGATTAGTCCCGAATCAATTTCCAAAGTGTGTTTGGGGCCTCATAAGCTTATAGTAGGGACATTAAGGTATTATGAAAAGTTTTAATTTGGGGCGAAATTTCATATCTAGGAAATGTATATTTGTTTGTGCTTAGGTCCGGTAACACATCATTTCCTATTCCAACGTCGAACTCGGGTAAGGGGTGTTACATTTGTGGTATGAGAGTAGTGATTTAGTCAATTCTCGGACTAAGTTAGCATGAGTACGATTCTAGCTATACATGCCATAAATATATTGTGATAGTATGATGACTCTTGACAAATTTAAATTGTGTTTTTATATAGTAAATGGATCCTGACAAAGTTATGGTGGATGATGTGGGCCCGTGGCATTGAGTTAGGGTGGAGGGGCTAGAGAAGCCTACCTCCATATAATGGATACTTGGTACTCGGAGTTCGTTCGTGTAAATCTGAACACTTCGCCTCCCCCATCTCCTCCGATTCCTCAGCCTGCTCATATAGCTCCCTAAGAAGTAGAAGTGGTTAGGAGAGACAAACCTCCGATAGATATAATTTGTAAGCACGGGGCCGAAGAATTTGGGGATAAAATTGATGATGACCCAGAAAGAGCAGAGTTCTGGTTGGAAAATACCATTAGGGTATTCGATGAATTGTCTTGCAATCTTGAAGAGTGCATGAAGTGTGTTGTATCACTCCTGCGAGACTCGACCTACCAATGGTTGAACACCATTGTGTCTGTTGTACCATGGGAAAGGATTACATGGAAGTTTTTCCAAGAAGAATTCTGAAAGAAGTATATTAGTTTGAGGTTTATAGACCAGAAGAGGAAAGAATTTCTAAAATTGAAGCAAGGCCGAATGACGGTAACAGAGTATGAACGTGAGTTCGTGAGACCAGCAAAAACGCTAAGGAGTGCATATCTACTGAAGCCACTATGTGTAAGAGGTTTGAGGATGTAAGGCCGAAGAATTGGCCAAAGAGAAGATGAGAGCTGATATTGAGTCACGTGACTCCAAGAAAAAACAAATGGGAAGATCATTTTAGACCTCATCCAAGAAATCGATGGAGTTTCCTACTCGAACAAATGCGTCAATAGGATTCTCGAGCAGAAACAAGAATAAAGAGTATGCAGCGTCTAAAGCTCAGATCACTTCTATTGCGAGCGTTGGTAGTGCTTGACTGAATAGACTGGAGTGTTCATAGTGTGGTAGACAACACTTCGGTGAGTGCTGAGGTAATGATAGAGGCTGCTTCAAGTGTGGTTTACTAGACCACTTTATTCGAAACTGTCTTGAGATGGAGGAGAAAGACAAAAAGTAAGATGTGAGAGTGAGTAGTGCTCCATCGACCGGTAGACCACAGAAGAACCCTAGGAGTAAGGCTAGTAGCAGAGGTATGCCTAGAGATTCTCCTGTGAGGTCCAAGGGCAGAACGCCTGCAAGGACATATGCCATTCACAACCACGAAGATGCCGCATCTCCCGATGTGATTATTAGTACCTTTTCTATCTATGATATATCTGTAGTTGCTTTGATCGACCCGGGGTCTACCCACTCTTATATTTGCATGAAATTGGTACCTAGTACAAATATGCTAGTGGAGTCTACTGAATTTGTGGTAAAAGTGTCCAACCTGTTAGGCAAAAATATAATAGTTGACAAAGTGTATAGAAATTGTCCTTTAATGATTATAGGCCACTGTTATCGTGCTAACCTCATGCTACTACCGTTTGATGAATTTGACCTAATTCTTGGCATGGATTGGCTGACTGTTCATAACATGTTAGTAAATTGTGGTAGTAAATTTATTGAATTTACATGTGAAAATAGGGATATTATTCGAGTTGAATCAGGTGGATCGGATAGTTTACCAGTACTGATATCTTCTATGACTGCTGAGAAATACATGAAAAAAGGGTATGAGTCTTATCTTGCATTTTTTTTGAATATCCAAGAGTCGGGAGTAAAGATTGAATCAATGCCAATGGTATGCGAGTACCAAAATGTGTTTCCGGATGAATTTTCCGGATTACCTCCAACTAGGAAAGTTGAGTTTAGTATTGAGTTAGTCCCTGGTACGACACCTATCTCGATTGCTCCATATAGGATGGCTCCGATGAAGTTAAAGGAATTAAAAATACAGTTACAAGAATTAACAGACAAGGGTTTTGCGAGACCGAGCTATTCCCTGTGAGGTGCTTTGGTACTTTTTATGAAAAAGAAAGTTAGGTCAGTGAGATTATGTATAGACTACAGACAGCTCAACAAGGTGACGGTGAAGAACAAGTATTCCTTGCCGAGGATCGATGATTTATTTGATCAATTAAAGGGAGCCACGGTGTTTTCTAAGAGAGACTTGAGATCCGGCTATTACCAGCTAAGAGTTAAGGACCAAGATGTGCCGAAAATCGCGTTTCAGACGAGATACGGGCACTATGAGTTCCTAGTCATGCCCTTTGGCCTAACAAATGCTCCCTCCGTGTTTATGGATTTGATGAATCATCTTTTTTTGTCGTACTTGGATAAGGTCGTGGTTGTTTTTATCGATGATAGATTAATTTATTCTCGTGATGAGAGTGAGCAAGCAGAGCATTTAAGAACCATTTTGAAGACATTACGAGATAAGCAGCTATATGCCACACTTAGTAAAAGTGAGTTTTGGCTCCGAGAGGTTAAATTCTTGGGACACGTCGTGTCGGGTGATGGGATTAAAGTTGACCCGAGTAAGATCTCAACTATTGTTGAGTGGAAACTGCCGAGGAATGTATCAGAGATTAGAAGCTTTCTAGGCTTAGCGTGTTACTATAGAAGATTCATTAAAGGATTCTCCATGATTACTACTCCAATGACGAGGTTGCTACAAAAGGATGTCAAGTTCGAGTGGACGAAAAAATGCCAACAGAGTTTTGAAAAACTTAAGGCGTTGTTAACTGAAGCCCTTATTTTAGTACAACCAGAACCGGGAAAGTAATTCATAGTGTATAGCGATGCATCCTTGAATGGATTAGGATGCGTGCTCATGCAAGAAGGCAATGTGATAGCATATGCCTCGAGACAACTGAAGCCGCATGAGAAAAATTATCCGACTCACGACATAGAGTTAGCAGCCATAGTGTTCGCACTGAAGATTTGGAGACACCACTTGTATGGTAAGAAATGTCGGGTATTCACTAACCATAAAAGCTTAAAATATTTGATGACTCAAAAGGACTTGAATCTACAACAACGAAGGTGGCTGTAGTTGATAAAAGATTACGAGTTAGTATTTGACTATCATCCGGGAAAGGCGAACATGGTCGCTAGTGCATTAAGTAGGAAGTCATTGTTTGCCTTGAGAGCTACGAATACTTAGTTGTCTGTAATCGAGGATAGTTCAATTCTGGCAGAGCTGAGAGCTAGACCTATGTTTCTCCAAGAGATTTGTGAGGCTTAGAAGAGTGATAAATATTTTCAAGCCAAGATGACTTAGTGTGAGGCAGTTGACAGATTCGATTTTTGGTTTAGTACCGACAATTGTTTGATGTTCCAAGATAGGGTCTGTGTACCTAGAGATTATGAGCTTATTGGGAAAATTCTTCACGAGGCACATAGTAGTTGTATGTCAATCCATCTGGATAGTACTAAGATGTATAATAACTTGAAGAGATTGTATTGGTGGTCAGGCATGAAAAGACACATCTCAGAGTTTGTGTCGAAATGTTTAGTTTGTCAGCAAGTGAAAGCCAAGCACCAATTACCTTCGGGTTTACTTCAGCTTGTGATGGTTCCCGAGTGGAAATGGGATCAAATTACCATGGATTTTGTGACAAGAATGTCGTTGTTCCCGAGAAAAAAAGATGCGGTTTGGGTCGTAGTTGACCGATTAATGAAATCGGCTCATTTTATCCTGGTACGTACGGACTACTCGCTTGATAAACTAGCCAAGTTGTATGTTTTCGAAATTGTAAGACTTCATGAAGTGCCCTTGTTAATTATTTCGGATAGGGATCCGAGGTTTACTTCATAGTTCTGGAAGAAATTACAAGAAGCTTTGGGGACAAAATTGAATTTTAGCACGGCCTTCCATCTGCAAACTGACAGCCAATCGGAAAGAGTAATTCAAATTCTTGAGGACATGTTGCGGTGTTGTGTTCTTGAATTCCAAGGTAGATGGGAGAAGTATTTACCGCTGGTAAAGTTTGCCTACGACCATAGCTATCAGTTGAGTTTGAAAATGATGCCTTATGAGGCTTTATATGGACGTAAGTGTCGAACGCCCTTGTTTTGGATTGAACTCAAAGAAAATCAGATTTAAGGGGTCGATTTATTCAAAGAGACCGAAGAGAAAGTTAAGATAATTCGTGATTATTTGAAGGCCGCATCGGATAGACAGAAATCCTACGCGGATTTGAAACCAAAGGAAATTGAGTTTCAAGTCGGTGATAAGGTGTTTTTAAAAGTATCCCCATGGAAGAAAGTCATTAGATTTAGTAAGAAAGGAAAATTAAGCCCACGTTTTATTGGATCCTATGAAGTGACAGAAAGAATTGGACTGGTAGCTTATCAACTAGCCTTACCATCCGAGTTAGAGAAGATCTACAATGTTTTTCATGTGTCGATGTTGTGCTGTTACCTTTCTGACCCTTCGCACGTTCTTTCGCCAACAGAGGATGAGATTCGATCAGACATGACTTATGGTGAAGAACCGGTTAAGATCTTAACCCGAGAGGTCAAACAATTGAGAAATAAAAGTATAGCACTCGTGAAAGTACTATGGCATCGACATGGGGTTGAAGAGGCCACATGGGAACCTGAGGAGACTATAAGAGAGTAATACCCTAACCTTTACACCAGTAAGATTTTCGGGGACGAAAATCCCTGAGGGGGAAGAATTGTAACAACCCGATTTTGGGCCTAGTCGAAACAGTGGCTTTAGAACCGCTAACCTGAGGTCAGAGAAATTATTTTTAATATTATTTTATGTGTTGTAGCATGATTATATGAGTGCATGAAAATTTTGTGAAATAATTTTAGCGATTGCATAATCAATTGTGAAAAAAGACTAAATCACATAAAGGGAAAAAGTTTTACTTTTCTAACAAATGGTGTTAAATAGATAAATAAACATAATTAGGGGTCTTCAAAGGGAAAATAAACCCATTTCAATAGGGTGGCCAGCCATAGAGACAAGAAGAGTCAAAAAGTCGAAAATTTAGTAGGGCTGGTATTTGATGACATTAGCTAGTTGAATAAAAAAATAAAAAATCAAAGGGGGTCATCTTTCTTCTCCATCTTTTCCACCGAAAATTGAAGTGAAAAACCCCTATTGGAGCTTAAAAGTTTTCAGCACGATAAACCCTTACATGTAAGTCATTTTGATGGTTATTTTTGTTGATTTTTGTACTTTTGAGACTCTTGTAACTTAATTTAGCTAATGGTGGGGCTATTTTGCAAAATGGTTGAAAGTATAGGATTTTTCCATGAGAGTGTTCATGTTTTTTGCTGAATTTTTATGGAAGAAAATGAATCATGGTTGTTAAACAAACAACTTTTGTGAAGTAGCTTCCATGAAAACCCTAACTAAGGACCATTTTGCATAAGTTATAAATTATGGGGAAAATGTGTGAAATAATGAGAATTGTGGGCTGCTTCTAGTATAAAAAGAATTCAGCTAGGCTTGGTTAGTGATAAAATTCAATAAAAATTAATTTACGAGCCTAGGGGTAAAATAGTAATTTTGTGAAAGTCTAGGGGAAAATTGGTCATTTTGCCAAAATATGAATTAAGAAATGCATTGATTAATATGATGATTAAATTTGTGAATTTTTACCATTTTAGATCAAGAAATACGAAATCCGAACCTAGACCGGGGAAAGGCCAAGTAAGTGGACTAAATCCAACTAGTTGTCCACTTTTTGTATAACGAGGTAAATTGTATGTAAGTAAGGTAACTTTATCGTTATTATGTGTTGAATGATTTATTTTGCATAATATGCTTGAATATGATTATGAATAAGGCATGATGAAATAATATCCCGGTTGAACCTAGGAATAGATTGGATATCCATGTCAAGACATTTGGGTGATATGTGTACTAGTGTAAGACCATGTCTGGGACATGGCATCGGCCACATCATGAGAGCCAGTGTAAGGCCATGTCTGGGACATGGCATCAGCAATGAGACAAGAGCTAGTGTAAGACCATGACTGGGACATGGCATCGGCCTCAACATGTGAGCCAGTGTAAGACCATGTTTGGAACATGGCATCGAAAATTCACCTTTTTGTGTAAACCTTGTCAAATATCCTTTAGTATTCCAAATGGTTTCACGGGTTATTTTAAAAGCTTATGATAATGATATGGAATGAAATATTCATGTTGTGAGTGGTACAGGTTCTTATTCGAAACTCATGAGATATGAGTCTAGTTATGTTGCCTGATGGTTGTGAAACTAATTAAAAATTCAACTTAAGGCAAGCGCACCTATTGAACAGTAGTATAGTTATGGTGAGACCAAAAATATCGTATCCACGAGGACTAAAAGTACTAATAATTACTATCTTCTTATTATCTAGCCTAAAATTTCAGAGAATGTTTTATCTAAAACTAATTATCTAATTAACTAAGATTACGACAGAGTTTAAGGTTGAAAAATACTTTTTGGAAAACCGATGGAGAAGACAATACCCAAGGAAGAATCCACCTAGACTTCACTTATTACCTTCGAATTAGATGATTTATTCACTTGACTTAATCCGTAGAAATCTCTGATTTATGTTAATATCTCTCTTGAGACTAAAAACAACTGACTCTAGGTTGATTAATTAAAATCTTTTTCTAATTAAAACCCCTATTGCCGCATTAACTCGATCTATGGACTTCCTTATTAGATTTGACTCTAATCTGGCATATTTATGTCGTCCTATCTCTAGGATTACATGCAACTCCGCTTAATTATGAATGATCTACTCTTAAACAGGGACTTTTGCTCCACTGAATAAGCACATCAAAAACCTAAATTAATATCCTGGAATATTAAAGCAAGGGTTAATCTCACAATTAAGAATAAGAACAAGTATTTATCATATAACTCAAATAACAATAAAATTCATCTTAGGTTTTATCTTCCTTAGGTATTTAGGGAGTTTAGTTCATAATAATAATGGAAAACATCTCAAAGTTCGGAAAACAACAAAACATAAAGAAACCCAAAGACTTCTAGGAAATTGGATGGAAATCTTCAGTCTTGATGTAGATCCTACCTCTGAGGTGATTCTAATGGCTGTCCTTGAGTGTTTTCTACCTTCAAATCTGCGTCCCCCTTCAATCCTCTTCTAGGGCATTTATATAGACTTTAGAATGCCCAAAATAGCCCAAAATTAGCCTTTTCTGAGTAGAATTAGACTTGGGCTTGACAGGGACACGGCCGTGTGCCACGTCCGTGTGAAGGTGCTTAGGCCATGTGCAATTCTGACTTGGATTAATGTCGACACGGCCATGAAAAAGGGGCATGTGGTCTACCTGTGTCTCACACACAGGTGTGTGAATCATCCGTGTGGAAGTGCCAAAGCTGTATGCTACGCTGAATTAGGATCATTTTGTCTGTTTTTGGCCCGTGTCTTACTCTTTTCGCCTTCGTGTGCTCACCTAAGTGCAAAACATGAAATTAAAGGATTAGGAGCATCAAATTCACTAAAACCATGGAAAAATCATTCATAAATATGCTAAGTATGGGGTAAAAATATGTATATATTACGGTTTATCAAATATCCCCACACTTAAGCATTTGCTTGTCCTCAAGCAAAATCCTTAACTCACAATTAAAATAAATCCTCTCAACTTATAATTCTTATCAATAATGTTCAAAATAATTCACAAGTAATCATACATTTAAGAGCTTAACTAAAAGAACATTAAAGTTTCAAACGATCCAAATTGAGCATTTCAATCTTAAAATCATAAGTATCCCCCTTATCTAAGTAATTACCTTTAATTCCAAATTGAAAAGGTTTACATCCTCACTAATGATTCACTCAAATCACTCAAAGTTTTTAAGGGTTAATAATTAAGCACTCAATAGTCAAACATGAAAAGTTATTACCATAGGCTTGCATGAAAATCAAATATCCACCACTATAAGTGAGATGATACACAAATCAAAAGGTCTTTAACTGGGTTGTAATAGGGCTTGGGTTAAAGGTGTGGATAAAGGCTGAAAAAGAGGGTTAGAATCGAAATTAATTTAATAAACTACCAAACTTAGAAAAATGAAGCTAATTGCTGAATTACAAAAAAAATGCTAGAATTCGAACTATCCGTGGATTAAAGATGTGAGCTTTTTCTCAATATACTAACTTTAACTTATCCAAGCTCTTTAGAACAATATGTAATTGGATGAATTTGACTATAAGGTTTTTTTTTAAGAATAAGAACAAGTGTGGAAAGTACATAATAAGAAATAATTCAGGAACTGGAATGAATGAACATAGTTAGGTAATTAATCAAATTAAATCTCGATAAAAAGGTAGTCAATAAAAAGGTGTAAATTCTTAATGAATCAAAAAGGGTTAAGTTGTGGGTTAATATTAAGGGAAAAAGTCAAGAAATAATAGTTAAGGCTCAAAGGGGTACACTAGGGGTCAATTATGTGGGTAGGCTTTTTATGGGGTAAATGGGTTAAAACCTAAGTTCCTTTATCATTTTAGTATATCAAATCAAATGTGTGGTCTCAACATGTATAATCGATGTAAGTTCTAGAATAGCAAATCAATGTTGACACACTTATAAAAAACAATCCGTGAGCAAGAAAGATATATGCTCTAAAAGGCTCAAAATCTCACGAAATTTATGGGTATTTGATGTCAATCCTGTAAATTTAAAACTTTAAGATAATACCTCAATTCAGGGAAACAACCTAGTAATTTTAATTCTCAAAAGTCAACTTATATTACGTGATCCTCTAGTGTCTTAAAGTTTAAACAATCAATGCACGATTGCCTATGATTTAATTCAAAACATATCAATAAAAATCATAAATCAATCAAAATTTACTCTAATAATGATATGAGAAAATTATTTGAGAACAAGATAAAAAAAATTCAAGGATTTTCTAATAATTACATAAATAACCTCCCCACACTTAAGATGTACATTGTCCTCAATGTACAAAGATATATAATAGCAATATAAGCATAATATTAAAAGAGAGGGAGGGGAGCGAAACTGCCCTGAAATTTTAGATGAAATCCTTGGAAGAGCGCAAGCAAGAATTGTGGAGAAAGCGGAATAAAAGGCATGATTCTGAGTTACTAATAAGAAAATAAACACCACTGTGGAAGAGAATTAAGGGATCACTTGATAATCATTATAAATATAAACAAGGTTGAAAATAGAAAACATAAGTCTTCAAAAATAAATAAGAGACAAAATAGAATTGAAATTAAAATAAAAATAAAAATAATAGTAAAATAAAGGGACTCAAAGTTCCTCATTATCAGATGCCTAGTGGGTCCACGGTGCTGAAGAAGAGATGTGAAGGTGGTGACAAATTTGTCGAAGAGTAGCATCGATGCTGTCGAACCACTCAAAACACTGCTACTCAAATCGAGTGAGTTGCTCGGATATATCGGTCAAATTTGTGACAGCCCTAATTTGACCCTAGTCAAAAAGTGGTTTCGGGACCAAAAACCGAGTCACAAAATTATTTAAATGCTCTTTTCTATGTTTATTATATGTGAAGTTTCATGTGTGAAAGTATCGTGTCTTAATTTTGTGATTTGAATGTGGAATTATTATTAAAAAGGACTTATGTGAGAAACTTGAAAATGTGATAGGTTAATTTGTAGTGGCCAAATATTGTATGGTTTAAAATATGGGGACTTGCATGTCAAATACCCCCTTCCTTAAGTTAGTGGACGGCAAGGTTAGTGGATGATTGACATTTTATGTCTTTTATATTAATTAATTAAATGTTTAATGGACTAATAATATGAAATATGAATTTTTATTAAAAAAAAGGTGATAAAAACAAAGTTGGTTCATCTTTTTCTTCTTCCATTGCCATACCTAAAGAAAGAAAAGAAGAAATTGAAGTTAAGGCATTCGATCACCTTTATGTTGATTAAGGTATGTTTAATGCTCTTTTATTGAAAATCTTTGTATATTTGGAGTGGTCATCAAGTATAGAAGCTAGCTCATGGAAATTTTTTTTTGTAAATTGATGAAGATGACATTCGGTCATGGATGTTTATTTCTTTGATGTTGTTTTTGATGCTTTTGTGTATTGAGGGTTGATAATAGATGAGTTGAGCTTGGTAAAATTGAATAATTGTGGCTTAATTGTTTAATGGCAATTGGCTATTATGGTGAAAAGCAAAGTTAATATTTAGTTGCTAGTATTTATATGTGTGTTAGCCGAATTTGAACTTGAATAATGATTTGAGCAAATGTTGAGTATTAAAATGTTAGAAAAAGAATATTTTCCGTTTAAGTGATTTGAGAAAAGGATGTTTGAATGTCTAAAGGTTCGGCTTTATGCATTAATGATATGATTTTGAATAATGTAAGCTTAATGGAATGTGAGTTATGTTTATGCATAGGTGAAATTGTATATTCGGCCAACCTAGGTTTCTATGATATTGAAAATGGAAATTAATCATGTTAAGTGACGAATGGTAGTTGACTAAGGATTAATATGTATCTTACATATACATGTTCGGATGATGATTGATAGGCGGGAAATAAGTATAGTTATGAGGTATAAATATGTTAAGAAGAATGAATTATGCATTTGGTCTTAAGGGTGTGTACAAAGGAAATGTTAAATTGTTTGTATTTTAAGGCCGAATGTGTTTAAGGTTAAATGATGAATTAATTAATTGTATTTGAGATGAATAGACATAAAAAAAATGCCGAATGTAATATTTGGTCAAGGAATGGTTCAAATTGATAAAAATAGAAAGGTCAAAGATGACCTATAATGTATATGACTTTTGTTTACTATGATCTATATGTGTGAAAGTCGAATATATATATTATATTTTTGAAGTAATGCTTGAATAGCCGAATAATGACTAGTTTAAAATTGTTTAATTTAAGCTCAAGAGCATAGAGGGGCAAATTCGGATAAGGGGAAAGCTAAAGTAGTTGAATAGCCGACCCATAGTTGTTCAGAAATACTCGAGGTAAGTTTTAAGTATTTAAATATAAGTTATTTGTGAATGAATCATGATATGTCACGAGAATTTAGCCATACTTTTAGTATATATACATATATATACATGCATAAAGCTGAATGGTATGCATGAAAGTGAAATAAGGAAATTGTTATGATCATATTGGCATAAGTTATATTCATGAGATTGAAGATATGTAATGGTAAATTAAGAAGCAATAGTGTGATAGTTATTAAGTGATTATACGTGAATGAAGTCTAAGTGGACTAATGTGATTAACTTGTGTGAAATGCATAAATACAAGAAGTGCATATATTATGATTTTGTGAAATTTATATTCGAATTATTATTCGGGCCTATGGCTCAGCAAGCTTTTAGCTGGTGAAATTGTTTCGGGCCATGAGCCTAGCAGTCATAATACCGGTGAATGAGTTTCGGACTTAATGTCTAGCAGGCCTCGTGCCGGTGATAAGTTCAGGTTTATACCTAGCAGGCCTAGTGCCGGTGATAAGCTCAGGTTTATACCTAGCAGGCCTCGTGCCGGTGATAAGTTCAGGTTTATATCTAGTAGGCTAATTGCCGGTGAAATAATAAAAGTCTATGAATATGAGATTTATGCTATACGGCATCTAGATTCGTTCGATAGATTAAATTGTCCAGGTACGTATAAATTGTTTATGCATATGAGGATAATATGAATTAAATTGCAAAGTGAAACGAGAAGTATATGAAATGTGGTTATGTATATTTATATTCGACCATTTTGAATTTAGTACAAGAAAGTATATGTTATATATGTGATTATGATCATTGAAATTATATGTGAATGCAGTGCTCTGAATTAACTCTATAAAGTCGAATCAAAGAATTACTTCGAGTCATTTAGATGGTGTGATTATGTAATTCGAACTTTGAAGAAATGATAAGTCAATGAAATGGATTTAATGTGGCTATGCATATTCGGCTAATTAGTGTTGCATTTCGAATATGTTATATGTGAATAATGTGCATAAATAAGTTTTGTTGTTTAAAATACTTAAGACTTACTAAGCTTAATTGCTTACTGTGAATGTTTTTGTGTTTGTCCTATTTTATAGATCTTGTTTGAAAGTTACGAGCTCGAGGATTCAACTCCAAAGTCATCCACACTATCGTCACTGTTTTGGTACTTTTTGATAGTTTATATTTTAAAAGATGGCATGTATAGGCTTAACTCTCTTTTGAAACAAGTTATATTTTGAAATTGTAAATATTCTAGCCATGCGAAAATGGCTTGCTTAATTCCTAAACATGAGTATATGGTTCAATGGACTTATGTGTCGATTATTTTGAAATTTATTAGTTATTTTAATTTGGTTAAAATTTGTTCATGGTTGAAAGATCAAAGAAACTATATTTTATGCACGATTGATTATGAATGGCTAGTCTGATCTGTCTTCTGATAGGTAATACCTTGTGAATCTATTCCGGCGACGGATGAGGGTCATAAGGGTGTTACATTTTATTGGTATCAGAGCTACGGTTTAGTCGATTCTAGGATTAATATAGTGTGTGTGAGTCTAGCTATACATGCCATAAAGTGTTAATACGATAGTGTGATGATTTCTGACAGTTGAAATGTGTTTTTCGTATAGTAGTGAATTCTAATCCCGATCGAGCGGTAGCTGACGATGTCGAGAGTGTAGCTCCTACTCCCGCGCACGGGACAGCGCCGATTGACTCTCAACTGAATGTAAGTAATCAAAATGATGAGGCTAAACAAGCCTTCTATGCTATGATGAACAATTGGTTTACCCAATATGTTCGAACTAATCTGGCTGTTACACAACCCCCATCCCTGACTAATACAAACCCTGCACCTGTGGTACCTCCGGTAGTCGACCCGTTGAGAATGAGCAAGCCCCCGGTTGATAGAATTCGAAAGCACGGGGCTACTGAGTTCAAGGCTACTGACAGTAATGATGCCGAGCAGGCTGAGTTTTGGGTCGATAATACCATTCGCGTGTTTGATGAATTATCGTGCACACCCGATGAGTGCTTAAAATATGCTATATCTCTGTTGCGTGATTCTGTCTACTATTGGTGGAATACCTTGATTTTAGATGTGCCGAGAGAACGGGTTAATGGGAATTCTTTCAAACCGAGTTCCGCAAGAAATATATCAGTCAAAGATTCATCGATCAGAAATGGAAGGAATTTCTCGAGCTCAAACAGGGCTCTATGACATTTACCGATTACGAGCGAAAGTTTGTCAGACTTAATAGATATGCTCGGGAATGTGTTTCGTCTGAAGCTATCATGTGTAAACGCTTTGAGGACGGGTTCAATGAAGATATCAAACTGTTAGTAGGTATTATGGAAATCAAAGAGTTTGTATTGCTTGTCGAGTAAGCTTGTAAAGCCGAAGAGCTCGGTAGAGAGAAAAGAAAAGTTGATGATAGAACTAGAGAGTTCCGTAAAAGATCTTCGGGAAAATCATTTCATCAGTCATCGAAGAAATTTCGAGATGATTCAGGTCGATCCAAGAGTACTTAGGGTTTTTCTAGACGAGACCGTGATCAACCTCCTATGAGTACACGAGCCACCTCTGTTGCCAGTGTCGGCAATGATCGTCAGGACAGATCTGAGTGCAAGCATTGTGCAAATGGCATTCAGGAAGCTGTAGATTTTGTGACCGCTCTTGTTTCAAGTGTGGATCAGCTGATCATTTTATCCGAGACTGTCAGAAATTAGCTGAACAGAATACTGATCCGAGTGGGAGACCTTAGTAACACTGCAACACGAGGTAGACCACCTAGACATACGGGTAATGCTAGTGGAAATCAGAGAGAGACCAACGATACTACTGTACATTTTGAGGCTCGTGTTCTTGCCAGATCCTATGCTATACGAGCGCACGAGAGCGCTTCTTCGCCAGATGTTATTACCGTAATTTCACTCTTTTTGATACTGATGTTATTGCTTTGATTGACCCCGGTTCTACTCATTTTTATGTGTGTAAAACTTTGGCATCTAGTAAGACTCTACCTGTTGAGTCTACTGAGTTTGTGATTCGAGTGTCGAATCCTTTGGGCCGTTATATGCTAGTTGATAAAGTGTGTAAGAAATGTCCCCTGATGATCCGAGATTCTTATTTTCCAGCCGATCTAATGCTATTACCGTTTGACGAGTTTGATATCATTCTCGGTATGGATTGGTTAACTATACATGATGCGGTAGTGAATTGAAAGCGAAAGACAATTGACTTGAGATGTTCGAATGATAAGATAATCCGAGTTGAGTCTACTGGTTTAAATGGATTACCGGCAGTAATATCTTCGATGTTAGCTTAGAAATATCTGAAAAATGGGTGTGAATCTTATCTTGCATATGTACTGGATAGCAAGGAGTCAGAAAAGAAACTTGAGACAGTTTCAGTGGTTTGTGAGTTTCCGGATGTATTCCCCGAGGAATTACCTGGATTACCACCTATTCGGAAGGTAGAGTTTGGTATTGAACTAGTACCAGGGACTACACCTATTTTGATAGCTCCGTATCGTATGGCACCAACCGAACTAAAAAAATTGAAATCTCAGTTGCAAGAGTTGACAGATAGAGGTTTTGCTCGACTGAGTTTTTCTTCCTGGGGTGCACCAGTGCTGTTTGTGAAAAAGAAAGACGGAACCATGAGAACGTGCATTGATTATCGTCAGCTTAATAAGGTAACGATAAAGAAGAAATATTCGTTGCCGCGAATTGATGATTTGCTTGATTAACTGAAAGGAGCCTCAGTATTTTCGAAGATAGACTTGAGATCGGGTTATTATCAGTTGCGAGTTAGAGACTCTGACGTGCCTAAAACTCTTTCAGAACGAGATACGGACATTATGAGTTCCTAGTGATATCGTTTGGGCACACTAATGCCCCTGCGATTTTCATGGATTTAATGAATCGGATTTTCAGACTGTATTTGGATCAGTTTGTAGTCATGTTTATAGATGACATACTGATCTATTCACGAGACGAAATCGAGCATACCGAACACTTGAGGTTGATATTGCAAATTTTGCGAGACAAGCAGTTATATGCGAAATTCAGTAAATGTGAATTTTGCTTGAGGGAAGTCAGCTTTTTGAGGGATGTTGTATCCGCATCGGGTATCCGAGTCGATCCGAGTAAAATTTCAGCTATACTTGATTGGAAGCCTCCGAGAAATGTTTCGAAAGTTCAGAGCTTTTTGGGACTTGCCAGATATTACAGACGGTTTGTGAAAGGCTTCTCGATGATAGCAACACCAATGACTAAGTTGCTCCAGAAAAATGTCAAATTTGAATGGTCAGAAAAGTGCTAGAAAAGTTTTGATCAATTGAAAACCCATTTGATCGACGCTCCAGTGTTAGTTCAGCCAGAATTCGTTAAAGAATTTGTGATCTACAGTGATGCGTCTCTGAATGGTTTGAGCTGTGTGTTGATGCAAGAGGGTAGAGTAGTAGCGTACGCTTCGAGACAATTGAAGCCATATGAGAAAAACTATTCGACTCATGATCTCGAGTTAGCTGCTATTGTTTTCGCTTTGAAAATTTGGCGCCACTACTTGTTCGGGGAGAAATGCCATGTGTATTCCGATCACAAAAGCCTCAAATACTTGATGACTCAGAGAGATTTGAATTTGAGACAAAGATGTTGGCTAGAATTATTGAAAGATTACGAGTTTGTCATTGATTACCATCCGGGAAAGGCTAACGTGGTTGCTGATGCTTTAAGCCGTAAATCACTGTTTGTTTTACGAGCAATGAATGTGCACCTATCTGTGTCCATTTGAATCACGCCTCATCACTAGATGTACCTTAGTAGAACTATACAAACCATCAATCTTTTTATTTAAAAGTTCTACCTGGTTAGATAGCATAGTGACCGCGTCGAGGTTGAAAACACCAGCTGCTTTTGTCGGCTTCGTTCTCATGACTTGCCACTGATAGTTATTCTGTGATATCTTTTCAATAAATTTGTAAGCCTCTTCAGGTGTTTTGTTGTTTAAAGTCCCACCAGCAGCTGCGTCAATCATCTGTCTAGTCGAGGGATTCAAACCGTTGTGGAAAGTTTGAACTTGTAGCCATAGAGGTAACCCATAGTGAGGGCACCTTCTCAATAAGTCCTTGTATCTCTCCCATGCGTCATAAAGAGTTTCTAAGTCCATCTGCACAAAAGAAGAGATATCATTCCTCAGTTTAGCCGTTTTAGTCGGGGGGAAATATTTAAGCAAAAAATTTTCGATCATTTGTTCCCAAGTAGTGATTGACCCTCATGGTAACGAGTTTAACCACTGTCTAGCTTTGGTCCTCAATGAGAATGGAAACAACCGAAGGCAAATGGCATTATCAGAAACGCCATTGATCTTAAAGGTGTCGAAGAATTCTAAAAAATTTGCTAAATGAGTGTTTGGATCCTCGTCCTGCAAACCATCAAACTGAACAAACTGTTGTATCATTTGAATAGTGTTAGGTTTCGGTTCAAAATTATTTGCAGCAACAGCAGGACTAACTATACTCGATTCAGTTCCTGTTAAAGTAGGTTTAGCATAATCATACATAGTACGAGGAGCAGGATTCTGATTTACTAGATTTGCAACAACCACAGGAGGTAATGGATTATTCTGATTTTCAGCCATCTCCTCGATAGTATTAATATCGTTTTCTCGCCCTTCCTCTATATATTGTAGGCTTCCCCTTATTTCTTTTCGATCTCTACGAGCTGTGCTCTCAATTTCACTGTCGAAAAGTAGAGGTCCTGACGGGTTTCTTCAAGTCATAAACATAAAAACCTGTCAGAAGTAAATAAAAGGAATTTTGGTAAATAAAAGCAAAATTAAATTGCAATAAAAATAAAAAATGGCTAAAGTAATAAAAATTGAGCGTTCTTAATATCTTAGTCCCCGACAACGGTGCCAAAAACTTGATGGTCGTGAAACTAACTGAAAATTTGACTTAAGGCAAGCGCACCTATCGAACAATAGTATAGTTATAGTGATACCGGAAATATCGTATCCACGAGGACTAAAAGTACTAGTAATTACTATCTTCTTATTATCTAGCCTAAAATTTCAGAGAATGTTTTATCTAAAACTAATTATCTAATTAACTAAGATTACGACAGAGTTTAAGGTTAAAAAATACTTTTTGGAAAACCAATGGAGAAGAAAATATCCAAGGAAGAATCCACCTAGACTTCACTTATTACCTTCGAATTAGACGATTTATTCACTTGACTTAATCCGTAGAAATCCCTGATTTATGTTAATATCTCTCTCGAGACTAAAAACAACTGACTCTAGGTTGATTAATTAAAATCTTTTTCTAATTAAAACCCCTATTGTCGCATTAACTCGATCTATGGACTTCCTTATTAGATTTGACTCTAATCTGGCAGATTTATGTCGTCCTATCTCTAGGATTACATGCAACTCCGCTTAATTATGAATGATCACCTCTTAAATAGGGACTTTTGCTCCACTGAATAAGCACATCAAAAACCTAAATTAATATCCTGGAATATTAAAGCAAGGGTTAATCTCACAATTAAGAATAAGAACAAGTATTTATCATATAACTCAAATAACAATAAGATTCGTCTTAGGTTTTATCTTCCTTAGGTATTTAGAGAGTTTAGTTCATAATAATAATGGAAAATATCTCAAAGTTCGAAAAACAACAAAACATAAAGAAACCCAAAGACTTCTAGGAAATTGGATGGAAATCTTCAGTCTTGATGTAGATCCTACCTCTGAGGTGATTCTAATGGCTATCATTGAATGTTTTCTACCTTCAAATCTGTGTCTCCCTTCAATCCTCTTCTAGGGCATTTATATAGACTTTAGAATGCCCAAAATATCCCAAAATTAGCCTTTTTCGAGTAGAATTAGATATGGGCTCGACAGGGACACAGCCGTGTGCCACGTCCGTGTGAAGGTGCTCAGGCCGTGTGCAATTCTAACTTGGATTAATGTCGACACGGCCATGACACATGGGCGTGTGGTCTACCCGTGTGTCACACATGGGCGTGTGGATCACCCGTGTGGAAGTGCCAAGGCTATGTGCTACGCTAAATTAGGCCCATTTTGTCTATTTTTAGCCCGTGTCTTACTCTTTTCGCCTTCCTGTGCTCACCTAAGTGCAAAACATAAAATTAAAGGATTAGGAGCATCAAATTCACTAAAACCAAGGAAAATTTATTCATAAATATGCCAAGAATAGGGTAAAAATATGTATATATTATAGTTTATCGTTGCCTTGATGGTAAGAATGACACGAGTAAGTTCTAGCTATGGAAATGGTCTTGGGACAATATTAAAATATTTGGTTTATACTTGTGATATATATAAGCATGTAGTGATATTTACCCATGTTCACTCAAGAGTGTTGTGTGGATTTATAATATGCATGGTTAATGTAGTTACTTATTTATATGCAACTTACTAAGCTTTACGCTTACTCCCTTTCCTTTCCATTTTCTTATAGTGACACCAAGCTAGTATCGGGGATCAAGGGACATCGGAGGCAGCGATCATACTATCACCTGAAGCTTTGGTATAGCTAGTTTAACATTTGATTTTGGCATGTATAGGGACTTGCATCTTTTGTTTTGTGTCTTGTTAGTTTAGCCACAAGGGTTGGCTCATATGATTGATGTGATATTCATTTTGTATAGGCCATTAATGTTGGCTAATATTGATTATTATTAAATATATTTGATGCAAATTTCTCATGGTTGTGGTTGATTTGGTTATATGTGTTATGCTTGGATTGGTTTTGGTTGATATTGTGTAGGTTGGTGTAAGTAAGGATGGCAAAAAGGCTTGGTAAATAACCTTATTTTTGTCCACATGGGCAGACACACAAGCGTGTGTCTAAGTCGTGTGTGACACACAGTCTGCCCCACGGGTGTGTAGTTCGGTCGTGTGTCCCCTCTAGCTCAATTTTACAAGTCAGTATGCATGGTAGTAAACACACGGGTAGAGACACGATCGTGTGTCTCAGCCATGTAGAGGACACGGCCTAACACACGGGAATGTGCCTTTAAATTGTTGATGACGTTAGAAATAGAATGTCAAGGTTTTTGTACACGGGTTGAGACACTTGCGTGTCATGGCCGTGTAAAGGACACGGCCATGGACATGGGCGTGTGCCAGGCCGTGTGAAAACCCCTGTAGGTTCGAGTCGAAAAATAAATTCATACGGGCTAGGGGTACGGGCGTGTCCCGATAAGTTCAGACCGTGTGAGTCACACGGGCCTTCAACATGGCCATGTTAAGAAGACACACGGGCGTGTCGCCCTTCCACACAGGCGTGTGCCCCTGTGAGCTTGAAATTTTACAAAGTTTTCTAGAGTGCACAGTTTAGTCTCGAATCAATTTCCAAAGTGTGTTCGAGGCCTCGTAAGCCTATAGTAGGGACATTAAGGTATTATGAAAAGTTTTAATTTGGAGTGAAATTTCATATCTAGGAAATGTATGTTTGTATTTGTTTAAGTTCGATAACACCTCGTATCCTGTTCCGGCATCGAACTCAGGTAAGGGGTGTTACACTAAGCTTCTAATGATTTCACAAATCAACCTCCGGGTTAGTTAGATTAAGCTAAAACAAACTCAAAAATCATAAAAATTAATAAAAATTGACCTAAAAAACTTACCCAAGCAAGCAAGGAAGCTTGGCCAAAACTCTTCTTACTCAACAATGGTGTTTCACGTTTATGGGAAGAAGGGAAGTAAAACAATCCAAAGTTATCTACCTTTTCTCACCTAATACCACTCATTACCATATTTTTAATTAAAAAAAAAATTATAATCACTCAAATATCTAAAGTTGGTAACCCAACCGTCCACCATTCTTTGATATGGTGTAATCACCATTTTAATCCACCTAATCCCTTTTCCTTGGTTGATAGATACAATTAGTTAATAGAACTCAACTTTTGTAGCTTTTACAGTTTAATCCTATTTACTTAATTAACGGTTCAAACATTTAAATTCCTTAACTAAAATTTAATATGACTCTAATAAATATTTGTAAGTATTAAATAAATAATAAAATACCAACTCGCTTATCGAAATCGTGATCCCGAAACCACTGTTTCCAACACCACTGAAATCGGGCTATTACACATTGACATATCAAACCTATTTACAATTTATATAGACATTCAAAACAAATATTATTTAGTGACCATTTCACCAACTTTCAATATCAACACTTAACCATATAAAACCATATTTATATGCCACATAATCAGGTCTAAAATGATTACAAATCTATTGAAACTAAAGTTGGATAGTGTGAGCTCCGAGTTGATTCTATCTTCATGTTCCGCAAAAGTTAACTACAAGGCAGAAAAACATAACAGGGTAAGCATTATATATGCTTAGTAAGCTCATAGGTGTTAAAATAGTTTAAAATAACAAGTTTAACTATGTTTCCTGTCACAACATATCACAACCAAAGGTAAGTATTTCTTATACAGTCGTATAATACATCCATTCACTACTACAAATCAATTCAGTATCTTTTCATGAAAATTATCAAATGAAATACATCATTTGCCCAATCAAAACATATGAACACAATAATTTCCAAATACTACCAAATTAGACAATACAGTTCATTCTTAAATCATTAGCTCTATAAACTATAATAACAGATACGGATACGTGGGTAACTACACCTCACTAATGGGCACCGAAGTATTTTAATAGTAGGCACCGAAGTGCAAAACAATAGGCACTGTAGTGCAAAATTGTAGGTATCGAAGTGTGAATTAGTAGGCACTGTAGTGCAAATCAGTAGGCATCATGGTGCAAATCCCGTACAAGCGCGCAACTAACCCTATTGGCATGCTAATTGTATCCTATCCTATGTTCATCCAGGCTTATTACACATATTAAAACAACTTTTTTTTTACAATACAATCCTTTCTCATCTTTGTACCAATTTGCATACAACCCCAAAGTATATTAAATAAACATGAAATATTCTATTCTAGCACAAACATCACATTAAGGTATAAAAGTATTTTCTATGAACTTACTAGGTATAAATAGCAATAGTAGAAGTTTCAAAAACTAGTGTGTAGTTTTCCCTTTTCTTTAATTATCTATTAGTCGGTACAATTCTTAATCTATATGGTAATTCATTTCAAATTATCAGTGTCAGTTACCTTAAATCATCTTATTCGATGTATATTTCAACTTAATTTTAGTTTCACAATTTTTCTAAAGTTTCACATTTTATTCAATTTAGTCTTTAAAACCAAAACTATCATATATTTCACTTTTAAGCTCAATTTTTCAATCCATTTTCAATTATATCCTTTTATAACCCTCTAGAAATAATAATTATAGAAATTCCATATCAATTTTGACATATTTACATTTTAGTCCCTATTCTCAAAACTAACAAAATTCACTTTGCAAATTAGATGTATATCACATCTAATTTTTCAATAAAATCATTTAACACCAAAAGTCTCAAAAATCATCAATAGCAACATTTCAAAACTTTAACAATTTTACGAAATAGTCTCTAGGTTAGTTAGATTAAATCAAAACTATCTCAAAAACATAAAATGTATGAAAAAGGGCTTAGTTTAACTTACCATGCAAAGAACTAAAGTTGGTTGAACCTTAAGACTTCAAAAAATGGTGTTTTTGTTTTTTATTTCGGTGGAGAGACTAAACGGAGATGATGACCTTTTTCTTCTTCTTATTTTAACATATAATTATAATTATTAAATTATAAATTTAACATATAAATAACTTGCAATGTTAATTCCTTGAATTCTTACAAAATTATTGAATTGCTTGCAAATTATTGAATTGCTTATGACTTTGTAATTTATACCTAATTTCTTAGAGTTCTGTAAATTACTAAATATTTTATGATATTACTAAAATTCTTACAAATTTACTAAAACTCTTGCAAAATTGTAAGGGTAATATTTACCAAATACTTGACATCGCAAAGTAATTAAATAAAAATGTAATAATTAGGATAGTAATTACATCCTCTTTAATTGCAAAGAATTATAATTTTTTTGATGTGTTCGGCTAATAAAGTTTAAATACATCGTAATTTCTTATGTCGTGTTTGGTAGTACAAATTATAATTACAAAATTACAAAATTTAAGTTTTAAAAATAATATTAATTACTCTCATATCATTTGCTAGTAATTGACCAATTTAATCTATGAATAAAGTTATGAAGTATGCAATATGCTAGAACAATTCAACCTTGTTTTTATTTTAGGCTGAGGTAGTGGTGTTAATATGAGATATCTTAGAACATCAAATGTCCTCTCAATCACATTTTGAAGTTTTGAATGTCTCAAATTAAGTAGTTTGTGAGTTGTCTTTAGTGTTTGTGCTTAGCTTTATTTTTTTCAAATGGTATCATACTCTATGATATTGTATAAGAAAACCTTTTGTATTTGCATAACCATCATATACCACATAATTTGTTTCTAAAAAAATCTAACAATTTGAATAATTTATAAATAAAATAAAATAAACAGTGACAAGATTATAATATTAATGGATTACTAGTTACAATTTTTAACCTATTTTGGGATATCTTCCAAACAATATTTCTTAGCACTTTAAAATCTCAGGCACAAATCTAGAGTTATCCATAGGTCGAGTCAGGCCCGAAAAATGGGAAGATTTAGACAAAAATATAGATCCAAGAAAAGGGTTTGGGCAAAAAAAAAAGACCTGATTAGAAAATGGGTCGGACCTCAAGTAAGGTTTTTTGACCCAACCCAAGTTCGGGCCAACTCGAATTTTCAATAAAAAACCTATTATTTTTGCTATTGTTTTTCTCTGTTTTGCAACTGTTTTCCCACTTTTTGTCACTATTTTGCTACCATTTCACTATTATGTTGCTACTATTTTGTTGCTAATGTTTAAATATTGTATAACACTTGATTTTGCTATTATTTTAGAGGCATTTACTTGTTAAGTTGCACTTATTTTAGTGTTATTTAAGTATAAAGACCTTTTTAATTTATTTTCAATTTTTTAGGAAACATTTATTTTAATATTTTTAGTATATTTATTGTATTGTATTTTAAAAAATTTTATATAAAAAATAAAATTTTAAAAAATTAATATGGGTCGTGCTCGGGTTTTAGCATTTTTATCCAAACTGAGATTGAACAAACATTTAGGCCCATTTTTGGGGTTGGGCTAGGATCGGGCCTAGCAATCAAGCCTAAAATTTTATTAAAGTCTATCCGAACCCACCCCGAACTGACCCATGGACAACTCTACACAAACCACTTTTGTAATCCTTCAATAGCTTTTATAAACCTAATTTGCGTATGACTTACAATAGAGTGTCCAATAGCAAACTAGCTTTGTAACCTTTTTTATAATAATTTGATCACTATTAGTCTACACAAATTAGGTAAAAAATAATATAGAATTTGTAATATAACCTTTATAAAATAGACAATAGCTTTTATATCATACTTAAATACACTTCCATATAGAAATAATATAAAATTTATAAGGCATAATTGTCGAAAATACCCTCAATGTTTATGGGTTTTGAGGTTTGAGCCCTTAACCTTTTTTTTTATTGACACCCTCAATGTTACGATTTTTTTATAAATCAATCTAATTTTAACGATAAACATGAATTGACCGTTAATCAAACCGCAGATCAACAAAGTAGACTATGTGACATGCCACATAAGTGCACAACATCATAGATGACGTCGTCTATAAAAAAAATGGTTTAACAAGTTTTTTTCCATTTTGTTTTTTCTTCTCCTCTTTCCCTCTTCCTCTGTTCTCTCTATTGTGTCCAACCCCCGCCACTGCCACTTCCCCTCTCACTCCTCACCGTCCCAACCCCTGCCACTGCTCTCTTCCCTCTTTCCCTCAAATGTATCATCAATGTGACACCTTATACCCGACCCAGTTGTTGGATCTGAATATAAAATGCCACATTTCATTGCCAAAACAACTCACTTTTTCATTTTTATTTTGAAAAGAAAACGTACTGGAAAAATCATTTTATAAAAATTTCGACAGCATTTCTACTATTTTACGTAAAACCCCTTGAAAATAGTTTAGATTTTCACAAAATATCCACATTCAAATTATCTCACAAATCAATTCCTAACACTACGATTTCTCAAAACATATCAATAAACTAAATTTCTATGCTTTACTATTTTATCAAAATATTAGTTATAAATTATTAGCTAAGAAAACATAATGAAAATATTTAAATTCAGTTTACAATATAATATTATATATTTATAAGCCTAGGTACATGTCATTTACATCAACTATAAAGTAAACTCTTCACCAACTTTATTTGAACTGAACTTCGGCTCATCGGATGCTGCTGGAACGATCTAATGAATCTAACTACCTGCGCATGGAAAAATAAACAAACCATACACTGAGCAATTTTTATGCTCAGTGGTGTTAATATCATATAAATCATTACATAAGTATTAGAGACAAATTAATTGATAGAAATAAACTAAAATATGATTATAAATATCATTAATAACATCACAATAAAATAAAATTATAATATTAAAAAACTTTAATATTTTGATATTGGCAAATCGAATAAAGAAAATAAGCTTTTTAATTAAATGCAAAATCGCGTAATTAATTTAATTTGCACAATACAAAAATTCAAATAAATTCAAGTTTTGTTTTTGCTTTTCTTTCAATTTAGACCCCGTACTAAAATTTAGACTCATAACCAGATACACGAATTCGCCACCCCGAGTTGTTCGGCAACGATGGCTATCAGAGTAGTCCACGACCCTCTAGGAATTGGAACTGGCCAGACCCTCTGGGAATTAGGGCCCACAATAATAACAACTATCTGACTTGGCATTTTCTCTCTCGAACCTCTGGGAATTGGGGAGATCTAAATTCTCTGACATAAAGACCGTATGGCATGCCAACTATATCTGATTTAGTCTAACTTAGTGAAACGGTATAAAAACCAAATTTGATGATCCATTTCAATTCCATTTTCATATAATTCTCATTTCAATTCTATTTCATGTTCAAATCACATATCGCCTAATGTAAAATAGACTTCCAATTTGAAACATATTAAATATTTTCTTACTCAATCATCTAAAATCATAATACTCAAATCCAAATCCTAACCATGAATTCGCTAATTTAGTCTTATGAAAAACATAGCATTCATCTCAAAACATAATTTTATAAATATTAACTAAATTATTCAAGCTCATCCAAAACTCATAAAAATAAAATAAAATAAAATAAATAAACTTGTCATATTAAATTAAATATTCTAAAGCTTTATGTAATGAAAATAAGAAATTAGCACAAATCAAAGTTTTAATCGCTTTACTCCTTTTCTTCGTCTTTCTCCTTCAAGATGTTCGCTTCATTTTTAGTTACAATAGGAGCAATTCAATACAAAACAACATCATTTATCCATTCCAAAACTAAAACTAATAAAAACAAGCTTAAATATGCATGATTATTCATATTGACAACTTAAGTTTTCTAGTCCGAAATTCACATATCTTTCGACTTGATTATCCATTTTCAATTCCGTCTTCACCAAAGCACTCACTGCTTTACAGGCTATCATTTAGCACCAATATTACACAAAGTGGCCAATGTTCTCTACTTCCTCTTTAACATGTACCAAATAAACTTTTCATCCATTTTTGTTTCTTTTTCACAGTTCTATAAAGCTAGAATTCATCTTCTAATAATTTTTTATCCAAAAATATATCTATTTCACTTAAGTTTTCTAACCTTACATCAATATTCTTTAATGACAACTTCCAAAATACTTGATAAAATCAAAAACTATTGTTATATATATGTAAAGCAAGCTTCAAAGATTCAAAATCTAAAAAAAATTTGAAGAAAAACCATACCTTACACTTGAATTTGAAGAAAAATGATGGAAGAATTTTTTTTCTTTCTTTCCCCTTTATTTTGATGTAAAAAAGAAAGATGAGAAAGATGTTACCTTTCTCTCTTTTTTTATCTTATATATATATATATATTATAATATTACTTAATAAAAAAATCATTTAAAAGCTATCATGAAACCATTGATTTTTTTAAGTAAGGGAAAAATTGTCATTAAATCCTTTCCATCAAAATAAAATAGGATAATTGAACTTTAGTCTCTAAAATTTTCTAACTTATTCAATTTAATCCCTGAATTCGATATTGAATTTTTAACTTAACCACATACTCCTACTAATAATCTTTTGTGTTTTCATGTTTGATCGTTTTCTCTAAAAACGATCACAATTTCTTATACTACTATTTATTTATAGATCATTTATTCCAGGACTTCTACCTTAGATATTCTTATTCTCTTTTTCTTTTCTTTTTTTTTTTAAAAAAATGGGGATATTACAATCAACATCTCTCTCTCTGGTTTGTGCTCTTTTGTATCCTATTTTTTCTTCTTTTACAATAGATGATATTTTCTACAGAAATTGCAATTCTTTAATCATGATTTTCTTTTCTTTTCTTTTCTTATATTTGATTTTACTAAAGTTCTTAGTTTAAAAATCTGGGTTTTATTTATTAATTAATTAATTTATTTCAAGTTGTTGTAGGTTTTGTTTAGTTATGATGTTTATCTTGTTTGTTTGAGTCCTTACCTTGGCTGCTTTGTCTTTCTTGAACTTAGTTATTTTCTACGATTTTTGTAATGCCCTAAACCCGGCCTAAAAGTTTACACCAAACCTCGGAGGCTACATTGATCACCGAAGTGATTATGAGAAAAAAAATTTATAAAACAAGTCATCTTAAATTCCATTCCCAAAAATATTTATTTCTTTACGAACCAAAAACATTTAATACTTTAGATTCCAAATAGAAATATAACAGTTAAGTTTAGTTTATGTGCAAAGCAAGATTACAAGAAAGATCAAAAACTAAACTTGTACCACAGTTTTTATAATCTTTATAGTTCGAAACAATATAATAAAATGAAAACTGAAAAGAAGAATTGTTATTTTATTTTTAATTATGACTGTCTGAGACCTCCGCATACCAAATCCAGCGTCAGAGTTCAGGAAGGTACCTAAAAGGGGAAACACTAAAGGGGTGAGCTATATGAGCTCAGTGTGAGTTTAGAATGAATAACAATAGATTTACAGAAATACATTTCGAAAGAGAAACAGGCTTACAGATATACACAGGACCAGAAAGTGAACTAGGAACCAACCTCCCAATAGAAAGTAATAATCCAAACACATCATGTCACACACACACTCAGTCATAAGTGTTATTTAATCAGACAGAATACAGTCAAATAATCTTACACCAAAACACTCAATCAAATGCGTATGATTGTAAACAAGTAATATGAACCCACCCATCTAGCCAAAACACCTCTCCATCCCTCAATTACACCCTAAAAGAGCTGTTTTATCTCATCCAACTAAACACACCATATAGAACCTCGAAAGATCCATCCAACCCTACACACCATATATGTGGTCTAAGCCTCTCAGATGATAATACGCAGAAGGGCTAGCGTATATGCAGTATAGTGCAATGCGGTAGTTCGTTGTACAGATATGTTGCAGTTTAAGCTGACGCACATGCAATACAGTGCGATAAATCGTTGTACGAATAAGTTGTAGTAAAACTGTCAAATCAGATCAGAATCAGTCTCTTTTCTCTTCGCAACCAACCCAAAACTTTACTTTATGCAAGTGTATGTATGCATCCAATCTCACAGAACAATGACATATTGACAGACAGTCAGACAGAACAGATATGCACACACCCAGTTAACCGGGTTCAGAATCAAACATCCCACACACAACAATTACAGATACGGAGACTTAACTACCCTTACTGAAGTCTAGCCAAAGGTCGGAATACACAGACTCACTTTCATATCAAAACATACGCAAAACCAAAACAAGTGACTTAGAACCACACGCCCGTGTGCTCCAGCAGTGTGGAAATGCCTAGGTCGTGTGGGAAGTCAAACGCTCGTGTGAACCAGGGACATGGTCGTGGGAACAGAACGTGTAACTCACTGTCCATTTATACTAAAATAGAGTACAAGGCTGATACGACTGTGTGAGAGTCTCACATGCCCGTGTGTCCACTAGACATGATCGTGTGTCCAAAACACACACCCTTGTAGGATCCCTAAATCCCCAAATTAGCCACACGACCGTGTGGCCAGGCCGTGTGGCACCAAATCACTAAATCCCTAATTTCCTAACACACACACCTATGTGTCCAATGGACACGACCGTGTGAAAATCAACAAAAATCCCCAAATTGACCACACGGTCGTGTGGCCAGGCTGTGTAGCACCAAATTTTACCCAAAAACCTTAATTCCTAATTCTACACGGTCGTGTGAACCGGCACACGCTTGTGTGGCTACAACAACACCCATAATCAGCCTGAAAATCAAGTTTTTCAGTCACTAAAACGACCTTTAATCATGTCATTTCAAAAACCAACCATAACGCAATGCATTTTAGAAAATTACAAACGACGCGAGCCTAACTTGTCCAATTACCAAACACATAAAAGATCGCCAAGTTCCATAGAAAATCAACAATTTCGCAATAAAATAAAAGAGTTTCAAATACCACACCTGATTCGTGATCAGAGACGTCCAAAACCCGATTCGACGACCAGGGAATCAAAAGCCTCTCGAAAATCACACACCACCATTTTTAAAAAGAAAAGAAAAGAAAATGAAAGAAAGAAAAAGAAGAGGGAAAAGGAGAACGTGACTCCTGATAAAAATAAAAATAATAAAAATAAGACTAATACTTATTTTTAAACATAAAACAAATCCATTATTTAACAATGTAAAAATATATTACTCAAAACGCATTAACAAAAACTCAAACTTAAAGACAAATTAACACACAACAAACCACTAGACCAACAAGCTCATTCTTACAATATAACGCAAAAACAATACTCAATAACACACCCTTCTCTCTAACCCTAACCACAAAACTTAAAACTTTTAACCCCAAAATTCAAGGTGTTAGAATTTTCTTTTTCTTAAATTGCAATAGTAAATTACTGCAACTTTAAAGATACTAATTTTTTGTTTGCTTTATTTCCGCTACTTTTCTTTTTTTTTTTTGGTTTCTGGGTGAAGTTCATGTACGAACAAGAATTTGCTATGATATTATCTTTAGCAAATAGCAACCGTGGGTTTTCTTGCAAAAGATTTGAATTTTTTTTTTGTGGCTATAAGCTTAAGCATTAAGACTCCATTTTTGAATTTTTTCCCTATAGATATTGTAAAATATACTATTAAAAGTGAACTTCAAATTATTTATTAGATGTTAGTATTTTGATAAGGTTTCAGGCCGATCTATTTATTCCAAGAAGATAGAGTTGCTGTGGACTTCTAGTGTTCTCATCTATTTTGTAAATTTGCAAATTTGGTATTTGGTTTTTTGTCCTTTGTGGGTGCGACGAATGGGTTGTTTTCTCATTTGGGTGAAATTTGGAGCTTAGGCTTAGGTTTCAGTTATTTGCAAATGTAATGCAGTTTAATCTCATGCCTAAGGATTAGTTGTTGAGTCCTAACGCAACACTGGTGAAGAAGCTCTGTGATGCAATTCATCGACTGAAGCTTAGATATGGACTTGCTCAGCCGTACAAGAAGAGTAAAGGGAGCGATGGTGAGGGTTAGGATAGTGAAAAGTGAGAGGGGAGGCAGTAGTGGTGGGAATTGGACACAACATAAAGAACAACTAAAGGGAAAACGAGAAAGAGGAGAAGAAAAAACAAAATAAAAAAATTGTTAAAACAAATTTTTCTATAGAAGACGTCATCTATGACGTCTTATGTTGATGTGGCATGCCACATAATCTACTTTGTTGACCTACGATTTGATTAACGGTCAATTCAAGTTTTTCATTAAAATTAGATCGATTTCTGAAAAAATCATAACGTTGAGAGTATCAATCCAAAAAAAAAAGGTTAAAGGCTCAAACTCAAACACCCATATACGTTAAGGATATTTTCTACAATTATGCCAATTTATAATATAATTTTTATAAATTTAATTTGCTATTAAGTCAAAATTTGCGTCAAAGACTAACCTTGGTGTCTAATAACAAAGCATTTTTATCCAATAATAAATATATAATTATATTTTAAAAAATAAAATATATGCCCTAAAATTAAAATGGTTTGGCATTATCGTCTAAAAATAACTTTTTAAACTTAAATCATCACTATTTTTTTTATGAAGCCATAGGGAATGGAAAAACATAATCTAATTAAACTCAATTCGGTCAGACCCACTACTTATAATAATTACTCGAACATGCCACAATTGTATAATTACAAACATTTACATCCAAATCCAATTACAAAAGTTTCAACAACTTGCTAAATTACTAAAATTCTTTTCAAAATTATTGAATTTCATACAAAGTAATGTATAATCGAGTAATACATATTCTGTCAATCTCTTACAGAATTCTCTTGAGCCAATGGATTTGCAGTTGCAGGAAATTAAATCAGGTTTCACAATCAGGAAAAGTAACCAAAAGGAAAATGAGAGAGGGACTGTTATGAATATATTGTAATATTATGTCAAATAAATGATTGTGTGTTCCCATTAATCGATTCATCTATGCTGCACTGCTAGGCATTACACTTTGGCATGTATTGCTTTTGCCTGACTTTTATTCTACTATAATTATTGCTAGTAGTAACATAAAAAAAAAAAGCACTTCCTTTACTAAATCTGGAAACAAACCCAAAAAACAAAATTCAAAGTATGAGCATGTGTCCAAGTCAGCAGGAAAGATCACTACCGGTAAACTGATAGGAAGAAGGCACCAAGCTCAAGCTGTTGTAGAACTCACTTTTAACTTTCCAAAGTACAACAAGGGCAGTAAGGAATCCAATTCAATCCTGTCAACTAACAAAATATATCTATAAGATCATCATTTGCAGTCAAGTCTAGTTTTAATTACTATATAATTCACCCATTTCCAGAAAATATATCTATAATGTAGACCTATATCACATATGGTATAATCTTCATGTTCATTACTTTACTTTAAGCAGCCTAGATAAAGAATCAGATGAAGCATAGCTGTAGTAAATTTACCTTTATAGCTGCCGTTTAAACCTTGTACTCATTGACTCGCATCCATTTTGTAGATGACCATTTATTTCCTCTAATCACAGGGCAGCCACCTGGATGATTAAAAATAGTAAATAGTAAATGAACGCAGAAAACAGATGAAGTGAAAGTAGATATTAACTTGTGATAAACAATTAAGGTTTAGGGTACTAACCATGCAGACTTGAAGGATCTAGAGTTGCATCAGGCTTCATGCTCCAGAAAAGTAATGCATCACCCATCTTTGGTTTGACAGAAAGTCCCCCTTTTCCACATTCAGATAATTCATTCCACCAAGGCACGGCACTAATGTTCCCCTTTGCAGAAGGAAACACCGTCTCTCCCCCTTCTTCAACATCTGAGCTGTAAATAGATAACAGCAAAAAGGGTCAACTTTCTCATAATGCATTAGGAGAAGAAACACAGGATAAATCTATCATGTCACTTACAGGTACATAAGGACTGTAGCTATGCGTTGGCCCCCATTCTTAGTATTGAACTCGTCCATGAAGTAGTCATAGTGAGGCTCATATTTTTGGCCTACTTCATAGTGGAGAACTTGAAGTCCTTCCCCGTGCTCTGTGTATTATCATGTTGACGTTAGTAACTTTCCACATATAGCATAAAAAACCAAAAACTACTTAAAGAAGACTTTAAGGAATAATATGTGAAAATTTGGATTAATCCAACACATACCTACAGGTATGAAGGTAAAATCTGCAATTCTCTGCTCAATGTTCCTAATAATTTTGTCACGTCCTCTAGGCAGAAATGTTCCAGAACTTGTCCGCACCCTAAATGTAAACATCCAGTGTGTAGCATAGAATCAAAGAGTAAACAAAGATGCACAGGAAAACTTATGCAACAAGAACAGAAAGAATTACATACCTGCTATCTTTACTCTTGCCAGTTTCAGTATCAACAACGGTTGATTTTTCCATATGAGGCTTGGCAAGGTCAATTAGGTATTCACATTCCTCCTTGGACTGCCAAAATATCGAATAAGGACCTCGATCAGGTTCAAAATCTTTCTATCTAACTAACAATTAGCTTCCGGCTAGTTAAGAAATCCATATTCATAGGAGCAGCTCAAAAATTAAAAAAAAAAAAAAAACCGGATAACATGATACAAAGTCATTTATCATTCTAATATTTACTTCACGTGATTTTCTTTTTCTTCCTTTTTAGTTCCCATGAAGAATTCTATAAACTTTGGACAGAAATCATTTTCTAATTCATGGATCCATCAAATAACTAAAGAATATATTAGGATTTAGGATGCACTTGATAAAAAAGAACTCGCAATGCATTTTCCATTTAAAGCATTAGAATACTGGAAATTTTTCTAAGATTGAAATTGAAAAGAAAATGCTTGTTTAATTAATAGTGTCAAGTGCAATCATGTTTCAGTTAATAATAAAAGATAAATTTGAACCCGAACCAAAATAATAAAAATTAAACCAAATAAGCAACAGATTCAGCCAAAAAAGAAAAACCTTACCAAGAAATTGTGATAGATAAAAGCTCTAGGCTCCCAGGAGATGACTTCAACCCATTGCTCTCCTACCCCCTCATCATAATCGTTTCTGCCGATTCCGAAAAATGCAGTTTAGAATCAGACTTATTACCAGATTGGCATCTTGAAGGGAAAATTTTCGAAAAAGGAACTCACTTGTCGACGACGTTATGCACAATCGAGCTCAAATCGTTGGGTTTGTGCGAACTGCGGGAGTTACTGCTGGGAATTGAAAGGATCCCGAGCGCCAAAAGAATCAAAACCAGGAAGGTGAACATGATGAGCAGAGTTAGAAACATGGTTGACGATGAAGATTTCCGGGCCGGAACGCGCGAAAGCCTTGGCTTCGCCATTGATAGTGAAAGTGGGGAGATCGAGATCTGGAATTTTCTTCAACTAGGTGTTTAATGAGAGAGCCAGTTAAAGAGTAGACGGTAGCTCTTTTTGATTCTTTTTTAGAATTTTATTTTATTTTATTTTCGTTGGCTTCGTTGAATTATGCACATCCAAAGACAAAGTCTTTCGAAATTTGTTCGTACTTGTACTGTTCTTTAATTGCACTTCCATATCTCTCCTTTTTGCACTTTCTCTCTCCTTAATACTTTTTCAGTGCCTCTACATTAGTAAAATTTGAGATTTACTCCCTTTAACTTTTTATCCAAACTCACTTAGCTTCTTTATTTTCAGAGATTAAATCTTAAAGTATGGGTATTAGGTGCATAAATAATTAAATAGCAATGTGACTGGAGCTAAATACAGCTCATTCTGATCTGTTATTAATTACCCCAAATCAGGTCATTTGACTTTCACCTTTTTTTTTTGTTTGTTTATACATTATAGGCTTAACCTATTAACATTTGTATGTTGTATTTTTTAGCTTTATTAACCTTTGTTTATTTTTTCATTTTATTTTTTCTCACATATTTAATAAATAAATTCAATGTTTTAATATTTTTCTTTTAAAAGGTTTCAATTTTCATATATTTGTTTACTAAAAAAATTTTCTACTGAGTTCTTTTTTAGATAATTATGTTTATTTTCTTTAAACTAAGATTTTTTTAAAATTTTTTTATTTTTTATGTATAGTTATCTTATTAGGTTATCTTAATAAAAAATTACATCTTATTTAACTTTTTTAACCGTACTTTTATTAATTCTGTTAAAAAAATTAATTAAAAAAATTGATGGTAAAAAAAAACTCAAAAAACTAATTAGAATTATTTTGACAAAATATACCAACGTTATCAACTAAATTTGTCATTAAACCTATATTATATTAATAGTGGATAAGTCGTGCTAAGACATGAGGAATTGAGGAACAATAAAACAATTTGTATTTGTATTTGTTATGGTCAGATTATGAATAAATAAATATATAATTATTATTTTATATATTTTTATAACCAAATTTAAATTTAAATTTTATTATTATTTAAATTAAATTCGATCCGAGTGAAGCTAGCCCAAATCATATCCAAGTTTGACTTAAATCTCATCAAACCTACCGCGCTAGGAGAACTGCCTAACCCTTTGACAGGTTAAGGGGGGAAGAATGCATGATATTTTTGGGCATTTATGGGCAAACTGCTATGAGAAGTAGCGTTTGGGGATTAAAAACCATTATCTTTTAGGAAGTAAGGCCAGGCTAATTACAACCAAAATCGTAATTGAGTCAACGCTTCCAGATTGATACCAAATTTTCTGCTTAAAACTCGATTCAATCAAGGTAAAATTACTATTTATCAAGTTTAAGTTCATCTCGACATGAAATTCAACCATTTGAGTCAACTTGATTAAACTCATTTACATGCAATTTTTTATTTAAATAATATGTTTTTAAAGGTAAAATATACAAATTATCATTCAATTATATTTGCATTCATGTTTTGGTCACATAATTTTAAAAATTTTCAATTTAGACACTAAATTTTGTATTCATTCTTATTTTAGTTACCTGCCATTAAATTGATAATGTAAATAATAGTGTGACTTTTTTTGAAATAGTATCATAACACATTTAGTCATCAATATTTACATATTCTATCAATTTGATCTTAATTCTAAATAATCCAATAAATTTAACCCTTCACATTTACAAATTCTATCAATTTGATCCTCAAACTTCCTAACTAAAGCTTTCAGCTTTTAAAATAGAGGCATTGGACGTCTATAAATATGTAAAAACCCCAAAAAGAAAAGAAAAAAAAAGGAACTTCTCCGATTTTGCCAAATATGCTAATAAAAAATTCTTTTGATTCAAGGATTATCATCAAATATATGGATAGTGAAAGTTTAATTTTTTTTTAAGTGAGGTTTTAAAAAAATATCTCATATTTAATTTAATTTTTGCTTTTTTTTATTTCATTAAATATATTTATCTCAAACCTAATATCCAAAAACCATAAATGGAAATAAATTTTATAACAAATTCACATTTACACAAAATTCAAATTAAGATTAATTGCATTGAAATAGAAAACCTGGTATTCTTAATTTTATGTTTTGTGTTGTGGAAACATTATAACTTACCCTTTACAATTTATTGATTTATGCTTATTATTATAATTTGCTATTGAATAGTTTTAGATTAGAAAATTTTAATGGCCAAAAATATGCACATGCATGCAATCCTCAAAATTTTTCATTAATAAGAGATATTATTGAAAAGTTGAGTGATGAAGAAATGGACATGATATTATGATGCCAAATATTTACATTACAAGTTTTTTATATTTTCACAATTGTAGAAGTTTTTTTTAGGGGGTGTTACACTCAGTTTTTAGTAAAGTCCTGGAGTTAAAGGGAAATTGGGAGTTAATTGAATAAAATAGTAAGTCGGCATGCTCTACCGAGAAACTTGGAGATTTTTGGGCTAATTGGTAATTAGTTGAGATTCAATTCTGGTTCAATTAAGTTGGAACCAGTTGATTCCCTAGTGGGAGACAGAATGATTAGTGAAGGACTATTTTGGATTATAAAGACTGTGCAAAATATGTAACACTCATAACTCGTATCCATAATCGAAATAGGGTTACAGAGTATTACAAAAAATTTACAGATTAATTATAGAAAAATCGAATCAAAACAATATTCATAACTAACTTCAACCATATTGACTCTTATATAGGCCCCCGAGGCCCAATATGCACATTAGAATTGAATCGGAACTAAATCAGAATCTCCAAGAATTTTTTTTAGAAATTTCAAAAATTTTCTTATATACAAGGCTCACACGCCCGTGTGGTTTAGGGACACGCCCGTGTGGTTTAGGGACACGCCCGTGTGGTTAGGTCGTGTAGTCACACATGCATGTGTCCGTGTAACTCTCTAACTTATAAGGCATGAAGAAATTGAAGTCACACGGCTAAGTCACACGCCCTTGTGCTAGGCCGTGTGGTTAATTTAATTTTCATAAATTAGGTGCAGTTTTCACACGGTCATGTAACACGCCAGTGTCCAAGGCCGTGTCACCCACACTACTGAGACATACGCCCGTGTCTCTACCCATGTGCTCATTTCTGAGCATTTTGTTTCTCATTTTTAAGGTGCAGGGAACACACAGCCAAAACATATGCCCATATGCCAGACCGTGTGTCACACACGGTCAAGACACACGTCCGTGTGTCTACCCATGTGGACGAAAGTAGGTCATTTTCCTCACCCTTTTACACATACAACCTGCATACAATCCTTTCATATGCCAATATACTCCAAAATAACAACCAATTCAAATCAATAACTCATATGATAAGCTAAACCTATAACTGCACTACCTATTTACATAAAATTATTATATTATTTCATTCATTAACCACCTTTATTTACTAATAAATACAAACACGCAAACTAATATATATGTATGATAGTCATTCATAAACATATTTCAAGCTTACTTACTTTTCATTCCATCCTATACATGCCATATAAACCTTAAATAGAAATACAAAATCTACTAGTGAAATCTGGATAGTGTGGCCCAATGTGATGATCTGATCCTCCGAACTTTCATCAATCTACACAGAACATTAATACACAAAAGTAAGCTTATGAAAGCTTAATAAGCTCATAGGCTTAAAACATAAATCTTACCAAAATACAAGATCAATTCAAATAGTAAGTTTTTCATTAATGTATCCTATCATACATACTTTCTAACGATGAATTCACTTGATTGAGCTCAATACCAATATTTAACTAAATTCCAGCACTTAAATTCAAATAACACTTGCCAACACTTGTCAAATTAGAGAACGTCTTACAGAATTGAGTACATTGTTAGCTTGATGCCTCATTCACTTCTGTCTTGCACAAATTTTACCATGGCCTGGCCATGATTACACACTTTATCACATTTTCCATAGATTAACTATGGTCTTACGCTTACACACATATATAATCATGGTCTTACGTTCACTTTCATTGTGCCATAACCCAGTTATGGTCTTTCACATTATGCCATAGTTTTGCTATGGTCTTACACTTCACACTTTGCCATGGTTTAACCATGGTCTTAACCATCAATTCATCACTGATCACTGAATGAACGTACTTAATCCTGCGTTTCCCTTAATTTGAACTTTCAATTCGATTTTCACATTGTATATTTATCATAATTCAATAATAAAAATATTAATTGTAAATATTGTATCGATCCTAAATTAAAAATTGAACATAAAAATTCAGCCATATGAACTTACCTGGCCAATTTTGTAGAAGTTGTAGGAAATCAGGGACTAATTAGAAATTTTCTCTTTTCCTTGTTTATCTTCGGAATCTTGATCTATAATGTAAAATTTTCCATTCATTAGCATCTAATTCAATCCTAATTCACTTCACAATTTATGCCTTTTAAATTTTTGAAATTACACTTTTAACCCAAATTTTATAATTTTTACAATTTAGTCCCTACTCAATTAACCCATCAATTGAGCAATTTTTTCTCAATCAACACTTTATTTCATCATTGTAAACTACTACATAACCTTTGGTATTCCAAATTTCAGTACAAAACCCTAATTCTTAACTTTTTCACAATTACGTCCTAAAAATTAATTTATATTAAAATCACTTAATAAAATCATCACATAACAAAATTAAAGCTTCAAATCCATGTTTAATCATCATAAAATTCCAGCACTCAACCATGGTAACTTTCAATTTCACCCATAGAATCAAAAACTAATGAATTCAATAAGTAGACCTAATTGTAAAAGTCACAAAAACATAAAAATTACAAGGAAAAAGCAAGAATTGAACTCGCATGGTGCAAAAATATGAAAAAACAGCTTAGAAGGTCTGCTACAGCATTTTAAGCTGAAGAAAAATGATGATTTCTCTAGATTTTTCAATTAAATCCTTTTTAACTTATGAATTTTAGGATATTTCCAATTTTGCCCCTTGTTCACATTATTTTCTTACTTATTTCATGCCCCAAACCGTCCAAACCATTAATTTGGGTCTAATTACCTTTTAAATCCCTCCTTATTAGACACTTAAGCTATTATCATTTCTACAAGTTTTACACTTTTTTTTAATTTAGTCCTTTTTAATTAATTAACTATCAAAACGTTAAAATTTGCTAATGAAACTTTAATACTAACTCAATAACACTCCATAAATAGTTCTAAAAATATTTATGGCTCGGTTTATAGATTCGAGGTCTCGATACCTTGTGTTTGACCCATTTGACCTAACAAATTCTTTTAATTCACATAATTCTCTCTAAAAAAATATTTCTAAATTTACACTTGACTCATTATTATTAATTTACCAAATTTTTTAACTCACTCATCGGATTTAGTGATCTTGAATCATTGTTCCCGATACCACTAAAATTTAGGTTGTTACAAAATAGGGGTATATATATGTGTGAGAATGGATATTTCTTTAAAGAAATTATTCTCAATTTTGTTTATAATTTTCTTTTCATCTACATCATCTTCTTTAGTTTCTCTAAAGAAGAGAAAGTTAAGGAAGCTCTGCATGGGGCAGTGAATATGAGACTCGAGTCTGGAAAATAGATAATCCAATAAGCTAGTAAGCTCCTAAGTCTTTCTATACTCATGAATTAGAGGAAAAAGAAAAGTGAGGATCTTGAAAAGTTTCTGTATAATAATGGATTCGAGGTTTTAAGATTTAAACACCTTTGGTTTAACCGATATATATATATGGTTGTCATGCTTAGTTGTTAAGACGAATGAGGATCAAGCGTTCGGACAAGCTAAGCTGACGAGGATGAAGGGTTTGAGGTGAGTTTTCGTACTCCACTCGGGTATTTGTTTATATTGTTCTGCTAGTATGTCTGCTATGAGTTCTGTTAGGATTTCATGGTTGTGTGTGATCATGATGAACGAGTATGCTAAGTATGTATAAAGTTGTGAAAATATATAGATGCTTGCAAGTATGTTCTTTGGGTGCCAAATGTGGTCGTACAATGACGTACTGATAAGTGTAACGTGATGTGTAAAATGCATGTTTATAATATGCAAAGTACAGAGGGAATTACTTTGATGGGGTAGATGAAGATGTGAAAGAATTTGGCGTAATTAAAAAATGGACGGACTGTTGTGGGATTCGAGAGAGTTTGGTGGCATCGTGGAACGAATACCTACTGGTCTTTCAGGGAGACACCATGATGACAATTTTCTATTTGGTCCTTCGAGGCAACTTCGTGATGATAGTTATTTATTGGTCCTTTGAGGTAACACCGTCTAAATGGTATATAAGTCCTTTGAGGTGACATTGTGTAAATGGTATACGATTCCTTAGGGGCGACATCTCAAAAGGGATTTACTAATTCTTTGAAAGCTAAAGTCTATGGTTAGCCATGGCATGATCTAATAGTGAACAGGTACACTTTATGGTGAAATGGAATTCGCCAATACAGTAAACAGAGAAACCTATTAGGGCACAATAAAGGAAATCACTGTATGATTCATACGATGAGCAATTTGACAGAATGATCGCAGCACATCTAGGAACGCACGTAAACGTGATAATAAGAGGATTATCCAAAATGTGAAGGTAAGAGGAATTGGTAGAAGCATTTTAAATGCGATATATGTGAAAGGAAATAATATTTTCTTCAAAGCAAGCGTTTTAAACAAGTAAACCAGCGTTGATGTGATAAAACAAGACGTTTAGGTAGGTTTTAATCTTAAGAATCTATGGGTAAGAGGCTGTCAGAAACAGGGAAAGTCTTCCAAGTACCCTCTTATGAGGGAAGTTCATCAATGACTATCATGGGTAGAAAGTTCACCGGGAATTAACTAAAAATAAGGTTTTCCGTCAGGATTATTTAGCGCAAGAAAAGTCCATTTAGGACTATCAAATATGGAAGTCCATTAAGGGAAATATGAGAAAGAGATATTCTGTTGGGAACTATTTGTTATTAAGAGTGTCTTAGTAGAATGGTCTTAAGTGGGAAAGTCCTATAGGACTATCTTACGAGTACAAGTCCGCAAAGAAATGGGCACTTACTTGTCAGCCAAATCACAAAAATTCAAGGTCACAAGTTAGAATATTATTAAATGGGTATTTTTTAAAGAATGTTATATGCTCAAACAAGTTACAATAAGGTAATGGCGTAGTAACATAGTAATCCGACAATAACTCCAACATAAAAAGAAGGAGTCGGGATTAGAATCCGTAATTATGGTGAAATATTTGCTAATCTACCAATAGTAAACATCAATACATTTGTTTGCGTACATAGATATCAAGGATGGATCTATCTAAGAAAGGTAAAATGGAAGTCTAAAATGAAGCTAGACAAACTCAAATCTCAAAAAAAGGGGGGAGTCGTTAGTAAAAGTAAAATCGTAACTAAGCTAACCTAAATTGTCTGCTAACTGTTCATTTGAGTAAAACGTATGGGCGTTGTCTACGCCGGTCATACCATGGAACCTTTTAAGATACTTAAGGAGTTTTAATTCTGTACTCTTATTATTTATTCAAAAATTTAGATTATTCTATGACTAACGCGGTACAAAATCTCACTAAGTTCATCTGAACTTCCGATTGTACTGCATTGTATGTAAGGTCAAGGATTGCCTCAAGGGTCATGTGGAGGGACTAAGCCAGACACCGCTAGGCTCGCACGAACGATACTATAACTATATCATGCATATAGAGGGTCACCCCTAGTGGCCTCATTTCAGGGATTAATTTAGTGTATTTGTAGTAAAGTCTCAAGTTGAAATTTGTAAATAATTATTCATGCTTAATAAGGTAGAATGTCTGTAAGAACTTGGTGCTTGTATGATAAGGAATATAACAGAAGTTTAAATTTTAGAATATGATGTTATTCCTGAAATTGAGTAAGATTGAATATTAACTAGGGATGTGTAATTTGGTATTGTCAAGTTATTCAGGTTAATTGTGACATTTGGTACTCGGACCTAGTGATCGAGTCAGGTATAGGGTGTTTCAGGGGGTTATAAATTTATAGATGTGGAATGCTTCTATTTTTAAAGTTGAAAGCTTTGGATAGGAAGTTTGAGGATCAAATTTATAGATTTTGTAAATGTGGAATGTTAAATTTATTGAATTATTTGGAATTAGGATCAAATTGATAGAATACATAAGTATTGAGGACTAAATGTGTTATTATACCAGTTGAAAAAAGGTATTTCATTATCAATTTAATGACATGTGACCAAAATAAGAACAAATACAAAGTTTAGTACCTAAATTGAACACTTATAAAGTTAGGTGACCAAAACAAAAACGTGAATATAGTTGCATGACCATTTGTATAGTTTACATTATTTTTAAATGATACAGTTATAGCTTTTTTTTTTAGAAAAATGAACAGAGGCATGTGAAAATAATCAGAATTTAAGATATAGTTCTAGATATGCAATGATAGGAAAAAAGGAAATCTCAAAAGGGTTAATATGCTGGCTGCCCTCTAAATTTGTCTAAAAGTACCTAGTTGGTCAATAATTTTTCTTGGACATTGTCGATACCTAAACTTATTGATACGATCGACCTAGTCGAATTCAAAATCCATAATGGAGATGGGCTAAGTTTCTCTCAAGGCCCAATCAAGAGATCCAAATCCCAACAGTTGAAGTCAAACCTCAGCTTATTTGTTCAATACTTTATAACGAAGAATTTTCGAGAAGAAAAGTTGAAGATCTAAGACAGTAGACTTTGGAGTTCAATATAGAACGATGATGAATTAAAAGGGACCTAGTTAGTTCGTGGACTTAAAATCTCAATCCATGATGACAAACCCATGTGGAAGATTATAACAAGCTTAAGCTTTTCACTTCAAGGACCCCAATCAAGCCCACATGCCTAGCCATGTTATAATCAGTTGACTTGCAACGCATTTTTGGAAGGGATCTAGGCATTTTTGGGTCAATATGTCTTCATATTGGTTGAAGATTTGTCTCTTAGCTTCGCAATGCACTTTAAATCACTCGATTTCGAGTTCGGGAGCTCAAGTTATGATATCCAAAAACCAAAAATAAAAATAAATTTTATAACAAGTACACATTTACACAAAATTCAAATTAAGACTAATTGCATTGAAATAGAAAACTTGATCATATTAATTTTATATTTTGTGTTGTGGAAACATTATAGTTTACCTTTTACAATTTATTGATTTATGCTTATTATTATAATTTTCTCTTGAATAGTTTTAGATTAGAAAATCTTAATGGACAAAAATATGCACATCCATGCATTCCTTAGAATTTTTCATTAATAAGAGATATTATTGAAAAGCTAAGTAATGGATGGACATGGTATTATGTGATGCCAATTTTTTATATTACAAGTATGCTATATTTGCACAATTGAAGAAGTTTTTTTTTAGGGGGGAGGGGTTACAAATTTATAGATGTGAAATGCCTCTATTTTAAAAGTTGAAAGCTTTAGGAAGGAAGTTTGAGGATTAAACTAATAAAATTTGTAAATGTAAAGGGTTAAATTTATTGAATTATTTAGAATTAGAATCAAATTGTTAGAATATATTAATATTGAGGACTAAATGTGTTATTATACCAGTTAGAAAAGAGTTTTTTACGACGGGTGACCAAAATAATAACGAATACAAAGTTTAGTGCCTAAATTGAAAACTTTTAAAGTTGAGTGACCAAAATAGAAATGTGGACATAATTAAGTGACCATTTATATAGTTTAACTTATTTTTAAATGATGCAATTATAATTATATTTTTACAAAAATGGATGGAGGCATTTGAAAATAATCGGAATTGAAGATATAGTACTAGATATGCAATAATAGAAAAAAGAAAAGGGATAAATCTCAAAAGGGTTAATACATGGTTTGCCCTTTGAATTTGTCCACAAGCACCTAGTTGGTACATGAATTTTTTTGGGCATTGTCGGTACCTAAACTTATATTCCGTCACCTAGGTTGGTACATTCGCATTAACATCGTTAATTTATGCTGACATGACACTAATAGCCAATTCAATGGTGACACAAAACAGTCAGTATGCTACGTGAAAAAAATAAATTAGTTTTTTTTAAATCTTTAAAAAATATAAATTAATTAAAAATTTTCCACATCAAGAATGAACTTAGACATATAGTTGTCTAGATACATCTAAATTTGAACATCAATTTGTCCTGATTCATTATAAGTGTATTTGTAAGTAAGTTTATATGTTTTTAATTTTTTTTATGAAATATCAAAATGTTATTATTTTGAAAATAAAAAAATTAAAATCAAAATATATAAATTAATAAAAAAAGTTTTATATAGAAAATGAACGTACACAAATGATTGTCCGATTCTTTATAGACGTGCTTTTTAGTCGTTGTATATATTTATAGTTTTTTATTAACTTATATATTATAAATTTGTATATATACATTTAAAAATCTTATAGCCTTTATATATAATTCATTAAAAAATTTAAAATATATAAACTCATTAAAAAAGCATTTAGAATTTGGACAATGAGTGTCCAGATTCAGATGTATCTGGACAATCATATGCTCAGGTTAATTCTTGATCTGAACAAATATATGTAAAATTTTTATTAATTTATAATAAAAGAAGAGGAATAAGAGTTTTCGATTGATATAGGCACACAACGGTGATTTTAATAGCCCAATAACTTAAATGAAAACTTTCGAATAGTTCAAAGAAAATTTTGTAACTTTTGACGTTGAGTGTTCAAAATGTAAACTTAATAATAGTTTAGTAACTTTGTGTTGGTTTACCCTAAAATTATTTGTTAAATTCAAGTTCATTAGATCAATGTCATTTTTTTGTTATATAGCTACTAAAATGAGTATTTTTTAAAAAAAGATTAACATGTCATACCAATGAATTTAACGGGAGTATTTATTGGTATTAATAATTAGATATGAATTTTTAAATTAAAAAAATAGAAGAATTAAATTCTTAAAAATAAAAGTATGAAAACTAAAATTTAAATGTATGAAAAATACGAAGACTTAAAAGTATATTTTAATCTTCAAATATTTATTTTATAATTTAACCTAAAAAATAATTAATCTAATGCGAAGCTTGGTAACAACCATAGTAGTTTATATAAAAGAGAAACCTCTTCTTACAAGTGGTTGGGAGAAATACTTCCACATTTTTCTGAGATTTTGGATCAAGTTCAAATCTTGAAGTTAATATTATTAAAAGAACTTTATCTAAATATCAAGCTCGACCTACACATGACTAGACTCAAACTATAAAAGAAACGAAAATACATGTAATTATATCAAAAGAGACACCTCCAACAACACACACTTAATGGGCAAAGGCTTAATGAGAAGTATATGCTAGCAATTAATTATCATGTTATATGGAAGGGAATTTATGGCCTTCAACCCTGTATTGATGCATTCACGCGACATATGGTTTAATAGGACAAAGTGATGAGTTGACCATGCTTTTTGATTTTTTACGTCTGATTGTCGTCATGAAATTTTAACATTTAAGTATTTAAATTATTATTCCTAATAAATTATCGTAAAGTGATATAAAATTTACATTTAAATTTTTAATTGATATTAATTTCAAGTTTATTTTCGATAATTCTTTACCTAAGCTTATCTCTTTTATTACCGTTATAATGAGAATCAAGATTTGGTAAATCAAAGAACATTGATTAGCTAAACGCACTGGAGGAATGAATTTGATTAATTTTCGTTTACAATTATTTGGCATTAATAGTTAAATCTTCTATTAAGTAAGTATGTAATAATTTTGTTTCATAATTCAGCTTATTTTGACCAATGCACCTTTACTTCAATAGAAGGATATACAATCGCATGTAGTTTTACATTAAAAATGGGTCTCACAGTAAACCGACCCGACTTTGGTTGAGGGAGGGGGTATTTTTGACCTTATGCTAAACACATTCCATTGACTACAGTCATCTAGAAAAGTCGGCTAGGGCTTCCCTGTTTGTCTATAAATAAGCACTCAGGGCCTCCCAATTCATCTGTTTTGAGAGTCTCTCTCTTTCTCTTCGGGGGAGGGCTTCTTTCCGACAAAATTAGATCCTGAGAGTTCAAAGGAAAATAAAACATAAAAAAGAACAGCTAACAGAAATCAGTTTGCAGTTAAAAATAAACTTGAGTGTTTACTTGAGAGATAATCTAGGTCCGTATCCTATCACATCGGGTCGCCATGGATTTGCGATTCGCTTTCTCTCCCGCGGAAGTCGCCAAGGTTCGCGTGGTCCAGTTCGGCATCCTCAGCCCCGACGAAATTGTAATTTTCAATTTCTCCAACTTTTTCTTTTCTCCATTTTTCTTGCAGTCTTTTTGGTTCCTCTAGAATCTTTCTACTTAACTGGTAACTTCTTTGCGGTTCTTCTTTCATATACTATACAAGATGAAACTGCTGGGACGTTTTCTTTTTCTTTTTCTTTCTTTCACTCGTTACTCGAGCTTGTTGAATTGGGGAAGTACGATTTTTTTATTTCCTTGAATTTTTCTTCCTTTTTGCAGCGGCAAATGTCAGTGGTGCAGATTGAGCACAGTGAAACGACGGAGAGGGGAAAACCCAAAGTAGGAGGTTTAAGTGACCCGCGACTGGGAACGATTGACAGGAAATTGAAGTGCGAGACGTGTACGGCTAACATGGCAGAGTGTCCAGGGCATTTTGGGCACTTGGAGCTTGCTAAGCCTATGTTTCATATTGGGTTTATGAAAACTGTGCTTAGTATTATGAGATGTGTGTGCTTCAATTGCTCCAAGATTCTCGCTGATGAGGTACTACTATGTTTGATTAGGTTGCTTACTTTAATTCAAGCTGAACGTATTTTTAGTGGGTTGATAACTTCCTGTAATTTTTGATGCTTAATATTAACATTATACTTATTAGTTCCCGCTTGCCATTTAAGGTAAAGAACACAGATACGTTTGAAGAAGTTTGAGTAACTTGTGCAGTGTTAGATATGATAGTTTGAATTAATAGAAACTGGATGTCAAGCGTATAAAAGGAATGATAGGGTTTAACGGTTTACTTTTTGACTATGAAATATTGACTGTTGGGTAGGGAGTGATATCTGGCTTCATAGGTGATCCTTTTTTTTTAATTACAACTGCTTTGGATTATTAATATGATTTCCGTGATTCCATATTTATGTTTTAATATGTTGTTGCACCTGATAATTATGCGTGCTCTTATGTGTTCACTCTTCAGTTTGCATTAAAACCTTAGGAGCAAATATACCTGGTCAGTGGTTTCATGATGCCATTCTCTAATTTAATTGTTGTATTTACAGGAAGATCATAAATTTAAGCAAGCCTTGAAGATAAAGAATCCAAAGAACAGACTAAAAAAAATTTTAGATGCATGCAAGAATAAAACTAAATGTGAGGGTGGTGATGAAATTGATGTCCAAGGTCAAGATACAGAGGAACCGGTAAAAAAGAGCCGTGGTGGGTGTGGTGCTCAGCAACCAAAGCTGAGTATTGATGGTATGAAGATGATTGCTGAGTACAAGGCCCAAAGGAAGAAAAATGATGACCCGGAACAACTTCCTGAACCTGTGGAAAGAAAACAGACTCTAACAGCTGAACGGGTAGCCATTTTTAAATTTGTGTTGTTAATTTGGTTTTGTTAATTTGGCTTTGTTAATCTTTTTTTTTTCTGTAGTTATTATATTTGATATCTATTGTGTTTTATAGGTTCTTAGTGTCTTAAAGAGGATAAGTGATGAGGACTGCCAACTATTAGGTTTGAATCCCAAGTATGCCCGTCCAGATTGGATGATTCTTCAAGTACTTCCAATACCTCCACCTCCTGTGAGACCCTCTGTGATGATGGATACATCCTCTAGGAGTGAGGCAAGCTCTTTTATCTTGCCTTTTACGTCAAGTTCTCTGAAGTTAATTCCATGTATGATTGCACCAGATGAAATCTGAATTCTCATCTTTTTCTGAATCCAGGATGACTTAACACATGCATTGGCTATGATCATTCGGCACAATGAGAACTTGAGGAGACAGGAGAGGAACGGGTCACCTGCACATATCATATCTGAATTTGCACAGTTGTTGCAATTTCATGTTGCAACATATTTTGACAATGAGTTACCTGGACTTCCAAGGGTACCCTTGCCTAGGCATTATTGAAGTTGTGTATTGCTGAGATATCTGTATGTTGTGTTGTTAAAACAAGCATTTATTTTTCTTGTTCAGGCTACACAGAGATCTGGGAGGCCTATTAAATCTATTTGTAGTAGGCTTAAGGCGAAAGAGGGCCGGATTAGGGGTAATTTGATGGGGAAAAGGGTTGACTTTTCAGCTCGAACAGTAATTACACCAGATCCAAATATCAATATTGATGAACTTGGAGTACCTTGGAGTATTGCTTTAAATCTTACATATCCAGAAACTGTGACACCATATAACATTGAAAGGTAAGTAGCTTCATAGATTTTTTTGATGTTCTTCCTTATTTGGCCAAGTATTAGGAGCAGAGCTATCTTTGAAACAGGTTGAAAGAACTTGTGGAATATGGGCCTCATCCTCCACCTGGAAAGACTGGTGCTAAGTACATCATAAGAGATGATGGACAAAGGCTAGATCTTCGTTACCTAAAGAAAAGCAGTGATCATCACCTAGAACTTGGTTATAAGGTGTGTTTCTATTTCTGACAGTCTTTTAGTATATATGATTTATTATTCCGTGTTGTAACTGTAAGAATCATGGCTGCAGGTGGAGCGGCATTTAAATGACGGAGATTTTGTCCTTTTTAATCGTCAACCTAGTCTCCATAAAATGTCAATCATGGGCCACAGAATTAGGATCATGCCATACTCAACGTTCCGTCTAAATTTGTCAGTTACTTCACCATACAATGCTGATTTTGATGGTGATGAAATGAATATGCATGTTCCTCAATCATTTGAGACAAGAGCTGAGGTTTTGGAGCTCATGATGGTGCCTAAGTGCATTGTGTCTCCTCAATCAAATAGGCCAGTTATGGGGATTGTCCAGGATACACTTTTAGGATGCCGTAAAATCACCAAGAGGGATACCTTCATAGAGAAGGTGACGAGGATGATAGTGATGCTCATTAAATATGACTACTTAAATGCTATACATTTCTTGTAGTTGTGATGTGAGTCTAATTAATATGAGGGGGTTTTGCAGGATGTTTTCATGAATATATTGATGTGGTGGGAAGACTTTGATGGGAAGGTTCCTGCACCTGCAATTCTAAAGCCACGACCACTTTGGACGGGGAAGCAGGTTTTTAATCTTATCATACCAAAACAGATAAATCTATTGAGAACTTCTGCATGGCATTCAGAAAGTGAAACTGGGTCTATCACCCCTGGGATACTCAAGTGCGAATAGAAAAAGGGGAGGTGCTATCTGGCACTCTTTGCAAGAAAACACTCGGAACATCTTCTGGAAGTCTTATACATGTAATTTGGTATGTCTTTAGGTTGATTCTAGGAGCGCTAGCCCATTGCAAAAGTGTGATAAGATTAAGCCCTAAATCTTACGAGTTATGGATGTGCTATCAGATTTTACTTATGTATAATTCTGTGAAGCTGAACACTTTTCATAAACCAAGATTGTGAAAATTTTACTGTTATATTACTTCTCCTCTTGAGTGGGTAATGATTTGGTTACTGTAATGTATACTTCTTGTTGAATATGGGTTCTCTCCAACATGAGCATTTGGCTTTGTCCTTAATCCCATTAATATTTTGAAATATTGAAATAATTGATTTTGTTAATATTCTTTTATAGGGAAGAGGTAGGTCCAGATGCAGCCCGGAAATTTTTGGGACATACACAATGGCTTGTCAATTATTGGCTGCTGCAGAATGCCTTTAGTATTGGTATCGGGGATACAATAGCTGATGCAGCAACAATGGAAAAAATTAATGAAACCATTTCTAAAGCCAAAGACGATGTGAAACAGCTTATTGTTAAAGCCCAAAACAAGGATTTAGAGCCTGAACCTGGAAGAACTATGATGGAGTCCTTTGAAAACAAAGTTAACCAGGTACCTAAAGTCAAATTGCTCAAGCTATCTTTGGTTTGGCATCATTTTGTTGTAGGTTACAATGTGGTTTGTTTCTTCAGGTGTTGAATAAAGCTCGTGACGATGCAGGAAACAGTGCACAAAAAAGTTTGTCTGAAAGCAATAACCTTAAGGCGATGGTTACTGCAGGATCCAAGGGAAGTTTCATTAACATATCCCAAATGACAGCTTGTGTTGGTCAGCAGAATGTTGAGGGAAAGCGAATACCATTTGGGTTCATAGATCGTACATTGCCTCATTTTACCAAGGACGATTATGGCCCCGAAAGTCGTGGTTTTGTGGAGAACTCTTACCTGCGTGGTTTGACCCCACAAGAGTTCTTTTTTCATGCCATGGGTGGTAGAGAAGGTCTCATAGATACTGCAGTTAAGACTTCTGAGACTGGGTACATACAGAGGCGACTTGTGAAGGCTATGGAGGATATTATGGTTAAATATGATGGAACTGTGAGGAACTCATTGGGGGATGTTATTCAATTCCTCTACGGTGAAGATGGTATGGATGCTGTATGGATAGAATCTCAGAAGCTGGATTCTTTGAAGATGAAGAAATCAGAATTTGATAGATTCTTCAGATATAAAATAGATGATGAAAACTGGAATCCAACTTCTTACATGTTACCAGAGCATATTGAAGATTTGAGAACCATCCAAGAATTGCGTGATGTGTTTGATGCTGAAGTTAATAAACTTGAAGCTGATAGATACCAGCTTGGAACAGAGATTGCAGTCACAGGTGATAGTAATTGGCCTTTGCCTGTTAACTTGAAGAGGCTTATCTGGAATGCACAGAAGACTTTCAAGGTTGACTTCCGAAGGGTGTCAGATTTGCATCCAGTGGAAATTGTAGATTCTGTTGATAAGCTCCAGGAAAGGTTAAAGGTTGTTCCAGGTGCGGATCCTCTGAGTGTGGAAGCCCAAAAGAATGCCACCCTCTTCTTTTGCATTTTGCTTCGCAGTACTTTGGCTAGTAAAAGGGTGTTGCAGGAGTATAGATTGACGAAAGAAGCATTTGAGTGGGTTATTGGCGAAATAGAGTCACGGTTCTTACAGTCCTTAGTGGCACCCGGGGAGATGATAGGTTGTGTTGCTGCTCAATCAATTGGTGAGCCCGCTACTCAAATGACTCTCAACACCTTCCACTATGCTGGTGTGAGTGCAAAGAATGTTACCCTTGGTGTCCCCAGGTTGAGGGAAATTATTAATGTAGCCAAGAAAATCAAGACACCTTCTCTTTCTGTCTACCTCTCTCCCGAAGCTAGTAAAACTAAGGAGAAGGCCAAGAATGTCCAGTGTGCTTTAGAATACACTACCCTTCGGAGTGTTACGCACGCTACCGAAGTATGGTATGATCCGGATCCAATGAGCACAATTATTGAGGAGGATATTGACTTCGTTAAGTCTTACTATGAAATGCCAGATGAAGAGGTTGCACCAGAAAAGATATCCCCTTGGCTGCTTCGAATAGAGTTGAATCGTGAGATGATGGTCGATAAGAAATTGAGTATGGCTGACATAGCTGAGAAGATCAACCTGGAATTTGATGATGATTTGACTTGCATATTTAATGATGATAATGCAGAGAAGTTGATCCTACGTATCCGCATCATGAATGATGAAGCCCCGAAGGGTGAATTGAATGATGAGTCTGCTGAGGATGATGTGTTCTTGAAGAAGATTGAGAGTAACATGCTGACAGAAATGGCCCTTCGAGGTATCCCAGACATCAACAAGGTGTTCATTAAACATAGTAAAGCAAGCAAATTTGATGAGGCTGATGGGTATAAGACTGGGGAGGAGTGGATGCTGGATACAGAAGGTGTCAATCTCTTGGCTGTCATGTGCCATGAAGATGTTGATGCAAGGAGAACAACAAGCAATCACTTGATTGAAGTTATTGAAGTTCTTGGAATCGAAGCAGTTCGCCGGTCCTTGTTGGATGAATTGCGGGTTGTGATATCGTTTGATGGGTCTTATGTGAATTATCGGCATCTAGCTATCCTTTGTGATACAATGACCTATCGTGGTCACTTGATGGCCATCACCCGTCATGGCATCAACCGTAATGATACAGGACCTATGATGAGGTGCTCATTTGAAGAAACTGTTGATATTCTCCTTGATGCTGCTGTTTATGCTGAGTCGGATTATTTGAGGGGTGTAACAGAGAATATAATGTTGGGCCAGCTTGCACCAATTGGCACAGGAGACTGTGCCTTGTATCTCAATGATGAGATGTTGAAGAATGCCATTGAACTTCAGCTACCTAGTTACATGGAAGGTCTGGAATTTGGCATGACACCTGCTCGTTCTCCAGTGTCAGGAACTCCTTATCATGAAGGCATGATGTCTCCAAGTTACTTGCTGAGCCCAAATCTTCGTCTCTCACCCATTTCAGATGCACAGTTCTCACCTTATGTTGGTGGAATGGCATTCTCTCCTACGTCATCCCCTGGTTACAGCCCATCATCTCCTGGATACAGTCCGTCATCACCTGGTTACAGTCCTACCTCTCCTGGTTACAGTCCTACATCTCCTGGGTACAGTCCCACCTCTCCTGGTTACAGCCCCACATCACCTACTTACAGTCCTAGCTCACCAGGATACAGTCCGACAAGTCCAGCCTACTCTCCTACCAGCCCCTCATATTCTCCAACCTCACCAAGCTATAGCCCTACCTCTCCAAGTTACAGCCCTACATCTCCAAGTTACAGTCCTACTTCTCCAAGTTACAGTCCCAGATCCCCCAGCTATAGTCCCACTTCACCCAGCTACAGCCCCACTTCACCCGTATATAGCCCTACCTCACCAGCATATAGCCCCACTTCACCTGCATACAGCCCCACTTCTCCATCATACAGCCCTACATCTCCATCGTACAGCCCGACATCTCCTTCGTACAGCCCTACTTCACCGTCCTATAGCCCCACATCTCCTTCATATAGCCCTACTTCACCTGCTTATAGCCCCACATCTCCTGGGTACAGTCCAACCTCACCAAGTTACAGTCCCACATCACCAAGCTATAGCCCTACCTCTCCAAGTTACAACCCGCAGTCAGCCAAGTACAGTCCGTCTCTGGCATACTCACCAAGTAGTCCAAGGTTGTCTCCTTCCAGTCCTTACAGTCCAACTTCACCTAATTACAGGTAAGTCATGGTAGACTAAGATTGCTTCTTTGTTTTGTTTGTTGCTGCTGGCGCTCGGGTGGTGTGACTGTTGTAGTATATTCCCGGTTCTCCTTGGTTTTAAGGAATATATATATATATATGATCGCTTATATTTTTGCGTGCGACTTTGTTGTTGATTCAATTAAGTTCTCTCTTCTATATTGCAGTCCAACATCACCATCATACTCACCGACTTCTCCATCTTATTCCCCTTCAAGCCCAACATACAGTCCTAGCAGGTGACTTTTCATCTTTTTCTATGTAATTGAATAGGTGAACTTTGGAAGTTTTAAACGAGATATGTCTGCGGTTGTGATATTTTCAGATTAAAGCAAATGGTTATTACAGACTTCTATTACCAAATTTGTTCTAATGCCTTTTGACAGACTGTTTTTTGTTTTATTTTCTGAAACCAGCCCATACAACTCTGGAGTGAGCCCAGACTACAGTCCAAGCTCGCCACAGTACAGGTAAGCAGACGGAGTGTTAAATTTAAAATTTGATCTCTTTTGTTGCTGTTGATTTATGATGTTGTGTGCAGTCCAAGTGCTGGGTATTCTCCTAGTGCCCCTGGATATTCACCGACATCAACTAGTCAGTACACTCCAAGCAATAAGGATGGTAGAAGCAATAAGGATGACAGGAGTAAACGATAAGGCATGCAATATTTGAAAAATGCTGGAGAAGGCGGCAAGGTTGATTTGATCTTATAACTTTACAATTGTTGCAGTTTCTAAAATTGCAGTAAAATGATTTAGCTAACACATCTATTTATCTAATATAAATGTAATATCTAAGTGGTCCATTCAAGAATAGGTTTCAGCATGTAAATAATGTGAGTGATGAATGCATATCTGACTGGAATTCAGTTTTGTGGAGTCTGCAGTTCCAGTGAGGTTGGTTGGTGGAATGAGGCTAAAAGATGGTTGTAATTAGGGAAGGGACAGTACCTCTGTGTTTTATTGTGACAAAGTTGTTGAATGAAGGGGAGCGAGTAATTATCTCTTTAAGTTAAAATGCCTGTTGTGGAACAATCAGGAAGCCTTATGTTGTGCCCTCAAAAACCCAAAAAAAAGCCTTATGTTGTATCTGTTAGACATGCTATATATGCCATTTCCAGTTGTTCCCATGTAATGGAATGGTATGGGTGAGATTGTGAAGAGATTGTGAAACAATCAACCTTGTGTGATATTGTTGTATCTTTCAGTAGACTATGAAATATAATTGAAAAGGCCATCAAGGATATTTTTTATATTTTCTATTTTATTCTTTTTCTTCGTTTGTAGTAGCTGTATATAATATGCGTGTTCTTGACAATGATTTTTTGGTGAACTACCAATCGGAGGTGGTGTGTTTTTATTTTGGTTATATTTTCTTCTTCACTTTCATCGTGGTTTGCTAAATTTTAATTTGCAGGTGTGATTATTTGAAATATAAAAAACTTTACATGAGTAAAATGGTGTTGCAATGACAATTGGACTAACATTTTTATATCTGAAAGTCGTTAATACAGAGTACAAAAATTTGGAACATAATTTAAAAATTGTTTCTTCATCATTTTATCTTTAGTTAGATATTTAGTTTAATTTTTTAATAACAAATTATAAAAAATACATAAAAAAGCTCAAGAAAATTTAATTTTACTTAAAACGATTAAAAAAATTTAAAATATTAATAAACTATAAAAATAAAAAAAGTGCATAAAAGATATTAAAAATATGCTTTTTATTATGAAATAAAAGAATAAAGTAAAAATAAGATAAATTGGAGCAAAATAGGAGTGCATATTTTATTGATTAATAATATTTTACAATGTTTCTCTAAAGTTTATATTTATAAACAAAAGAAACATAAATGAAATAGAATTCTACTTTTAATAATTATTAGAGTCGTAATGTACATTGAACTTATCCTGACATTGATGGACATCTACTTAATAATAAAATATTCATAACATTATATTTCCATTGGTAGATAACGCGTCTTATTAAAACTTTTTTAAGATAAAAACTTCGTGGGAAAAAAATATCCTAGTAAAGGAAAAAGACTACAAATATCTATAGTAGACCTAATATACTGTCTCATTAAAAACTATACTAGGAAAATTTAGTGGGACAAAACCTCGATTAGGAGAAAAATAGTACAACGCATATTTGCTCCCCTTTATGAAAATATCACATAATATCTCATCTTCTACGTATTCCAATCTTGAATAGTAATTTTGCGAATTATTACTTGAATAAAGTTGATGAATAATTATATCATCATTTTCTGGAAGTCATGAGTGAAAAAGAATTTTTAGGAAAATATATTTTGATCTCTTCAGGAGTTCCAATAATAAGCATGTCAAACTTTGATCATGATCATTCTACACTCATATATATTCAAATCAATTCATATAAATATTTACACAACTGTATTAAACAGTTTTCTGAAAATTCTGTATGCTTTCAACATTCTAAATCCTTTAATGATTTTAATATAAACTTCCATTATATAGTGATACATATGAAAGCCTATAACAACAATGATTAGACATATATCAAATCTTTTGTAAATTGCCAGACTAATATAAAAGTTATTGCATCTACCACAAAATAATATCTTTTCAATGTTAGGACTTTAGTGAAAAACTTTATTTTTCTTATTTCATTTTTGCAAAACTACTTCTAGTCTAGAAACTTCACAAATTTAATTATACTGGAATGATGTCTTTCCATTTTAACGAAGATTTCTATGTCTATATTTCTCGATAGATTTATTCAAAATTCTCATTTTCTTTCATTATCTCAATAATGTTATTGCATACAAAGCTGTTCTTGACAACTTTTCTATTTTAGGGTTTCATATTTTCTCGTATTGACATAACTTATTGAGATTTCTTTATTTTCATCATTTTCATATCCATGTATCTGAATCTCTTCTGAAGTTTGAATAATTAATTATGTCTTAGGTTTCTTTAGGAACACTTGTTTCCACTATTTGACCATCTTGATTTATTATTTTCTTTTACTATAATTTTCATGTTTTAAACCAATGGATCTACTATGCTTTAGGCATGCATTGCTTTTAGTTTACTCCAACACTTGGTTATTCTAAATGCATTTGACAATTAACTTGTAATAAAGTGAATTATTTTTTTGAACTTCTAGTCCAAACCACTTTTTATGAGAATCTAAATAATAATAATTCATTTTAAGTAATTTATTTATCTAGCTATTATTTCTCTCCTAATGTTTAGAAAACTATTAAATCCAATAGTAATAACAAATCATATCATAATTGAATCTCCAATTTATTTAAAACATCTAATAATACAAGAAGGTTCATAATTAACATATATTCTTAACTTTCTTTGAATACCCATTTTATATACTGTTGTAGAGCAACTTGAACATATACCGTACATTAAAAAATTCTTAAATTGAGTTGTATTTGGTCCTAACCAAAAACCAACTGTAATGGGGAGTACTTGTCACAACTTATTGACATGATGTGTACAAATGTTGATTCATGTAAAATATAATATCCTTATATACAAAAAAGTTTTGTTCTCAAAAGTAATTGTTTAACTACTAATTAGAGGAATTTAATCATTAATCCTACTAAATCATTTATATGTATAACCAACAAACTTTGTGAGTTTTATCCGCACTGACAATCTACCATACAATAATCATTTAAAGCCTGAGAAATAAACTCTCCAACATTAGCAAGAATTGTTGTCTCGATTGCATAATCTGAAAGTTTTGATCTTAAACAAATAATTAAACAAGTAATCTCGCAACTACAAGATGCAATTTGATAACTCATATGTAATTATCTTGTAGATGCAACTATTAAAATAATATCAAAACATTCCACTTTTCGAATAAATGGGCTCATATTTCTTTCAGAAATACTAGAGATTCAATCTCAACTTTTACTAGTGAGGTTTAAAGAGTCTTCTTTGAGAAAAAGTAACACTTGAAAAATAAAGAATCTTCAAGTTCTTTAATAAAAATCCATGTAAATACTCATCTTGTCACATCATTATTGATCGGGATGGTCTAACCGATCATGCCAACTAATTAGTATATTTAGACTAGTAAACTTTTAGTTTGCTATGCACCTGATTAAATGATACTAATGTAAATTTCTAATTTACCATCTCATATTATTTAACCATACTAATATATACTTAGTACCAATTAGAGGAAAAGATGATAGTTTCCCAATACAAAATTACCCAATATAAAAGATTTAATTAATTGTTTCCTCATCCACAATCTCAATATGGTATCCATTACAATATATATCCTTTTAAAACAAAATAATTTATTTGAAACTGACTAGTGTCACGGGGCTAGACATTTCGTCTCGCAATTCGTGCGGCCTTAGGCTATTTGCTCGTCCAAACTCGCCCAAGTCAGCCTTTACACCCAAAAATGAGGATTCCTTAAAAACTCCTCCAAGGCACCAATTTGTATAGCGGAAGCGGTTGTGCCAAAAGAAGCTACAAGTAAGCAAAAGAAAGCCAAAGAAAGAATGCACACAAGGTGTTTGAGTAAATGCCCAAGAATTCTATTACTCTTAAGAATCCAACATACAATGGATGGTTTACAAATGAGGGGGAGACTCTCTATTAATAGTTGAGCTCCCCCAGAACCGACGGTCAAGATACATTTACATCGACGAACGAGATTAACGATATCCCATGATTTAAGGGATTTACAAGATATGCCTTATCAAATCTAATCTAATCTTTACAAGATATGATTCTCTCTATCTTTTAAGATTAGTTGCCCAAAATAGCCTAAGTTTCCATATCTTCGCTATTAGGCCACCCAGGCTTCAATCTAACAGGCTTCTCCAACAATTCTTTGAATCAGGCCAGTTCTTGTGGGATGAATGATCCCCATCTAATTGATCGACCTCCATGGAGCGTATTTTGTGCCATGGTCACGGGCTTGGATCTTTGGCCCGTGACATTCTCCCCCACCCATTCTTGCAAGGCCCTCGTTGCGACTTCCAAATGGCACTGACTTGATTCATCTCGAAACTCTCTCGTTGCCTTGGCTTCTTCCCGGCTTGCCTTGCAATCGGGTTGTCCCTTTCTTCGGAACCTTTGCCTCGGCTTCCGTCGCCTCTTAACTTGAACCGTTGCACTCGTGGGTACATCTCGTTGGCAAAAAGTCTCCACTTTAACTTACCCCAATTCTGAATTGGTCCCATTGGAATCCCCTCGATTCTCACATCTTAGCTTCGTTTTGCCCACAGTCCCTCGGCCTTCTTGCTTACGAATTGTGAAAGGGCCCATACGATCTTGCCAAGCCAACAAGTCAGAAATCAATACACTATTAGTGTGTTTGCAATATACCTTACTCGTGGCATTCACTCATCTTGATTGCTTTCGCATTACTTCTTTCTCCTTGAAGTCTGATGCACAATCCACCTTCCCCTATGGTGGCGCCTCCACAGTCAACTCTACAGGTTTCATATCAGACTTACGCTCCACTAACTTTTTCGAAGGGGCTTTCGTAACATTCTATTCTGTCGAGTTAATGCTTCTCCCATATGAAACATCTTCAACTAGTTGAATTGACGAAAACACTTTGGTCCCAACCTTCATATCCCGATGCACTGGCACAACAATCTTTGATGACAGACCAGTGACAATATGGATTTCATCAGCCCATGGAAACAAAACTGTCTGAATCCTGTCAAGGAAGTTCAAACCAAGAACATAATCGTAATCATCTAATTGGATTACCTCAAAGTCTTCCTTGCCTTTCCATTCGCCGATTTGTAACTCCACATTACGAGCTACTTCCACAGTTGGGGCCTCCTCAGAATTTACTATCTTGATCTTCTTATTCAATTTCCTAATTGATAGACCAAGCTTCTTGGCAGCCTTTTCTGATATGAACAAGTCCGACGCTCCCGTATCAATAAGAGCACTCCGCTTCTGACCCGCAATGTTGATGTCCACAAACATCAACCCCTCTCTATTATTCCTTTTGTTAGGAATAAGAACTATCGAACCGACCCTCGATGTTCTTCCCTCTATAGGCTTCGCCTATTCTTTCGGCTCAACTTTCGTTTAGATAGCCCACATCATCGATCTCTTCAGATATTTTTGCAACATGTGTGATCTTTGACAAATGAAACATTTTATTCTCTTCCCCTTGTCCCTTGGGTTGTTGGATCCCCGCTTCATATCTCGTGGTCTCTCATTGCCACTTGTGCTATCAGTTCCCTGCTTCGCATCTCGTGGTTTTTCATTGCCACTTATGCTATCAGTACTGTGGCCATCATCGCTATGTCCCTCTTCATATTCCTCATGGTTTCTCTCACCATTGCCCTTTCCAATGGGCTGAGACGATTCAAACTTGTCTTTTATTAGACCAAATTCAACAAAGGACTCTGCTTCAGCCATGGCTACAGTAAGTTCGGTGATCCCTTGCCTATGCAACTCTTGCTTAACCAATAGAATGTTTCTTTCTCACTCAAGTCGAAGATTTGAAGCATCAACTCACTAAATGCCCGAACATACTCCCGAACAATGTCTTGTTGCGTGAGACGATGCAATTTAGCCCGAGCCTCCTTCTCGGCATACTATAGGTAAAATTGCTTCTTCAACTCTCTTTGAAACTCCTCCCAAGTCCCAATTGCGTTCCCTCCACATTTCTCATCCGTGGACCTACGACGCCACCACAAGAGAGCCACATCAGTAAAATAGATTGAGGTAGTGTTTACCTTAATTGCATCATCCTCGATGCCTATCGCTCGGAAGTATTGCTTCATTTCTCACAAGAAGTTGTCCACGTCTCTTGCGGACCTTGCACCTTTGAACTTCTCCTGTTTGGGAACATCCATTGGTTGTTACTTCAGCTTTGAAGACAACATCCCATTACTCAAAGCAGCTTTGTAAATTGTGAGCTCCCCCTTAAGCGTTTCGATTTCTTTCTTCATGGCTAACATCATTTCCTCGAGATTCTCATCCCTCTCTACCAGCTTTTCCGTAGTGGAGTTCACTAACTCATTTAGCTTTTCTGCATTGGCACCGAGAGAATCCAACACAAAATCTCTGAGTTGTTCCTTCATTGAGTCAAACCCATCTGTGTGTCCCTCGACCAACTCAAGCGTCTCCTTCATGTTCCTTACGGACTCCTCGAGATTAACAACTTGATCTTCCAACGCTGACAACATGTCCTGGAGCAACTTGTTTTTCTGCCCCTCCCACGGGTCTGCATTGGCTCATTCTGATCAACAACTTCTTTTGACATCCCAACAGTGCCTTCAAACCAATAGCTATGATACCACTTGCCACGGGGCTAGACCTTTCATCTCGCAATTCGTGTGGCCTTAGGCAATTTACTCGTCCAAACTCGCCCAAGTCAGCCTTTACACCAAAAAATGAAGATTCCTTAAGAACTCCTCCAAGGCACCAATTTGTATAGCAGAAGCGGTTATGCCAACAAAAGCTATAAGTAAGCAAAAGAAAGTCAAAGAAAGAATGCACACAAGGTGTTTGAGTAAATGCCCAAGAATTCTATTACTCTTAAGAATTCAACATACAATGGATGGTTTACAAATGATGGGGAGGCTCTCTATTAATAGTTGAGCTCCCCCAGAACCAACGGTCAAGATACATTTACATCGACGGATGAGATTAACGATATCTCATGATTTAAGGGATTTACAAGATATGTCTTATCAAATCTAATCTAATCTTTACAAGATATGATTCTCTCTATATTTTAAGATTAGTTGCCCAAAATTGCCTAAGTTGCCATATCTTCGCTATTGGGCCACCCAGGCTTCAATCTGACAGGCTTCTCCAACAATTCTTTGAATCGGGCTAGTTCTTGTGGGCTGAATGATCCCCATCTAATCGATCGACCTCTATGGGGTGCATCTTGTGCCATGGTCACGGGCTTGGAACTTTGGCCCGTGACACTAGAACATAGTACATGAATTATCGTTTTGTTTTTTATGATAACAATGTATTAATTCTTCTAGAGTCTTGAATTAATTTTGTACTATGAAAGGTTAACATGTTCCATTATTGCATTGAACATAGGCTAATAATATATTAACTCTTTTGGAGCCTTAAATCAATTTTGTATCTCTAAAAATTAATTAATTCATTACCAAATAAGAAAAATACTTCTTATCTCTAAGGATAGTATACATTGTTGTATTTTCTACAAGACATATGTTTCTTTCCTTTAAGAAATAGTAATTGAATAAATTTTTTTTTAGGTGTATGACAGGTACATAACCAACACTTTTCGTAAATTATGTCTCTTCTTTGAAGGGTTATATTAAAAACTCTTGTTGTTCTCTTGCTTATATCTATATCTCCTCATTACTAATAAGAAATCAAATAATTAAGTAATTAGTGGCACAGTCCATAAAAAAGGATGCAATTCATACTTAATATTTTGGCATACGATAGGTACACAACCAATGATCTTTCATACCACATCAATAAGATAAGTTATCTTTACTCCTTAAAAGGTCATCTTTGGAATTCTTGTTCTTTTATTTGTCTTCATTTTTCCATTTCTAGTGGTGAGAAAAATTATTATGACCATCCCTTTTACAATTATTATGTAGCCACTTACTACATACACGTCAAAGATTGCGTATTTATATATTGCTATATTCACTTCAGGAAATAAAGCAAATCTAATACGACGAGCTTTAGGGTTTTTCATTTAATAAATCATTATTTAATAGTACATTTGAAGCACGAAAAGTTGAAAGAGTTTACTCCAATAAAATCTCATTAGTAATATTCTCCCATATATTCACAATTTCAAAATCTTGCAACTCTAGGTGCATTTGATCATAAAAAGCTTTAGATAGAAGATCTTGCAACTTCAGGTGAATCTAATCATAATAAGCTTGAGATAAAATTATTGTTTTTTATGACCTTATAGTGAGGGTGAGTAAAACTTTATTCGATTCAAAAAATTCAAAAAAGAATTCGAATTTCAATTTACTCGATTCAAGTTTCGAGTTTGAGTCGAGTTGAATTTCACAATTCGAATAATTCGAGTGACAGATTGGTTAAATACTGTTTTGGTCTCTGTTAATTTTGAAAATAAGCAAACTGGTCTCTTTCAACAAAAATTACAAAAAAAAATTCAAATTTTTTTTTCAAAAATTTAAAATAAATTTTAAAATTCAAAATATTTATAAAAATCTCAAAATTTATATTTTTAAAAAATTATAAAATTATGAAAAATTATAAAAAATATATAAAAGTTAAAATTTTAAAAATTTTCTAAAATAATAAATTTGGGACCTAAGTAATGATTCCAATTTATTATTATTATTATTCTTTGAATTTTTTTTAAAATATATATGGTTTCAAATTTAAGTGCTCTAATATAGAATTAGTTATACTGTAACAATATTTTTATTTGGCATGTTTAATTTTATAAATTTAATTCGAACAATTTCACTCAACTCAATTCGAAAAAATTTTAAATTGAGTTAGGATGGTAAAATAGGACTCATGAACTGGATTAAATCAAATTTTTTTCACTCAATTCGATCGAACGCTCACCCCTACCATATAGTTCTTTTAAGTTATTCCACAATTCAAGTGGATACTACATGGTCAAATGTTCTGTTCTCAACCCTTCATGAGAATGATGATGAAAAAAGGTCATGGAGATGATCATAGTCAATTCAATTTTTCATATAAGACTTGACTTAATACAAATACCAAATAATCCACAAGCTCATTTAAACATCCTAATTAATTTATTTTTGCTTCTATAAAATTTGACTTAAATAAGTATTTGTTTCAGTGGTTAAGTGTTTTGGGTGTGTGTGAGAGGTTTTGGGTTCAAGTCTCACCTTTGGCAATTTTGTGATTTTTGGAATCAAGCCTTATCTTTATTCAGTGGGCTTATATAAAATTTTCTGTTAAATTATATTAGAATAAACTTGTTGGTTTGAGTGGTAAAGGAGTAAATGTAGAGGGGGGTTTCATGTTCGAATCCCTATGAGAGTAAGGGTGTTTATTTATTTTTACTTGGTTGACTGTTAGTGTTTTAGTAAAGCTAAAATTCTGAAGTGGTTGAGATTGAGGTGTTAGTGGGAAGTTGGTTTTGAATTTATTTTCTTTTATTTTCTCTAAACTGACTTTTTTTTCTCTGTTGCTCTCCCCCTTTGTGTTTTTCTTCTTTCCTTCGTCTTCCTTTCCATTCGTCGAATAGTATTTCCAATTAATTGGTGGGTTTTGTTGACTGATCGAAGTTGTGGTATTTGTGGCTCCTTTCTGTTCAATTCCGTTCACGATTTAATTCGATGAGTTTGGGTAAGGTAGTTTTGTTTTTGTTTGTTAATTCGTTATTGATGGGTGTCATTATGTTGTTTAGGGGAAAATTCAGGGGCTCGGAATCGCTTGTCGGGGACTTAGTTCCATGGGAATTATCGTTGTTCGATTGAAGGTAAGGGTTGGTTACTCAATGGATGCATAACTCGTTTTTGGTTCGATTTTAAACGACTAGTGCAGTGCTTTCTTGGTCAATCTTAGGTGCTGTGAGGTTTGAAAGTGTTTCCGCATCAAAAACGTACTAGGTGTGTTTCCAAAACGTGAAAAATTGAGTTTCAACTGAAGTAAAAAATGGCCACTGTCGACGCCAAACGGGCGTGTGGCTGGCTGTGTGGATGGCCGTGTGTTCGTGTAACGCCCCTAACCCGAATCCATCATCGGAATAGAGTTACGGAGCATTACCGGAGTTACCGATTTATTTATCAGATATTTTATTTCATCTAACGTTCATATTTGGAACCAATTAAAATCAAACATATTGTCCCTTAAACGTACTTATTTTTCTCGACATGTTTTACTTAAATTTATTACTCGTCTCAATATACTTAATTTCCTTGTATCAACGTACCAAAGATAATCACATATTTACATGTCATGATAAATATCATTCTCTTGCCATTTCTTCATAAACATAAATCAAATAATTCATTATATCGATATTTCAAGCATTTAAATATACAATTCAAGTTACACTAACTTACCTCGTTGCTTGTTCATGTTTATAATTTCATTAATCCGGTATCTTTTCTTTTCCACGTTCAAGTCTCGTATTCAAGTCATCCGGATCTTTATAAATAATTTTGATCGTTGTTTTCATTTATTTCATGTTCTAATACATTCAATTAATGCTCTAAACAAAATTATAATTTTACCCCTAAACTTTTAATTAATGACGATTTCATCCTTAGGCTAAAAAAATAAAATTCTTGCAATTTAATCCTTATTTTCAGCCATTATTCTCATACAAATTGATAAAAACCCATGAATTCTATAAAATATCAGAATTTTCCATAATTTCAACACTTTTCAATTAAATCCTTAAAACATGTTTTTTCCCGATCTTGAACTAAATTAATAATTTCATTCAATTTTGCAATTTTAAATAATAAAATAATCCATTTCATGCAAATTGGTCATTTCTAACATTTTTACAAAATTGCCCATAAAGTTTTGCTTTTATTCAATTTAGTCCCTGAGCCTAAAACATGCAAATTAGCCATGCTAGCTGAATATTCATACATATTTTCCTCCTCCTCCTCTCCATTCCACATCCTTAATTTATATGACATGCTACAAGTAACATTATCAATAATTTTACTATTTACTTATATGTATATTCAAAATTGTCCATTTGCATCATAGCCACTAAATTATTTATATATTAGGCTAAATAACTCCAAATTAAGATCTACTAATTTTCCATGAAACATGACTTACGTATATTCTTACCATAAAATTTTTAGAATTTTTGGTTTAGCCAATAAGTACATTTTATTCTTTAAAGTCACCCTTATTCTGCTGTCTGACAGTTCCGACCCTTCTTTTCTAAAAATTAATTTGGATGATGTTATTGTTTATTTATATTTAAAATATACTCATTCATTATTTTAAACATATAACTTTAAGAACTAATTATTTTTCTCCAATTTTTGATGATTTTCTAAAATCAGAAGAGGGGAACCCGAAATCATTCTGACCTTGTCTCACTAAATTTATTATATCTCACAATTCACAATTTCATTGCTTACACTGTTTCTTCTATAAGAAACTGGACTCAATAAGTTTTAATTCCATATCTTTTTCATCCTCTAATTCGATTTCCACAATTTATGGTGATTTTTCAAAGTTAGTCTACTGTTGTTGTCCAAAACTGTTTTAGTGCAAGATGTTTATTTACCATGTTTATAACACCCTTATTTTCTTTCTCTACACTATTTCTCATTACTTTCTCTTATTTTCTCTTCACTAACATATCAAGAACACAAGACCATATATAATAAAACTCTACATTAACATCAATTCCATGCTTTTTCAATAATATTAATCTTAAAAATATATTGAAATCTTGATATTCTTACCTCCTTCCATTGATTTCAATCTTTAACTTGATTTTCTCTCTCCTACAGCTTCTATTTCTTGAATCTAACTTAATATTCTAGCTCCCCATAGTCTCCTTGTGATCTTTCTCTCTTGATGGCTATGGAAATTCTTTTGATTTCTAGGTGAAAATGATGGATTTTTGGTGAAAGGACTAAATTGTAAAGAAAGAAAAGTTTCTTCTTCTCTTTTCTTTCTAACGTGGGATGCACGGAAATGGATGGTGTTGTTCCCTCTCTTTTTTTTTCTTTCCACACACACATACATATGTACTAAATAAAATAATAAAATAATAATAAATATCTTATTAAATATTAATAAAATAATAATTTTCTAATTAAATAATTATAAAATATCATCAATCATCATCATTACTTTCTAGATTTCTCTCTCTTCCAATTGACCATTTTTCCCTTTGTGATCTTTTAAAATTTCATTCTTGAGTCATCACTTAATTTGGTAAAATTACAATTTAGTCCCTCATAATTCTTCACTTATTCCATTTGGTCCTAATTCATCAATATTTCCTTGGTTTCTAGATCATTCCACCCTTAAAATATTTTTACTATTAGTCCTTCAAATTTTTCATATTTACACTTTAATCCTTCAAATTTTGAGTATTTACTCTTGGGCCACAAAACTTTTCTCACTTTTACAATTTAGTCCTTTCTTGAATCAATATGTCATAATATACTTCCCAGTGACATAACTCAATTTTCCTCTTCTTGTCACTTTATTTCCTTATTTTATTATATTAAGGATAATATCTTACTGTAAAAATTTTCAGGGTGTTACAGTTCGACAAAGGCATGGCTGTACGCAGCACATGGCCGTGTCGTGACGTAAGTGTGGCCATGTGGGCCACAGGGGCTAGGCCAAGTTGGGCGTGTGGGTTTTGGGCCAAGTCGTGTGGGCCACACGAGTAAGGCCAAATCTAGGCGTGTGGGCCCATTTTTATGAAATTTTCCCTAGGTCGCACGGGTCGCTCCGATTGACTATGGGCCTACCTTAGGGTTAGTAAGGGCTAACCAAACCCTAAAACTGTGGATCTGATAGTCTAATATTCTGTTCTGGGTATGATAATGCTATGCATGTTTGATTATTATGTTATCTGTATGTAAGCATGTTGAGCATGTTTAGTCTGTTATTCTGTATCTGATTTCTGTATCTGTTATTGGGGTGGGATTTATATGTATGGAGGAAGTATTATGTTCGGCGTTAATCGCCTAAATTCTGGCAAGTTGGCTGCATATATTCTGATATGTGTCTTAAGGGCACAATGTGGTGTGTAGGGATGAGTGTGTGTTTTAAACCCCACATTGTGTGATGGGATTGTCAGAGATGGTGTGTAAAGGATAGGAGTAGGATTTATACATATCTGTATCTGTAATTTGGATTTGGATATGATTTTGAATTTGGAACTGCATCTGTTTCTGACGTGTATATAATTCTATATGCTTGTATGCTTAATTCTGATGGGTTACACACTTAGTTTTCGTAAACTCACATCCGTTGTCTGTTTTGTCAGGTAATCCACAGGCTTAGGCGGATCGGTGCGGTAGGGACTCAATGGTGACTACACAACCGTAAATTATTTAAACTTAGCAACTTATGGGTTTATTTATGTTTTTGGTATTCATTTTGAGAGTTTGTAATTTTTGAGACTTTCCGGACTTTATTGTATTGGTTTTGGTTTTATATGTTTGATGAATTGCATGCTTCAGCAAAACACTTTTCTTTAAAAATGACAATTTATACGCAAACAAAGGTTTTTCTAAAACAAAACTGCATTTTCACAATATAACTGTTTTGAGGGTTGTTGAAGGTCCCTTCCCGTGGTTGTTTTGGTTTTCTCTTCTTCTCTGATAAATATAAGATTTATAAATTTCTTAAAGCAAGATATTAATAAAATATTCATATAACTTTTTTTTCTTTTTTTATCTATACTACTATATATAAAAGGAAGGTTCTAATTGACATGTTCTCAACTTCTTCTTTTTTACAGAAAATTGGTCAAAATTAAAATTTAATATTTATACTTGAGTTTCAACAATAATTTTGGTCTTTTTTATAATGTTTAGTCAAAATAATTAATATTGATTACTCTGATAAAATTTTTGACATGATTTTTTTTAAACAAAATACTATTCTAACACAAAAATATATTTTGGCATGATATGTTGGAATAAGTCTTTTTAAAAAAAATCCACATGAGCTACAAAAATTATTAACAGTGCTAATTATTTAGATTAACTAATAACATGATTTTTTGCCCTTTTTTAGTCATTATAAAATAATGATAAAATTACAGTTATGATTTCTTTACTATGCTCACATATGATATTCAATATTTATATTTTACATAATTTGGTCCTTTAATTTTACAATAGCATTAATTAGTCCAAATAATTTACATCAACATACTTATATGTGATAACTATCTTATTATTTTACCATCATATTCTTTGTATGCTGACAAGTGTCTTATAATAAAAAAAATTATTTGTAATTGAAAGAGTAAAGGTTTTTCAACTAATTATAAATGTCTTAGCAAAAAAAAAAAGACGATTAGTATCGTGGCGTGACATCACATTTTTTCTATAAATTATATAATAATGGTCAAGTTTCAATCTTGGTCCCAACTCAAATTTAAGATTTAATTATTATACTTAAACTTCCTGACATAATTTGATATCTCAACTTTTATAAGGTCATTGATTAGTCAAAATATTTTATTTTGATTAAAATGACATGAAATTTTTAAGAGTTGTTAACATCATTATATTTATCAATTAAATTTACATTCATCGCAAAGTTTTTTTTACATTATTATCATGTGAGTAATTAAAAAAATTAAAAATCATTTGAATGAATTTAATAGAAAGAGTATATTAATGAAGTTGAATTTTTAAATTTAAGAAATAAATAGATTAAAATTTTAAAAATAAAAATATGAAGAGTAGATTCTAATACACCACAACAAAAACTTGAACTATAATTTAACTTGTATAATGTAATTTCATCATTTCATCTTTTAGCTCATTTTCATTAGCGCAACTTCGGTCAAACCTCCTGCTCTTCCTCTGCTAGAGCAACCCCACTTCCAAACCTTAATTCCACCTCGTTCCATCAGGCACAATCCTACCTTCGTTTCCATGGCCGAACCCTCCAAAATCCAAGCTTTTCCATCCAAATCCTTTGTAATCAATGCATCAAAAACAAAGAATGATGATTAAAAAGGAAATCTAAATAATTATTGTATTTGTTAAAAAGGGTTTTAAAGCCGTTAAGTTATTTTATTTATTTATTTTCTTTTATATAAGTGTAGCATTATGATTGTTCTTTTAAGTTTTAATACAATACTTAGAACTATTTATAATTCCCTTTTCAACTCTTAAATAAGAGGATAATGAGCTTCAATGCACTTGAACCCACATCTTTTTACATTGATAACAATACCGATACTAATCAAGCTAAAATTCAATCAATAATTTCATTAAACTCTTACATTTACTTCAAATAGGAAGTTCACCGTTTTTGATTATTTGAGTTTTCCTCTCCATTTCACTAACTTGTGCAATTCAAAATAAAATTTTCTTAGACAATACAAACTTTTGTTATTTTCTAACACTTGTATCTAACATGTTTGTAGCTTTTTGTATTTGTGACAAATTATAATTCTAGTACATTTGTTGTTTAATTTGGAATCTTTAATGTTATTCTATAGTCCTCGATGAAAAACATTAATGATGTTGAAAGTAATTGATTTTGCCTCAAGCTTAGTTTCGCAATATTTCCTTGGACTAAAAATCGTGGTGGAGGATTTCTTCAGGCGAAAACATTAAAAATTAACCCCCAAGATTTGAGTGAAGTTTCATAGGAGATTTTAGAAGTTGAGAATGGGTGAGAGAGAGCATGGTGATGAAGTAATATGAGTATTGTATTCTATTTATTCTATTTTTTACATCATTATTTTTACTACTTTTTTATTTTTGTTTTTTTAATCTTTTCAACTTTTAAAATTTTATATACTTTTATGTACTTTTTAATATTTTTAAATTTTTTTAATCACCACCAAATTGAAAAGATATGTAAATATTAAAAGTTAAATTTATTATATGCAAATAAAAAAAGATGAGTCAGTATCTTGTTAGGGAGTTATCATGGAGCACTAAAATTTGAAAGGGTAAGTTACATAGATAGTTAGTTAACTATATAAAAAATTTCATTTTGGGAACCTAAAATAAAAAATTTGAAATTTAACCACCAACGTTAGATGGTTCGATCATTTTGGTCATTCTTGTTAAAATTACAAACAACAAGCTGACATGATAGTTATAAAAATTAGTAAAATAAAAAATTTAGCTCTCAACTTTTACATTTTATATTGATTTAGTCATAATTTTAAAAAATTAGTCTTCAATATTTACAAATGTTCTTAATTTGATCTTAATTCTAAAAAATTCAAAGAAATATATAAAATAAAAATTCAAAAAAATTAAACAAAAAATAAAAAATTATATTAATATTAAATAAAATAAAATTCCTCCATCCCTCCCCTACCACCGTCCCTCTCTCTCTTTGTTCTGTTGCTGTTGCTGCAGGGACAAATCCATGATTTTACTCCAAAGGGGGCAGAACTTCAAAATCTGAATTTAACTGTAAAAAAATTAAAAGAAAAAAAATCACACTATATCAAATTAAATATTTCTTTCCAATATGCAAAAAACAAAAACTAATACTATACTAAAAATCTCATAAATATTATTATAATTCCAAAAATTTAATTAAAAAAACTTTGTCTTAATCCTATTTCTCAATACTAGGCATCCTAACTTGCACCATCCACTTCATAAGATCGAACTCATCAATGATAGAATCTGTTGAAAATTCTCTAGCAATCTTTTTTTTCCATGTATGCCACCAAGTAAGTTGAAAGAAAATCATCCTCCATTCTATTGCGAAGCCTTGTCTTCATAATTTTCATGGCTGAAAATATTTGTTTTATTGTTGCAATAGACATGGGAAGAGTTAGCACAAGACGAATAATTCTATCAAGAAAAGGATAAATACTTGACTTATTTGCGTTAGCTAGCACTTAACACAACTCGGCAACTGTAGAAGTTTTTCGCAACTTCGTGTTTTGATGAGCATCAAGATGAAAATGCTCCATTTGAATGTTCATCTGTAGCTTTTTTTGCTATGTAAAATTGACCGGATAAAAATAATTCATAACCTTGCAGATATTTTCCACTCGAAAAGCTTTGTAATTGTCGCGTGGATCCAAAGCGAAGCTAAAAACAAGTAACTTCACTACCTTATCAGTAAAGTGAGAATTTATTTCTGTTAGCAATGAATTGATGTTGAGGACTTCCATCTCATGATTTTTACAAAATAACTTTACTTTCTCAAACAAAGGATCCCACCCATGTTCTTTGAATTTCTGGAGAAGCATTTTGTAACGCCCCAAATTTTGAACATCTGTTTGATAAATTTCGTCAATAATTAAGTCTCTATATCTGTGGTTAAGTATTTTGTTTTTGTGTTTGAGAGCGGAGGTTCGATTTCTCCCTTCTTGAATCCTTGAACTCTCAACTTAAGTTTAATTCTGCGTTAACTTGTATTAAGAATGAACCTAGTGGTTTAATGGTTAAGCTTTTGTATATTATGTGGTCTTGTGTTTGAGTCTCTGCGTAAGTAGGAAGGGAACACATTGTCTTTACTAATTTATAAGAAAAAATAGTTATTTTAAATTATCGAATTGTTTCCCTTTTCCTCTATTGTTTTTCTTTTTGCTTAACTTTGTAGCTTGCAACGAGTATAACCGAAGAGTTTACGTTTGTCGTTGTCGTTGTTTCCTCTGTTTTTACTAAATTTCTCCTACTTTTATTATGGTTGAATAATACTGCCAATTGTTCCGAGTTCTCCGTTAATCGTTCAATTGGTTTGTTATTTTAGGTGAGGATCTCGAGGGGAGCATTCCTCCAACGCATTAGTTTCGATTAGTTGCTATTGTCTGTCGGTAAACAAATAATTTTCATTTTGAAATTTTTATTATTATTCTTTGAATTTTTTTTAAAATATATATGGTTTCAAATTTAAGTGCTCTAATATAGAATTAGTTATACTGTAACAATATTTTTATTTGGCATTTTTAATTTTATAAATTTAATTCGAACAATTTCACTCAACTCAATTCGAAAAAATTTTAAATTGAGTTAGGATGGTAAAATAGGACTCATGAACTGGATTAAATCAAATTTTTTTCACTCAATTCGATCGAACGCTCACCCCTACCATATAGTTCTTTTAAGTTATTCCACAATTCAAGTGGATACTACATGGTCAAATGTTCTGTTCTCAACCCTTCATGAGAATGATGATGAAAAAAGGTCATGGAGATGATCATAGTCAATTCAATTTTTCATATAAGACTTGACTTAATACAAATACCAAATAATCCACAAGCTCATTTAAACATCCTAATTAATTTATTTTTGCTTCTATAAAATTTGACTTAAATAAGTATTTGTTTCAGTGGTTAAGTGTTTTGGGTGTGTGTGAGAGGTTTTGGGTTCAAGTCTCACCTTTGGCAATTTTGTGATTTTTGGAATCAAGCCTTATCTTTATTCAGTGGGCTTATATAAAATTTTCTGTTAAATTATATTAGAATAAACTTGTTGGTTTGAGTGGTAAAGGAGTAAATGTAGAGGGGGGTTTCATGTTCGAATCCCTATGAGAGTAAGGGTGTTTATTTATTTTTACTTGGTTGACTGTTAGTGTTTTAGTAAAGCTAAAATTCTGAAGTGGTTGAGATTGAGGTGTTAGTGGGAAGTTGGTTTTGAATTTATTTTCTTTTATTTTCTCTAAACTGACTTTTTTTTCTCTGTTGCTCTCCCCCTTTGTGTTTTTCTTCTTTCCTTCGTCTTCCTTTCCATTCGTCGAATAGTATTTCCAATTAATTGGTGGGTTTTGTTGACTGATCGAAGTTGTGGTATTTGTGGCTCCTTTCTGTTCAATTCCGTTCACGATTTAATTCGATGAGTTTGGGTAAGGTAGTTTTGTTTTTGTTTGTTAATTCGTTATTGATGGGTGTCATTATGTTGTTTAGGGGAAAATTCAGGGGCTCGGAATCGCTTGTCGGGGACTTAGTTCCATGGGAATTATCGTTGTTCGATTGAAGGTAAGGGTTGGTTACTCAATGGATGCATAACTCGTTTTTGGTTCGATTTTAAACGACTAGTGCAGTGCTTTCTTGGTCAATCTTAGGTGCTGTGAGGTTTGAAAGTGTTTCCGCATCAAAAACGTACTAGGTGTGTTTCCAAAACGTGAAAAATTGAGTTTCAACTGAAGTAAAAAATGGCCACTGTCGACGCCAAACGGGCGTGTGGCTGGCTGTGTGGATGGCCGTGTGTTCGTGTAACGCCCCTAACCCGAATCCATCATCGGAATAGAGTTACGGAGCATTACCGGAGTTACCGATTTATTTATCAGATATTTTATTTCATCTAACGTTCATATTTGGAACCAATTAAAATCAAACATATTGTCCCTTAAACGTACTTATTTTTCTCGACATGTTTTACTTAAATTTATTACTCGTCTCAATATACTTAATTTCCTTGTATCAACGTACCAAAGATAATCACATATTTACATGTCATGATAAATATCATTCTCTTGCCATTTCTTCATAAACATAAATCAAATAATTCATTATATCGATATTTCAAGCATTTAAATATACAATTCAAGTTACACTAACTTACCTCGTTGCTTGTTCATGTTTATAATTTCATTAATCCGGTATCTTTTCTTTTCCACGTTCAAGTCTCGTATTCAAGTCATCCGGATCTTTATAAATAATTTTGATCGTTGTTTTCATTTATTTCATGTTCTAATACATTCAATTAATGCTCTAAACAAAATTATAATTTTACCCCTAAACTTTTAATTAATGACGATTTCATCCTTAGGCTAAAAAAATAAAATTCTTGCAATTTAATCCTTATTTTCAGCCATTATTCTCATACAAATTGATAAAAACCCATGAATTCTATAAAATATCAGAATTTTCCATAATTTCAACACTTTTCAATTAAATCCTTAAAACATGTTTTTTCCCGATCTTGAACTAAATTAATAATTTCATTCAATTTTGCAATTTTAAATAATAAAATAATCCATTTCATGCAAATTGGTCATTTCTAACATTTTTACAAAATTGCCCATAAAGTTTTGCTTTTATTCAATTTAGTCCCTGAGCCTAAAACATGCAAATTAGCCATGCTAGCTGAATATTCATACATATTTTCCTCCTCCTCCTCTCCATTCCACATCCTTAATTTATATGACATGCTACAAGTAACATTATCAATAATTTTACTATTTACTTATATGTATATTCAAAATTGTCCATTTGCATCATAGCCACTAAATTATTTATATATTAGGCTAAATAACTCCAAATTAAGATCTACTAATTTTCCATGAAACATGACTTACGTATATTCTTACCATAAAATTTTTAGAATTTTTGGTTTAGCCAATAAGTACATTTTATTCTTTAAAGTCACCCTTATTCTGCTGTCTGACAGTTCCGACCCTTCTTTTCTAAAAATTAATTTGGATGATGTTATTGTTTATTTATATTTAAAATATACTCATTCATTATTTTAAACATATAACTTTAAGAACTAATTATTTTTCTCCAATTTTTGATGATTTTCTAAAATCAGAAGAGGGGAACCCGAAATCATTCTGACCTTGTCTCACTAAATTTATTATATCTCACAATTCACAATTTCATTGCTTACACTGTTTCTTCTATAAGAAACTGGACTCAATAAGTTTTAATTCCATATCTTTTTCATCCTCTAATTCGATTTCCACAATTTATGGTGATTTTTCAAAGTTAGTCTACTGTTGTTGTCCAAAACTGTTTTAGTGCAAGATGTTTATTTACCATGTTTATAACACCCTTATTTTCTTTCTCTACACTATTTCTCATTACTTTCTCTTATTTTCTCTTCACTAACATATCAAGAACACAAGACCATATATAATAAAACTCTACATTAACATCAATTCCATGCTTTTTCAATAATATTAATCTTAAAAATATATTGAAATCTTGATATTCTTACCTCCTTCCATTGATTTCAATCTTTAACTTGATTTTCTCTCTCCTACAGCTTCTATTTCTTGAATCTAACTTAATATTCTAGCTCCCCATAGTCTCCTTGTGATCTTTCTCTCTTGATGGCTATGGAAATTCTTTTGATTTCTAGGTGAAAATGATGGATTTTTGGTGAAAGGACTAAATTGTAAAGAAAGAAAAGTTTCTTCTTCTCTTTTCTTTCTAACGTGGGATGCACGGAAATGGATGGTGTTGTTCCCTCTCTTTTTTTTTTCTTTCCACACACACATACATATGTACTAAATAAAATAATAAAATAATAATAAATATCTTATTAAATATTAATAAAATAATAATTTTCTAATTAAATAATTATAAAATATCATCAATCATCATCATTACTTTCTAGATTTCTCTCTCTTCCAATTGACCATTTTTCCCTTTGTGATCTTTTAAAATTTCATTCTTGAGTCATCACTTAATTTGGTAAAATTACAATTTAGTCCCTCATAATTCTTCACTTATTCCATTTGGTCCTAATTCATCAATATTTCCTTGGTTTCTAGATCATTCCACCCTTAAAATATTTTTACTATTAGTCCTTCAAATTTTTCATATTTACACTTTAATCCTTCAAATTTTGAGTATTTACTCTTGGGCCACAAAACTTTTCTCACTTTTACAATTTAGTCCTTTCTTGAATCAATATGTCATAATATACTTCCCAGTGACATAACTCAATTTTCCTCTTCTTGTCACTTTATTTCCTTATTTTATTATATTAAGGATAATATCTTACTGTAAAAATTTTCAGGGTGTTACAGTTCGACAAAGGCATGGCTGTACGCAGCACATGGCCGTGTCGTGACGTAAGTGTGGCCATGTGGGCCACAGGGGCTAGGCCAAGTTGGGCGTGTGGGTTTTGGGCCAAGTCGTGTGGGCCACACGAGTAAGGCCAAATCTAGGCGTGTGGGCCCATTTTTATGAAATTTTCCCTAGGTCGCACGGGTCGCTCCGATTGACTATGGGCCTACCTTAGGGTTAGTAAGGGCTAACCAAACCCTAAAACTGTGGATCTGATAGTCTAATATTCTGTTCTGGGTATGATAATGCTATGCATGTTTGATTATTATGTTATCTGTATGTAAGCATGTTGAGCATGTTTAGTCTGTTATTCTGTATCTGATTTCTGTATCTGTTATTGGGGTGGGATTTATATGTATGGAGGAAGTATTATGTTCGGCGTTAATCGCCTAAATTCTGGCAAGTTGGCTGCATATATTCTGATATGTGTCTTAAGGGCACAATGTGGTGTGTAGGGATGAGTGTGTGTTTTAAACCCCACATTGTGTGATGGGATTGTCAGAGATGGTGTGTAAAGGATAGGAGTAGGATTTATACATATCTGTATCTGTAATTTGGATTTGGATATGATTTTGAATTTGGAACTGCATCTGTTTCTGACGTGTATATAATTCTATATGCTTGTATGCTTAATTCTGATGGGTTACACACTTAGTTTTCGTAAACTCACATCCGTTGTCTGTTTTGTCAGGTAATCCACAGGCTTAGGCGGATCGGTGCGGTAGGGACTCAATGGTGACTACACAACCGTAAATTATTTAAACTTAGCAACTTATGGGTTTATTTATGTTTTTGGTATTCATTTTGAGAGTTTGTAATTTTTGAGACTTTCCGGACTTTATTGTATTGGTTTTGGTTTTATATGTTTGATGAATTGCATGCTTCAGCAAAACACTTTTCTTTAAAAATGACAATTTATACGCAAACAAAGGTTTTTCTAAAACAAAACTGCATTTTCACAATATAACTGTTTTGAGGGTTGTTGAAGGTCCCTTCCCGTGGTTGTTTTGGTTTTCTCTTCTTCTCTGATAAATATAAGATTTATAAATTTCTTAAAGCAAGATATTAATAAAATATTCATATAACTTTTTTTCTTTTTTTATCTATACTACTATATATAAAAGGAAGGTTCTAATTGACATGTTCTCAACTTCTTCTTTTTTACAGAAAATTGGTCAAAATTAAAATTTAATATTTATACTTGAGTTTCAACAATAATTTTGGTCTTTTTTATAATGTTTAGTCAAAATAATTAATATTGATTACTCTGATAAAATTTTTGACATGATTTTTTTTAAACAAAATACTATTCTAACACAAAAATATATTTTGGCATGATATGTTGGAATAAGTCTTTTTAAAAAAAATCCACATGAGCTACAAAAATTATTAACAGTGCTAATTATTTAGATTAACTAATAACATGATTTTTTGCCCTTTTTTAGTCATTATAAAATAATGATAAAATTACAGTTATGATTTCTTTACTATGCTCACATATGATATTCAATATTTATATTTTACATAATTTGGTCCTTTAATTTTACAATAGCATTAATTAGTCCAAATAATTTACATCAACATACTTATATGTGATAACTATCTTATTATTTTACCATCATATTCTTTGTATGCTGACAAGTGTCTTATAATAAAAAAAATTATTTGTAATTGAAAGAGTAAAGGTTTTTCAACTAATTATAAATGTCTTAGCAAAAAAAAAAAAGACGATTAGTATCGTGGCGTGACATCACATTTTTTCTATAAATTATATAATAATGGTCAAGTTTCAATCTTGGTCCCAACTCAAATTTAAGATTTAATTATTATACTTAAACTTCCTGACATAATTTGATATCTCAACTTTTATAAGGTCATTGATTAGTCAAAATATTTTATTTTGATTAAAATGACATGAAATTTTTAAGAGTTGTTAACATCATTATATTTATCAATTAAATTTACATTCATCGCAAAGTTTTTTTTACATTATTATCATGTGAGTAATTAAAAAAATTAAAAATCATTTGAATGAATTTAATAGAAAGAGTATATTAATGAAGTTGAATTTTTAAATTTAAGAAATAAATAGATTAAAATTTTAAAAATAAAAATATGAAGAGTAGATTCTAATACACCACAACAAAAACTTGAACTATAATTTAACTTGTATAATGTAATTTCATCATTTCATCTTTTAGCTCATTTTCATTAGCGCAACTTCGGTCAAACCTCCTGCTCTTCCTCTGCTAGAGCAACCCCACTTCCAAACCTTAATTCCACCTCGTTCCATCAGGCACAATCCTACCTTCGTTTCCATGGCCGAACCCTCCAAAATCCAAGCTTTTCCATCCAAATCCTTTGTAATCAATGCATCAAAAACAAAGAATGATGATTAAAAAGGAAATCTAAATAATTATTGTATTTGTTAAAAAGGGTTTTAAAGCCGTTAAGTTATTTTATTTATTTATTTTCTTTTATATAAGTGTAGCATTATGATTGTTCTTTTAAGTTTTAATACAATACTTAGAACTATTTATAATTCCCTTTTCAACTCTTAAATAAGAGGATAATGAGCTTCAATGCACTTGAACCCACATCTTTTTACATTGATAACAATACCGATACTAATCAAGCTAAAATTCAATCAATAATTTCATTAAACTCTTACATTTACTTCAAATAGGAAGTTCACCGTTTTTGATTATTTGAGTTTTCCTCTCCATTTCACTAACTTGTGCAATTCAAAATAAAATTTTCTTAGACAATACAAACTTTTGTTATTTTCTAACACTTGTATCTAACATGTTTGTAGCTTTTTGTATTTGTGACAAATTATAATTCTAGTACATTTGTTGTTTAATTTGGAATCTTTAATGTTATTCTATAGTCCTCGATGAAAAACATTAATGATGTTGAAAGTAATTGATTTTGCCTCAAGCTTAGTTTCGCAATATTTCCTTGGACTAAAAATCGTGGTGGAGGATTTCTTCAGGCGAAAACATTAAAAATTAACCCCCAAGATTTGAGTGAAGTTTCATAGGAGATTTTAGAAGTTGAGAATGGGTGAGAGAGAGCATGGTGATGAAGTAATATGAGTATTGTATTCTATTTATTCTATTTTTTACATCATTATTTTTACTACTTTTTTATTTTTGTTTTTTTAATCTTTTCAACTTTTAAAATTTTATATACTTTTATGTACTTTTTAATATTTTTAAATTTTTTTAATCACCACCAAATTGAAAAGATATGTAAATATTAAAAGTTAAATTTATTATATGCAAATAAAAAAAGATGAGTCAGTATCTTGTTAGGGAGTTATCATGGAGCACTAAAATTTGAAAGGGTAAGTTACATAGATAGTTAGTTAACTATATAAAAAATTTCATTTTGGGAACCTAAAATAAAAAATTTGAAATTTAACCACCAACGTTAGATGGTTCGATCATTTTGGTCATTCTTGTTAAAATTACAAACAACAAGCTGACATGATAGTTATAAAAATTAGTAAAATAAAAAATTTAGCTCTCAACTTTTACATTTTATATTGATTTAGTCATAATTTTAAAAAATTAGTCTTCAATATTTACAAATGTTCTTAATTTGATCTTAATTCTAAAAAATTCAAAGAAATATATAAAATAAAAATTCAAAAAAATTAAACAAAAAATAAAAAATTATATTAATATTAAATAAAATAAAATTCCTCCATCCCTCCCCTACCACCGTCCCTCTCTCTCTTTGTTCTGTTGCTGTTGCTGCAGGGACAAATCCATGATTTTACTCCAAAGGGGGCAGAACTTCAAAATCTGAATTTAACTGTAAAAAAATTAAAAGAAAAAAAATCACACTATATCAAATTAAATATTTCTTTCCAATATGCAAAAAACAAAAACTAATACTATACTAAAAATCTCATAAATATTATTATAATTCCAAAAATTTAATTAAAAAAAACTTTGTCTTAATCCTATTTCTCAATACTAGGCATCCTAACTTGCACCATCCACTTCATAAGATCGAACTCATCAATGATAGAATCTGTTGAAAATTCTCTAGCAATCTTTTTTTTCCATGTATGCCACCAAGTAAGTTGAAAGAAAATCATCCTCCATTCTATTGCGAAGCCTTGTCTTCATAATTTTCATGGCTGAAAATATTTGTTTTATTGTTGCAATAGACATGGGAAGAGTTAGCACAAGACGAATAATTCTATCAAGAAAAGGATAAATACTTGACTTATTTGCGTTAGCTAGCACTTAACACAACTCGGCAACTGTAGAAGTTTTTCGCAACTTCGTGTTTTGATGAGCATCAAGATGAAAATGCTCCATTTGAATGTTCATCTGTAGCTTTTTTTGCTATGTAAAATTGACCGGATAAAAATAATTCATAACCTTGCAGATATTTTCCACTCGAAAAGCTTTGTAATTGTCGCGTGGATCCAAAGCGAAGCTAAAAACAAGTAACTTCACTACCTTATCAGTAAAGTGAGAATTTATTTCTGTTAGCAATGAATTGATGTTGAGGACTTCCATCTCATGATTTTTACAAAATAACTTTACTTTCTCAAACAAAGGATCCCACCCATGTTCTTTGAATTTCTGGAGAAGCATTTTGTAACGCCCCAAATTTTGAACATCTGTTTGATAAATTTCGTCAATAATTAAGTCTCTATATCTGTGGTTAAGTATTTTGTTTTTGTGTTTGAGAGCGGAGGTTCGATTTCTCCCTTCTTGAATCCTTGAACTCTCAACTTAAGTTTAATTCTGCGTTAACTTGTATTAAGAATGAACCTAGTGGTTTAATGGTTAAGCTTTTGTATATTATGTGGTCTTGTGTTTGAGTCTCTGCGTAAGTAGGAAGGGAACACATTGTCTTTACTAATTTATAAGAAAAAATAGTTATTTTAAATTATCGAATTGTTTCCCTTTTCCTCTATTGTTTTTCTTTTTGCTTAACTTTGTAGCTTGCAACGAGTATAACCGAAGAGTTTACGTTTGTCGTTGTCGTTGTTTCCTCTGTTTTTACTAAATTTCTCCTACTTTTATTATGGTTGAATAATACTGCCAATTGTTCCGAGTTCTCCGTTAATCGTTCAATTGGTTTGTTATTTTAGGTGAGGATCTCGAGGGGAGCATTCCTCCAACGCATTAGTTTCGATTAGTTGCTATTGTCTGTCGGTAAACAAATAATTTTCATTTTGAAATTTTTGCGTCAAAGTTTTCAACGTAATTTGAATTACTGGTTAATTTAGCATTTTGACTCGGTTAATTTCTTTGGATGGGACAATTGGTTGTCTTTTTTAGGTTTCGGGGTCTTCTCTGGTTCTTCTATGACAAAAACGTATCAGGTGTGTAACTAAAACCCGAAATCTTACGAACGAAAGAGGCTGAAAAGCATGGTTGTCGATGCCACACAGCCGTGTGGTAGGCCGTGTAACTCACTATTTTGGAATTAGAGGCACACGAAATAGAGACATGGGCGTGTGTCCAGGCAGTGTAACTCACTGTTTTGGAACTAGGGACACATGGGCCAGAGACATGAGTGTGTGTCCAGACCGTGTAACTCACTATTTTGAGGCACACGAGCGTGTGCTAGGCAGCGTGAATCCACACGGACGTGTAAGCCAAAATTCAGGATTTTTTGTTAGGGCTGTAAACATCATTCTAATCGAATGTAGGGCTACCGTAGGATCTGTATGATCTATTTTAGGTAATAAAATCTGTTTTTTGATGATCTATTATTGAATAATCTGTTGTTTACATACATATATTGACTCAAAATCTGACAAGTGCAACAACATTGCATGATTATGATATGGATTGGTATCACTATATACGTTTGTATGATGTCTGTTAAATCTGCATGTACATTGGGTTGAGATTGTGTAAAAGAAGAAGTAAGGGCAGTTTAATAATCTGCTGGTTTTAGTGGCTAAGCCACAAATCGCGATTTGATTTGGCAACTAGTCTGCAATAACTTTGAAATGTGTCAGACCGACACTAAATGGTGTGTAGGGCTGGATAGATACTTGATACCCTATATGGTGTGTTGGACGGTTGGAGATGGTGTGTAGCAGATGAGGATAGGAATCTACATATATATTTGATCTGTTCTGAATATGTATCTGATTCGGTCTGTAACTATACTGAATATCATCTATATTTGACTCTGTATTCGAATTTGACAACATTCTGACTAAAGAGGAATTGAACACTTAACTTATATATACATATATAAATAATTTTGGTTGATTTAATGCGTGAGTTACACACATTGAGTTAAACTCATCTTGTCTGTTTGACTAAATTTCAGGTAACCCACCGACTTAGGCGGCTTGTTGTAGTGGGATCTCGATCATCTTTGTTTGAACTTCTTTAATGGTTGTCTGAATTTATGTTATTATGTACTTGTTTTCTGGATTTCCGTTGTTTTTCAAATGATTGGTTTGGATGGGTGTTTATGATGTTTTAATGGCTTGGAATGTTTAAGTTTTATTTATTAAAGTTGGATTTGAGGTGTTACGCGTTTTAGTTGATGACACCAGCTACATCGCATTTAGTATATCCTGCGATTTATACTGTAATGCTTGGCAGAGATCGTTAGTGATTCCAAGCATCTCAATCATAAAAATGCAAGATGAAAACAAATTCAGTGGATGTCATTGCATCATATATTCCAGCAGCTTCACTCTTTTGAGTAAGGTTGTCGGAATTGATGATATCTTGTAATACAACACAGGTGAAATCGAGCATATTCGTTAAGCTATTAAGAGAAGCTAAATAAGATCCCTAATGGGTATCGCCTGGACGTTGGAGAGTACCTCTTAATTTTTCGTTTTGTTAGTTTCAAGCTCACCACTGTTAATCAACTTCACGATATGAAATGCCTCAATATCTCCTATTTATATGAATTACAATTTGACCAAAGGGTGCAAATGTTATACGATGTGAATACTAAATCTAAAATACATGATAATTTATATAGAATTTAAAAATCTTAAAACTTCAAGAGGGGCGCGGAGGATCCATCCCTGTGCTGCTGTATGATAACGCTAAAAGTTGGATCTATCGTATTTCTACTCAATAAATATTCAGATACCTGAAGGAAATATAAAGGAGAAAAATAATATCAAAGTATGAGCCAAAAATGTCCTCCCTTTGGGTTTTCAGATGAGCCAAAATGTTCTCCCTTTGAGTTTTCAGACAAGTACTATGATGTCGAAGAAAGTATAGGGTGTGTAAGGCAAAGTAGTGCTGAATCAAGGCTTTGGCTATTCTGTTATTCTTGGGTTTGGTGCCTTTCTTCTTTTTCTTTTTCTTTTTTTTCTTTTTTCACTTCCTTTTTGGTAAAAATTCAATTTGATCCAACTGCCTTTCTTGAATGTTAATACTGGATGGTTCGTGTGTGCGTGTGTGTTTAGATGTTGAATTTGATTTTTTATTATTATTTTATTTTGTAATCAGGTCTGGTTAGAGAAGCGATGTGCGGTGGTGGGGGAAGGGAGGGGGAGGGGCAGAGGGACGGGGGTGGGATGAGGGGGGACCGGGACAGTGGTAGGGGATTTTTATTTTGTTTAATATAAATATAATTTTATTTTTTTAATATAAATATAAATGTTAATATAAAATTTAAATTTATCATTATATTTTTAACATATTTTTTTATATATATTTAAATTTTTTAGAATTAAGATAAATTGTGAATATTTGTAAATTTTGAAAATTAGTTTTTAAAAAATTATGACTAAATTAATATTATATGTAAAAATTGAAGCTAAATTTATTGATATATCGATTTTTTAACTGTTACGTTAGTTTCTTATTTGTGATTTTTTTAATAATAGTAGGCAATTAAATTGGGAATTTTTTATTTAAGTACCTAACATAAAAACCTTTTATAATTAAATTTTTATCCAATATAAAAATTCCTCTGCTTTTGATAGCTTCTGCTTCTCCCTCCTGCATTTAATTATTTTGGGCTCCTTTGTTTATAACCCCATTCCTTAAAAAAAAATGCCACTTTCCTTGCACTTAAAAAGAAAAAAGAAAAAAGAATGCTATTTATTTGCTAAAAGAATATATTAAAAAACAAAAATTAGTAATATCCATTCTGCTAAGCATAAGATATTTTTGAAAAACATAACTTTATGGTCCTCACACGTTTTTCTATTTTTCTTTGGTCAACTTTCGGTCCTCACACGTACAAAGATAAGTTCAAAATTAAAATGCTCCTCACATTTTATTTAGTTGCTGTCCAAACAGATTTTTAGGGTCAACTTAATTCCACTTTTATAAATTTTTATTTTCAGCATCGAATAAAGTTTGTATTTTAGACATTCCTTAAAAACTATTTTTAGTCGTTAATTTAATGTTGTTTTCTACTCATTTAATTTTAATAAATTTTTATTTTGATGAATCAAATTTTTTTTTAAAAAAAATTTACTTATAAAAATGAAAAAGTCTGACTTTATATTAGGAATTAAGTTATTCACATTCATTTGAAAAACTAAAGTTTTTTCTTTTTACTAAAAATACTAAATTTATTTTTTTTAAAAATAAAATTAGAAAGAAAAAAATTATTTGCAAAACTCCAAGATATTCTTATAAAAATCCAAGTAATTCCCTTAAAAGCTTAAGTTTTTCTATTTTATTGAAAAACTAGAATTAATTCTAAAAATGATAAATCTTAAAATTATACATGAACTTTGATTCAATGTGCAACATCATACATGAATTTTGATTTTGTACAATTTTATACAAGATTATTTTATTCGATTCAATTTTCACAAATTACTAACAATATTATCGAATTACCACCATTTTACGTTGATATATTGCATACACAAGCAATTATACTCATCCAATATGAAAATAAATATATGTATTCATTTCTTTAAATGTGTACAATTGAATCAAAATCAAAGTTTTATATATACATATGAATCACAATTCTAATTTCATGTGTATAATTGTACCAAATCAAAGTTTATGTATCAAATTACACATTGAAGCAAAGTTCTTGTATAAAATTTATATTTATCCCATTCTAAAAAAAGGAAAGAATGAAATTAAAAAGATAAAATGATAAATGAAATTAAAAAGATAAAATGATTTTTCCCTATAAAACTCAAGTTTTTTGTAATTCCTTGTAAAACCCCAAAATTTTCCCTTCTATTAGAAAAATTAAAATTAACTCTAAAAAAAAAGAAAAACTAAAAAAACTATAAAGATAAAATGATTTTTTTTTTGTAAAAACTTAAGTTTATCCTATAAAACCTAGTAATGAAAAATAAATAAAATTGATTCCAAAAGAAGAAAAAATATAGAAAATTAAAAAAGATAAAATAAGTGACCAAAGTGAAAACTTACTAAAGTTTTTCTAACGCCCTTTACCTGACCCGGTCACCGAGTTTGGATACCGAATGTCACAATTATACCATATTACTTAACAACCTCCCTAACTTTATTTATTTAAAGACTTAAAGACGCCAAAGTTTAAACCTATACTTATCATGCACCTTTATTCTAATATCTTAAATAACATGTTTTAGAAATTAAACTTCAAATAAATTTTCTATTATACAAGTACTAAGGTTCTTACAATCATTTTGCCTTATTAGGCACGTATATAAATATTTCCGAAGACTTGAAACTTAAATTTGGTATAAATATACTTATTCAACCCCTGAGTCATAGCTTCTAAGGGTGCCTCTCTATATGCATGAAACAATTGCAACGCTATTCGCGTGGACTTGGCTGTGTCTGCCTTGGTACCTCTACACAATCCTCGAGTCATTCCTAGACCCTGCATTCAAAGCAAAATACCCATAAGTTCATGTGAACTTAATGAGAGTCTATACAACAGTTTTCATAAGTGACTTTCGAAGTCTCAAGAAATAAATAGGGCAATAAAGAGCTAATGCAAATAATTGAACTCATTGGGTTTTATAGGAGATTCCACAGTTTGACTGGCATAAATAACGCTAATTTTTTCTTCTTGAACGAATCATTTCTGGACATATCAGAGTGAACTTGGACATAATCATTCTCTTTTTGACACCCTTTTTTTAGGTATTGGCTTTGTCTAGCTTCATCTCAAACTTTCCTTTTACCTTGTTGGATTGACTCATTAGAATATAATCACGCCAGCGAAAATACAGTTTATCGATTACCTTCGGTGGACTTGCAGATTTCTCGTCACCATGGCGGAAATCTTACACTAATCCCTTCATTCAACATCAAACTCAATACAGATTTACATTTCATCCCGACAATTTCCTTTCTTATAATTTGGCTTGCACACATACCTTTCCAGAGGAAAAACCTGCTTTCTTACTTCTTCATATGTGGCCTTGAAATATAAGACTTGGTGGATAGTGTAATCGCTACTCCATTCTCATGAAATTATACTAGTACGATAGTCCATTGAACTTTCCCTTATTTAATGATTTCAAATAGACACCTCCTTAATCAGTTAGTTTTAATGGACTTCCTCTTCCTTTGTTAGTCTCTGACGGCTTTACAGGACATATGGTCCTTACAAGCATTCCCGTATTCAAGACAACCCTTGATGGACATTCCTCTTAAGATAATCCTTAGCGAACTTCCCTTTTTTGGTGACCTCTTTGCCATTAAATACGCAGAATTAAAATCTGAAGAATCGTCTTACTTTATCGGAACCAGTGTTGGTTTACTCGTTACCTCTAGTGGACTTTTAATGGCGAATACTTATTCGCAAATTCTTTGAAGGAAATACCCCTTCCCTCTACATATACTTGCATATAGAACACTTCCACCAGTTCCTCTTGCCTTCGCATTTTTGGCGAGACCTCTTATTAGCACACTTGCCTACTTTCCCATACATGCCATAACCGTTATGTTAGACTTTTCGCCATGTGAATCATACGGTGATTTCCCCTTATATGCTCCAACGACTTCCCTATGTACTGTCCCGGTGGACTTCAATTCGCCATAATGTGTACCTGTTCACTACTGGATCATGCTATCGCTTTCCATGGACTTTTGACTCTGAATAATTAGTGAACCTCTTTTCAGGTGTCACTTTGTAGAGCCTGTAGACCATTTTCATGGTGTCGCTCCGTAAAGTCTGTATACTAATTATACGGTGTCACTCCGTAAAGACTGTAGATAATTTATTTTGCCAAACCTCCTCAAGTCCTCTTTAAACCCTTCCATTCCTCCACTATGCCAATTTTCCTATCTTCGACTAACCCGCCAATACTTCCCTCCGTACTTCGCATTTTATAAACATACATTTCACACATAACATTACAATACTATAATAACATGGAATACACCATATATCAATTCTATCATGCATTTCAAGGACATACTTGCAAACATTCATGAAATTTCATAGCTTCATGCATGCCAAACTTTCTCATTCATTGCAGTAATAAACAACCATAGAATTCAAATTGAACTTGTAGAACATACAAGTAGCTTCATAACCAGAATAAAACATCACACATAATGGAGTACAAAAACTCACCTACTATCCTTCGTCCTCGTCAACTTAGCTTTTCCAAACGCCAGAGTCTCTTTCGTCCTAACAATTAAACATGACCTCCAGTATATCAGTTTAACCAAAAGTATTCGAACTTTAAAACTTAGAATCTAGTAACATGTAGAAGCTTTTCAAAGATTTCAGAAATCATTACTTTATATTTCTCAAATCCACAAATACTGAAAGATTGAGAAGCTTACCAGCTCATCAGATTCTCTACTTCCCGAACTCAAACCTTATGAACACTGCCCCATATAGGACTTTCCTTAACTTTCTCTTCTTTGAAGCAACCAAAGAAGACGATGCAAAAGAGAAGAAAATAAAATCGAATTAAGAAGAATTCTTCCTACAGAAGGATCCTCCTTATATATATATATAACTCCTTTTACACATGGCTACCAAAGGCCCAAATATTCGTCCAATACTAATCATTTAGTCTCCCACTGAGGAACTAGTCGGTTCTGTAACACCCCAAACCCGGCCCAGACGTTATGACCGGATCCGACATGCCACATCGAAGCGTTCAAAACATTTTATATTGTTGATACAGAAAAACTTACTTAGTGTTTTAAAAGATAATTTCATTATAGGTTAAAGTGAATGGAAGCTGTGCACCAGGTAGGAAACCGGAAAAGAGGTGGTGAGTCCATCGGATTGCTTAAGTACCAAGCTCTCTTCGGATCCAATCCTAGACATGCATACCGCCATTGCCACACCTTAACGTCATGGATAATTCTAGGAAACCGATTTGATTAAGTCATTTTTAGGAAAAGTGATTAATTTTGGAAAATACTTTCATTGCGGAAGCTTTACTTGTTATCGTGTTATTTTGAAATCAATTGTTGTTTTTGAAAACGCGCCCTAAAGCTATCCAATTTCAACAGTTAAAATAAGTAATACTTATCTTACTAATACATATTAAAACCATAAAAAAAATAATTAAGCGGCCTTATTACATTTAAAAACCCAAAACTTCAAACGTAAATAAAAGGATGTCCAATTCACCAGAAGAAAATCAAACTTTCAGAACGGGTGGCCACTCCGAATTCCCTCACAGCTCCAAGCCCACTATGGTTGGGGATTACCTGAGTGGATGAAAATAAAAGGGGTGAGTTTGGGGAAACTCAGTGTGTAAATTAACCCAACCATAGCCTATATCAGCTCAAACCACAGAAATAGAATAAGTTGGCCTTAGCCCAGAATAGAATTCAGAATAAAGCCCATAGGCCCATAACAGAACAGAACAGATATTACATGTTTATGCAAAAACCCAACCCAGATTCATCCAAAACACCCCCGTACCAGCCTTACACCATGTGGGGAGACTACTCGATCCACCCAACCGCTACACACCATAGAAATCACAGCAAGGCTGCCAGATATTGTGACGAAGTCACCAGATACAGATATTGTGGCAGAGCCACCAGAACAGATATATGTGGCAGAGCCACCAGATCAGATAATTGTGGCAGAGCCACCAGATTAGATAAATTGTGGCATAGCCACCAGGACGCTTCCTCCATAGTATAACCCAAGTCCCCATGCAACAGATATATAATCATTGCATACATCATACAGAATCAGATCGTCATGCTTTTCAGTCAAAAGTAACCCTAGGGGTATAATGGTAATTTTGCATACATAGGGGTATTCAAGTAATTTAACTATTCTTAAGGTTTTCATACATAACATAGGCATTTACGTATGATCAGAAACACTTACCGTGTTTTCTTAACAATTTGGGCCTGTTGGCCCATTATCCCGTTTTTGGCCCATTAAGCCCAAAAATATCGAAATGCACAGAATCACACACTCTGCAGTCTTATCACTTTAATTACCATATACATCAAACTATTAATCTCATGAGCATTCACACACTTGCAAGATCTCAAAATACCGGCTTTTCGGCATTTCGGCTTTTCGGCTTGTGCCAATCTAGTCTATAAGAGGGTGTTAGTTACACACCTGTTTGCGACGATATGCTGACGAGATCCACACACGAACCGCCTACAATTGGATTACTAACACGTTAATCTAACTATTCAAATATGAACTACGTATTAACCCCTTACAATATTCGGCCAACCACACCTACAGATCAGAGTAAGCTTATAAGAAATCAATAAGCAACTCATTAACAAATTTTTGTCAGTGTTTACCACATAATCATAATTTCACTGCAAGCTGTCTTCCTGAGCAACAGTCACTAAATCATTTATAACTAGAGCTACGAAACTCCAAATCAAGTGCCGTTAATTTTCCCTGAAAATAGACTCATATATCTTATATCCATAAAATTTTCAGAATTTTTGGTTTGGCCAATCAATACCAGATTTTTCTCAAAGTTTCGCATGTTTCACTGTTTGACTAATCTGACCACTCTTCATTACGAATCAAATTTCTCATTGTACAGAATTCAAAATATGTTCTCATTTATTTCATTTGAAACTAGACTCAACAAGCTTTAATTATATAATTTATTCAGCTTCTAATTCATCTCCCACAATTTATGTTGATTTTCCAAAGTCACGTTACTGCTGCTGTCCCAAGCAGATTTATTACCAAATTCACTCTTTCACACATAACTTGCATGCATGTTATTTAAACATGTATATCACCAATCAATCATCACATATCTATGATTTTACTTAAGTATAATCTCCATTTCATCATTTTAAAGCACAACATGTTAGCCGATTTTTCCCCTTAGCATCTAAGGCACATGCATGCTCATTTGTTTGGCTCAACTTCACCTATCTTCCATTTTTCATCAAAAGAACATGAAACAACAACCATTTCCTTCATTTTAATTCATGACTAAATGCTCACAACACAACTAAAAACCAAAATATGCTTCAAGAGTTAAGGTAGAATCAAGAAGAACTCATGAACCTCAAAATAAAAGCAAACTACCATGAACTTACCTTCAATTTTTCTTCCCCAAGTGACCGAACATTCAAGAGCTTTCTCCTCTACTTTCTCTTCTCTAACTTTAGGCTATGATGAACAAAGATGGACAAAACTTTATTCTTTTCACCCCTTTTTTTTAAATAAAATTTCATATTTCATCCATTTAATTCTTTAATACAAAAGACATGAAATTCCCATCATGGAACATTTACCTAACCCATTATCATGGAACATTTACCTAACCCATTATCAATTTGTATCAATTTGTACCATAAATTATGGATATCAAGTGCACATTTTGTCTACGACAACATGATGACCAGCCACTACATGTAAAATGGGAGGTTTGTCATGCAAATCCTCCTATTTTGCACTCCTATTTATTTGGCCACTTCAACTTAGCCTATAGCATTTTCAAACATTTTCACATAGGTTCTATTTCATAATTTCACCCCCTTTTTCTTATGGAACAAAAATTAACTAAAATTGCCGGATTCTATCTTAAGCTTGGGCCTTCTAGAGGCCCACTAACATAATTAAACCTATGCCAACATTCACAGAATTCCCGAAAATTGGGGCGTTACAGGTTCTAACTTAATTGAAACCCAACTATTTACCATTCAACCACTAAAGTGGGGTGATAAAATAAGTGAACATTAACATTGAGTTAATAGCAGGTGACCAAAATAAAAATAGTTTTTAATGACCATGCCTAAAATGCAAACTTTTTCATTGGTGTCCAAAAAGAAAACTTATAAGACTTAGGTGATGAATTCTATAGTTTACCGTTTTATCTGAAAAGGAAAAAAGGAAACTCTCTCATGCCTCACACATATTTAAACACGTGTTGTATATATGGGGTGTAAGGTAGGCTTTTGCCCAAGGCTTAATTCACAATTTGACCTTAGAAATATTTATATTTTTATTTTGGTACCTAAATTTTTTTTCTCAATTTGATGCTTAAAATATCAATCATTTCCAAATTTGGCACCTAAAGTATGCCTCCGTTATACTTTTAATCCATTTTTTTAGAGATGTTAAAAAAAATATATATCCAATCACAAAACGTCACGTGGTGTCTTACATAAAAAAACATTTTCTTTTATTAAATGTATATATATTAAAAATATAAAATGGAAGTAAATATATAAAAAAAATTTCAGAAAAATGTATATAAAATCTAGAAAAACATATAAATTATAAAAATAAAATTTAGAAAAATAGGATAATTAAAATTAAATTAGTTGAAATTAATAATATTATTAAAAATATATAAAAATTGTAAAATTATAAAAAATTGTAATTTAAAAAAGTTTTAAAATAAAATTCTAAAAAGTTATTTAAATTTCAAGTTGTTTTTTTTTGCAATTACTTGAAGTTTAATTTTTTAAAAAATAATTTATAACATTGTCCAATTTTTATATATTATTTTGACTTTTTAAAATTTTATAAAAAAATTTAAAACATTATAAAAATTTGTTTATATATTACATATAATTTTTTTTACATTTTTAATCAATATGATATATATAATATTAAAAAAATAAAAAAAAGGAGGCATGGTGTATTCTAATAGTGCCATATGACTGATCAACACTAGTCAATGATCGGTCAAAGTAAAAAGTGTTTTCGTTGATCAGAGTTGATCAGTATTGACCAACATTGACTAGTGTTGACCGATGTTGACTAGCCACGTGGCACTATTAGAATATACCACGTATTCTTTTTTTTTAATATTATATATCATTTTGATTAAAAATGTAAAAAATCATATATAATATATAAAAAAAGTTTAAAAATAATATTCTAAAATATATAATTTTAAATTTTAAAAATTCAAAATAATATATAGAAATTGAAAAATGTTATAAAAATTTAAAAAGGTATTTAAATTTCAAGTAATTGCAAAAAAAAACAAACAAACTTGAAACTTAAATACTATTTTTAAAAAAAAATTATTATTATATGTTTTTGAATTTTTGGTTTTAAACTTTAAAAAAATATAATTTTTAAAATATTTTTATATTTTTTCTAATAATATTATTAATTTCAACTAATTTTCTTTCAATTATTATATTTTTTCTCTAAATTTTTTATTTATAATTTTGTTATGATTTATATGTTTTTTTAGATTATATATATTTTTAATTTTTTATATATTTATTTTCATTTTCATATTTTTTAATGTGTATATAGATTTAAGGTTTTTTTACTTGTATAATACAAAAAACAATACCAAAATGGTATCCCACTTCCATTATTTACAAAAATGGTGTGGTGTGTGTGGTGGAGAGGCGACACCACCTTTATTTTTTTACCCCAATCATTAGTCTGTTATGCAAAAAAAAAAACAAAGTAGTTTTTAATGGTGGAAGGGACCTGGTAGGCGGCACCAGTGGAGGCACCCTAATAGGTGGCATCGCTTTGCGCTGGAGAGGCGGCTTGAACTGAAAATGTTTTCTTTATAAGAGAGCCAAGGTCTCCTCAACTGAAAAAAAAAGAAGAAGAAGAAGAAGAAGCAACAACTAAGGAGAAGAAGGGGAAGAGGCAGTAGAGAAGAGAATAAGGGTTTTGAGAGGTTAAGTGTTATTTTTATAATTTTATTTTGGTTAGGTTAGGGTTTTAAAGGGAGGAGATAATATATTTTAATGTTGTTTTAATATTTATTATATGTTTGGTTTAGGGTGAAAGGAGGCAACAACAATTTATTTTTTTAAAGGTAAATTTTTTTTATAATTATAATTTATTTGCTTAGTTTTTTTAATTTTATAAGCATAAAAAATAAATTTATTTATTTGTGTTTTGAATTAAGTTGTATCGACTTTATAATTACTCGAATATATATTTATAATTTTATTAATTTTACTAGAAATCATATCACATATATATGCATGTGAAAATCACGAATTTAAAACATAGATGTATCTTTAAAAATATAATTTAAAATTAATTAATAATATATAAAATATATACGATATTAAAATAAAAAATTAAATTAAATTATATATACGCTAAAAAGATCAAGAGAAAAACTATTATCATCAATAACTTGTTTTAAAGGATTCTAGAAAATGGTATAAAGATATATACTTGATAAACCTTCATATAACATCAACATAAAATTATTGGTTAATTAATTAAATTTAGTTTATAATTATAATTTTGTTTTGAATATCTTATTAAGTGGATGTCCATCATGATCAAAATAAAGTTTTTGATGTACTTTAAATTCTAATAGTTATTAGAATTAGATCTCTACCTCTTTTATACTTCTTATGCCTATAAATAGAGACTCTGATAAAGCATTGTAATCATCCCATTGATCAATAAAATATATTCTCTATTGCTTCCCAAATTTTCTTTTTTTTTAGTCTCTCTATCTCTCTTTATTTTATAATACGTTATCAACACGATCTTTCTCAAATTGATAGTTCCTTTTATCAACGATCAAATTTATCCTCCATAATTTCCAATATCTTTGACGGTAAGATGCAAAATTTTTACATGAAGTTTTTTATTATTTAATGTTTCATATCTAATTATTATTTTTCATTCTTCTTTCATTATACGTTATCATTATTTTGATTAACTTATTTACCTTTTTATTCTTAAGGATGGTGAAATATTTGATATCGTTATCTATATGAAATCGAGAAATAGGATCCACTCTCAAAGTTTGCTTTATGATATTTGCTTAGGGATGATCTCTTTCTCTTCATTACAAATGATGCTTATAATTACTACTTCTCATTCATGGTAACGTAAGTCAATCTAATCAACTTCTTTTAAAATCTGATTTGATTTCTATTAAAAAGTTCAATTTATATAATTTACTATTCGTATCTCTATGAATTTGTAAAACCCTTCACGCATTTAGTTATTGAGATTTTTTTCTGGAGATAAATATTTTTTAATAGAATTGATTGATTTAATTTTGATTTTGATTAAGATGTATGATTATTACGGAATGCGAGCAAAAATACTTACTTGTCATGAACTTTGAGATATTCACTCTGTCTGTGATAATTTCATATCACTGTAAAATTTGAAATGAAATTATGTCATAAGAGGTGGAGGTTAGAAAATGTTTATGTTTTAAACTTTTATAGTTGTAAAGTTATTTTAATTTGACATTACAATATTTTGTATTTTGTTGTGTTATGATATAAAAAAATATATTATCTAGCCACACTGATTTATTAGTAACATGAATTTATTATTTGTTACGTTTAATATATGTTTTATTTATACCTATTCATTTTATATGAATAAATAAAATTTTAGAAGATCAATTTTTTTTATCATTCATATTAAAAAGAATTACAAAGCTGTATATGATTATTAAAAAGAATTGTATACATCAAACCAATAAATTATAAATACTCTCTATTACAATTGATTTTTGGTCAAGAGTCAAATATTTTCCATCTTAAAATTTTTGAATGTACGGTATATATTCCAATTGCTCCACCATAACGCACAAAGATAGGCCATCATAAGAGATTGAGAATGTATATTTATATGAGTCTCCTTATAATATTTTTAAGCTATTAATTCGAGATTTAGTTATGACATAAGTTGTCAGTTTTCCCAACATTAAGGGGAGAGAATAAAAAGTTGGGTTAATAAAGTACTCGAAATGAATTATCAATGTCTAAGATCCTTGTACAAAGCAATGTAAACCAGAAGTTCAGCATATAATTCATTTTACAAATCAACTGTCATATTTATTAAATCTCACATATCAATTGAAAATGCTCCAATATGAATTGATATCCTAATAGGGCGAACTATTAGTGCAAAATAAAGTAATTCATGCCTGAAGCGTGGAAGATCAGTCAGTTCTAAAGATAAAAATCATCATAAAAGAAAATGAGCAACCATTCGAGATGGTCATATAGTGGAGGCAGGGGTTCCTAAAGAGACCCATGACATAACTAGTTATAAAACTTAATAAGAGATTCAGATACCTAAAAGTGAAAATGAAAATGATGAAAATAAAGAGAGCTTGATAAGTTATGTCAATACGAGAAAAAGATAAAACCGAAAAGAACGTAGTTGTCGACAACAATTTTGCTTATAATATTTCTATTAAAATGATAAAAGAAAATGAGGATCCTGAGCCTAAATCTATTGAGGAATGTAAAAATAGAAAAGATTAGCCATGGAAAGATGCAATTCAAGTGGAATTAATTCACTTTCTAAACGTGAGGTTTTTAGATCGGTAGTCCAAACACCTGAAGGTTAAAGTCGGTAGGATATAAATGAGTATTTGTGCAAAAATGAAATAAAAAAATGAAGTCGTAAGATATAAAGCACAACTTGTAGCACAAAAATTTTTGTAGAGGCCCAACATTGATTGTGAAAAGACATATTCTCCTGTGGTGGATGCAATCACATTTAGATATCTTATTAGTCTGGCAGTACGTGAAAAACTTGACATGCATCTAATGTATGTTGTTACAGCCTATTTATAAGGTGCACTTGATAATGAAATTTATATGAAAATCCCTGAAGGATTTAAAATCCTAGAAGCATATAAAGTTTCTCGGGAAAATTACTCGATCAAATTAAAGAAAAGTTTATATGGATTAAAACAATCTGGACGTATGTGGTATAATCGTCTTAGTGAATACTTGTTAAAAGAAGGTTACAAAAATAATCCAATTTGTGCATGTGTCTTTATAAAAAGGTTTGGATCAAATTTTGTGATAATTCTTGTTTATATTGATCTAAATATTATTGGAACTCCTGAAAAGCTTCAAAATACAATAAATTGTTTAAAGAAAGAATTTGAGATGAAAGATCTTGGAAAAACAAAGTTTTTTCTTGGCTTACAAATCGAGCATTTAAGAGATGGAATTCATGTTCATCAATCAACTTATACAGAAAAGAAATTAAAGAAATTTTATATGGATAAAGTACAACCATTGAGTACTCCAATGGTTGTACAATCATTAGATGTGAATAAAGATAAATTTTGTCGTTGCGAGAATGATGAAAAGTTTCTTGGTCCTAAAGTACCATATCTAAGTGTCATAAGGGCATTGATGTATCGTGCAAACAACACAAGACCTAATATAACTTTCACTATAAACTTGTTACCAAGATTTAGTTCTTCTCTAACACGTAGACATTGAAATGTAATTAGACATATATTTAAATATCTCAGAGGGACCATTGATATGGAGTTATTTTATTCAAATAATTCAAAATCCCTATTAGTCGGCTATGCTAATGCTAGATACTTATCAGATCCACATAAATGTCGATCTCAAATAGGATATTTATTTACATGTGGGGGTGCCATATCATGGCGTTCAACAAAGCAAACATTACCTGCAACTTTTTCAAATCATGCAGAAATAACTGCAATGCATGAGGCAAGTCGAGAGTGTGTTTGGCTAAGGTTATTGACCCAACATATCTAGAAGATATGTAATTTGCCTTTACAGGAAAAGATGTCAACTATCTTATGTGAAGATAATGCAGCATGTGTAGCTCAATTGAAGGGTGGTTACATCAAAGGTGACAGGATGAAAAATATTTCACCAAAATTATTCTTCGCCCATGATCTTGAGAAAATAGGTGATATAAATGTTCAATAAATTCGTTCTAGTGATAATTTAGTAGATCTTTTTAGTAAGGTATTGCCAACTTCAACATTTAAAAGATTACTACACAATATTGGAATGCGTCAATCAAAGATGTAATGTAATGTTTCCATTAGAGGGAGTTTAAAACAAGTTGTACTCTTTTCCTTTAACCAAAGTTTTGCCCCATTGGGTTTTTTCTGGTAAATGTTTTTAATGAGGCAGCTTGTAATAGAAGATTGCTTACTCTTTTTCCTTCATTAGATTTTTATCGCACAAAGTTTTTCCTAATAATGTTTTAACGAGGCACATTATCTAACAATGAACATCCAATACGGAGTGTTATGAATATCTTATTAAGTGGATGTCCATCATGATCAAGATAAAGTTTTGACGTACTTTAAATTCTAATATTTATTAGAATTGGATTTCTACTTCTTTTATACTTCTTATACCTATAAATAGAGACTGTTGAAGCATTGTAATCATTCCATTGATCAATAAAATACATTATCTATTGCTTCCTATTTTTTTTATTTTGTTCTTTAATCTCTTTATCTCTCTTTATTTTATAGCAATTTTTTTTTATTTGTTTATTTTTTGGCACCCATGTTTTAGCCAAACAAATAAAATTATTGGTTATTTATTTTTTATTACTTGATAAACGTTCATATAGCATCAATATAAAATTATTGGTTATTTGTTTGATTTTTTAGTACCCATATTTGTTTATTTTTTTGTAAATTTTTTTATACTTGTAAAATTGAACAAATAATAAGTATTGAAAAATATTAAACAAATAAATTATAATTATAAAAAATAAATTTACCTTTAAAAAAATTGTTGGTGCCTCTTCTCAAAATCCTAACCTAACCAAAATAAAACTACAAAAATAACATTTTAACTTTTTAAAACCCTTATTCCCTTCTCTTCTCTACGGCTTCTTCCCTTCTTCTCCTTAATTTTTTTTTCAATTAAGGGGACCATGACTCTTTTATAAAGAAAACATTTTTAGTTCAGGTCGTCTCTCCGGTGCAAAGCGGTGCCACTTATTATGATGCCTCCACCGGTGCTGCTTGTCAGGTCCCCTTCACCCTTAAAAAAATTAATTTTCTTTTTGCATAATAGACTAATGACTGGGGTCAAAAAGCAAGGGTGGTGCCGCCTCTTCACCACCCACGCCATACCATTTTCGTAAATAATAGGATTAGGATACTATTTTGGTAATTTTTTATTATTTTTATATTATACAAGAAAAAAAGCCTAGATTTAATAAAAAAATTATTTTTTATATAAAGATACCATGTGGAACTTTGTGATTAACTATAAGATAATTTTTTAACATTAGTCAAAAAATGGACTAAAAAATATAATGAAGACATTCTTTAGATACTAAATTGGGACAAAAAATATTTAAGTACTAAAGTAAAAAAATAGTTATACTTCAATGGCCAAATCTTAAATTAAACCTTTCTCCAGTAACGTAACACTTGACGCTATATGTTATAAATACCAACTTCCTTTATTTTCCCGTCAAACATAAAGGAAAAAGAAAAAGAAAGAAAATCTCCTAATCGAAGAAATTTCTTTTCTCAGTATCCTATCGCTATCTCTCCACGTTTCCCACATAATGCTTGGTGCTCAGCTTTACGTCCGTACAATCGCCACTGTTTCGATTTCCTCCGACCGATACACTGCTGCTTCTCCTTATCCAACCGCTTCTTCCTCCTGCCTCCGCTCCTCCTCCTTGTGTTCGCATTTTACGACGAAACGCCGCCGTCCTTCTCCTAAACCCGTTGTTGTTTCTTGCCACTCCGCCCATGGTAGCTTCCGCCCCCAATCTAGTAATGGTGACAATCGAGATCACCAGTTTCTCGAAGCTTCTCTTCTCGTCTCAGGTTTACGAGTGCCTCCCGTTTATCTTTCAATTTCCATTGATTTTTTTTTCTTGGAGATAATTTGGAGTTTTGATTCGTTTTGGAGGTGCAGAAACTATTTTACACTACCGGATGTGGAGGCATGGATTTCAACAGGACGTAAAAGGAGTGTTTCCCATGTCCAGAGCTAAAATTACTTCAATAGGACAGGCCTTTCTCAGTCGCTTTCCCAGTCCAACTATTTTTCTTAAGATTCCTTGTGATGGGGAGTTCTTGCTACCCATTGTTGTAGGTATAATAATAATTATCATTAATAAATAAAAAATTCTACCCTATTCTTATTTACTACAATTAGTTATCGTTGTTGGTTGGATCTATTTTCTTACTAATTCTAATTAATCTAATGTTGCAGGGGAATTCTCTGTGGAAAAACTCATAGCTGCCTTTTGGGGAGATAATAAAGGGGTAACTTACTAATCTGTTACTTTTATTTTAAGATGTTATTGACGACTCATTGTATATAAACTTCTGGACATTTTGTTATTTTTTTTTTCAGGATACCCCTGATCAGTTTCAGCTTGTTAATAATGTTGTGGAGAAGCTTGGATATGAAGTATGGATTTCGTTTTTTTTCTCCTGTATCATTAATACCTGTTGAAATCTTTGTAGCTTTTATCAGTCGCTTGCTGAGTTGCTTTAGTTGTTTCTTTACATCGCATGTCTATTGAAGAACACTCTCGAGTGTTGAACATGGAGGGAGATAAGTAACAAAAATTTGTAAAATAAGAAAGGGGATAACAAAGCCCAATATACCCTAAACCCTAACTTGTTTTTACTCTTACGGAGTTACTAGCTTTAACCTAGGAAAACTTGACACTTTGTTGTGTAAGCATCTCTTTTCATTGATTTTTACATGTCTTCATTTCAGGTTAAAATGGTGAGAATTACAGAAAGAGTCGTCAATACTTACTTTGCGAAATTGTATTTTAGCAAGGTGATTATCTTGTGTGTATATGTATATTTCCTTGGTGTGATACAGGAACCTGATTCATTTATTATTCTTATGTTTACAGCCAGGGGAAAATGATGTCATAATTGTGGATGCACGACCCTCAGATGCCATAAATGTGGCTAACAGATGCAAGGTGCGTATGGGAATATTATTCATAAAGCAATTACCATGAAATATGAGAGGGAATTGCTTGCTTTCTAGTCTTACACCGTTTCCCTGTCTTGACTTGCACCAGTATAAAGTCTCAACAAGACTGCCTTATTTAGTTTGAGTAGGTTGGTCAGTATTAAGTATGGCCTTTTACATATGTAAGTGGTTGCATTTGCATTTTTTGTACATATGCTGATAATTCCAGAACTGTGGTCAGATAGTCCAGTATTTCCAATTTGCAATCTGCCTCTCTCATTCCAATGACAAACGGCTCTTTCAAGGTTCAATCCAAAGCTTCTAATCTGTTTTTCCTGTATGCAGGCTCCAATATATGTGAACAAACAAATTGTCTTGGCAGATGCTATTAGAATTGGCTACGGGATGGGCCGAGTGCTTGACAAAAAGTCTACTTATGATGTATCTCTTGACAGGTATATTGCTTATTCTGGCTGTGTTGTCTTCTCTTCTAATTGTGTGGCACATAGTGACTCTAAGCATGGTTATATATTTTCAGTGCTGCAGATGGTCCTGATTTTCTATTAGAGGAGCTGGATCTGGTGAGGAATATGGATTTAGCTGTCAAAGAAGAAAGATACACTGATGCAGGTAATAATAATAAAATACCATCTTCTGACCAAAAAACACTCCAAAAGGCAAAAAAGAGAGAATATTCTGTTTCTATCAATTATAAATTTATTAAATGAAGTAGTCACAATGCTATTTTTTTTTCATTCCTTTGTTTTGACATACTGAAGCTCTTGCTTACTAACAGTAGATAAAATTATATTTATTTAATTTCTTGCAGCAAAGTTAAGAGAGAAATTAATGAAGCTACGCGATTATGGCCAGTAACTGTTTACTGATGTATCCACGGTTGTGCACTCGTTGGTGGTGGTTGGCTTGCTTGTGATCGAATTCTTTTTGCGTTTTTATGTTGTTAGTTCTGGTGTTTCAGTTCATGCTCGAAATGCTGTAGTTTGTAGAGCTTCAGGAAGGTGCGAGGCCTGAGACTCATTACTCTGAGAGTGGAACCTTCACTGTTCTAGTTAAGCCTGAGGAGTCATTCCTGGAAGTGGAATGGATGCATAATCATGTTTTACAAACTGTAGTAAATAATGTACATATTCAATTTAGAAATGTTGCCTATAAGATTAGGGGTAACTAGGATAGTGCATGTCCATGATCACGAAGGTTATAAATATTCTAATTACACATGGAGCTGCCTACCATTGACTTTCTTTGTACTTTTTGATTTTATGATGTATAGTAGAAAAGGATATTATGTTTTTCACCATATGTAAATATCCGCCTGTGTTGGCAATGGCGTCCTTTCACTGTCTATCTCCCCACAACGCATAGGCTTCCTCTCCGTGCATGGCGATAGCATATCTTCATCCCTTACCTCAAGGTCGTCATTATCCATCCTTAAATTAACAAATGGCAAATGATGCTAATAACAGCAGTGATGAGAATTGCTCCTATAAAATGATAATCCATTTGGCTGGTGCCAGGCAACAATGGAACTCTCCGCTACTGTTGAGTAAGCCTGGAACATAACTGTCCAAATAATTATACATAATTGTCGAGAAGCTCGGGTTTGGACCCTAATACACCATCAACTGCATGTTTTTCTGTGCAAAACCATCATTGTATACCCCGTGCAATGCGTGTATTTATTCATTCATTCAGACTTATTGCGAAAATACTTGATTGAATATTTTCTCCTTTATATTCACCATGTCTATAGGGAGCAGTATGTAGTTTGCTACAAATACTTGTAATAAGTAGAAAATATATCCAAAATTTGCCAATTACCCCATATGCAGCTGCTGCTTCCCTATACGCGTGTAGTAAACACCCCAACGTCTAAAAAAGCGTCAACCACAAACCAAAAGAATATCATCATATCAATCATCCAAAAAGTTGGTATAAAAGAAAATCTTCCCATTTCGCTGCCCCGAAAATGAGAGCTCCCCTTGGCAACTGGCTGGACTGGCGGCAGGTAGCCATGGCCTCACCATCCTTTTCCCCCTTCTCCCTCCTCCTCTCTCATCTTCTCCCCCTTCCCCACCGTTGGTAGCCCACCCCTGCCTCTATAGAGTTTGTCAAATTAGTGAAATATCTCACACAAGTTTGAGAAACAAGTTTAAAAACAAAATACAGATCTGGTGTATGACTAACTCAAATGCCCAAGTCAGCATGTTTCAGTAATAAGTCCCTTTAACTTTGGGGTTGACATGCAACTCCTAACGTGGAATGATTGAAATGAAAATTTGACTAGGGTGGCGCCTTGGTAATAACATCAACAATCCGATCAACAGTATGGACGTGAAGAACATCAAGCTCTTTTCGATTAACATAGTATCAAACAAAGTGTATTACGACTTTTAAGTTCCTCATTTTGCTGTGTAAAGCAGGATGTTGGCAGTGTATAGTAACACCCAAATTGTCACAGAAGGTGGAATGGGACGCATAAGAGGAACATGTAGTTCTTCGAGAAGATGCTTGACCCACAAAATTTCACATGCATTTACAACAACTCTAATACCATAATGAGTTTGTCAAATTAAATTACACAACTGGCACAAGTTTACTGATTATTCTTGTTCAATATATAGTAGTCATGACCTCAGAAAAAGTGAAGAGAAATTTAAAAAAAAAAAAAAGTTAAGGCTGGAAAGTAGAATAAGCCTACAAAACAACTCAGAAAACTAACTAATAAGTTTGAGAAACAAATTTAAAAACAAAAACAGATTTGTATGACTAAATTATATTAAGCTCCTTACTTAAGCTCTGACTATCTCGTTATCTTAAGTTATATGTAAGGTTACATAATTTAGGAATAGTATAGATTCTTAGTATTAGACTTAATACTAGGATTAACCTATAAAATTGGAATTAGCCTTTAAAACTAAAATTAAAACTAGCTTGTAGGATCAACTTTAGAATCAGGCTTACAACTTAATTTAAGGTTTAGAACTTCAGATTAAATTTAGTCTTATATTAAGACTTAGAAATTAGGATACCTTATTTAGTATCTTGATGTGAATTGTTATATTTTTAGATAAATTTATCATGACATATTTTATGCTTTTATTTAAAAATTGACTTAGGAAATATGTCATAATCTCCTCCCTCACATCACACTTATCTTGGTATTCATTGTTTGCTCACATTGCTATATTATTGATCGGCTGTCATTGACATGCCTCATGCTTCATAATATCGTCATTAAGCATTGTGATAAGTTGTGACGATTAGTATACTTTTTTGAATGGAATGGACTATGTTGTTCACATGCATTACTCATTCAATGAAGTATGTTTTGCATATTTATTTCTCTTTCTTATACTCTTCATAATTGATACCATTGCAGCTTTAGTGAGCTTATGATATCCACATTTTGGTACATTTGTGCTTACTATGCATTACTTTGGTTATTAACAATTGGTATATTGATAAAGGGAGATATAGCTTATATTAAATTATCATTTTATGCAATTTTAATTTGCATTCAAAAACTTGCAAAGTACTCAAAAGTATATTTCAAATGTGTTTTAACTTATTCAAATGTTTTTCTGTCAATACCAAAGTTCTAAGATGTTTAAATTCATTTTATACAAATATAGAATTAAGTTCTCATGCATATTTTAAATATATGGGAACATAAAGAGTTAGTAAACTACTAAATTGAAGGGTATCAAAACATATAAGCCAAAGTTCTAGAACATAAATATGCATCAAAATATGGCACCATTATGCTCCTACACGTAGAGTCATGTTCCTAAACATTGAGAACATGGAGTTACGTTCTTGTAAGATAATTTTCTAACGACTATTTTTTTTTAGATGCATCGATACATTATATGTATTGGAACATGAGCTGGAAGAACACTTTTTGAGACCAAAATTAATGCTCCAAACAGCTTCAAATCATCTTAAACAGCTATAAACGACTACAAACCACTTTCTCAATAACATCCAAGCATTAAAGTCAAGAGAAAAACTTCAAATTCTTTATTCTTTCATTTTCTCTTGTACATATCTCTTAAGAGCTTATTGTTAGATTTTTTTTATCACTCTCAGTTCATTTTCTTTAAGGTTAAATATAAAATTAGTACTCAAACTTGTCCACTTCTCCCAGGTTGGTACCTATGATTTTTTTTGTCCCAGATTAATACTCGAACTTTTTTTCGTCCACTAGTTTGGTACATGAGCCTAATAATGTTAAGTTTTTTTTGATGAGGTAGCACTGGCCACTTGCGTGCCGCCACATGTTGCACTCTTGAGACCTCTTTGACCCGTGTTGACTCAACTCCTTAAAAAAAGAAGAATTAAAAACATCATTCATTAAAATAACAAAAAAAAAACCAAATAAATGTTTTTCATCAATTACTAGATTGATTAGAACATAAATCTTTTCGATTGCTTTTGGGTTATCCTTGAACATCAAAAGCCATATATGATTTTATTTTATTGACAATGAATCCTTTCACCAATCTTGTTTCCATCATTCAACATTTGTACGAGAAAGCCTTTCGATTCCATCATTCAGCTATCCGAGAAACCCTTTGATTATCCACCCGTCTGAAAAATTCTTCACTATCTCATTGAAAATCTTGTTTCATCATCAATTAGTTAGCCTTTTCAATTACCCAGCCATTTGTGGTATTCGAATCAAGATTGCCCTATTTTTATCATGTATGTACATTATAGTTTATATTATGTATGTGCAGTGTTTTATCATGTCTTAGGATAAATGTGTGGTGTATATGCATTTGGGTGGATATTTTGTCACAAACCCTTGTGCAGCTTATGTAGGAGGGGAAGTGTTGCAATGGAATTTTGACCCATATTTATTGTGTTATTACACTTTGTGTGAGATGGTAGTGGAAGTTGGGTATAGAGCTATGAAGAACTTTTTATACTGTAAGGGTGGGATAGATTTTAGTAAGGGACTGAGTGTTTGCTATGATGATTCATCATTCATAGCAATGATTAACCATATAAGAAAAATAGGGTCCATACATGTATATGTTGAACATGAGGTAGACACACCTGATGTTGTTGATAATACCATGTTGCTACCTGCCATTAGGGAAAGGGAAGTAAATATCGAGGTTGGGGAACCAAATTATAATGAAGAATTAAATTGTAATGAAAGAGTTAATGGTGGGGCTAGGGAACTATTTATCGAGTTAGGTGGGGAATCTAATGTGGGACCAAAGTTGGGTGAGAGTAGTGATGCACATGCTAAGAGGCGAAAGTTTTGAAAGTAATGGGACTGGTGATATAGACAGCTCATTGGGTAATGAAGGGATTTTAGGGGCAGGATCTGAGAATAAAGAGGTGAGAAATATCAAGGCTTGGTATAGAAAATATAAAGGTAAGAAAAATAACCAAAGAGAAGGAGAAAATAAGGTTAACAATGAGGGTCCAAAGGTAGGTGAAGGTAGTGAAAAATGAGAGAAAAATAGTGAGGTTTCAAATCCATCAGGTGGGGGAACTGGTTAGGTATATTCATCAGATTTGGGGTCTTATAGAAATGATTTAAATGGTTAGGTAGTTTGCAGGAGAACTCGACATGTATGTTTCGATCCTCATAACCCAATCCCATATTTAGAGCTTGGTATGGTGTTTAGGGGATCAGAAAAATTTAAGACTGCTTTAGTAAAGTATGAGGTAAAAAAGAGGTCTGATATTGTTTATCTTAGGAATGAAAGGGGAAGGAATAGGGCTAGGTGTAGGGAAGATGGGTGCCTTTTTGAATATATGCTATTGTAGATAATAGTGATGGGTTTTACAAGATAAAAACCTTTATAGAAACCCACGAGTGTTCAATAACTTTTAAGAATAAAAGGGAATCTTAGAAGTTTGTTGGGAAGCATTTCTTAAGTAAAATTAGAGTGATTCCAAAGTTGAAGTTAATTGAGATGTAGAAACTAGCCAATGAAGGGTTGAAGGTTGATCTGAGTAGGGGTACATACAGCAGGGCTAGGAGATGGGCACTGTAAGAGATCAATGGAAGGGTAAGCTATGAGTTTAATAGACTATGAAACTATACAAATGCATTTAGAAAGGCATATCCGAATGGCAATATAGTGGTAATGGTAGAAAGACCAACCCCTACTAAGGTTCCCAGGTTTAGGAGATTTTATGTAGGGTTTACTACGTTGAGAAAAGGGTTTTTGAAATGTTGTAGACCTTTTATTTGTTTGGGTAGATACTTTTGAAAGGAAGATTCAAAGGGAAACTTCTATCTGCTGTGAGGAGAGATGGAAATGACCAAATTTAATCTATTTCATGGGTAATTATGCAGTATGAAAGTAGAGAAACATGGTGTTAGTTTCTTAAAAATCTTATTTCAGATTTACAAATTGGTGATGATTCTAGATTCACATTCATGACTGATAAACAAAAGGTATGTTAGGGACATTACTTAAATAATTCTGTCCTATCATGCTTAATTTATTAAACCGTCCATCTAATTTCATTGTTTTTGTTTGCATTTAGGGATTGATGGAGGAGATATATGAGTTGTTGTTAAGGTTTGAGCATAGAGTCTGTGCAAGGCATTTATATGTCAATTGGAGGAAAGAAAATCTTTGAGGAGACATGCAACAAGTATTTTAAGGAGCATGCAAATCATACATAACTGCTAACTTTGAAGATCATATCGAAAAGATTGGCCGTATCAAACATAGTGCCAAGGTAAGTCTACTTAGGATTGATCCTAAGCAATGGTCAAAGCCTTTTTTTTTCCTAGTAGGTCTATATGTGATGCAACTAAAAACAATTTTACCGGGTCCTTTAATGCAACAATTTTGGAGCTAGCTCAATGTATATCATTTCCATGTAAGAAGAAATTAGGCAGTATGTAATAAGGAAGATTGTACACAATTTGGCCAAATATAAAAATTGGAATAATCAATTCTATTATAAGATATGTGAGAAGTTACACAAGAGTATCCAAATGAGTTCATACTGTCATGTTAAATGGAATGGAGTAGAAGGGTTTGAAGTGGCAAATTTTGGTGATGTTGTAGTTGTTGACTTATTTCAGTGGTCATGTAGTTGTTGGCATCCCATGTCCACATGTTGTTGCAGCCATTTTGTGGAAAAAAGTTGATATTTTTGATTTTGTCTATAAGGGGTTTAAAAAAGATATGTTTGAAAATTTGTATGGCTTTGTATTGCATGCTATCCCAAGTGAGAAATTTTGGTTGAAAATCGACATGGGACCAATTGACCCCCCCAATTCCAAAGAAAATGCTTGGGAGACCAAAAAAGAATAAAGTAAGACCAAGGGGAGGGAAGAATGGGAGTAAATTGTTTAGAAGAGGAAGGAAGATAAAGTGCCATAAGTGTTCTATGGTTTGACATAACTCCAAAAGTTGTCAAACTTCATATGTTGTAAGTGTTTTGATGACTAAAAATTTTAATGCAATTGTTGGCTAATTTGAGAACTCCTAACATGTTAATTTTTCAAAGTACACCTACCCCTACTCCACTAGCTCCTGCTCTTGCTCCATTAGCTCCACCAAATCTTTCTGATCCTGCTCCACTAGCTTCTTCTCAAACAGTTTGTAACACTCCCTACCCGTATCCATCACCGGAACAGGGTACGAGGCATTACCGGAGTTACAAATTTATTTATCAGACATTTTATTTCATCTAGCATTCATATTTGGGACCAATCAAAATTAAACATATTGCCTCCTAAACATACTTATTTTCCTTGTATCAACGTATCAAAGATAATCACATATTTACATGTCAAGATAAATATCATTCTCTTACCGTTTCTTCATAAACATAAATCAGTTAATTCATTATATCAATATTTCATGTACCATCAAATCATATTTCCATATATCACATAATTAGGTTTTACGAACTTATCTGGCTAAATTGCAAAAATACCAAGATTCAGGGGCATTTCGGTAATTTTCTATTTTTCTCGATTTTTCAACCAATCTTGATCTAAATTAATAATTTTATTCAATTTATTAATTTAGACAATAAAATAATTCATTTCACTCTATTTGGTCATTTTTGATATTTTTACAAAATTACCCCTAAAGTTTTACTTTTATTCAATTTAGTCCCTAAGCCTAAAACATGCAAATTAACCACTTTAATGTAACTCATGCTAACTAAATATTCATATATATATATATTCCTCCTCCTCCTCTCCATTCCATATCCTTAATGTATATATAATTCCACTATTTTCTCATATGTTCATATCAAGTTGTCCACTTGAGTCATAGTCACTAAATTATTTATATCTTGAGCTACAGAATTCTAAATTAAGAACCTCTTAATGTTTCTGAAACTAGACTCAAATATTTTTTTATCATAAAAATTTCAAAATTTATAATTTATCCAATAAGTACAGTAAAATCTTCAAACTTACCCCTATTCTGCTGTTTAACAGCTTCGACCTTTCCTTACTAAAAATTAATTATCTTTTAGTACAGAATTTGGATGATGTTTCCGTTTGTTTCTATTAAAAATAGACTCATTAAGGATTTAAAAATATAAATTTAATCCCATAATTTTTTTATCCAATTTTTTATGATTTTCCAAATTCAAAACAGAAGAACCCGAAATTATTCTGACATTGTCTCATAAAATTTATTATATCTCACAATTTACAATTCCATTGCTTACACCGTTTCTTCTATGAAAAACTAGACTCAATAAAATTTAATTTCATATTTTATTCAACCTCTAATTCAATTTTCACAATTTTTTTGTGATTTTTCAAAATTTAACTACTGCTATTGTCCAAAACTGTTTTAGTGCAACATATTGATTACCAAGTTTATAACACCCTTATTTCCATTCTCTACAATATTTCTCATCATTTTCTCTTATTTCCTTTCACTAATATATCAAGAACATAGAACCTTATATAAGAAAACTCTACCTTAACATCATTTTCATGCTTTTGATATTACCTTACATGAGAAACTCTACTTAAAATATATTGAAGTCTTAAAGTTCTTACCTTGTCATATTGATTTCAATCTTTAACTTGATTTTTCTCTCTCCTCTAGCTTCTATTTCTTAAATCCAACTTGATATTCTAACTCCCCTTAGTCTCCTCAACATTTTTCTCTCTTGCTAGCTATGAAAATTCTTTTGATTTCTAGGTGAAAATGGTGAATTTTTGCTAGAAGGACTAAATTGTAAAGAAAGTAAAACTTTCTTTCTTCTCTTTTTTCTAACGTGAAATGCATGGAAAGATGATATATGGTGTGTGTGTGTGTTAGAGGTGTTCATGGGTCGGGCCAGGCTGGGCTCAACTAAAAAATTATGCCCATTTATTGGACTCGGGTCTGGCTGGGCCTAAAAATGGGCCTAAAATTTTGCCTAAGCCCGACCCGGATAAAAATACTAAAACCCAGGCCCGGCCCTGTCCGCCCATATTAATTTTTATATTATTTTTAAATATATATAATACATAAAAAATACTAAAAAATCAAAATAAATATTTCTCAACAAATTGAAAATAAATTTTAAAAAATATGTAGACTTAAATAACACTCAGATAAATGGCATTTGACTTAAATAACACTCAGATAAATGCAACTTAACAAGCAAATGCCTCTAAAATAATAATAATAATAATAAATTAACAAATGCCTTTAAAATAATAACAAAATGAATAATAAAATAAGTTTTATACAATATCCAAACAATAACAACAAAATAGTAGCAACATAATATTAAAATAGTAGCAAAATAGAGAGAAAACAACAAGAAAATAACATTCAAAAATAAAAAAAAATGCAGATTTTTTTTCCTTTAGTGAATTCGGGCCGGGCCAGGCCGGGCCACGACTAAGGCTAAAAATACCTTACCCGAGGCCCGGCCCATTTTTAAAACGGGTCTTATTTTTGTCCAAACCCATTTTTCTGGTCTATATTTTTGCCCAAACCCTCTCAGATTTCAAGCGAGCCTTCGGGCCGGGCCGAGTAGCCCGACCCATGAACACCTCTAGTGTGTGTGTGTGTGTGTTTTTTTCCACATACACATATATATACTAAATAAAATAATAAAATAATCATAAATATCTTATTAAAATATTAATAAAATAATATTTATCTAATTAATTAATTTAAAATATCATCAACATAGTCATTACATTCTAGAATTCTCTCTCTTACTAATTGACCATTTTGCACTTCATAATCTTTTAAAATTCCATCATTGAGTCATCACTTAATTTGAAAAAATTACGATTTAGTCCCTCATAATTATTCACCTATTCAATTTAGTCCTAATTCATCCATTTTCCTTAGGTTGTAGATTATTCCACCCCTAAAATATTTGCACTATTGGTCTTTCAACTTTTTCATATTTACACTTTAACCTTTCAAATTTTGAGTATTTACTCTTGGGCAACAAAACTTTTTTCACTTTTACAATTTAGTCATTTCTTGAATTAATAATGTAATATATCATAATATACTTCCCAATGTTGACATAATAAAATTTCCCTTTTTGTCACTTTATTTCCTTACTTAATTGTATCAAGGATAATATCTTACTTTTTTACTGTAGTAATTTTCGAGGTATTACACAGTTGCATCTAAAGCATTTGCATCATCACCACTAGCTCCTTCAACACAACCAACTCCTCCTACCATGTCAACCTCTTCAACACAATAAATACTTACAAGACTAAGTAGTAGGGGAAAACAAGTTGTGCAAGGGATTGGATTATACACTAATGAGAAGGCAAGGTAGCAAAATTTGAATGTAAGTTACAAATTGTTAAATTGTTATGCTTATTGTATTTTGGGAGTGCGACACGTTTTTTAATTATACATTTTATACATTGCAACCTAGTATGAGAGGGGAAATCATAATAACTGCTTCAACCAAGTGCAGTAACAAAAGGAAGGGAAGCAGCAACAATGAAACTGTTGGTGGGACTCTGGAAAGTAGGAACACAAAAAAGGTTAAGTCGAAAAATCCACCGAAGCATAATCGTAAGCCATGGAGATAGTTGATGCCAATATGATTTCTTTAGTTAACATACGATGGATAATTTGATGGTTCAATTAGTTAACATACGATGGATAGTTTGATAGTTTTATTTTGTTAGATCAATTTGATGGTTGTATTTTGATGGACAATTTATGTTGATCTTTTATATATGATGATTGTAATGGATGGTTCTATTTTGTTGATGTCGATTTTGGTATTTGCATATGCTTTTACAACAACAACAAAAAAAGATTTTTCCATTCAATTCAATCCATTCATTCTTAACAACTAATACAACAAATACATGGACAACATTTTACCATCCACAAACAAGATAATTCAAAAACATCATCCATAATACAATTAACAACTTATAAGCAACTATTTCTTTGTTGTTCTTTGACATTTTAGCCTTGTACAATTTTATCTTCTCTTCTAAACGAGTTAGTTCAATTGCATTTTTTGCATTTTTTCAATATTCAGCTTATCGTTCTCAAGTCTTAATCTCATGTTCTCTATCAATAACATCTTATTTTGAAGCACTATTTCATTGGATGTGCATCATTGTTCTTCTGCAGTTGAATATGTCCCGTCATTGTTACCTTCAACCCACCAAAAAAAATCAAAACCCTCAGTCTTTATTTCTCACACTCAACAAAAAAAATCGGGATATTAAAAATCTAAGAATATATATATTACACCCAAATTGCAACAAAATGTCAAAACACTTAAAACCCTTTTTTTCACAAACCTAATTATGGCAGACCAAAACACAAACCCTAATTTACCTATTTGAAGTTTGCACACCCAAAGAATTTTCTCCTTTTCTTCTTTGGAGTATTTGCATTGCAAACAGGAGCCCTTAACCCACAATGGTAGTACAAAACACTTCCTGCGCACTTGAATTTCTATTCGTAGAAGAAGACATGGTAGAGAAGTGAAGGAGATGAAAAATGAGAGAGATAGGAAACGAAGAAGTGAAAGGAAAAAACAAATAGATAAACAAAAGAGGGAAAAATGAAAGAGATGGTAGAGAAAACAAAAGAGAAAGAGACATGAATGAAAAATGTTAAAGACGACGCAGAGAGAATGAAAGAGAAAGTAGCATGGAAAATGTTGAAGACGATGATGAAGAATAAATTTAAAGGAAAAATATTTAAAACAATCCAGTCAAAACAAATTAAACACAAGTCAAAGTGGTCTTGGGAGTACGACATGTGGTGGCGCGCGAGTGACCAACACCACCACATCAGCAAAATCTTAACGCAGTTATGCTTAGGTACCAAACTAATGAACGGGAAAAAAAAGCTTGGGAACCAATCTAGGACCAAAAAGACCATAGGTACCAATTTGGGAGAAGTGGACAAGTTGGGGTACTAATTTTATATTTAACCCATTGCTTTAAGAGCTTAATTTTTACAAACACACCTTGGAGTCACTTATTTGTTTACTTTCTTTTATATCATCAACCACAAATTGATAAGGTTTTAATCGGTCACAAAAACTAACAACGGTTGTAGTTTAGCCTTTGTAAAGATATGGAGATTGTAAGGCTATATTTTAGATATATTTCACTTCAACTAAATTTAAATATTTTAAACTTATATTGAATTCAATTATTTATTAGTCTTGAGATAAATTTATTACATTATTTTTATTAGAAAATAATTAATTATCATTATTTAAAATATTTTAGTGGGGAAAATTGATTAAAATATAAAAGAAAAAATGATTTTATCACAAAGTTAATAATATAATTGAATTAAAATTAAGTTTAAAATATATAATATTTATTTGCATAAAAATTATTCAAAAATAATAATAAAAGAGAAAAATAACTGTCATATGTGTTCTTTCTAGAAAATGCATATATTAATTCAACTATACATTATGTTAACATGTATTTATATAGGAAAAGTATAAACTAACAATTTGTGATTTCTTTTACAATCATAGACAAGTCTCATAATTAATTTTATTTTTTTAGGATTTAGGAACAATCGTTTAAGATTTAAAGTTTAATTATATATAAATTAAGATTTATGGTTTGGTGTTGAAATTTTAGAATTTAGGATTTAAAATTTAATGTCTCATACATTAAATTTAAAGACTTATATGGTTTAAACTTTTGGGTTTATGTTTTGTAAAGAATTAAGTATTTATTTTATTGTTTAAAGATAAAATTTTATTAAAATTATTAAAATTCATTTTTTTCAATTATTATATTGATAAATATTGTTTTTAGAGTTTCAAATTATATGTGAAAAATAAAATTATGATAAAATTTGTTTTGTAATTCTCATAAAAATTACTTTCAAGACAATATCATTCATGCTTATGTTAGTGTCGAAACCATTTTTAAAATCGTGTTTTGGAAAATGGGAATCGACTTTAAGAAAAACGAAAATGGGAGTCGCCACCAATCTTTTTAGGTGTGATTGGATCACATTATAAAATGTTTTGCTTTAAAACATTAATTTTGGCCTACGAAAGTCAAGAAAACAGATTCGGGAGTCTGTTACGTACGAGGAAGGGTTAGCACCATCGTAACGCCCAAAAATTGGTACCTAATTGATTATCAAGTGTCTTTAATGTCGGAAATTTGAAAGTTTTAAAACGTAAACCTCTTTTAATTAAAATGTCTCAATTTTGAAAATTAAGGCTCACTTATTTCAAACGAGTCAAAACATCTCATCCAGTAAGTTAGGATGCAACATTTTAAAACCTTCGAAATTAAGCTCGTCTTTCGAAAATTTCTATCTCGAAACAACAAAATGCCATATCCAGTAAGTTAGGACACTATGTTTTGAAATCTTGAAGTAATTGTTTAAGTTTTGAAAACTCAAAATCACTTAGAAGGGTGCTTGACTATTCGAATTCAACGAGAAAAGTCGCAACCCAGTAAGTTAGGGCACTACCTTTTTCGAAGTTTCCAAACATCATGCATTGCCTTTTATTTTTTTCTTTTTTGAATTAAGTGAAATATATCTTTTGGTTTTAAAAATAATGATGTGTTTTGTATATCACAAGGAATTAAATAAATCTAATTACAATATACATGTTTTTATCATTTCATGCAAATATAGTGTAGAAAATAGTAATAATGGCATAAATTACACAATATACATTATCACTTTATGCATATGTCATCATAAAAAATGTGCATGCATTATTGTTACATGCAAAAATACAACATAGAGTATAATGAATTTAATAATATAAATTACATAACACCTATATATAACAACATTTCATGCAAATGTACCTTAAATTAATATAAATAATTAACTTCCATGCAAATATGTAAAAACCATAACAAATAATTTACTAAACAATAACGAAATATGAAAAAAATAAGCAAAGTATAAACTTATGAAATATAAATCAAATAAAGATATTCATAAATTTTAGATTAATATGAAAATAATAAAAGAAAACCCAAAAAAAATGATTAATATATATAAATCATATTATAGGGTATAATACCTTAATGATGTACTAAATATTAATATTACACATATTTATTTAGTAATAAAAATATATATATAACTAATGAGTGATAAAATAATATATATAAAATATATAAATAAATATAATTTATAAGTAAAAATAATATAATAAATAATATATAAAATAATATATACTATTTTTTAATTAATATTTATAGACATAAAGTATTTAATAGATTATAAAAAAAATATTTTAAAAGGACTATAATGAAATAAAATTAAAGTTTTAGGGCTAGTTTAAATAATAATAAAAAATTTGGGCCTTCTAGAATGTGTGTTAAAACCGAGGGACTCATTGGGCAAATTGCCCTAATCCCAAAATGACACCGTTTCCCCAAATTAAATTTTAAAGCACTGTGAGGACCAAATTGAAACAAAATGAAAAAATTAGAGCTAAATTAAAAAATAAATAAAATGAACTTATAAATATTGAAATTGCGAGAGGACCAATTGGGAAATTAACCCATTTTACAGAAACACGCGGATCCTTCCCGGGTAATCGGGTCAACACGCGGATCCCCTGTTGAAACGGTGCCGTTTTAGTGCTTATTGAACTAAGCCAAAACGACACCGTTTTGTACTGCTATATATATCAGAACTTAAGCCTAAAATTCATTTAGTTATTAGTTTTAAAAAAAAAACTTTGAAAAGCTTTCAAAAAGAGAGTTGAGAGCAGTCCTCCGGGCTCCTGCTTTCGTCGAGCCAAGCCCCGATCATCGGACTCACGCGCCCACGCGCCGTCGCTGACCCCTCCCCGTACGGTGGTCAGAAGCCCAAAGTCTCGATTTTTCGAAGCGATTTCAAAGGTAAATTCACTTTTTATTTATTTTAATGGTATTTGCATGTATTTAGAGAAGAAAAAATGAAAAGGTAAAGGTATATCACCTTTAAGAAGCTGTATGTATTTGGCTTTTGTATTCCTCGTTAAAAATCTCCCTCCGCTTACAGGTTACAAAGGAGGCTTTTATAGCCACTGTTTCTATTACATTTTGGGAAGAAATCTTTTATTTCTTTCCATATTTGTTTTGTTTGTTTGCTGTTGTTTTTTTCTTTCTTTTGCAGGTAATCGAGGAAAGTAGACCACCGGCATTGATTCGGCCGTAGACCACGGCATGGTTCGAAGCCCGAGAATCACGACACTGATTTGGGTCGCTGCGAGATGAACGGACACGAGTCGAAGGGGCGTGACTCTTGGTCTGATTGCGGCGCAAGTTCTTCTGTCACTTGGTATGGCTTTGTAATACCCTGAAAATTTTTACAGTAAAATATTATCCGTGATATAGTAAAATAAGAAAATAAAGAGACAAAAAGGGAATTTTTGAGTTATGTCAATATTGGGAAGTATATTATGATATATTAATTCAGAAAGGACTAAATTGCAAAGATGAGAAAAGTCTTGTTGCAAAGAGTAAATAGTTAAAATTTAAGGGGTTGAAGTGTAAATATAAAAAAGTTAAAGGACTAATGGTGAAAATATTTTAAGGGTGGAATGATCTAGAAATCAAGAAAAATTGATGAATTAGGACCAAATTGAATAGGTGAAAAATTATGAGGGACTAAATCGCAATTTTACCAAATTAAGTGATGACTCAAGGATGGAATTCTAAAAGATCATGAAGGGCAAAATGGTCAATTAGTAAGATAGAGAATTCTAGAATGTAATGATTATGTTGATGATATTTTAAATTAATTAATTAGATAAATATTATTTTATTAATATTTTTATGAGATGTTTATTATTATTATATTATTATTTATTTAGTATAAAAGGAAGGAAAGATGAAGAATTAACATCACATTTCCTTTCCCATGCAACCAACGTTAGAAGAGAAGGAAAAGAAAGAAATTTTGTTTTCTTTACAATTTGGTCCTTCCACCAAAAATTCACCAGTTTCACCTAGAAATCAAAAGAATTTCTATAGATACTAAGAGAGAAAAATGTTAAGGAGACCATGGGGAGTTAGAATATCAAGTTGGATTCAAGAAATAGAAGCTGGAGGAGAGAGAAAATCAAGTTAAAGATTAGTATCAATAGAACAAGGTAAGTATATCAAGATTTCAATTTTGTTTTTAAGTTTGTTATTATTGACAAAGCATGGAAATTATGTTATAGTAGAGTTTTCTTACATAAGGTCCTATGTTCTTGATATGTTAGTGAAGAGAAAATAAGAGAAAGTGATGAGAAATGGTGTAGAAAAAGAAAATAAGGGTGTTATAACATGGTAATTAATATCTTGTACTAAAACAGTTTTGGACAACAGTAATAGTCTAACTTTGAAAAATCATCAAAAATTGTAGAAATATAATTATAGGATGAATAAAATATTAAATTAAATATTATTAAGTCTAGTTTCGTATAGAAGAAATTCTGTAAGCAATGGAATTGTAAATCATGAGATATGATGAGTTTTGTGGGACAAGGTCAGAATGATTTTGGGTTCCCCTGTTCTGAATTTATAAAATCATAAAAAATTGGATATAAATAATTATGGGATTAAATTTATATTTTTAGAATCCTTAATGAGTCTATTTTCAATAGAAACAAACAAAAACATCATTCGAATTCTGTACGAGGAGATAATTAATTTTTAGTGAGGAAGGGCCAGAACTGTCAGACAGCATAACAGGGGTAACTTTAAAGAATAAAATGTACTTATTGGCTAAACTAAAAATTCTTAAATTTTTTTGGTAAGAAAATATATGAGTCTAGTTTCATGGAAAATTAGCGGATCTTAATTTTGAGTTCTATAGCTCCAGATATAAATAATTAAGGGACTATGATGCAGATAGACAACTTGAATATTCATAAAAGTAAATAATAAAAATTATGCACAATGTTACTTACAAGTGTGTTATCTACATTAAGGATGTGCAATGGAGAGGAGGAGGAGGAAAAATATGTATGAATATTCATCTAGCATGGCTAATTTGTATTTTTTAGGCTCAGGGACTAAATTGAATAAAATTAAAAATTTATGGGCAATTTTGTAAAAATTTCAGAAATGACCAAATTGCATTAAATGGATTATTTTATTATTTAAATTACAAAATTGAATGAAATTATTAATTTAGTTCAAGATCGGGGGAAAACATGTTTTAGGGATTAAATTGAAAAGTATTGAAATTATGGAAAAATTCTGATATTTTATAGAATTCATAAACTGTTATCAATACATATGAGAATAATAGTTGGAAATAAGGATTAAATTGCAAGAATTTTATTTTCCCTAACCTTAAGGATGAAATCGTCATTAATTAAAAGTTTAGGGGCAAAATGGTAATTTTGCCTAAAGCATTAATTAAATGCATTAGAATATGAAATGAATGAAAATGATGATCAAATTTATTTATAAAGATCCGGATGACTCAAATATGAGACTTGATCGTAGAAAAGAAAAGATACCGGATTAATGAAATTATAAACACAAACAAGCAATGAGGTAAGTTCGTGTAACTTGAATTATATTCTTAAATGCTTGAAATGTATATTATTGATGTGAAAATAATTTGAATGTTCATTGTATGAAAATTGATGGAACATGGATATATTTGATAAAAAGGGGAAGAAATCCCGGTTGAATAAAAAGAAATTTCGATGGATCTCTGAAAAAGAATTGACGGTAAAAAGGATCTAGCCGGGACGGGTGATCTTATCCTGATATAGCCCTCCCGAAGAATACGTGTAAATGGATTTAGCCCAAACGGGTAATCCAAATTAGGGTCTGAATTTAGCCTGGACTGGTAATTCAGATCCAAGCTCATTAGAGTAATTGTTGTTGCAGGGGATTTAGCCTGGACTGGTAATCCCACTGTAAGGATGAGGTTTGCGGGAGTGTGCTCTCTAATATGAAATGTGTAAGACCATGGTTGAAAGATACCATGGCAACCTGATATGAAATGTGTAAGACCATGGTTGAAAGATACCATGGCAACCTGATATGAAATGTGTAAGACCATGGTTGAAAGATACCATGGCAACCTGATATGAAATGAATAAGACCATGGTTGAAAGATACCATGGCAACATGACGGGAAATGAATAAGACCATGGTTGAAAGATACCATGGCAGCGTGACATGAAATGTGTAAGACCATGGTTGAAAAATACCATGGCAACATGACAGAAAATGAGTAAGATCATATTGAAAGGCACTATGGCATCATGTCAAAGATAAATAAGACCGTGGATGGGAGACGCGATGACATCTATTGAACAATTGATATTCAGGTAATATGTATCAGATGACGAATGGTTATATGAAATAGTTGTGTGAAATGTTTACAAGAACTGGTCATATGGAAATATATATACAAAATAATTGTATGAAATAATTATGAAGATAGATAAACAAAATAAGAATAAGTACATGGAATATAATTTATGTTAAGTTTGATATAAACTTTATCGGAATAAATATACATAAAATATATGGAAATGATGGTGCATAAAATATTGATATAATGAAATGATTTATATATACTTATGAAGAAATGGTAAGAGAATGATACGTTTCATGACATGTACATATATGATTATCTTTGATATGTTAATACAAGGAAATTATGTAAGTAAAGACAATTATTAAACTCAAGTATAACATGTCGAGAAAATAAGTATAAAAATGTTGAATTTATATGAAATATATGCAAGTATACTAACAATGATGTTGTTTGACGTTTAGACTAGTGTCAAGCTATTGATTGAATGGTAACATGTTTAATTATAAGAAGTATTGAAATGGTAAGTACTTAGATGAAAATAAAATTTAAGATTTTGCGAAATTTTTTTTATGATCTCGATTTAATTCTGGTTGGTTTTTAATATATGTTTGGGGGTTCGAGTGCCCAATAGAGAGACGTTATGATTATTTTCAAAATATGAATAATAAATGACTCAGAATTATCTAAAAATATTCAGCAAACTCCGGTAATGCCTCGTACCTATTCCTACAATAAATACGGGTAGGGGGTGTTACGGCTTGGGAGTTGCGGTGCAAAACCTAGCTAGGGTTTTCCGAAACTGAAAATAAGTTGGGCCAATTGGGCCTACTAAGTCTTGGTTTACTGGACTAGTTCAGGGGTATTGGGTACTTGATTGTAAATGGGCTACTGGGTTAAGCGGGTTATTGGGTGTAACGAGTCTGTTGGGTATTACATTGTAATTGGGCCTCGGGTAGATTAATTTTTTTGGGATCTGTATATGGACTATTTAAAACAGTAAACATTTGTTTATTTTTTTATTGTTTAAGACTCGGGCAAATTTAGGTTATTACAGCTGCCCCTCTTTGCTCATTGTTGTGTAATAGGAATAGAGCAAAGACTTATAGAAAGACCAAATTTGCCCGGCCTTATCAGATCATGGTTCCTCAATCTGCTTCTTGCAAACTCATGACTGTCATGTTGATATCTTTGATCTGCTCTCCGTCGAACACAGAGACGCCAAATCTGCTTCTTCGGTTTGTTCCCTGACAATACAGAGATGCCAAATCATCTTAGATTTGCTTCAGCATAAACACGTGAAAGCCAAATCTGCTATGTCTTCGATTTGTTCCTTGTAAACACAAGAATGCCAAATCATCTTGGATCTGCTTCAGTATAAACATCTGAAGGTTAGATCTGCTATGTGTCTGCTCTCCGTCGAATATGGAGACGCCAGATTTGTTATCTTGGATCTACTTTGACGTGAAAACATCTGAAAGTTAGATCTGTTATGTCTTAGATTTGCTCCTTGTAAACACAAGAATGCCAAATCATCTTGGATCTGCTTCAATAAAAACATCTGAAGGTTAGATCTACTATGTATCTACTCTCCGTTTGAATATGGAGATGCCAGATCTGTTATCTTGGATCTGCTTTGATGTGAGAACATCCAAAAGTCAGATATATCTATGTCTTCGATTTGCTCTCCGTCGAAAATAGAGAAGCCAAATCTTGTTATCTTGGATCTGCTTCAGTGTAAACACGTGAAGGCCAGATCTACTATGCTTTGGTCTGTTACCCTACTGCTTAGGGGGTTAAGGTGCATCATCTTTGATCTACATAACCTGTAGAATGCATATGTGCTCATGCCTGATGATCAGGATGTTATAATCGAAGTGAGTCAAATGCTCCTTATTAGACATGTTGTGATGCAAAATGTTATGAATATAACTTCTATTCCAGACGTCACCACTCATTCCTTCGTTTATCTTTACTTCTCTCAAAGTATTATTCCTGCTCAGCCTGTAGGCTTGTATTAGTTTCTTGTATCATCTAGAAATTTCCAAAGTAATGCGCAAAACTTCATTTGTGAAAATTATTTAGTTCATCTATCACTATTTCAATGTAACATACTTTAAGAATAATGGAAGATGAATTAATCTTGAGAATAATTAGATTCGAATGAATTTGTCAAAAATACAAGGGAAATTAATCTGAAAGCCTATCTTTGAGAAGAAATAGAATCTAAAGATAGCAAACAGGACAAAAGTTAGATGTCGTAGATATCGCTGCTTGAACATCTATACACCAGCTCTATGAAGCCTTTCTTGAATTCAACATGTGTTTAAAAGATCCAAAGTACTTTGTTGATGCCCCGATATGCAACGCGCTTCACTCTTCGTTGAATTAGATATAGCAAGATTACCATGTGCTTTTTAAAATTTGAGCTGCCCTTTCGGGTTTTCAACTCAAAACCCCTTTGGTCATAAGGCACCCTTTACGGATTTTCACCTTGGCCTCTCCATTTTTTTTTTTGAAACTCAAGGCGCCCTTTGCAAGTTTTCACCCTGAATTCTTCTCTCTTTTAGACAAAGTATTTTTTGACTGAGTCTGAATTCACTGGATTGGGCAAACTCTTCCCATCTATTTCCGCTAAGATCAATGCACCCCCAGAGAAAGCCTTTTTCACTACATACGGCCCTTCCCAATTCAGTATCCATTTTCCTCTAAAGTCCTTCTGAATGGGAAAGATCTTTTTCAACACAAGATCCCCCTCATGGAATTCTCTTGGTAGCACTTTCTTGTCGTAAGCCCGCATCATTCGCTTCTGATACATCTGACCATGACGAATGGCCCTTAGCCTCTTTTCCTCAATCAAGTTCAACTAATCATATCGCGATTGTATCCATTCAGCCTCATCCAACTTTATTTCTGACAAGAATCGGAGAGACGGTATCTCTACTTCAATGGGTAACACTGCTTCCATCCCATAAACCAATAAGAAAGGAGTTTCCCTTGTAGAAGTTCTAACGGACATTCGATAAGCTAAGAGTGCAAATGGTAGTTTCCCATGCCAATCTCTATAAGTCTCAGTCATCTTCCCCACTATCCTCTTGATGTTCTTGTTGGTTACTTCTACTGCCCCATTCATTTTTGGGCGATACAGAGAATAGTTATGATGCTTAATTTTGAACTGACTACAAACTTCTGCTATCGTTCTGTTGTTCAAGTTCAATACATTGTCTGATATGATTCTCTTAGGCATCCCATATCGACAAATGATCTCTTTCTTCAAGAATCAACTTACAGCCGACTTAGTGACATTTGCATAAGAAGCAGTCTCTACCCACTTTGTGAAGTAATCAATGACCACGAAAATAAAGCGATGTCCATTTGAAGCTTTTGGTGATATTGGCCCGATGACATCCATGCCCCACATAGAAAAAGGTCATGGAGAAGTCATAATATGTAGAGGTGAAGGTGGTACATGAATCTTGTCTCCATAAATCTGACATTTATGGAATTTCTTAGCATAATTGATACAATCTCTTTCCATAGTATACCAATAATATCCAAACCTCATGATTTGTCTAGCCATCGTGAAACCGTTAGCGTGTGTAAGCACTAAATTTTTGTCCGACTAGAGTTTGTGTTTAATTTTCAAAATTTCAAAAAAAAAATAAAAATTTAAAAAATAAAAATTGCATTTTGACCCCTAAACTTTTCCTAAATTTCATTTTGACCCTTAAACTTTCTTTAAATTTCACTTAGACCCCTAAACTTTCATTAAATTTCATTTTAATCCTAAATTTTCTAAAAATTACATTTAGCCCCAGAAGTTTTGCTGCATTTGTGATTTGGTCCTTCAGACAAGTTACGTGATTTGGGGCACTCACTTCCCAGATTTTCAGGCCATAAACATGGGTGGCTGCACCTTCTTCACCCACTACCTGCAAACAATGAGAAAGAGGACAAAATTTGGAGCTTTTAAAAAGAAAAATTGAAGAGAAGGGAGGGGGGATTTTTTCGACAACCAAAAAAGCAAAAAAAAACAGCAGAGAAAGTTCAAAAAAATAAAAACAGCAGCAAGCCAAAAGACTCTGGCCACCGTCGCGCCACCACCATCGTTGCTCCACCACCGAAACCAAATCAAGAGCCAAGCAAGCATAAGCAAAAAAAAAACAGCAAACAAGAAACAACAAAAAAAATAGCAAAGAAGAAAAAGGAGAGAGAGGAGCACCGACCATCGCACCACCGAGCCGAGGACGAGCACGAATGGCGACCTGAAGGAGGCGACGGCTTGGGGCTAAGGTGCGGCAGTGAAGAAGAAAGGAAAAAGAAAAAGGAAAGAAAGAGGTTTTTGAAAAAAAACAAAGCAGCAAAAAAAACAAAACAAAGCAGAAAAAATAAAATAGAAGCAGGCCACAGCGAGGCCTGTCCAGTAACCAGCAGGCCCACTCCCAGGCAGCCCACACCAACAGTAGCTGACCCAGCAGGGCCCAGGCCCGTGCAGCAAGCAGCAGACCAAGCAGGCCCCCAGGCCCGAATTCGGCAGCAGGCCCCCAGGCCCGAATCCTGCAGCAGAAAAAAAAGGTAAAAGAAAGAGCCCACCTTTCAAGCCCATAATATCTGGCCTTTGGTAATTTTTTTTTATCTCTTTTAATTTAGTATATGTATTTAAATGGTGTTTCATTTAATTTAAAGTAGCATTTTTAAAATAGTTTTTTTTATAAATATTATTATGTCATTCTACTTGCATGTTTAATATTAAAATAATAATATTTTAATGCATAAGGCAACGAACCGATTTAGCACCAAGCCGTTGATTTCATCGCTATGTTGGGTGGATATCGATAGCTCGTATTAAATTCGGGACCCGTTTTAAAAATAAAAAATGTTCAAAAATCCTCGTGTTTCAAAAAAATTTTCTCGTGTTTTAATACAACCCGATTAAATATTAAATTGAATTGGTTTGACACTAATTCGTCGATTTCATTGCCATGTTGGGGTGAATATCATCGATTCGTGTTAAATATGGTACGTTTTTCTAAAAAAAAATTCTTGTTTCAAATTTTCGAATCTTTAAAAATTACTCGTATTTTAGAAATTTTCGAATTTTCGCGTTTTCAAAAGTTTTCGTGTTTGAAAAAAATTTTCGCGTTTAAAAAATTTCTCGTATTTCAAAAATTGTCGTTTTTTACAAATTTTCGTGCTTTCAATAATCCTCGTGCTTTTAAAAATTCTCATGTTTCAAAAATCTTCGTGTTTTCAAAATTCTAGTGTTTCAAAAATTTTCTTGTTTTCAGAAAAAATTTTCGTGTTTTAAAAAAAAAATATTTCTGTGTTTTAAAAATTTTCGTGTTTTAAAAATTCTCGTATTTAAAATTTTTTTTAAGAAAAAATTGTGTTTCAAAAAAATGTCTTGTTTTAAAAATTCTCGTGTTTCAAAAAAAATGTCGTGTTTTAAGAAAATTTCGTTTTTTCCAAAAATTTTCGTGTTTCTAAAATTTTTGTGTTTACAAATTCTCGTGTTTTCAAAAATTCTCGTATTTTAAAAAAAAAAACTTTCGTTTTAAAAAAGAAATACTGCGCTTCAAAATTCTCGTGTTTTTTAAAAAAAAAAGGGGTTCTCGTATTTCAATCGGATCACGACTAAATATTAAATGGAACTCGTATTTTTGAAAATTAAGACAACATGCGTTTAACGAGATACCAATTTTGGGCGTCGCGAGGGTGCTAATACCTTCCTCGCGCGTAACCGACTCCCGGACCCTAATTTTCTCTGGATTTTGACGTGGACCTAAAATTGTCTCTTTTTTTAGAAAAGTTTTAAAAAAATTCTTCTAAAAAAGGATTTTATTTGGTGTCCGATCACACCTAAAAAAGATCGGTGGCGACTCCTCTTTTGTAAATAAAATTTGAAACTTTAATTTTTCAATAATCATTTCAACTAGCGCCTATTGCCAAATTTTTAGGTCGCTACAGCGTGCGTCCCACAAACACCCTCGTGAACTTCTTCCAATATTAACTTAGCTTCCACGGCGTCAACACATCTTAACAGTATTTGGTCATTTTTTCTTTTGTACAAGATGTCCCCGTCCAAAACATAATTGCAAGCTAATCTCCTTAAGTTCGTTTATCATTTTCACTTGCTTGTTTTGGGTATTTACGATCTCTCACATATCGCAATATATCCTGATACCAAGGGTTATCATCCTTTTATTCTTCCTCAATGTTACAACAGTGAGTTGGAGCCTCAAAGATACTCATCTGAATGGGTCTCATCTCCTCCTCTTTATTAGCTCTAATCATTGAAGCCAAGGTTGCTAGAACATCCGCCATCTGGTTTTCGTCTCGCGGGATATAATTGAAAGTGATGTCATTGAACTCCTCAAGTAACCCCAAAACTATCTTTCGATAATTGATCAATTTAGGATCCCTTGTCTCCCATTCACCTCTAAGCTGATAAATTACCAACGCAAAGTCTCCATATACTTCTAAGGTTCTTATTCCCCGCGCTATTGCTGCTCGGGGTCCCATGATGCATGCTTCATACTCGGCCATATTGTTTGTGCAATCAAAATCTAACTTGCACGTGAATAAATAATAATCGCTATTCGGGGATTCCAGGACTGCCCCAATTTCATTTCCCACAGCATTGGATGCCCCATCAAAGCTCAACTTCCAAGGATAATCTTCTATAGTTGCTACACACATCAACTCCTCATTTGGAAAATCAAAACTCAATGGCTCGTAATCTTCTAGAGCTTTGCTAGCGAGGAATTCTGCTATCGCACTTCCTTTTATAGCCTTTTGACTCACATAGACTATGTCAAATTCTGAAAGTAGTATTTGTCATCTCGCCATTCTCCCATTCAACGCTGTTGACTCCATCGTATATTTCAAAGGATCAAGTTTTGAAATAAGCCAAGTAGTATGATATAGCATGTACTGTCTTAACCTCCGAGTTGTCCAAATCAGAGCGCAACACAATTTTTCGATAGGCGAGTATCTCATTTCACATTCGGTGAATTTCTTACTGAGGTAATATATCGCGTTCTCCTTTCTTCCTGACTCATCATGTTGGCCAAGCACACATCCCATGGAATTGCTGAATACTGATAAGTACAGTATTAGTGGTCTATCTGGACTGGGCGGAGATAATACCGGAGCATTCAACAAGCACTGTTTGACCTTTTCAAAAGCATTCTGGCATTCTTTATCCCAAGTACCTTGATTGTGCTTTCTAAGGAGGCGAAAGATGGGATCACACTTCTTAGTTAGTTGTGAAATAAACCGAGCAATGTAATTCAGTCTTCCTAAAAATCCTCGAACTTCTTTCTGAGTTTGTGGTGGAGGTAATTCTCGTATGGCTCTGACCTTATCTGAGTCAACTTCAATTCCCTTTTCACTGACTACGAAACCTAATAACTTTCCCGATCTAGCTCCAAAGGTACACTTTGCTGGATTGAGCTTCAACTGAAACTTTTTCAATCTCAAGAAAAATCTTCTCAATACCTCAATGTGCTCTTTTTCTAAACGCGACTTGGCAATCATATCATCAACATACACCTCAATATCCTTATGCATCATGTCGTGGAACAAGTTCACCATGGCCCGTTGGTATGTTGCCCCCGCATTCTTCAACCCAAACGGCATCACTTTGTAGCAAAAGGTACCCCACAAGGTTGTGAAGGTAGTTTTATCCATGTCCTCTAGATGCATCTTTATCTGATTGTACCCCGAGAAACTATCCATGAAAGAGAACAACGAATATCCTGCCGTGTTGTCTACTAAAGTGTCGATGTGTGGCAAAGGAAAATTGTCCTTTGGGCTAGCTTTGTTCAGATCTTTGTAATCATCGCACATTCATACCTTCCTATCTTTCTTAGGAACAGGCACAATGTTAGCTACCCATTCTGAGTACTTTATCTCTTATAAGAAACCCGCATCGAATTGCTTTTTAACTTCATCCTTTATTTTCAGAATAATATCTGGCCTCATTCTCCGCAACTTCTGTTGGACTGGCTTACAATCCTATCTTATTGGAAGACAATGCACCACAATATCGGTATTTAACCTTGGCATATCTTGATAGGACCATGCGAAGATATCCTTGAATTCACGTAGCAACTCGATCAATCCTTGCCTTGTGTCCTTGGCAATAAGTGTCCCAATTTTCACCTCATTCCCTTCCTCAAGGGCTACATTCTCTATTGCCTCTTTTTCATAGGGCATAATTTGTTTCTCCTCCTGTCTTACCATTCTCAACAGATCTGGAGACACATCACAATCCTGGACATCTTCAAAATCCTGAGATTCTTCTAAACACATGTCTTGCTCGCGAGAGAAATCAGGATTTGTAATATCAATACTCATGTCATTGATATCTAGGGACCTGTGAAGTATAAAGAATATACAAAGAATGAATGAATTTAAGAATGATTATTTATGTGCTATGAATGAAATAATAAGAATTGCAAAAGGTTAAAGGAATATTGGTTGATAAAAATGAAACAATACTCGTTCAAATTGATAAAAGATATGTTTTATAATAATAAATGAACGTAAGCCTATTTCACAAATGTAATCCTATTACTCCTAGGCTCTTAGAGTAACAAGAATGTTTCAAAAATTACTCTGAAAAATTCCTAAAGACTACAGGAAGTTCTTCCGTAGTCCAATTGTTCAGAGAGCTTCCCAGTTCATAAGGATGAATGCCCTCAGGGTTTCCTTGCTTCGATCTTTCGTCGTATATAGCATTAATCTGACGACTTCCTTCTATGAGTAACCCTCTCGATATGAAGGTTTGGGATATTAGAGGGAATGTCATCGGCTCTCACTCCACTTCTCTTCTGTTAAGGCGCGCCCTTCTTCCCTCTTGGCACTTCTCAACTTCCTTCCTCCTTTGCTTATAGTCCGGTTTGAAGCCCAGACCAAAGTGATCTCTCTTCTCTTTAAGTTCTGAGATTTGAGTCCCTCCTTACAGGTACTTTCCTAACCCTCTCCTTGGTAAGGCTCCATTTCCCGCCATCATTTATAGAGCCATCCTCGTAGCTCTTGCTATCATTGGCATCAGTAGCTCGCCTCCTTCAGAAATGAAAGTCGCATTCACAAATTCTAAAGAGCGAAAGGAACACTCAATAGACTCTTCGTTCGTCTCGACATAAGGGGCCTTGCTAGTGACTGCGGCTATAATGTCCTCTTCCGCATTGATGGTTACTAACCGTCTATCCGTCACTAACTTTAATTTCTGGTGCAACGATGAGGGCACCGCTCCCGCTGAGTGTATCCATGGTCTTCCTAATAAGTAATTGTAGGAAGGCTTGATATCCATCACCAAAAAGTCTACTTCATATATATTCAGCCCGATTTCCAAGGGGATGTCAATCCTTCCCATCACATTCCTTTCTGTACCGTCAAAGGCTCTTACCACATTTTGACATGTTTTCATGTGAGAATCGTCAATGGGTAATCTATTTAATGTAGATAACGGTAGAACATTCAAGGTCGATCTATTATCAACAAGCATGCTTGGGAGTGTGTACCCCTTGCATCGAGTTGTGATGTGCAAGGCCTTAGTTGACCCCTTGCCTCCCGGTGGGATTTCATCGTCATTAAAGTAGATAAAATTATCCGCACTTATGTTATTTACCAATCGGTCCAGCTTGTTAACAAACATGTCATGGGTGACATATGTTTCGTTGAGCACCTTCATTAATGTATCCCTGTACACTTCAGAACTCAAAAGTAGAGCCAATACTGATATGCGAGCCGGCTGCTTACGCAACTGCTCGACCACGCTATACTCGCTATGCTTAAGGAACTTTAGAAATTCCTTAGCCTCTTCCTCCTTTACTGGCTCATTGACAGGCACTTTAGCTTCTTTTTCCTTTTCCATACTAGCATTCTTTGTTTTTATGGGCTCCTCTCTGACGCCCCCCGTAACATAACGCTTCCCACTCCACGTGTGAAAACCTTCAACTTGCACGTCTTTAGATGCGCTGGCTATATTTTCTTCCTCCAGCACTGTCACACTACAGTCATAACTCCATGGTACTCTCTTGCTATCCTTGTAAGGAAAAGGAGTAGGCTTATGGATAATGACCTTGGGCACTGCTGGTGTCCCCACTTCGTTATTCCCTGGTAGGGAGATAATAATCCTTGGCCGGCCGGTTCCTTTTTGTTCATCCTCCAGCACACTTATTTCCCTTTTATAAGAGCTACCTTCAAAAATTTGTAGCTCTTTATTATCTATAAAGCCTGGCACCAAGGCTCTGAATTCTTCACAATTTTGGGTCTCATGACCCTCTTCTCTATGGAACTCACAGTATTTCCCCGTTTTTTCTCTTTCTCTCCTAGAAGTTATCATCCCTCTCTTCATCATCTCCTCCCAAATCACTTTAATAGGCATCCTCACCTCAGCAACATTTTCCTTCATCCTTCTCTCACTAGCTTCGCCAATGGCATTCACTCATTAATCGTCATGATTTGGCAAAGGGTTTTCAGTATTTGGGGTACTATCAAATTTCACAACCCCCATTTTAATCAACCTCTCCACGACCTTCTTGAATCCGGTACAATTTTCAATTGAGTGCCCTGATATTCCAGCGTGGTACTTGCATCTGGCGTTTGCATCATACCATTTAGGATATGGAGGCTGTAATGGTTTCAAGTAGAAAGAAGCAATAGCATGTGCATCGTATAAGCTTTGATAAAGCTCACGATACATCACAGGGATAGGTGTGAATTGCATCCTCTTGTGCCTTGTGCCCGATTCCTACCTTTGAGAACCCTGTTGCCCAACCGCAGCTACTTTGGGTTGACCAATTATGACTGCCTTCGAGTTGAAGCTACTTGTGTTGTTCACCTCATTGCCTTTTCTCCTTGGGGCCGATCTTTTGGCCGCTTCCCCCTCAATTTTGCCACTTTTTATGGCATTCTCAATCATCTCTCCCGCCATGACTATGTCCGCAAAACTTTTGGTAGTGCTTCCAATCATGTGAGTAATGAATGGAGCCTTCAGAGTGTTGATGAACAACATGGTGATCTCTTTCTCCAACAATGGTGGTTGAACTTGCATGGCAACCTCTCTCCATCTTTGAACATATTGCCTAAAATTCTCATTAGGCTTTTTCTCTATGTTTTGCAACGTAATCCTATCCGGCGTCATGCCTGTCACGTGATTGTACTGTTGTATGAAGGCTTGTGCAAGATCCCTCCATGAATTTATTCTGGCCCGGCTCAACTGATTGTACCACCTGGCTGCTGCTCCCACTAAGCTATCTTGGAAACAATGAATCAACAGTTGATTATTGTTCACATATCCGGTCATCCTCCTACAGAACATCGTAATGTGGGCCTCTGGCCAAGTAGTCCCGTTGTACTTTTCAAACTCCGGCATTTTGAATTTATGGAGAAGCACTAGGTTTGGGACCAAACTCAAGTCTTTGGCATCAACTCCATGATGCCCATCAACACTCTCTAGAGCCTTAAATTTCTCCTCCAACCATCTACAAAGTTCCTCCAACTGTTTTGCAGCTTTGGCTCTCAAATCTTCCTTTTCAGTCATGTCCAAGTCAGGAATGAGAGGATCGGTAGGGTTGTCACCCAAATTGAATCCTGAACCAGTTGGGTTATTCATGTGGATCCCAGCATCAACCGGTCCATATTGAGGCCTTATAGTGACAGACGGCCTCCTAGGAAGTGCCTCGGTTTCTGTAGGCCCGTGGGGTAGAGTAAAGCCTGGAGGATTATCCTCTTCCTCCTCACCAGTGATTGCCATAGGGGCTTTTCCCTTATTAGTGGCCCTCAGCAACTGAGCTATCTCAGTCATCATATTCCTCTAAACCTCTAGCATTTGCTCCATCATGTCGTTTTGTATTTTGGCCAATTGCTCTTGCAATTGGTCCTGCATGTCCTTTTGTAGCTGTTCAAACCTTTGATCCATATTCTTAGATTTTGCACGAGTTCCGTACTGATGCGTGGTTTCCAGATTTTCTTTTCTACTTCTATGGTAATTTTAACTAATTAGGGTTTTTCTATAACTTTGAATGCAAATGATGCGATGAAATGCTATGTGATGTAAATGCATGAATGCCAAAAGGACATCGATTCTGATTCAATCTCATTTAGAAAACTTTATTTAGAAAAAGAATATCTTTACATATAAGAGGATTACAAATACGCTTTCGCCCTAATGCCCAAAATTTTAACTCTATCTAATAAAAGGGCTAACTCTCGTCCTATATCCGACGATGACTCATACATCAAACTCAATACATCAACTCGTATTGCCAAGTCTTGCACCTGTTCAGCGACCTCTCGAATCTGGGCTACGGCTTCTCCAATGACGTGATCCCTTTCTCTGACCTGTCTTCTAGACTGATGAAGCTCTCCCTTCAAATGATCTTCTCGTACCCAAGCTGCTCGATTAGGAGCTTACTATCCTACAATGCTGATTCCAACTCCTCAACTTTGCCTTTTAATTTCTTTACCTCAACCGTAGAATCACGACTTCGATGCAGATGAAGGGAACGCCCGAGCTCAGTTACTTTAGTCTTTAAACCTTGATTTTCTTTTTCTAAGGTCAAATTCCGTGATTGCATCTCTTGGAACTTTTTCTCCCAATATTCGGCTTTAGCTTTTTCCTCTTGGACCTCTTTCTGCCCCTGATCTGAAAACCTTCCTAATCCTGTTCTTTTCAAAGTTATTTGTGCCCTTTTATAGTGCTCCTTTAAATCATCTCGGTCCTCCTCGATCTTCCTTTTTTCTTTCCTCTCTTTCTCGACCTCCATCTTTTGAACGTCGACGTCTAGGATCAAATATATCTTTTTTCTTCGAGCTTTGCTATCCTTTTCTCGAACTCCAAGTTCTTTCTCTTGAACTCTTACTTCATAATTTCTAACTCCGAGGGCGTCACTTGCAAATATTCCTCTATCAGTCCAGCTTCTTCCACATTTGGCTTAAGGATGTTATTATTAATCCTTCTACCTCTGCACTCGATGTACTCCGAAGTCGTAGCAGGGCTAATAACTACTCCATTTAATCGACAAGTCCTGTTCCAAGCACTAGAGATCTCACTGACCTTCCTTTTGTAGTCAGCTCCTCTATACATGAACTCTCTGAACCAAACTGTAAGTTGCCGGTATGAACTGTCTAAATCCATGTTACCTCAGCACAAGCAAAGGGGCATAACCAATGGCACCCCAAATTCCCAACAGAGGGACCCAATCAAAACTGCCGCATTGGCAAAGAATTTCACCAGGAATCATCCATGGAGCCCTTCACTCTACGTCTTTTAACTGCAGATTCTGAAGTAGCGCTATCCAATTTTTTTCAGGAACATCAACTTTCCTAGTTGAAGCTGCTATGTCCTTCAACAGGGAGTAATCCTCGAAGAAGACCCGACAAACCACCCTATCTATCAATCAAAAATGACTTTAGAACCAAGTTAAAAGTAACTGAGCACAACCAACAAACCTGCCCGCACTGGCCCTCCTACATGCATTTAAGGACCTGAATGTCTCCGGCAAAATCGCAGGAACAGGAGTGACCCGTTTGCTAAGTCGATAGAAGAGATCCGTGGTTGCCTCGTCCACATATCCCAAGGCCCTAGGGAAAACCATCAATCTGTATAAGCTTAAGGCAAAAATGTCTACCCTCTTCGCCTCATCTGGATGTGTCTAGATCAGATCTTTCAAAGCTCCCCACGGAATACACTTACTCTCACCTTTTCTTTAATTCTAGCCATGATCCACTACTCGCTCATCCCCATAATGGTCATCAGCTTCTTACCAAAGGTTGGGACACAAGCAGCTCGAAAATAAATCCTATCACACTGAAATCTAGGACACTGAAGTAAAGTATGTACTCTTCCCCAGTAGGCATTAAATCTACCTCCCCAAAGGTAAAACAATTGTATGCTGGGTTCCAAAACTGAGCGAGAGCTCGAAACAAGTGCTCATCAACCTGAATATCAAACAAATAGGGCAAATCTTCGTAATTACCGTAGAATGATTGCTTGGTCTCATTGCCCCACTGATCTCAAATCGCCTTAAGCTCCTGTAGATTATTCTATGTGACACTAATACGAGTGTAGTGTGACAGCTCCGACATATATCCCACAGTTATGCTATCCCCTTTTCCTAGCTGAGTTTGCTCAGACCATCTATGGACGTTAGCGTTGCCCTCCACTCTATCAAGAATTTCGTTCTTCATAATAAAACTTTCTAACTTAGAAACTGACCGTGAATCGATACCTTTTAAATACGAAATGACATGCAATGGAAAAAGGAAACAGTCAGTATCACATAATATTAATAAACTCAAGAATGATATATGAGGGTAATATCTAAAGTATAATTCTAACTAAGTTGAGCTCTTACAATTTTTCTATATGAGGTTTTAGTTCTAAAGTTTAAGGTACCCGAACCAGCAGATTCCTCGATCCTCACCCATTATAGGCTTATTTGAATCAAGTTCAGTTTAGGGGAATACATTTCCCTATGGCTACACGGAGATGAAAATCTCATGAAACCATAGGTACGGATGTATCCCGGAAGTGATCCACTATCTTGCACGGAGGCAAAAACCTAACGAAGGCGTAGTTTCTCACTCCCACTTAAAAGTGTGACCACAACGGTCATGTAAATGTAATGCGTATCAAAATATAGCAACACATGCAATAATACAAACACATGTAATGCAAAGAGGATTAAATTTTAAAATTTTTAATTTCCGACATTAAGACAATAGATAATCAATTACACGGCTTGACTCTCTTATTATTCCCCAGTGGAGTCGCCAAGCTGTCGAAACCATTTTTAAAATTGTGTTTAGGAAAATGGGAATCGACTTTAAGAAAAACGAAAACAGGAGTCGCCACCAATCTTTTTAGGTGTGATTGGATCACCTTATAAAATGTTTTGCTTTAAAACATTAATTTTGGTCTACGAAAGTCAAGAAAACAGATTCGGCAGTCGGTTACGTACGAGGAAGGGTTAGCACCCTCGTAACGCCCAAAAACTGGTACCTAATTGATTATCAAGTGTCTTTAATGTCGGAAATTTGAAAGTTTTAAAACGTAAACCTCTTTTAATTAAAATGTCTCAATTTTGAAAATTAAGGCTCACTTATTTCAAACGAGTCAAAACATCCCATCCAGTAAGTTAGGATGCAACATTTTAAAACCTTCGAAACTAAGCTCGTCTTTCGAAAATTTCTATCTCGAAACAACAAAATGCCATATCCAGTAAGTTAGGACACTATGTTTTGAAATCTTGAAGTAATTGTTTAAGTTTTGAAAACTCAAAATCACTTAGAAGGGTGCTTGACTATTCAAATTCAACGAGAAAAGTCGCAACCCAGTAAGTTAGGGCACTACCTTTCTCGAAGTTTCCAAACATCATGCCTTGCTTTTTATTTTTTTCTTTTTTGAATTAAGTGAAATATATCTTTTGGTTTTAAAAATAATGATGTGTTTTGTATATCACAAGGAATTAAATAAATCTAATTACAATATACATGTTTTTATCATTTCATGCAAATATAGTGTAGAAAATAGTAATAATGGCATAAATTACACAATATACATTATCACTTTATGCATATGTCATCATAAAAAATGTTCATGCATTATTGTTACATGCAAAAATACAACATAGAGTATAATGAATTTAATAATATAAATTACATAACACCTATATATAACAACATTTCATGCAAATGTACCTTAAATTAATATAAATAATTAACTTCCATGCAAATATGTAAAAACCATAACAAATAATTTACTAAACAATAACGAAATATGAAAAAAATAAGCAAAGTATAAACTTATGAAATATAAATCAAATAAAGATATTCATAAATTTTAGATTAATATGAAAATAATAAAAGAAAACCCAAAAAAAATGATTAATATATATAAATCATATTATAGGGTATAATACCTTAATGATGTACTAAATATTAATATTACACATATTTATTTAGTAATAAAAATATATATATAACTAATGAGTGATAAAATAGTATATATTTTATAATGAAATAAAAGTAATGTAAATGATAATATATATATATAGTAAATATTTAGTGTATAATATAATTTATAACCAAAATATATAATAATATAAACCATATAATAAGTAATATAAAAATATATATAATAAAATGTAATATGTAATAAAATGTAAATATAATGAAGGATAATATATATACTATTATTTAGTAAAAATTAAAATTTACACAATTAATAATAATACATAAATTTTTTTAAAAAAATATATATATATATAAAATATATAAATAAATATAATTTATAAGTAAAAATAATATAATAAATAATATATACTATTTTTTAATTAATATTTATAGACATAAAGTATTTAATAGATTATAAAAAAATATTTTAAAAGGACTATAATGAAATAAAATTAAAGTTTTAGGGCTAGTTTAAATAATAATAAAAAAATTTGGGCCTTCTAGAATGCGTGTTAAAACCGAGGGACTCATTGGGCAAATTGCCCTAATCCCAAAACGACACCGTTTCCCCAAATTAAATTTTAAAGCACTGTGAGGACCAAATTGAAACAAAATGAAAACATTAGAGCTAAATTAAAAAATAAATAAAATGAAATTATAAATATTAAAATTACGAGAGGACCAATTGGGCAATTAACTCATTTTACAAAAACACGCGGATCCTCCCCGGGTAATCGGGTCAACACGCGGATCCCCTGTTGAAACGGTGTCGTTTTAGTGCTTATTGAACTAAGCCAAAACGACACCATTTTGTACTACTATATATATCAAAACTTAAGCCTAAAATTCATTTAGTTATTAGTTTTTAAAAAAAACTTTGAAAAGCTCTCTGAAAGAGAGTTTGAGAGCAGTCCTCCGGGCTCCGGCCTCCATCGAGCCGAGCCCCGGTCATCGGACTCACGTGCCCACGCGCCGTCGCCGACCCCTCCATGTACGACGGTCAGAAGCCCAAAGTCCCGATTTTTCGAAGCGATTTCAAAGGTAAATTCGCTTTTTATTTATTTTAATGGTATTTGCATGTATTTAGAGAAGAAAAAATGAAAAGGTAAAGGTATATCACCTTTAAGAAACTGTATGTATTTGGCTTTTGTATTCCTCGTTAAAAATCTCCCTCCGCTTACAGGTTACAAAGGAGGCTTTTATAGCCACTGTTTCTATTACATTTTGGGAAGAAATCTTTTATTTCTTTCCATACTTGTTTTGTTTGTTTGTTGCTGTTTCTTTCTTTCTTTTGTAGGTAATCGAGGAAAGTAGACCACCGGCGTTGATTTGATCGTAGACCATGGCATGGTTTGAAGCCCGGGAATCACGGCACTGATTCGGGTCGCTGCGAGACGAACGGACACGAGTCGAAGGGGCGTAACTCTTGGTCTGATTGCGGCGCAAGTTCTTCTGTCGCTTGGTATGGCTTGGGAGTTGCGATGCAAACCATAGCTAGGGTTTCCCGAAACTGAAAATAAGTTGGGCCAATTGGGCCTACTAAGTCTTGGTTTACTGGACTAGTTTAGGGGTATTGGGTATTTGATTGTAAATGGGCTATTGGGTTAAGCGGGTTATTGGATGTAACGGGTCTGCTGGGTATTACATTGTAATTGGGCCTCGAGTAGACTAAAATTTTTTGGGCTCTGTATATGGACTATTTAAAACAGTAAACATTCGTTTATTTTTTTATTGTTTAAGACCCGGGCAAATTTAGGTTATTACAGCTAAAATATAATGCAATTATAATTTAATTTAGTAATAAATAGAATAATTTTAAAATTAATTATATTTTATTATTTTTATTTATTTTGATGTTTTAAACTTTTGATATAACAATATTTAGTATAATTTTTATATTTATTATATTTTCTAAGTCATTTTGTGAAAATATAGTTGAAAATTTTGTTAAAAAATTTTCAAAAGCTTACAATATACTTAAAAACATGTTTTAAATGTGTTTTAACTTATCTAAATGCTTTTGAGTTAATACCAAAATGTTTTAAGGTGTTTAAAATATTTTTAAGGTATTTTGGTAGTAAAGTCTTTAGACATAAGACCATATGTCTCGAGATATGAAACTTTGAATACAAAATTCTGCTTCAAGAGTTGCATGTTCAGAGACATTGGCTTGTATGTCCTAAGACATGCCTTCCAATGATTATATAACAGTTATTTTTTAGTCATGTCTCAAGACATCTTATCAAGTCTCAAGACTTAGGATGCAGAGACAATTTTTAATCCCAAAATTAATGCTTCCAATAGTTAGAATTTTTCCCTAGCGGCAATAAACATCCACAAACTTATTCCTTAATATTAATATAAGTCAAAGACACTTCAAGATACAAGATTGAGGTATCCATGTATCAAGCACAAGAGAAAATCTTCAAATATTCATTTTTTTATTTATCTTGTAAATATTCTTTAAGAGCCTAGTGTCAAATCTTTTGTCATTTACGTATCTATTTAGAGCTCATACTTGTAAACATTCACCTTTTTAGAGGTTACCATTTCTCATTATTCATCTTTATCACTAAATATAAATTAAGAGGGTTTTAGTTGAGTAATAAAAACTGCGAACGGATCTCGTTTAACCATAAAAGTTATGGGGGAAATACATTATAATAGAGTTGTAAAGGTTAGCTTGAATGTATCAATTTATAGTAGTGAATTGAGAAATCTTTAATGTTGGAAAACTAAAGTAGTGGAGATAGGTGATTGAGGTGGAACAACTATAGTAACTTATGCAAGCTTTTCTCCTTCTCACATTTCATTTAAAAAATTTTATAGAAATTTTTTAAATACTAATTCACTCCCTCTTAATATTTTTGAGCCTAATATCTTTAATTAAAAATTACTAAATAAAAAATTTGAACCTAATGCAAACAAATAAAACAATTAATCTTTAATAAAAATAAATTCATTTAATGTATTTTTATAAATTTTTATAAGTTTAAATACTTTTCCTTGAATAAAAACTTTTTTTTCAAAAAAAAACTTTTTCTCAATCTTTCTTCTTTTTTAGGTTATAAAAATGGTTATATTTTAATTTGACCTTTAAATTTCGTTCGAATTTGAGATTTAATCTATACTTTAATTTTGACATAATTTGATATATCAAATTTTATAATATTAGTTATTCTAAATATTTTATTTTAATTAAAATCATGATATGAATTTTTAAAAATTGATATTATCATTTTATTAAATTTTGGTCCATCAAAATGTTATTCTATTATTATATGAATATCAAATAATTAACTCTAATCATTTATATGTTCATAATTATTTATCATATTATTTATTTATTAATGATGCACAACATTAATATTGCATTAAATATTATTTTCTAAAGTTTATCCAATGAAAAAAAATAGAAATAGGACGTGACTATATAGTGACCCACCAGCTGCTGGTCCTAATGCTGACGTGGGGGACTCTGTGTCAGACTGAGCACTGAATACGGAATATATAACATCCATTCATCATCTGGCTGTCATCTGCCTTCTGTTTGTTGGTTCATTTTGTCCTGTCTTGTCTTCTAGTATCGTCTCATCTCCTCTCTGCTTTTTTTTTTCCTTGGCTGAATTAGATCAAAATATTAATAATAATAACCTTTCTCCGGTTTCTTTCTTTTCTTCCATGAATCTTTGAGGGTTTTTTTTTGTATGATATTTCTGAGACCCAAATGGCGATTGAAGATGACGCTGAGAGCTGCGGGAGTAGAGCTGTGGACTCGCTTGTCCATGTGAATCCTCGACATCACAGGCAAAAGCTTGACGTTTTCCACCAGGTGCTTAACCGTATCCGTCACTCTAATTATGCCGAAGCTAATCTGCCTGGCTTTGATAATCACCTCTGGCTTCATTTCAATCGACTTCCTGCTCGGTACTAACTTTAACCCTCTCTCTTTATATATGTATTATTTCTGCTTTTGTTCGTTGCTGTACCTTTTTCTTTTTAAACTTTCTCAACTGATTGTTTGGTTGCTGATGATCGGAAGGATAAGTTTCAGATGAGATTCATGAATTTTTCAATTGGCGTAGATTTATAAATATCATCCTTTAGAAAGAAAAAAAAAAGCGTCGCTAGCAAACAAGGAAAATAGAACAATCGTGTGAATCTGGAAATTTCTTTTTGTCTTTTCTCATATTCCTCATCGTGCTTTTTAAGTTCCCCTCTCTCGACGTTGTTGAGATTTCATTTACTGTTGATAGATATGCATTAGACGTGAATGTGGAGCGGGCAGAAGATGTGCTCACACATAAAAGATTACTGCATTTGGCAGAAGACCCCGCTAATCGTCCTGTTTTTGAAGTTCGTATGGTTCAGGTATTCTTCCAATTCCTCGTTAGCGTCATCATGAAATCCTAGAGATCTAATGAAGCTAGGCTTTGACATGATTACCATTGACTCTTGTATGTCAAATTGCAATCTTGTGTGATTTTGGCATGTCATGTATAGGTCTATCCTGTCTTCCCCGCACAATCTATTGACTCAGTTCATTCTGATTCTTCTATGCAAGAAGATGCACAAAGTGCTTATCATTCATATAGACAGGGGTAAGGCTCCTTGTAGCTAAAGTTATTTTGCATGGATTTCTTTTGTAGTCTTTTTCCTTTTAGATCCAAATTTAAGGAATGGCTCTTTCTATCGGATCCATGTATTTCCTTCCTGTCTTTCTTCAGCATCCACCCACCTCCTACATTTGGTTCGTCTTCTAATCTTGAAGCTGTTGCTCTTCAAGCAAGAATATATCATGTTGAAGATGGAGGAAGTGCTGTCAATTCAACCTCAGGTCCTTTCCGGTAAGGATTTTGATGAGTTGATCACTATCTCTTCTTAGTCTTATGGTGCAAAGTGGCTTTCTCCTTTCTGATCTGGTTATTAGATATTTTAAGAGCCCATGAGCTGAATTGACATTGTTTTGCTTGCTCTTTTCATTGAAGCACAGTCTAAAGCCACTGCCTTGCTCTTAATATCTGCCTAACTTGATTTGATATAAATACTATTCTGTAATGTTGAATCTTGTAGGCCCATGCACGAGATCACCTTTTCAACAGTTGACCGTCCAAAACTCCTTAGTCAGGTATTTGAATACTTTCTCTTCTCCTGTCTGACGAAGTGGGCCGTTGTGTGTTCTCATATATTTCAGATTGATATTGGCACCCTCGTTTTGTTTCTTAACATGAGATTGGTGCATTTTGGTTGCTTATTTGAAACAACCGTCTGGTTATTTTTAATCACTGAATTTGATATTGATAAAGATAAATTTGTTCTGCTGGCACTTACTCTTGGGTATGTTATTGTTGTGGGAAGACCAAAATGTTGTATTTAAAGTTTCTCTTGCAATGATGAATATTGATGATTATTTTTGCAGCTTACTTCTTTACTTGCGGAGATTGGATTGAACATTCAAGAAGCTCATGCTTTTTCCACTACAGATGGGTACTCTTTGGATGTTTTTGTTGTTGATGGTTGGCCTTCTGAGGTATGCTCTTATATTTCTTCGTGTAAGTGGATAAAATGCTTGTCGCTAAGGCTGTAACATGATTCACTCATTACTCTTTTAGGAAATTGAGGAGCTCAAAAATGCATTGGAGAAGGAAATTTCGAAGTCGAAGGTACCCTTTCCATCATGATTCACTCATTACACCCTTAGCAATGACATTACATAGATATATTCTTTAGCACTGAATCAAGCCTTATCAGTGCTGCACATGATGCCTGATATACAGGTAGTAAATTGGTAATCTTACTTGTTGGCACAAAAATGAATTCTTTTTTCTATATATTATTTCTGAATTTATGAACTGTGAGTTTTATAGAAAGTATTAATACTTAAATTTTGATGAAGCAAGAAACTAAATATCTGATTTAAGGTCTGGCTTTTCAAAAGGCTAAATCCTAAGTATGACTTATCAGAAGCTTAATTTTCCATTTTTCAAATATAAGTTTCTTAGCTTTTCAAGCAAATTTCCTCTAAACAGATGCATACTAAATGCTTTCCAGTAGATGAACCTAAGTTCTTTACTTGATGACTTGTAAACTTGAGTATTATTATATCTATATATTATGGATTGCTGGAGCTAACCTATTTATCTACTTCCCTTTTGTGTTTTATTATCAGCTGCAGGAACAATCTTATTCTAGAAAGAGTTCAGTTATGACTGAGCATGTCAAAGAAAGGGTTGTCTCCTTACCTAGTTGTGTTGAAATCCCTACTGATGGAACTGATGTATGGGAAATTGATGCCAGGCAGCTCAAAATAGAAAACAGGATTGCATCTGGGTCATATGCTGATCTGTAAGTATTCTCATTTTCAAACCAGCTTCTTTCTTTTTTTGTTGTGGGGAGAGTACAAGTTCTAACTCATTATCTGATTTAACATCTTCAGGTATAGAGGCACGTATTGTAGTCAAGAAGTGGCTATTAAAGTCCTCAAGCCTGAGCAGATCACAAGAGAAATGCTGAGAGAGTTTAGTCAGGAAGTTTATATTATGAGGTTTGTTGGAGTACTTGTAAATGCTTATTGTTGTGCAGGGAACCTATCATTCTCTGATAAGCATTCTATATGTGATCAGATTTTAGTGATTTTCCTATTAAATAGATCTTTCTTCTTAAGTTTATATGATCTAGGCCTGTATTTGCATTAGGATGTAGATTTCATCTGATGGATCTTTTAGTTTATAGTACAAATATAACATAGACCCTTGTGCACATAGAGAAGTTCATTGTTATAACATAGACCTTAACAATTTTAAGTTATGATAAGGGAATAAGGAAATACTCATCTTGAATTCTTCTTGAATCATAGGAGCTATTATTTGAATTTGAATTTGAATTCTTTACAATCGACTTTATCATGAGCTCTTGATATTTATCTAGGAGGATTTTTTTTATTTATCCACTTTCCATTGCTACATCAAAGGATTTTGGGCGATGTTTGGCTTCCTGGAGGGTATAGTCTTCTTTCCTATAAGATGAGATCATTAAAAGATCATGTTATTTCCATGGCCATCCAATTTATCTGGCACAATTTGCTTAATGTTTTCCTCCCTTCTTCACACGTGCCTCTCCAAAGAACATGTTCCTCCCTTTCTCTTCCTATCCTTCTCTAGTCCCTAGCTGGTCTGAATTATTAGTTACTACAGATTTTAATAATTATGGTGAATTTTCAAAAGAAAAAATTCTTTGGAAGATTGGTGTTAGGTACTAAATAACCCAAAGGGGATTTCTGTTGTTGCTGCTTTATTCTTAAAAGTGGATGGTTAGACCTAGGAGTGTTGGGATGGTACAGAGGGACAAAGCTATGAAAGAGGCTACTTTTAGCTTGCTGTCTGCATAACATCTATGCTCCGTGTACCATGCCTTTTCAGTTCACTTAAAAATTAATTGCTATTTACGCTACCTTTGATTTTTTGGTAGTTCAAAAGAAGTCTGAATTTGAGCATTTCCAAGAGTAGTCTCCTGTAGAGCCAAAAATGATTCCATTTATCAGTCTGTATGTATTGGGTGTGAATACTACCAGAAAACTGTGGAAGAATCATCCATATATAACATGGTTTCTCACATATTATAGTTGAATTTAAGACCCTCCCAAGTTTTTGAATGTACTATAATGTGCTAATCTTAAAGTTGGTTCTAGGAGGGTGAGACTGATTGGTACTTGTCTTCAAGGCCAATTCACATGCTGCATTTTGTTTTTTGATCCTGTTTGCAGGAAAATTCGGCATAAGAATGTTGTTCAATTAATTGGCGCATGTACAAGATCTCCAAATCTGTGCATTGTGACTGGTATAATCTAATTAACTTTTCCTGACATGTTTTACTATGCTCTATACTTTCTTCCTCAGCGCGTAAAATTTAAAAATTTTGCTTCAACAATGTTGCCGTTAAGAGTTGCTGTTTTTCATCTTTACCAGATTAATCTATAATTATGTTGCTAGAAGGGAACAATTCTGGCTTTGAGTACAAACTGAGAGATTGACAAAACCTACCATTACGAATTTAATGTCTGTAAATTCCATCTCTATACCAAAATTTAATTTGTCAGATTTGTATGCCTTTTCCCCCTTCTAATTTTTTCGATGATAAACTCTATGAACTTCATTTAAAAAAATAAGATTTTCATTGCATTTTATAAATAATCAGTTTTTGATAGTGGTATTTGTGCATCATCAGAGTTCATGGCCAGAGGTAGCATATATGACTATCTGCATAAGCAAAGGGGAGTGTTTAAATTGCCATCTTTACTCAAAGTAGCCCTTGATGTTTCCAAGGGAATGAACTATTTGCATCAAAACAACATCATCCATAGGGACTTGAAAACTGCCAATCTTCTGATGGATGAAAATCAAGTAAGACCATGTTGTTTTTCCTTATATCTTGTTTCGGATAAATATTGTATTGCAAAACAGCATATTTGATTAACATATGATATTTTTCCTGAAACCACTTATCTGTCCTAGATAGGTTGTTAAAGTTGCTGATTTTGGAGTTGCTAGAGTGCAGTCTCAATCAGGAGTGATGACAGCTGAAACTGGAACATACCGCTGGATGGCCCCTGAGGTATGTATTTTTCTTGGACATTTATGTTTCTCCTTAATATTCTTTACATCATGGCAATTAGCTGCACGGCTGATCTTTGTAGTATGCGTTGCATTTCCTTTTTTCCTTTTAATATGTCTTTTTGATAATCAAAACATGTGCTATGCTCTCTAATTTCCATGTCTGAACTATAAGAATCATTCTGCATTATATAATCAACTTCTACAAAAAAATAAAAAAACCTTCTACATGGCTACTTTTTGTTTGGTCATTTGATCGATGTAGTGCACTACACTAAATACTTCCAGCAAATGAGAGTCAAGCATGATTTGAATTGTAGAACCTGGTTTTATAATCTAATATTTCTTTCACCAATCTTATTTACTGTAGGTTATTGAGCACAAACCATACGATCACAAGGCAGATGTTTTTAGCTTTGGAATATCACTCTGGGAGATACTGACAGGAGAAGTAAGACTTTTTAATTGTGCATTATTGTCTGTGTGCAAACTTGATTTCATCAACAAAGCATTGATAGTCAGTTTGAGATTATAAATATTTCTTTTTGACGTATGGATACGTTCAAAATGTCAGCTCCCATATGGTCTCCTAACTCCATTACAGGCAGCCGTTGCAGTGGTGCAAAAGGTATATATAAATCTGAAACACTCTCTTATTGTGCTAATAATGAGTATCATTTGTTTGATAAGGATCATTTTACAGAATCTACGCCCGACAATCCCCAAGCATACTCACCCAAGACTAAGGGAACTGCTTGAGAGATGCTGGCTGCAGGACCCAAGCCAAAGACCTAACTTTTCTGAAATTATAGATATCCTTAAACAAATAGCTAAAGAGGTAAAGGTATTAATGGGAAACTAGGAACTGTAATTAGTGGAGTCAAAGAAAACAATTCTAAGCGTGGTAGTTACCTTTGAAATAGGTTGCAGATGAGGGGGAAGATGGGTGCAACATCAAGTCTTCTGATGCTTTCTTCTCCGCCGTGAAGAGGAGGATGCTGTGAACTACACGTGTTGTCTCACTGCATGCATACATGCATTGTTTTTGTTATTTCTTTCTTTTGTTTTTTTTTTTTTTGGGGTTGGGGGATGTACAGCATTATGCATGATGAGAGGGTTATCCAGTTCTTGTAACTCTTGTTACCGTTTCCTTCAAATCCGTTTTTAAGTGTTACAATTGCTATCTCCCCCCTTGTTTCCTCTCTCTCTCTCTTATAGAAGGTTTTCTTATAAGGGAAATGGATAAGGATGATTCAAGAATTAATCCGAAAACCGAATTTGATATTAAGTTTCTTGTCACTCATGATTCAAGTTTTTTTCACATGCAATGAGATAAAGAAAAAGTTATATTGAAAAAAAGTTACATTTATACTATTATTTCACTTATGATTGATGTATTTTTGAGCACTTCCATCCTACTTTATGCTGAAGTTCATCAAGCGACGGATGTTTTCCACTTGCAAATGTTTACTCCCTTTTTTTGAGTATAAATTCCTGAGCCTCTCTTCTCGAGAATGATTTGTGGAGATTTTTTTGAAAAGTTAGAATCTTTCTAAGTTGAATTTTTTTTGTGGAAACGTAGTCTTAAGGCTACCCTCACTAAAGCTTTCCTTTGATTGAGGAAATGTAGAGGATCTTTGCTCTTTTTGCTTTAGTGAAGGAAGAGATCTCTTACCTTTTTGGGGATTGCCCCATCAGAAAGCGCTTCCGAGAATATCTCTACACTATTGCCCAATCTAGCACCTTGGTTCCACCTAGCTAGGAGGATTGCCTCTCCACTAATCTCTCCTAAGATATGGATGAACAGGTTGAGACTACCATAGAATGCCTTGTTTGCTTTTTCAGTCTAGGAGATACGGTTGGTAAGAAATGCTCGTGTTTTTGGTGATTCCCATCCAATAAAGACTTTTGAGGAAAGAATCTTTTCAACGACGGGGCAATTTGTTGTCATCTACTCAACAGTTTAAAGAGTTCCCCTCCCTTTACCTTAGTGACCTGGAACCCACCCTCCCTCAAAAGGGATTGGTACAAACTCAATATGAATGGGTCATCGCCGAGAAACCCAGGGAAGCGAGGGCAGGAGCCCTTATACAAGACCGTAATGGGAATTGGGTTACAGGATCTTATAGACATATCCCAAGATCTACCAGTGTGGAAGCAGAGTTGCGAGCCCTCAAAAACGGCCTTTAGTTGGCAATAATTTAAAATTAGATAATATTGAAACTGAAGTAAATGCCACCACCATTATCCATTTTATGAATAATGAACTAACTTCTAATCTCTTGTTATGCAGACGCACTAGCTGAGCTAGGGAGCAATTTTCAAATTACCTCTCCCTTGAATGTTTTAAATTTTCAGAATTTGCTAGTAGCTGATATGTAAGGAGGTGTTATGTATCAAATAATATTTTAATTTCGCATTTTATGAAATCTAGTATCCGACCAAAAAAAAAACTTTAATTAAGTATCACCCATCATTTGAGTCTCAATTTTTAAAAAAATACATATTCATAATACATTTGGACCGAAGATACCAAAATTTCCATTGTTTTTACTTTACCATTTCTATCAAAAATTCAAAACCATATATAATTTTTATAGATACATAAATTTTTCACCATATAATCTAGTTGTTTTTATTTTATTTTATTTTATTTTATTGGTGGTGGTGGCTTGCTCTCGTTAGTTTATGCCGTGCTTAATTCCCCATGGAATTCCAATGCTCAAGCGGGAGGCCGGGCGCTTTTGCCTATTCAAATTAAAACTGTTCTCGATCCTTTCCGTTGCCGTGTTACAAGATGATCCAGCAGAACTAAATGAGATCAATATTATATACCAGGCCATACGATGCCAAAACCTCGATTAATTTTTCTATAATGAAAGTTTCAATTGCCCTAAACCCTAAGAAAACAAAAAAAAGATGCATTCTGAGACAGGGAAAAGTCAAAAGCACATATTATAAGCAAACTGGAACCATTGGGATTTTGCAGTCCTACCGAACCAAATGAACTGAAAATAACACACAAGGCTTGGGACACTCACCCTACTGCAACCTCATTCTCTTCTTCGTATGTTTATTGGGTGAATGGTGATGCTCCTTTTCCTCTGATGCCTTCGGTTGCTGCATCTCTTTTGACTTTCTGCTGTTTACAAACTGAGAGAAAGATGGAATTGCAGGCAGCTTAGTTTGCATTTGCGGGGTTGAAGCCTTTACTGAAGTCTTCGATTCAATGTCGCCACAATGTTGTTCACCAATAACTTTATTTACTTCTTTTTTTCTCTCATCATGTAAAATAGTTGACACTGTTTGAGGAGAGGGTTCTTCCTTCCTTGTGATATTCTCCAAAGGTGACTTGATACCAGTACCGATTTGATTTGTTATCTCAGCTGCAGAGCTTGTTGTAGATAGCCACCTCACCTTACTCGCCACTTGCGAGTAATAAAAAGATTTCCCACTCTTCCCATATTTCTTAAAGCACTCATTTTCAAGGATGGTAGATGATGCTTCAAAATCAACCCTGCATTGCAAGTATGACGATGATACATCATTTTACATGTTTGTTTTCTCAACCCATTAAAGGAAAAATGTGCGTGAAAAAAGTACACATACTTCAAGTCACCAAGTCGCTGATGTGCATGCTTCAGGGCATCTAACAATCTTTGCTTGCTTGATTCTCTCAGCGCTCCAGATATGGCATTTTTGTCAGGTCTATTGGCCTGTTCAGTACAAATAATGTTGTTGCTAATTTCAAAAACTACCATACACCAGAAATGGTCAAACATCTGGAAGAATCAAATTACTAATAGATCATGCTTTCTATGTCAAAGCAATTCAGCCTCATTCCGATTTGCATGGACAAGCCTCAATTGAAGACAATGAATTCTTAAGAGTTTCATATTTCATGATCGATGAAGCAGCATTTAAGTTTCTATGCGAAACCATTATTGTCTATATGACTGGAGAATATGGGTACTAACTTGTTTATCATGAGCTTTGTTCCGATAATAGTTTTCTTCTGCACGCTGCAAGAGCTCGATCTTCTCATTTATCCCTGTTTTTTTCGAAAATTTGGATCTGGATATGCCCTTTGCAACCTCAAACCCATCTGGAAATTTAAAAGATTAAACAAGTAAATTAATAAAAAAGTTCAATATTGCCTTTTGTTTCTTTACCCCTTCATTGGAGGAAACCCAAACCCCTAAATGAATGCTGACATTTAATACAAATTCACTTACCTTCCGAATCAGATATATCTTCCTCAGAGCCACTTGCCTCATCATTACGGTTCCAGAATTCTGAGAAATTTTCATTTTCAAAGGCATCTGTGGAGCTGAATAAACACAAGCATGGATAAACTCATAAGCACTGTACTACTGACAGTTTACACATTTACTTGGGAGCTAGGTCATCAAAAAAGTCTTTATTCTCCATACATTATGCCACTTTCAATCACCAAAGCTACTAACATTAGTAGCTCATATCACAAGCATTAAAAATTAGTTATATTAGAAAACACTGATGCATTGCACTCACTTAACTAAAACTACAAAGAATGAATTCTGGGATGATTGTTTAAATATGCTCAAGGAAAAAAAAATCATGAGTAATTCAGTGTCCTTAAGATGGAGCAAAACTGCCTACAGATTGCTTGTACAGCCTTGGTTGGTCATGTTTAAAGACTCTATGACTGCCAAATTTAAGGTGATGTAGAAAAAGTTTTCAATAATTGATTGCAAGCATACTTAATATAATAAGGGAGAAAACATGTCATCCCTTTCACTAAAACAAGGTTAAAACCATACCTGCTCAAGATTTTTGAGAAACCATTTCTCTGGCGGACAGCAATAGCAGTTGTTAGCTCTTCCAGATACTTGGCCACAAGGTTTGGATGTTTGCAGGCATCGCATGATTTTTTACACAGTGATGCAGAAACCTTTTTAGCCAGGATACATAAGTAGTTTTGGATCAATGATGATCAGGTAAAAGCAGCCAACTACTGCATAAACAGATCATGCTTTACCACAAATTCCATTACCTCTTCTCCAAAGCTCTCAAGAATCTTTTTCCTACGGCATCCAAAACCCTCGCAATATTCAACCATCTGCATGTTTTATGCACTTCATGAAAAAAGAGTAGCAAGGAGAGTTCACATTGTACCAACAGGACTTCTACTGACCAGATTAAAATCAGACGTGGACTTCTTTGACAATCCATGTTCTGAATCTGATGATTGCAATTTCTTGCTCTCAGCAATGCTAAGAATAAATTCCTGCCAAGTAGTCCAATAAACAGATCAATTCAAGATAAAAGCATGCAAAGCGAGAGCTATCATGATTACACGGTTTGAAATGGTGACCAACCATCCTTTTTCGATCATCCACTCCATAGTACAACAAGCTTCTAGAAGGCAACTGGTCACGACCAGCTCTACCCGACTCTTGATAGAAGGCTTCCATTGACTTCGGGATATTAAAATGGCAAACTATTCTAACATCCTTTCTGTCTATACCCTAGAAATATCGACCCCAAGATATTAGAGGCAAATGATATTCATCAGTTCCCACAATAGTGCAACAGTCAAAATTTTAAAGAGATGTCTTCATTGTTCAATGAAAAAATTAGTAATATATTAGCTTACCATTCTGAAAGAAAACGAACCATTTGAATAACCATGCGCATAGAGATCAGCCCCGAGCATAAACCAAAAAGAAAAGAAGGAATTCATCACAATCTCAGGTAAGTTGCAGTGCAGGTAATTAGAAGTGAAAAAGAAAGGTACACTATCTTTAAGAATGCTTTCCTCTGAATATCTATTGCCAGTTTCTTGACATAGGATTTCTTGGTTACTACCTAAGTTCATTATTATAGCTTAAACTATAAAATAAAAAGAAATGAAGGACTTCATTACAATCTCAAGTAAGTTGCAGTGCAGGTAATTAGAAGTGAAATAGAAAGGCATTCTAAATTTAAGAATGCCTCCCTCTGAGTATCCATTGCCAGTTTCTTGACATGAGTGTTCTTATTTACAACCTAAGTTCACTATTATTATTTAAACTATACTATTCACATTGTTTCGTAGATAAACAGACTAGTACATCAAAGACAAAATATGTGATAGTTCACTTTTAATATAATCCAGTAGGAGAAGATCAGAGCAAGTTCAATGTTAAGTAAACGTTTTGGTTAATCATACCCAAAAGCTACCGTGGCCACAACAACCTGTATCTTGGAACAAATCCAATCATCTAAGACAGAGCTCCGCAGTTTATTATTTAACCCTGCATGATAGGCTGAAAAAGAAATGTAAAAGTAAAACCTACCATATGATATAGGTCTACAATGAAGGTTGGGAATAAAGAAGCATCAGTTACCAGCACAGGAAATCCCATTTTTGGAAAGATAAGTGGACAAGTCATCACAAGTTGTTCGTTCAAGGCAGTAAACAATTGCACAGACATCTCCAGCAGATTTGAGCACATCACACAAGTCAGCATAAGCATCATCCATAAGATCTTTATATCGAACTGCACTTTTGGGTAATCATCTTAGATGCACAATAATTAAATATGGTTCTCTATGTGAAGAGCAATAACAAGAAAACTCAAACCAAATCAAATATCAACATATACAACAAAAAAAAAAAAATTTGCAAGGAAAAATGTGAACTATATGCCTATTGCTTAGTACTTGTCACTAGCATCATCAGTACAAGCTTACTACTTACCTTCATAATATATATTTGGACGGTTGAAAGATGATTTAAGGACTAAAGGATTTTGCAAATTTAAGGAATCTATGACATCCTTCTGTACTCTGCAAAATGAAAAAGAAAAAGACCAAATTATTTTGTAAATTGGTTCTGGCAATTTACCTCACGAGAAAAATCTCCTAGACTATTGGAACATGATATTCTCCCTTATGAAAGCAAAAAGTATATTACCACACTCACTTAGGAACAGCAGTGGCAGTCAAAGCCAATATTGGTACATCTTGTAGTTGGTTCCTCAAAGATGAAAGCTTCCGATAGCTAGGCCTACAATAATACACCAGCAAGAAAAGAGAAAAAAAAAAAAAAGATCAGAAACCTTCATGTAAGAGTTTTAGCAATAAAATAGTCCTCAAATGGGTGTATATGCAGAAAAAACATATGCATAGGTTATTACATATGAAAAGAACAAGAGTTGGATACACCTCAGCAAATAAAATTACGTTCAAACATGAACACGTCAGACATAGGCTACATATGAAAAGTGAAAGCCTAAATTCAGGCTGAATACTAATTGTTGTCTTTTACAGTAATTTGGCATAGAACTAAAAGAACATACTCAAATTTCTTTCCTTTTGGTGGGAGTGATCACAAACCTGAAATCATGACCCCATGATGAGATGCAATGTGCCTGCAATTTTCACAAAAGAAGCAAAATTTTAGGCAGAGACTTAATGTCTTAAAACTTCTCGTCAAAAAAGCTGCAAATTTCCAGACTAAAGTCATTGGTCAATACTAGTTCATGCAAATCACACCTCATCTACTGCAATGAGATTTAACAATCCTCTACCATGAATCTTTTTAAGCTTTGACATAAATCCTGAAGTGGCAATCAGCTCCGGTGTCACATAAAGCAAGCGAATAGATGGTTGTCCACGATCAAGATCTTCATGAATCTGATAATTAAAACAGAAACATCAAAAAGAATACAATAACATGTTCATTTCAACTGATCTCATCCATTACAACGAATAAAACCAAAATTTGCTATTAAGGGCAAATAATAATAGCCCAAGGGCCACGATGGGACATATGGTTTCCTAGTAACAAACGAAGCTCAAGCTTAACAGTCAGTGCCATAACTTAGATTACCTTATTCCTCAGCTGCGACGTTTGAGTTGAAGAGAGAAACTCAGCCGCAATTCCTTTCTCCTTCAATGCCATTACTTGGTTTTCCTAAATAGTAAATAAATTCCAAAAAAAATTTTAAAAAATGTGGGAGAAAAAAATTATTATACTAGAAGGAAGCTGCCATGCGATATACTTACCATCAAGGCTGCGGATTAAATTGGAGGAACAAATGTACCAGTTAAGTGCAATGTCCTTCCGGTTTAAAACCAGTGAATAGTTAAAAAAAAGGTTAAGAAACCTTTCAATAAGTAAAAGTTAAAAAAATAAAATAAAATGGAAGAGATACATCCACCTATTAACGGAGAAATGACGAGCACAATTCCCGTTTTAGCCAAAGCAGGGATTTGATAACACATTGATTTTCCTCCCCCCGTTGGCATTAGACAAAAACAATCTCTCCCTGAAATAAAAAGGAATGGGCTAAATTCAACAAAATTTTGAAAAAAAAAAACGATCTTGATGAAAATTTACGTTCAAAATATACCTGATAAAATGGCCTCAATGGCTTCCAACTGATTCCCTCTGAAATCAGGATGACCGAAATTCCATCTCAGGAGCTTAACCAAAGCGTCTCTTCCACATTTGCGCCGCTTGTCTTTGGCGCCAAGGTTTTGCAATGGCAACGGCGACTTCTTCATTGAATCCAATGTTGTTCTGAACTCAAGCTTTGTTACAACCGGTAATCGACGATGAGTACTATTATTGAAGAAAAATAAAATCGAAGGAATGGTGGAGTAGTTCTTCACCTGGAGTGGAAATCGGAGACCTGCCCTCACTTTCTTTCTTTCGAAGAATCGAATATCAAAAGAAGTTTTGAGCTTTGAAACCCAACAATTTTAAGAGTTCAGAGCTTAACGGCAATCATAACCTGAATACTACTGGGTAGGAAGCCCATATCGCAGACTTGAAGGCCCAGGTCAGCTTCTTTTTCAATGGAAAAGGACGGCGAGACGGTGACGGTGAAATTATTGAGGTAGCCTAAGATTTGATATTAAAATAAAATTATGGATTATTATGATTATTCAGTTTTAACTCAATTGATATAAGTATTATTAATATATGAGTATGCGTTCGATTACGTTAAAATCTCCTATTTCTATTTATATGTTGAGAGAGATTAAGGGTAATTCTAGATATAATCAAAATAAATTGCTTAAAAAACAAAAATATGAGTTAATTTCAAATGCAAAGATAAGAGTGAGTGAGTGAGTGAAAAAACAAAACAGAGTTATTAAATTAAATTTATATAAATAAATTTTTAATATATTTAAAATATTTATTTAAAATGATTCATTAAATTATAAAATTTATTTTAAAGTTTTAAATAATAAGGTGGTATTTAGAAAATTACCTAGTAATTGAATTTAGATGTAATTGTTTATAATTACACATTGGTGGTATGTTTGGTAACTATTGTAATTGACGAGTCTCACGAATTGAGTGTAATTGAAACACTCAAATATACTTTCTAATTTTTAGAGTAAGGTGAGAATTTGAATAATTACATATGTATTTACACCCAAGCCCAAATTAAAAAAAACTATTTCTATACAAATTATAAAATTATATTATAAACGTAACATGTATGAGTGTTTTGGGATAGTTATGACAAAAAATTTCTTATATTATAAATCGTAAAAAATTATATTATAAAAATAATTTATGCATTTTATAAGTTATAACAAAAATATATATTATTAAAAAAAAGTTATAACAGGTTATAAATGTTTTATAATATATTTATTTATAAAAATTTATGATCAATTATGGACATAACTTATTTATACGTGGATGTTATATATTATAAAAATAATAGACTATTTATTAAAAAAATTATAGTTTTTTATTATAACTTATTTGTAAAAGTAACTTTTAAAGTAACGGTAAAAAGTTATATTATTTATAAAAAGTATTATGAAAGTTTTGGATAATTTATTTTATAAATTATAAAGGTTAAGTATTATAAATTTTATATTATGTTGACTTAATTTACGTATTATGAAAAAAATCTTTCCGTACTAACATCATTTTAGTATAGCATTAAAAAAAATGATATTGTATTAGTATATTACATATTTTATAACTTCAATCATAAGTAGAATTGAGATGATCCATATACTTCCAAGAGTTAGGGATAGTCAAAAAATAAAAAAAATCAAAATCCGAGAGGTTCTGACTCAAACCAATTCATTAGGGGATTTTTTTTGAAAAATCGGGTTGAAATTAGAAAAATAGTTGGGTCAAGTTTGAGGTAAATCCACCCCCCGCACCGCTTCGAAATATTTACAAAAATATCTTTGATATATATATATTTTTATATATCAAGTTTTTGCTTTCAATAAATATATATCAAGTTTTAAGTCTAAACTAAAAAAAAATTATTTGCTTCAAAATAAAAAATAATAATAAAACAATTAAAAATGTAATCTTATTTGCTTAAAAATTAAAAATAAAAAAAATTCCATTAAATTCAGGTCGGGTTGGAGCGGAATCTCCTATTAAATTTCAAGTTCGGGGCAAATTTATCAAGGTTCAGAGCAAGGTCGAGTTCGGGGCAAGTATGCACTAGAACAATTAGATAAAATTAAATATGATGTTTATTGTTCTTGTTATTATATTTGTAATCATATTATTATCTACTTTGTTATACTAACATAATACATACGATGATTTAGTTTTAATTTTTTCTCCTTGTTTAGAAATTATTTTTTTATACTAATAATTTTTATAGTAATTAATATTTATTTAAAATATAAAGTATGTAATCATGTAATTACAATTTGTACTGCCAAACATGATAGAAGAAATTACGATGTAATTACACTTTATCAATCAAACACGTCTAGTGAATTCCAATTCTTTCATTCAATTACGTTGTGCTGCCCAAACAAACCTTAAGTGAAATTATCTATATATAATCTCTTTATATTAAATAAAATCATATAAAAACACGAGTTGGGACTAAATTTTGAACTAACCAATATAGTACTTGTTGTTCATTATATTACTGATTTTTTATTTAAATATTTTTATTTTTTACAAGATTTATCAAACTTATAAATAAGAATTTTAATTTAATTAAAATATTTTGTTAAATAAATTTACTAAAATTTACCATACTTGTCTATGAGAATTTTGTTTCTATTAAAAGATTTTTATTAAATGAATTTATATAATGAAAATAAAAAATTTTAAATTTTATATTAAATTAATTTATTTAAGTGTTTTTGTGTGTGATTTAGATAGGTGGAGCTGTATATTTATATGACATGATTATTGCTTATAGATGTGATACCGTAGGTAGGTTCCATGCATATTGACACGTACCCTACTCTAGGTTTAACACGTGTTTATACGATGTGGGTTCGCTTGTGTGATGGTGTGTGAACCCACATTATGCGGTTTTATAAAAGGGTGCGAGTGTTTTATATCCAAACTCATAGTGTCACGTGAACTTAAAGTGCAAACTGTGTAGAACTTGATAGGACCCAATCGGGTTACGGATTGATAATAGTGAGTCTTATAACAAATTTATATTTATATTATTATGTTTCCATTAACAAAAAATACAAAGAAAATTATATTTCTTTTGTTTTAAATAATAAAATTTAATTATTTATATAAGAATTAACTTTATATTTCATACATAAAATTTTATAAATAATATATTTATATAGTTTTTTTTTCAAATATATTTATATAGTTTAATCTAATATATTATAAGTTTATTAATAATATAATATTTATGAGCTATTGTGATAAATTTATTAATTATTAAAATAAAAAGAAAAACAGTGAAAAGGTTTCTATAGTTTGTACAAATGTTTAAAAAAGCTTTATTAACATATATTTGTGTTGTATTAAATATATGAAGTGTTTTACATTAAATATGGTAAAATTATTTTAATTATGATTTGAAATTTATTATTATAATATTTAAATGGTTAATTAAGTTAATATATTTTAATTATGTTGAACAATTTAAACTCATTACATAAATTAAAATAATTTATTTAAAAAACTAGCAAGAATAATTAAGGCCTTGTTTAATAAAATGTTGCAAAGATTCAATCAACTATAATATTTTAGCAAATTAATATTTTTTATAATTGGCGTAGAGGAATGGGGTTGCTTGGAATTGAACCCAAACTCTTATGCCTACAACATAATACTCTTGCCATTAGGCTAAGAGATTGTTGGCAGCTGTAACATCTCATATTCGACCCGATCATCAAGTCTAAGCTACGGGATGTCACATTCTTTTCTGGAGCAACTACAACTAAATACAATTCAATTTCACAGCTAATACATATTATTTAGTTCAAAACATCATTATAATAGACTTCGGGAGTTCCAGGTCGCGATGCAACTCACTAATTTGTTCTCGTCGCAACGTTGAGAGCTTGATGTCAACATCGCAATGTCATTCATTGTTTCCAAAAGGTCTATATTGTAACAGACCAAACCCGGCCCAGACGTTATGGTCGGATCCGACATGCCACATCGAAGCGTTCAAAACATTTTATATTGTTGATCCAGAAAAACCTACTTAGTGTTTTAAAAGATAATTTCATTATAGGTTAAAGTGAATGGAAGCTGTGCACCAGGTAGGAAACCGAAAAAGAGGTGGTGAGTCCATCGGACTGCTTAAGTACCAAGCTCCCTTCGGATCCAATCCTAGACATGCATACCGCCATTGCCACACCTTAACGTCATGGATATTTCTAGGAAACAGATTTGATTATGTCATTTTTAGGAAAAGTGATTAATTTTGGAAAATACTTTCATTGCGGAAGCTTTGCTTGTTGTCGTGTTATTTTGAAATCAATTGTTATTTTTAAAAACGCGCCCTAAAGCTATCCAATTTCAACAGTTAAAATAAGTAATACCTATCTTAGTAATACATATTAAAACCATCAAAAATAATTAAGCGACCTTATTACATTTAAAAACCCAAAACTTCAAACGTAAATAATAGGATGTCCAGTTCACTAGAAGAAAATCAAACTTTCAGAACGGGTGGCCACTCCGAATTCCCTCACAGCTCCAAGCCCACTATGGTTGGGGATTTCCTGCGTGGATGAAAATAAAAGTGGTGAGTTTGGGGAAACTCAGTGTGTAAGGAAAACCCATTCAAAGCCCAAGTCAGCTCAAGCCTATTGGGCCTAAGCCCATTCAGGTAACAGTGGTACTGGACCAGAGCCCTTTTCAGATTACAATAAACTGGGCCTTAGTCCCTTATTCAGATAACAGTATGGCCCATAGGCCCATTTCAAAATACATGCAACATCAATAAACATATGCAAGCCCATTTGGGGAGACTACTCAACCCACCAACCACTACACTCCACCCGTACCAGCCATACACTCCATGTAGGGAATAGCTCAACCCACCCAGCCCAGCACTCCACAGTTGCAGCCTTCCTGCTCAGTTAACAGTAAATTGAGGCAAAGCCTCCAGTACGTGGACAAGCCACTTTCAGTACTTCCTCCGTCAATATCCCAGTCCCATGCATCAGATAATAACAACATGGCATGCAGTAAATAACAACAGTCAAACATGCATTTAGGTCAATTTAACCCTAGGGGTATTTCGGTAATTTTGCACCTAGGGGTATAACAGTAATTTTCCATACATAGGGGTATTATAGTAATTTATCTATTCTTAAGGTTTTTCATGCATATTCCTACTTTTCACGTACTAACAGAATCACATATCGAGGGTTCTTACCGAATTGGGCCCGTTGGCCCATTATTCCAATTTTGGCCCATTAAGCCCAAAAATATCGATGGCACAGAAATCATGCACTTTGTAGTCCAAATTTTGCAGCTTACCAAAAACATTAATCGATTTACCTCACGAGCATTCACACACTCGCAAATCTACAAAATACCGGTTTTTGGCATTTCGGCTTTTCGACTTTTGCCGATCTAGACTAAGAAAGAGGGTGTTAGTTACACACCTGTTTGCGACGATATGCTGATGAGATCCACACACGAACTGCCTACAATTGGATTACTAACACGTTAATCTAACTATTCAAATACGAACTACGTATTAACCCCTTACAATATTCGGCCAACCACACCTTTAGATCATAGTAAGCTTATAAGAAATCAATAAGCAACTCATTAACAAATTTTTGTCAATGTTTACCACATAATCATAATTTCACTGCAAGTTGTCTTCCTGAGCAACAGTCACTAAATCATTTATAACTGGAGCTACGAAACTCCAAATCAAGTGCCGTTAATTTTCCCTGAAAATAGACTCATATATCTTCTATCCATAAAATTTTCAGAATTTTTGGTTTGGCCAATCAATACCAGATTTTCTTAAAGTTTCCCATGTTTCACTATTTGACTAATCTGACCACTCTTCATTACAAATCAAATTTCTCATTGTACAGAATTCAAAATATGTTCTCGTTTATTTCATTTGAAACTAGACTCATTAAGATTTAATTACATAATTTATTCACCTTCTAACTCATCTCTCACAATTTATAGTGATTTTCCAAAGTCACGTTACTGTTGCTGTCCCAAGCAGATTTATTACCAAATCACTCTTTCACACATAACTTGCATGCATGTTATTTAAACATGTATATCACCAATCAATCATCACATATCTATGATTTTACTTAAGTATAATCTCCATTTCATCATTTTAAAGCACAACATATTAGCCGATTTTTCCCTTTAGCATCTAAGCACATGCATGCTCATTTGTTTGGCTCAACTTCACATATCTTCCATTTTTCATCAAAAGAACATGAAACAACAACCATTTCCTTCATTTTAATTCATGACCAAATGCTCACAACACCACCAAAAACCAAAATATGCTTCAAGAGTTAAGGTAGAATCAAGAAGAACTCATGAACATCAAGATAGAAGTGAACTTACCTTCAATTTTCTTCCCCAAGTGACTGAACATTCAAGAGCTTTCTCCTCTCCTTTCTCTTCTCTAACTTTAGGCTATGATGAACAAAGATGGACAAAACTTTGTTCTTTTCACCCCTTTTTCTTTTAATAAAATTTCATATTTCATCCATTTAATTCTTTAATACAAAAGACATGAAATGCCCATCATGGAACATTTACCTAAACCATTATCATGGAACATTTACCTAACCCATTATCATGGAATATTTACCTAATCCATTATCATGGAACATTTACCTAACCCATTATCAATTTGTACCATGAATTATGGATATCAAGTGCTCATATTGTCTACAACAACATGATGGCTGGCCACTTCATGTAAAATGGGAGGTTTGTCATGCAAATCCTCCTATTTTGCACTCCTATTTATTTGGCCACTTCAATTTAGCCTATAGCATTTTCAAACATTTTCACATAGGTCCTATTTCATAATTTCACCCCCTTTTTCTTATGGAACAAAAATTAACTAAAATTGCCGGGTTCTATCTTAAGCTTGGGCCTTCTAGAGGCCCACTAACATAATTAAACCTATGCCAACATTCACAGAATTCCCGAAAATTGGGGCGTTACATATATGGTACCTGTAATAACCCAATTTGCCCGGGCCTGAATTACAAACAAACAAAAGGCCCAAACAAAATCAGATAAACAAAACTAAATAAATAAACAACCCATTTACACACAAAAAAAAACCTAACCCAAATACAAGCCCAAAATTACAAGGCCTGATTGGCCCAAAAACCTAAACACTATCAGCTAAACCTAACCTTAACACCCATGTGCGCCGCTCCTCCCTCGGTTGCCCCGCCTGCACCTCGTCCCGAAGCCTGTCACCTTGGGTTGTTTTGCACCAAAATGGTAAAAACCCACCTCCATTGACTTCGCCCAGGCCTACAAAGAGAACGAAGAAAGAAAACAGAGTAGAAAAGCAGAGACGAAAGCAAACAATAGAAAAATAAGAAAAATAGTGTACAGTGAACAGTAAACATCGGCTATAAAAGCCGTTTGGCAGATTGTAATCTTTTGCACACAATATCAATCGAAAAACAAACTTAAAAGTCAAAGAAGGTGACTTTTCTATTTGGCTTTTTTAATTTATTTTTATAAATAAAATAAAAAGAAAAGGAAAAGAAAAAACTTACTGGCTTCTTCGTATTGCGCCACCGTCGGAGTTTTCCTCCATTCACGAAAGCTCCGAAAGCCCCTTAGGGTTTCATTTGGGCTTCGCAAAAGGGGCGTATGAAAGATCGAAGGGCGGATAAGGGCATCAACCGAGCTGTTTTACTTCCTTTTTTATTTTTTTTTTCAGGCTTTCGCCTTTAGATCTAGGTTTAGGCTTAAAAAAGGGTGAAAAATGGCCTCTTTTTGCGTTCTCCAACCACTATGGACGGCGGTACTATTGCCGACGACCGACGGTCGCCACAATGGTCTGGCACCGGAGACTAGGCCTTAATTTCGTAGGGGCGAGGAAATTTGAGAGAGAATAGTTTTTTTTTAAGAAAAGGGTGAAATGATTTTTTAAAAAGAAAATTTTGGCTTAAATAGCCAATTGAAACAGCGATGTTTCACTCAGCCCCCAAATGCCCAAAACGGCGTCATTTTGGGGGCCCGACCCGAGATCCGACCCAGAGCTCCCAGGATCTGCTTGTTTTGGACTAAGGGTCTTTTATCCTTTTAGTCCTTCCGTTTTTTGGTCTATTTTAATGTGATACCTTTCTTTTTTAAATTTTGTCACCTAATTTTAATTTGTTTTCATTTTGGTCCTTAGACCATTTTAAGAGACAGGCAGTTGAAACGACGCCATCTTTGATGGCCCGAAACCCGACTAGGTTTCTAGATAGGATCCACACTTTTAATTGTTGTCTAGACTCTTCTAATTTTAAATGATTTAGAATTTGGTCCAAATTCTTTTTTCTTTTGTTTTTACCTTACGATTTTGGTTTTGTTACGTTTTAATCCTTAATAACTTATTTTATTCGTAATTTATACCCCTAGTTTCATTTAAGTTTTGATTAAGCCCTTTTTTTAATTTAATTCTTTTATTTATTTATTCGCTTACTTGCTTGATTATTCATTCCTCATTCCTTTCATTTCATTCACTCATTTGTTTATTTACTTACTCATTCATATATCACTTATTTATTTATTTACTTTTTATTTTGTCCTAGTATTCATTTATTTATTATTCCTTCATTTTAAATTATTATTTTTTGTTTGTGTTGTTTTCTTTCATTGATTATTCATTTTATTTATATCTTCATTATTGCTATTATTACTATGTTATGATCATCTATTCATCTATTTACTTATTACCCATTTAATTTTTTAAAAATTTAATTACTTATGTTTTTTTTTGCTTATACATTTAGTATTATTATTATTGTTGTTGTTGTTATTATTTTATTTATCATCATTACTATTATTTATTTATGTAGTCATTACAAATTACACCATTAATTTCATTCACATTTTAATTTATGCCTTTCATCTTTAATATCTATTCATGTATTTATTTCAAACATTACATTTGACGTTATGCAAAAAAAGAAAAGTTTTAAAAATGGGTAATGTTTCGTATTTAGAGATTCAAGAGGTCGTACCCTAACTTATGGGGTTTCGATTTTCTCGTTGAACTCCGAATATCTTTTAAAATCAAAGTACACGAGGTTTGAATAAAAAAAAGAAAAAGAAAAACAAAGGTGAGCTTATTCTCAAGGGTTCAAGGTGTCATTACCTAACTTATGGGATATGATGTTTTGTTATCTCAAGACGAGAGGGTTTTTGACATTTGTTTCGATTTATTCAAGTGATTTGTATGCAAAATTAACATTAATATAAAGAGGGATCGTATTTTAAATTCTTTTCGGGTTTTCAACTTTCGACGTTAAGACATTGATTAATCGATTAGGTATCAATTTTGGGCGTTATGATGGTGCTAATCCTTCATCGTGCGTAATCAACTCCCAAATCTATTTTCTGAACTTCGTAGACAAAAAAAAATTGTTGTTTTAATAAATCAAATATTTTATTAAAACGATCACGAGGTGATCTGATCACACCTCATAAAAAGGATTGGTGGCGGCTCCCAATTTTTGTTTTTCAAAATAAAGGTCGATCCCCAAAAAAAATGGTTTCGACAGTACCAATTCAGGACACCTGAAACAATTGCATATTTGATTCATTTCAACCATATCAATTAATATGCCAACTCTAATCATACAAATAAGTCATTTCCCAAGTTCAATTTAACATTTACAATCAAAACATCCTGTAACACCCCTCACCTGACCCGATTACCAGATCCGAGTTACGGGATGCTACAGTTGTTGCTGGAATAACTACTGACTAAAACATTAAAATAAACCATTTAAACAAACAAACATTTCATAATTACAGTCATTATATGATAAATAGATTTTCTTGAGACTCAATCGAACATACGAAAACTTAATTGTTAATCTGGACATGAAATAGGGTCAAATTGTAAGATTTCAAAATTTTATAACAGGTATCGATACCCTTAAAAAGTACTAATACCAAATTTAGTTTTGATGTTTGGAAAATTCATCCTTAACTCAACAAGTATGGATACTATACTTATGGAATCGATACTCCCTTACAAGTATTGATACCATTTTATGATTTAGTTTCTTTTGTAAAAACTGATCAAAGTACAAGTGTATCGGTACCCTTGTAAAGTATTGGTACCCTGATGAAAAGTATCGATACTTTAGTCCGATATTGATACCTTTTTGGCATTCTGCTTATTTGAAAACTAATTGAAAATTCTAAGTAACGATACCTTTTACTAGGGTATTGATACCTTAAAGCCAAAATGTCAAAACTTTCATTTTGGTGTCCATTTCATGCTCAAATTAACATGTATACAAAAGGTGCCTTAGAGCATACATCAAAACCTACACAAAACACTCCAAACAACTTAGCAAAAGTACCAACTTATTTATCATGCTTTCAATCATTCAAATAATACTTAATTATACCATTTTCATGAGCAAATCATACCATTACACAACCAAAATTTTCTATTCAACAAGACACACATGTAAAGCCTATCATATTGCCAAACCCGACATTTATGCATATATGGACATTAGCTTTTCAAATTCAAACATTAAACAAGGTTTTCAACCAAACTATCCATTCACACGATATTACTGTAACAGGATTTTTGTGCAAGTGTACACAGTCGTTCAAGTAATAAGTAAGTAAAATGAGTTATCGTCTCCACAGGGACTGTATGTGATAGTCGATTATTTTCAAAATTATAAATTCACAATTTGGTATAAAAATACAATAATTTGAGTGATGATGATTTAACTAGATCAATTCAACTAAATGCAAAATTGATCTCTAATGCAATTTAACCTAAATGCAAATCAAATGAATGTTTAAAATGGATAAGATGGATTTTATCAACAGAAACACAACTTCAACAATCAATAACATGTATAGGGTAGGATAATTACATTAATTAACTTAATACATTTTCATTATGCTTAACAGTGTTCGAAAAACATTCCATGGCAACTTGATCTTTCATGAGTTTGGAAACAAAATTAAGTCCTTTCAGATATTTTACTCAGTGAAACATGCATTTTACTGATCATATTAAACTAAGGGTTTCTTAGTATTTATGCGAGGTAAAAAGGACAAGTAAGTTTGAAACAGTTTAACCACATAAACTTAAAAACTATCCAAGATAATAGAGCTAACTAAAGATATTATAAACCTCTAATTTAGTTGGGTTTAGTGATCTAAATTTAGCGTTGCACTTTTCAATTATGTGTCTACTAGTCGTTGTCTGGTTAGGATCGCTCAGTTAATCTGAATGCATCTAGTCACTTATGAATGAAATACATCTTGATTTTAATTGAAAACATGATCAGCTGAGGCACAAACACATTAAACATGAATCAAAAAAATATTATTGAATTAACATAATCATCCTCGCTAAACAAAATTAAGATATCATTGTTGATTGTAAGATCAATAAACACTTAGGAAACATGTTTAAATTAAACAACAAAAAGGAAAGAGTAAACTTTAATTCAATTCAACAGCCTTTCAGATCTTTTTGACTGAGGTGTTTCTCTGATCTGCCCGTTGCTCCTTTGCTAAGGGTTTTTCAAAGTGGTCGACCAAGAGATGATATTGACAAGGCTTTTGTTGGCTAAAGAATGGAAAGGAAAATGGAGTGGCTAGGCGTGGAGAAAAAGGAAAAGGAACTGGAATGAGATAAAAAATTGCAGAATGAGAGATCTGTTATGAATGAAGGGATGAAGAATGAGGGATGAGTAGTGTGATATTTATAGGTGAAGGTAAGGGTGAAGTTTATTAAAAATAGAGTTTAAAATCCCTCCATCTTCTCCATTGCATGGCCGGCCACAAATTGTGGAAAAGGAGGTGGTTTGGTTGATTATTTCAAACATAAAATCATGTTATAATTAGCATAGAGTGGACGGTTTCAAAGGCATAGTTTGTGTGCCGATTTTTGATTAAATTGCAACTACAGGGACCTCCAATGAAATATCTCAAAGCTGATTTTTGGGCAGCCATATGCTGGTGCCAGAATTGGGCTTGACTTCCTCTTGTTGGACGGTTTCATGATAAAAAAATTAATTAGACATGTCCACTTTGTAATACACTTTAACTGGGTCAAATTAGCATTCTTATGACCCAATTTTGCAAGGAATTACCGTTCGAGTAAGGTGGTTGTGTCCATGTCCATGCATCCTTATGGTAATCTTATCTTCCATGGACTCACTGCATAATAAAAGTCACATAATAATAATTAACATGAAAATAATATAATTTATGCACAAAAATCATGTAATAAAGCTTAATTTCACATACTTCATAAATTCATGTCTCATATTAACATTTAAGAAAAATCAACTTAGTTTGTCAACAATTACTCAAGATTAATATAATTATTAAGTCAAAAGGTGGTAAAAATATATAGAAAAATCCTTTATAATTTCAAGTTTACAATTACATATATAAGCATCTAAGTACATGCCACAATATCGAGGTTAAAATGGGAAAAAGTCCATTGAGTCGATAGAGGGATAGTGTGATCTTCGATTTAATCCAATTGAAGAGTTCCACAAACTGACAATCTACAGAAATGGAAAAAAAAAGGTAAATATTTTGTATGCTTAGTAATTTTTTAGGTAATAAAACGATAAACTTACCTCGATTTACAATTAAACATATCAGACTAGTTTAACTTGTCACTATATTGCCTAACATAGCATGTTACAACAATACATTGACTTCATTATATAACCGAGTAATATGGTAATTCAACATTTAACATACTATTCAATTTAACACTATACACATAGATTTCACAATTCAATACCATTTTTACATTAGCCTGATGAACTATAATAAATAGATTTGGATAAACGAGTAACTACACCACACCAAAGAGCAACGTAGTGCTAAACAGAGAGCACTAAAGTGCTAAGTAAAGAGCATAAAAGTGTTGAACCCATACAAGCGTGTTAGCATGCCAATCGTATCCTATCCTTTAATACGTTTACTCAAGCATGTTTCACACATATAACCATTTCCTTACAATTTAGTCCATATCTTACCTTTTTATACCAAATCATAAACAATTCAAATTACACTTACACACAAATAAATTCATAATTCAAACACATATACATTAAAATTACATATAACTTCACCCTATGAACTTAATTGACAAAAATAGCAAAAAACAAAACGCCGAGGACTATTTCGTAATTTTACCTTTTTCTCAATTGTCTTCCTGTGAATTCAAATCTCTATCTATAATAATAATTCATTTCAATTATCAAATCCAAATACTTTATAACATTTTTTTTCTACATATGACAGTTCAATTTTAATTTTTTGAATGTTCCCTGAAGTTTTACATTTTACTCAATTTAGTCCCTAAAATCAAAATTGCTATTACTTTCAAATTTGAACTTTGATTTAAAACCGATCTCAATTCCATCCTTTTACAGCCTTATAATATCTAAAATTATATAAATTAAACATCAACTTTGAATTATTTACACATTAGTCCCTATGTTCAAAATTAACAACTTTTACATTACAAATTAGTCATTTTTCACTTCTAAACTTAAAATCTAACAAATCAACACCAATTTCATCAAGTATTCAAGAATGGGAAGTTTTTAAAACCTTAAATTTTTTACAAAATAATGGTCAAATGAGCTAAATCGAGCTTCTACGATCTCAAAAACATAAAAATTATAAAAAAAAACTTAGATTCACTTACTAGATGAAGGGTCAAATGCTTAAGGTCACATAAATGGCTTCTCTAGGTTTTCTCTAGCTCAAATGGTGGAAGAAAAAAATAAAACAAAGATGACAACTTTAGGTTGTATTATATACCTTAATTAAAGTTTATTAAATAATATAATCCTTAATTAATTAAACTTAAACATATTTACTAAAAATTAGTGAACATTAATGTCATACACTACTGTATGTGTACACACAAGTGATCCAATTGCTTAATTGATCCTTTAATTAATTAAAATTACATACCAATTAACTTTTACTACTTTTACGATTTAGTCCTTGTATCATAATTAACTATCCAATTGAAAAAACTAATGGACCAAACTTTAATTAAACTTTATTCTAACCTTGTAAATATTAAATAATAATATTTATGGACTCTTTCGTCAGAAATAGGGTTTCAAAATCACCATTTTTGACACCACTAACTTTTGGGTCATTACACTTCCAATTTGACCATTTACTATATGAAACCGACTCAAAACCTAAGTACATGAAATTTATTGAAAAAAATGAACTATACAAACATTTTTGAGTCAAGGGTTGCAAATTTGATGCTAATTCACTCATTAAAACTTTGAGATCTACTAGAACCTGCCCACAGAAATAAACAACCGTATGTTGAGTGATAAAGCGTAGTGGTACTTTCATGATTTAAGATATTATAACAATAACATTAACCATATAAACACAACCAATTTATGTTTTAGATCAACCAATTCATATACTATTCATGCCAATTACCAAAATAATGCAAAGTTTCCATTTAGCCAAGTTTAAACACACATATAATGCCTTATATTACAATAGTCTAACATATTTATTCATTTCATACTATCTATTTGTTTATGTTATTTTGATATTTCTCGAATAGGTTGATTTATTTCATTCCATGTTGGCCCTCAAGGCTCGTAAAAATCTGATTCACATGTTCTTTCACATGCTATCTTTAGTCACATTTCACATACATGCACATATAGCATCATTTCATATAATTATTTCAACTCATTATCATTTATCCAATTCACATTTTATATGTAACAACCCATTTTTTAATTGTGTCAGAAATAGTAGTTTTGGGACCATAAATCTCACGAGTGAGTCTGTAAATATTATATTTAATATTTACGAGTCAAATATAGTGTTATAATAAATTTTGATTTGATAATTTATGTCATTTGAACGAATAATTAGGTTCAAGTGGTATATCCCTAAAGTCAAGTGATTTTAGAAAATGAGGTATTGGGACCTCATTTTCATAAATTGAGCTCGTAAATATTTTATTAAATATTTATGGAGTGTTATAAGGGTCATATTAAAAATTTGGTTAAGAAATTTTAACGTTTAAATAATTAATTAAGTGAAAATGACTAATTTGTAAAAGTCACAAAAGTTAAATTCCATTTGTTTAAGGTGTTAAATTAATAAGATTATAGGAGTGGAGGGATTTTTTTTAGGAAAATTAACCTTTTTTTGTTTAAGTGGATGGTTATTACATATATTTTATATTTAATATATGTTATTTTAATGGCAAAATGGTAATTTAGTAAAGAAAAATAGTATTAACTTAAACAAAGAGTAAAACAATGGCTATCATCTTGTTCTTTCAACATTTCTAGCCGAATAACCATTGTTGAAGAAAAGAGATCCGTCCAAGCATTTCTCCTTGCATGGTTGTGAGTTGAGATTAAGAAATGAACCAAATGGGTCTAAACCGAGGAAAAGCTAAAGTGTTAGACTAGTCGTCAGCTTCGTTTTTACAACTATTATTGTTAAGGTAAGTTCGTAACTTGATTAAATCAATTAGTTATTATTTCGATTGTTTAATATCTAATTGATTATATATGAATCGATTTCGTTAGCTTGAAGGAAATGATTAAAACCATTGTTGAAAGACACTATGGCACCATACTAGAAACGAGTAAGATCATAGTTGAAAGACGTTATGGCATCACTATTCTATCAAGTAAGACGATAGCTAAAAGGCGTTATGGCATCATGATTCTATCGAGTAAAACCATAGCAGAAATACTTTATGGCATCACGATTTTATCGAGTAAGACCATCACTGAAAGACAATATGACATCACGAATCAAATGAATAAGACCATAGTTGAAAGACACTATGGCAACACAACGAAAAATGAATAAGACCATGGTTGAAAGGCACTGTGGCATCAAGTCGAGAATGAATAAGACCATGATTGAAAGACACCATGGCACCCTCTGATCATTTACTATTCAGGTAACACGTTTCAGGTGAGGTATGTGTCGTAAGTATGAATACGAGTTGAACGTTTGACTAGTATAGTTTAATAATGAATGTTAATGCCTTGGTGTGATTATATGCTTCATATGTCTATAAAAATGTTAACTCGTGATGTTGTGGTGTGTTTAGGGAATTAAATGGTTATATAAGTATTTTCTAAGTATTCGGTGTTATTTCATTTGATTCAACGGATGATTTAAGTTTCAATGAATGGACGCGTATATGAAAAGGACCGTGTTATGGAAACATGAAATGGAAAATTATTGGTATATGAATATGAAATGAAAAGGGAACAAATTGAGTAATAGATTGAGGAATTATGTATTGAACTTCATATTGATATGTTTTATGTTTAATTGATTGGATATGCACTTTAATACAACCACTAACCTTTTGGTGTGTTGTGAATTGAAAGGAAATGTATGCATAATTTTAAATGAGCAATGTTTTGATGGTTTAATCATTTATGTTCAATAGTTAAGTTTCCTTTATATGAGCTTACTAAGCCCTAGTTGCTTACGTAGTTGTTTTTCCTTGTCATGTAGACTGTCAAAAAGCTCGATCAGTTGGAATCAAATCAGAGTACATTCACACTATCCATCCTTTATCTCGATAGAAGATTTGAATCTATTGATGTCGGGTTATAAATGACATGAACTAAAAGCCCTTAAATTATTTTGTTTATAATGATGTTGTTTATAAGTTAGTTTGAGTAAGCTTTGTGGTTATAAATGTTTAGTATCTTTGGTGCATGTTTGAAACTTGATGTGTTTTTGGTCATTAGCTAAATACCTTTAGTGATTAACTTTTTATATGGTAAACATATGTGATGAAACAGAGACTTTGATAATGTCTTGTAAATATTGAGTATGAATTTGTTTGGACGTTTAAATTGTGGTACCAATGAGGGTACATTGGATAGGCAATTAGATCAAGTGAGATTTGTGTTTTGGTACTTTATTCATGCCTCTTGGAAGCAAATGGCTTGTCGGTTAATGTTATGAAAAATAAATGGTTATTTGGTATGCTAGAAATGTGCTAAATGGTCGATTTTGAAATGTTAAAATGAAACAAGGTTGATCGTAATTGTGGTACCTATTATTGGTACATTGGTTAGAACTTTGGATGATTGATTTGGTATGTTTTGAGTGTGATTGGAATGTGTTTTGATCATATGAACGCTTGTAGAAATGGTATGTCTTGGTGTACAAGAATAGGGTTAGAAATGGCTTGGTTTAGGGGCAATTTGTGCTGCATACGGCCTGGGACACGGTCTTGTTCATATTAATTTTAGGTGCAGGTTTCACACGATCTGTCACACGGCTTACGACATGGTCGTGTGACCCAAGTTAGTGAGTTAAACAGGCAGACACATGGGTTGGGACATGACAGTGTGTCCCTACTTCTAATGTTCACATGGTCTGGGCTTCACATGGCCTAGCCACACAGCCGTGTGACCATTGTTTTTCAATTTTTCATGTTTTTCCCAAAATTTTTCAATTCGATTCAAAATGATTCTCGATTGTTTTCAAATTATTTTTTTAGGGCTCGAAGGTTCAATTTAAGGCCCAAATGTGTATGTTTGCTATGATTGTAATGATTTATTGGAAATTAATATTAAATTATATTATTGATATGTTTTGAAGTTAAAGGTTCTATTGTGTACAGTAATGCTTCATAACCTTAATCTGGTGATGGAGATGGGTTAGGGTGTTACATTATAATCCCTATTAACTGGACTTAGAATCAAGACGGATACACGGATCAACCAACCAACACACCAATTTGGCACTGCAGTGCATCATCTGATAAACTGAAGGAAATATTGGCACACAAAGTGAATCCTAACACACAAAGTGCATAAACTCGTACACAATCTAATCTTATGGCATGCCAATTATATCCAACTTTTCCCGAACAATTAATAAGGTACTAAAGATCTAATCACATTGTATAAACAAATTCATATATCATAATCTCATTTCATCTCACCATCAATTCATATATATCCAATAACACATAACATGGTTCATATCCTATTCATATCACATGTCATATATAAATTATTTCATACTATTTTCTACCATATTCATTTCAGTCAAATTTCTTAGCATTTAATATCATTCCATACGAATCATTTCATATAACATATAAGCTTACCTCAATAGTTAATCATGCAATCAAAATGCATGTGTGTGTATATATATATAGTGTGTGTAATTATCTCGAATAATAAAAATACAAATCTAGATTGTTCGCTAATTGTCAACGTTCTTGTATTTCCTTTCTCTCGACATCGTCTTTATCTATATTCGATAATTCAACAATAAAAACATTATCAGTTTACACCCAATTCACAACAAAATACATAGCCACTCATATTTTACATTTTATTTAATTTAGTCTCTATAATCAGGGTATGCATATTTTTTATATTTAGCATCGAATTAAAATTCGATTTCACATTCTTTCATTAGGGACCCTATACTTTCTGTTTAAAATATAATCTCATGAAAAAATTTAATTTATTCAATGTAGTCCTTAATATTACAAAGCTATCTTATAAGCTTAATTCAATTTCAATTTAGTTCTTTTTACAATCTAAACTTTCTAACTATCAATTTCAAGCTTAATTCATCAATTTCTGCATAATGGTAACTTGCTAAAAACTTAACAATAGAACAGATTAATACATGAGTTAGCTAAATCAAGCTTTCATGATCATAAATCTATATATAAAAAAAAACTAGATTAGGGACTTACTTGAAATAATGACCGAATGAAGCTTTCAACAATGGAGTTTTTCACCTTTCTTTTCTTTTTTTGGTTGACGCTGGAAGAAGATGAATTGGTTTTCATCTTTCTTTCCACTTAATTAAACTATTTATATAATGATTAAGCTTTGGTTAATTTAGTTAATCATGTTATTACTTCAATTAATCTTAATTTTTTTCTTTAATCCTAATTACATAATTTAAATGGCCACCATCATCATAATCCATTAACTTTAAAACAACAATGATTTAATAACTATTTTGGTTCTTTGGATAATTTCTAATTAAGTCCCCAAATATTTCCTTAATTAAAACTCAATAGTGATTAGACATTTAAAATTTAGTCTCTGAGTTTTAATTAACTATTTTCTTGGTTAAATTACTTAATCGAATTTCAATATATTTTCATGTTAACTTCCTTAACCTTTATAAATTGTCCTTATGGACTCGGCTTACGGAAATGAGGTTTTGAAATCGCGTTTTCTGACACCACTGAAATTCAAGTCGTTACAATAGCAAATTAATTTTTTAAATACGTTTGATAACCCACAATAAAACTACTAGATAGAATTTTTTCTAAATAATATGTAGAAAATGACAATTAGATAGGGACTTATTTATCATTTAATAGAGAATAAATTCAATGATTATTTTATTTTGTTAAAAAAATATGAACCTAGTCATTTAGTGTTAGGGAAGCCATTGGATTGTTCTAAGAAAATTTCTATGTTTGAAGTATTGACAATTTATTGAACGATGTAAATGTGATATGTTGTGTATTTGGTTGATATGTAGCCATAATTGAAGATCATTCTACTATTGGGGAAGCATATTTTAGAGATTTGATCAAACCAAATCACTCAAGTCAATCCCTTAGATCATGGACGTTTGGTTCAGGTTAGAACTTTAATTGATTAGTTACCAAGATTCCATATTTGTATTAATTGCTATTATTATAATGTAATCATGTTATTTTATTACTATTTTAACGTGATTGTGATAAATCTTCTATGTAAGCAAGTCTTGAACATAATCTATTTATTGGAGAGACTTGTATATGCTATTGTATTGAGAATTTAATCACTTATCTTGTAACACCTCCTAACCCCGTCCCGTCGTCGGAACAGGATTATAGAGCATTATCGGTCTTTACAGTCCTTTAACACTTGAAACAGAAATATTTGAGTAATGTTACTTGATATGAATCTTATTATATCCTTAATGGGCCTACAGTGCTTACTATATACATTTAAATCCAATCAGGGTTCGATCGGAGGTTTAGAAAATTTTTCATACAATTTCAAATTTTCCTCTTTGAAAATAGTATCTCACGCCCGTGTGGCTAAATTAACATGGCCGTGTGCCTTGGGACACGCCCGTGTCCTCAGCCCGTGTGCAACACTGACTTTTTAACACGGTCACAGCACACGTCCGTGTGGCCTACCCGTGCACTAAACTGACTTTAAGACATGGCCTTGGCAACCATGGCACACGCCCGTGTGACAAACTATGTGAACTCAAAATCAACCTTGTATTTTAAAAATTTACCAATCCTGTAAACTTCAATCCACAACCAATACAAATACCAATATTAAATCAATCCAAACGCATTTTATATATTATCTAATACTTAACTTTAAACACTTATCAACTATCAATTTACTTATTTCACTATTACAATCACAATCCAATATAACACACTTAAGTCATCATAGGTACATGCCATTACCGATAATTAACATGCTTTACCTTTTTGAGTTCGGGATCGGCTTAAGATGCTGATTCAACGATTTGTCTTTAACCTAACCTGCGTACGAAAACAGACCGTACGCTGAGTATAAACTCAGTGGTATTTCTATAAACAGAAATACTGAATAGTGTAAGAAATTTAACATTTACTTAAGTTATATAATAATCATAGTAAACTTGTAAATCACTAAATAATAATGCTCATCATTCATATATATATTCGAGCTTTAAACTTTAACTTCATAGTCTCTATACTTCAGTCATTTAACTTAATGTCATAACATATAAACCTTACCATTTGATTCGGTCTACCTTCATTGTCCATTTATACCTTTCATTTCATCATTCAACAATTAATATAACATTTACTTTCATTAGCAGTCAACATTCATGTATTCTTAAACTTTAAGCATTACTTTAGAATCTTAATACTTCAACCATTTACTCTTCATTAGCTTTAAAACCTTATTAATCAGTCTTCAATATACTTTCATTACTATACAGTAATCTTCATCTGTCATTCAATCAAGCAGTCTTTTTAGACATAACAGTCAATAAATAATAAATTAATAACATTCCTTATTTGATATCCTTGATTATCACATTTCATTCAATATTCTGTATTATCTCATTTCAATAACAGTCAATATTCTTTGGTAACAACCAATTGATCTTTATCGTTCAGTACCAGTCAGTCAATAGTAATAATCGGTTAATTAGTAATATTCATTTATTCAGTTTCAATCGTTTATTCTGTAACAGTCAATTATTCAGTAGTAGATAGTCTTTAATACTTTTCATTACCCCTATTAACATGACTCGGACCTGGACGGATACACGGATCTAACCCACACACCGGAGATAGTATACAATGTTTCATCGGTCGAAGTCGGAATACACTGTAAGGGTAACAGTAACAGTAACAGTAACAGTAGCGGTGCACAAGGTACCTCATCGGAACAAATTTGGAATAGTAACAGTAACAATCAGGTACGGAGTACCTCTTTGGAACAAATCCGGAACAGTCACAGTAGTCGACACGTATAGTGTCTCATCGACACAAAGTCAGAATATCCCTGAACACTTCCAATCCTATGGCATGCCAACTATATCCGGCTAGCCCGATATAGTTAATAGGGTATTCAGTAAACTTTCAAATTTCCAATTTCATTCGTAATTTAATTTCAATATCCACATGCAAATCAATTTCAATGCAATATACATTTTCAATTTTTCCACTCAATATTCACATATTCTATTCAATATCAATAATCACTAATAATTCATGAATTTTTATTCAATTCAATACCATAATAATAATAATAATACTTACCATTCATATAAATAATAAATTCAAAAAATAATTATTAGATTTGGTTTATAGAAATACAAACTGTGATTTTCGAGCTAACCCTCGTTGACCTCGTCTTTTCCTTTCTTAACCGAGGATTTTTCGTCACCCCGATAGCTACGAAATTAATACAATTTATAATCATTAATACAGTACAATTTTCACATTGAATGTTTCAATTTTTATTCAACTTTTGTCTAAATTCCAATTTAGTCCCAAACCAAGACTAACTTTTATTCTTCACATTTAACTTAATATTTTCATTCAATTTTCACTTTAAACTAATTTCAGCTCTCTAATTTCAGCATAGAACCATAATATTGATTTTTTTTCAATTTAGTTCCTACTATTCAAAACTTATGAATTACTTTACAATTCAATCATTATCTCACTTCTAACTTAAATTTCTATCAATTTAGCCCTTAATTCATCATTTTATTCAACATGAACCATATTTAGAAATGCAATAACTTTCAATATATCTACTTAATTTCATCAAAAACTTGTTCCAAAGCTTTTAAAACATAAAAATTAAGTAAAAAGGGCTAAATTGACTTACCTATTTAAGCTTCAAGCATCAAACCCCCAATTTTCCCCTTTCTTTCTTTCCTTTCTTTTTCCTTCTTTCCTTCCCTTATTTCGTCCCTGCTCTCTATTCTTTCTCCTTTCTTTTTCTTTTTCTTTTGTTTCTTTATTTCATTTACTTTACTATATATATATTATAATAATATAATATAATAATAATTCTTATGTTATAAGTAATTATATAATTGTATTACATATGTATGTATTTAATTCATTACACATGTATATTTTATTACCATACATTTGTCAACTTTTAATTTATTTCATAATAAATATCAATTTAATAAAAATAACATTAATAAATATCAAATATAAAACCATAATAAATAATAATAATAAAAATAATTTAATATACATATTTATGCATAAAAATCAAAGATTTTTATGCATTTGCCGCCTCACTTAGGACAAATGGCATAATTGGCATTTTGGTCCTCTTTTTTTAATCTACAATTAAACTTTCACACTTTATTCAATTTGGTCCTTTTACTTAATTACTCTTAATTAAATTAAATTCACTTAAGTGAACTCTAATTAACCACTCATTTTACTTCGTATATATTTTTAATAAATATTTACGAATCCGTTTTTCAGAAACGGAGACCTGAAAATACACTTTTTCGGTAACAGTAAAATTCGGGTCATTACAATTCTCCCCCTTTAATAAATTTCGTCCTCGAAATTTTCCTAAAAGGAGGTGGGGTTATAGAGATCTCACTGTTTCTTTCGGTTCCCGTGTTACTTCCTCAGTACTATGGCTTTACCTTTCAAACTAGGATCTCAATCGGTTCTTCTTTTTCATACAATAAATCAATTCAGATCTCAATATCTTTTGTCGAGGTAACATGTAGAAGACCTGATCTGTATCTTTTAAGTACCAAATCCTTATCATTAGCATAATACTCGATGTCTCGACCTTTCAAGTCCACTTATAATTTCTGTCTGTCAGAAACTGATTTCAATCTAATCCGATCACTTTCACTTTTCTTAGGTTTCATGAATCAAACAACTTTGGATATTCATTTTCTCACCATATTTAATCAAATACTATGAAATTCTACATTTACAATCATACAGAATTTTATACAGTACCGTAAACTATTATTACATATCCCGAACTTCTTGTACTTGATCTAGAATCAGAATATAAGCCATGTATTTCAATCAGAAATAATAAAAATTACCATACCATGAATCTGACGATCTCAGAAACCCATATTTCAGATAATTATTAAGTAAGAATTTCATTCATACCAGAATAAAATATACAGACTTCGCCTTACCTTCGATGATTGTTCAAATATCATCTTTCTTTTTCATGGACAGAGATAATTCCAGTTCAAAATCCGTAGAAATTCTATCCATTTCCACTCTGTTATCATCATTAGTTTTCATTTCAAGTCATTAGCACATCTTCTTTAATTCACCATACAACTTATTCCCTCCAACATGTGTAGATATAGTACTGCTATAAATTTCATGCAAATTCTTCTGTATAAGTTTTGAATTCTTCGATACCACTTCTATTTCCAAATAGCATACAATTATCAGATCCAATTCGAAATATTCAGCCAAAAGTCATTTGTACACTATTCTCATTTAACCGATAACTCGTTATCACATTTCTGAGCTTTGCAAACCTGCTGTAAAGAAATCAGATTAATTTTTATCTCAACTAGAATTGAGCCATCTTTAGATGATCACAGTCGGATGTTCATAGTTCATAACATTAAGCAAAACCTTAAATTCTGAGTATACACAACTTCATTTGTCTTTCCCGGATGATAACCTGTTATCATATTTTAATCTTTTGATACCAGAATAATAGCTACCACTTCCGAATCGTATATCTGATAATTCTTCCCATGTGACTTTAACTTTCAGTAATATAAACCATTAGTTTATCTTCTTGTATCAAAACATTACTGTCCCTGTAAATCACAAATTTTCTTTACCGAATTTTAGACTGAACCAGAACTAATAATTCAGTTAACGGAACTTTCAATTAATCAGAATCTTATTGACGTTTATCAGATCATTCCAATTTCCACATCATTCTGTAGTAACCATATCATCCAGAATCCTTCTTCAATCAACAGTAATAAGAGTAACTTTTCCAGAAACACATCAGAATTCTCTCGCACTGTTGTCACTAATTTAAACTTTAACTTGAACACTTTAATATCCAATACATAAGCAGAGTAAGTATCATAAACCCTTTTCGGCACGTTTCTGTATTGGCATGTTCAATATCACAATAGACAAATCATTCAGTCCTTTCTGATTCGAACAAATCATTTCATCATTTGGCTTTTGCAATATAATATAGTTCCGCTTATAATTTACCATAGCATCATGTAGAATTAACCATTCCATTCTCAAGATCGTATCAAACAGTAATAATATCATATCGGACAGAAAATAGTATCCTGGTATCATTATTAAATAGTTCTTGCAGATCTTATCAGCCTATAAATACTGATCTGGAAATTTGATACTTCAACCAAAATTCAGTGAACTCAGTAGGCAAATCTTTAGTAGATACTGAATTCATGCAGTCATAGAAATAGATCAAACCATTATCAATTTAAAATAATCATATCACTGTCAATAAAAAAAAGTACTTGTAATGACATCCGATAGAGAAACATACGATTCACATATGCCCTGGCTGATATTTATCCTTTAGATTTTGCAATGAAATCCTTTATTATGCTTCGGCTTTCCCTCATATTTCTGAAGTTACAGGATGATCTATCTCTGTTAACTGTGTTATTCGGTCTTGAAATCTGAATAATTTTCTTTCTCAACTTTCTTCAAACAATCACTAGGATAATAATTAAGTAAATCATGTCTAACACATGTTCCACTTTTCATTCCACATTTTCCATATCTTTCTCAAATGTAATTCAAGATCTTGGACTGAAGCATTGGATATCTCAATCTTATACTTGAAGTTTTAACTTTCATCTCAATCTGTTTTTTTCTTTTTACTAAACTCTTCGGCTTTATATCTTCGTTTAAACTGTCTTCAAACCATTTGTACCTTACAGTCTCTATCAAAATATATCATCAGGTATAATCATTCAATCGAACACATTCCTTTCATATACAATTACAATCATATAACACTGTTTAAGCTTCAGGAATTCTTCACATCTCTGATCAAGAGATTTCTAACTGATATATACATTTCTTTCAAACTTGTTTTCAGAAAATTTCCAAATAACCCTTTTATAATCACAACATAGATCAATATATTTTTCACCGTTAACAAGCTGAATCTTTTAACAGAAATATCATACTTTTCTAACATTTAATCGGTGAACAAAGAAATTTCCTTTACAACCCTGATAACGTTCTTTAAGCAATTTCAATTCTTTCGAAATCGAATTTAGCTGAAATTTTTAATTCTTCCACATTATATTTATAGAGGACCAGCAACAGATAACTTATCCTTTCAGTCAAGCTCTATACCTTGAAGCACTTCGGGAACCGATTGAGAAACAGGAGGGGTAGATTTCGTAACAAATACAATTCTTTCCACTCACCATAGAGCATCAGTCATAATTCTAAATAATTTTATATCATCCATTTTCTTATCATTTCATCGGTCAATATTCAGTAATCTATTATTCATTGAGTTACTACTCAACATTACCAATTCAATTTTCATTTAATTCACGAGACTATTTGTCTCCAGTATACATTTCATAATCAATACCATCGATATGTTCGTTTAACATTTCCAACCATAAAATAGTAACAAACAATTACATCAGCATCCGATCCTGACTCAATTTCAACTTAATTATGGCATGTACCTCTAGACTCCTTTCTGTACTCAACTTAATTCTAGAATTAGCAAAACCCGGTTTGCTCTAATACCACTAATTGTAACACCCCCTAACCTTGTCCTGTCACCGGAACAGGATTACAAAGCATTACCAGTCTTTACAGTCATTTAACACTTGAAACAGAAATATTTGAGTAATGTTACTTGATTTGAATCTTATAATATCCTTAATGGGCCCACAGTGCTTACTATATACATTTAAATCCAATCAGGGTTCGATCGGAGGCTTAGAAAATTTTTCATACAATTTCAAATTTTCCTCTTTGAAAACAATACCACACGCCCGTGTGTCTTGGGACATACCCGTGTCCTCAGCCCGTGTGCAACACTAACTTTTTAACACGGTCACAGCACACGTCCGTGTGGCCTACCCGTGTACTAAACTGACTTTAAGACATGGTCGTTGCAACCAAGGCACATGCCCGTGTGACAAACTATGTGAACTCAAAATGAACCTTGTATTTTAAAAATTTACCAATCTTGTAAATTTCAATCCACAACCAATACAAATACCAATATCAAATCAATCCAAATGCATTTTATATATTATCTAATACTTAACTTTAAACACTTATCAATTATCAATTTACTTATTTCACTATTACAATCACAATCCAATATAACACACTTAAGACATCATAGGTACATGCCATTATCGATAATTAACATGCGTTACCTTTTTGAGTTCGGGATTGGCTTAAGATGCTGATTCGACGATCTGCCTTTAACCTAACCTGCGCACGGAAACAAACCATACGCTGAGTATAAACTCAGTGGTATTTCTATAAACAGAAGTACTGAATAGTGTAAGAAATTTAACATTTACTTAAGTCATATAATAATCATAGTAAACTTGTAAATCACTAAATAATAATACTCGTCATTCATATATACATTCGAGCTTTAAACTTTAACTTCATAGTCTCTATACTTCAATCATTTAACTTAATTTCATAACATATAAACCTTACCATTTGATTCAGTCTACCTTCATTGTCCATTTATACCTTTCATTTCATCATTCAACAATTAATATAACATTTACTTTCATTAGCAGTCAACATTCATGTATTCTTAAACTTTAAGCATTACTTTAGAATCTTAATACTTCAACCATTTACTCTTCATTATTTAGCTTTAAAACCTTATTAATCGGTCTTCAATATACTTTCATTACTATATAGTAATCTTCATCTGTCATGCAATCAAGCAGTCTTTTTAGACATAATAGTCAATAAATAATAAATTAATAACATTCATTCTTTGATATCCTTGATTATCCACCTTTCATTTAATATTTTGTACTATCTCATTTCAATAACAGTCAATATTCTTTAGTAACAACCAATTGATCTTTATCGTTCAGTACCAGTTAGTCAACAGTAATAATCAGTTAATCAGTAATATTCATTTATTCAGTTTCAGTCGTTTATTTTGTAACAGTTAATTATTCAGTAGCAGACAGTCTTTAATACTTTTCATTACCCCTATTAACATGACTCGGACCTGGACGGATACACAGATCCAACCCACACACCGGGGATAGTATACAGTGTTTCATCAACCGAAGCCGGAATACACCGTAAGGGTAACAGTAACAGTAACAGTAGCGGTACACAAGGTATCTCATCGGAACAAATCCGGAACAGTAACAGTAACAGTCAGGTACGGAGTACCTCTTCAGAACGAATCCGGAACAGTCATAGTAGTTGACATGTATAGTGTCTCATCGACACAAAGTCAGAATATCCTTGAACACTTCCAATCCTATGGCATGCCAACTATATCCGACTAGCCCGATACAGTTAATAGGGTATTCAGTAAACTTTTAAATTTTCAATTTCATTCGTAATTTAATTTCAATATGCACAAAGCAAATCAATTTCAATACAATATACATTTTCAATTTTTCCACTCAATATTCACATATTCTATTCAATATCAATAATCACTAATAATTCATGAATTTTTATTCAATTCAATACCATAATAATAATAATACTTACCATTCATATAAATAATAAATTCAAAAAATAATTATTAGATTTGGTTTATAGAAATACAAACTGTGATTTTCGAGCTAACCCTCGTTGACCTCGTCTTTTCCTTTCTTAACCGAGGATTTTTCGTCACCCCGATAGCTACGAAATTAATACAATTTATAATCATTAATACAGTACAATTTTCACATTGAATGTTTCAATTTTTATTCAACTTTTGTCTAAATTCCAATTTAGTCCCAAACCGAGACTAACTTTTATTCTTCACATTTAACTTAATATTTTCATTCAATTTTCACTTTAAACTAATTTCAGCTCTCTAATTTCAGCATAGAACCATAATTTTGAAATTCTTTCAATTTAGTCCCTACTATTCAAAACTTATGAATTACTTTACAATTCAATCCTTATCTCACTTCTAACTTCAATTTCTATCAATTTAGCCCTTAATTTATCATTTTATTCAACATGAACCATATTTAGAAATGCAATAACTTTCAATATATCTACTTAATTTCATCAAAACCTTGTTCCAAAGCTTTTAAAACATAAAAATTAAGTAAAAATAGCTAAATTGACTTATCTATATAAGCTTCAAGCATCAAACCCCCAATTTTCCCTTTTTCTTTCTTTCCTTTCTTTTTCCTTCTTTCCTTCCCTTATTTCGTCCCTGCTCTCGGTTCTTTCTCCTTTCTTTTTCTTTTTCTTTTGTTTCTTTATTTCATTTACTTTACCATGTATATATATTATAATAAATAAAATAATAATAATTCTTATATTATAAGTAATTATATAATTGTATTACACATGTATGTATTTAATTCATTACACATGTATATTTTATTACCATACATTTGTCAACTTTTAATTTATTTCATAATAAATATCAATTTAATAAAAATAACATTAATAAATATCAAATATAAAACCATAATAATAATAATAATAATTTAATATACATATTTATGCATAAAAATTTTGATTTTTATGTATTTGCCGCCTCACTTAGGACAAATGGCATAATTCCATTTTGGTCCTCTTTTTTTCTTTTAATTTACAATTAAAATTTCACACTTTATTCAATTTGGTCCTTTTACTTAATTACTCTTAATTAAATTAAATTCACTTAATTAAACTCTAATTAACCACTTATTTTACTTCGTAAATATTTTTAATAAATATTTACGAATCCGTTTTTCAAAAATGGAGACCCGAAAATATACTTTTCCGGTAACAGTAAAATTCGGGTCATTACATATCTTATTCAAGTGAGGAACTTTTCTTAAAAGTACATTTTGATAATAAAATTATTTTTGTTATGGTTTTACTTGCTGAGTTCAGAGAGGTGAACTTAGTGGTGAGAGTATTGATCTTCAATGTTTAAAAGTGAGGAGAATTGTCACGGACTGTGTGATAGGTTAGATTCACTTGTTGTAATTGTTGAAGCAAGTTGAAATTTCTCACTAAATTAGGTGCCATATGCGTAAGGAAACCGAACTATATAAATAATTCTCGTGTGTTCAATTTTGTTTATTGTTTAGTTTGGTGCCAAAGGACTGCCCACTTTCCTATCACTCCTTTCGAACATTTTGTTTGCTTGCTAGCAACATATTCAAAACTTCATATTTCATTTATGATTATACTATCATTTAGCAAATAATCTAATTATATTCCATATTTAATTTTAAATAAAATACTAAATATATTTTAACACTTAAAATAATTTTTTTCAACAATTAATTCTTTTTACAACTTAACTTTTTAATTTATCAAACATAATCTAAATCAAAACAAACAATAAACACAAGCAATAATTACAAAAGACAAAAAGAATGAAAAAAGGGATAAAAAAGAAAAAGCCGACCTCCAATGAGTTTTCATTGGATGTTTCGCCGATAATCGCGCAAGTAAATTGCATTGGAGGCTTGTTATCGAAAGAGAGAGCACTGATGCAATTGTACAAAAAAGGAGTGGTTAATCGCGGCGTTTTGAATCTGCTTTGGTTTCCTAATCAAACCTAAATCGCAACAATAAACGTCGGCCCTTCTTTTGTCTTTCATTTAGATGCTTAGGCTTTTTTTCTTCTGAATTATAAGTATTTTGATGTTATAAACAATATTAAATAGATAAATTTTTTGGAGTCAAAAGTGAACCCAAATGTATAAGAATATCTTTTTTAGCTTTTGAGTTTAGAAAAAGAGGTTTTTTTTTAAAAATATATATATAATTTTTAAATAATTTCATTATAAATTTTTTATTATGTTTGTTTTTTTATACAATACTTAAAACTATTCATAGTCCTTCTTAGCCCATAAATAGTAGGATAATGCATTGCAGCACACTCAAATCCATGTCCTCTTGCATTGGTATCAATATCTATGCTAAACGAACTAAGACTCAATCGACTCAAATGAGATTTTTAATTCAATGTATGTTATGTAATATTTATATTAGATATAAAATTATTTTTCTATTAAAATTTATTTTAAATATATATAAGTTATATATTTTAAATTTTTAATTATAATATTTTAATATTTAAAATATAGTTTATATATTCAAATTGAATTTTACAAATAATTAATATTAATTGTTTAAAAATATTAAAAAAATTGTATTTGATATATCAAAATATTAATAATGAGTTATAATAAATTAATTTTTATATTTTTATTGAAAAATCATAATATTAATGAATTTATTTCAACATTTTTTAACATTAATATTAACTACTAAAAATTTAAATCAAAGCAACGTTAACTAAGCTTTAGAATGATGCGGTAAATGGGAAAAAGGTTAACTTTGATATGTACAATGCACTAATTGATTTTCCCCATTGAAGTAATAATAAATAATTCAAATGAATGGAGTCGTTAAACTTGATTAAAAGCTCCGAGTGGCGTCATTGCCAATGCCATGTTAACTAATATTGTACGACAGAAAATAACAAAATAGGTGAATTATAATAGTATAGAAAATACTTGTCTCGCATCTCGTTAAGAATGGTAGTCCACTTGATTATTGCAGATTACATATATGATCTTATTTAAGTTGAGTAGGTTCAGAACGTGAAGTTTAAGGACAAACAGGTCGACTCAATAGCTATTTGAATCGCATGTTTGGATTGGAGCGGTCGAATGAATCTCCAAAATTCACTATTTCATGTGTTAAAAAACAATATTAAGATGCGAGACTGTGTGTTTGCGGGGGATGGTTCCTAAATGTTAACCCCCAACAACTGACTGAAATTCATGGGAGCCACAAACGATTCGGATCCACCGAATAGTGTTAAGGCTGCCAACTCCGAAACTCGCTGTGTCGGATGAAACTGGTCCCAAAACAAGTATTCGTCACGGTTAGAACAAAAGCTAGCCGTTTGATTGCATGCGTACGTTCCATTTCCACAGCAGGCCGATGTAATATCCCTTAAACCTGAATCACAAAGAGCTTGGGCTTGTAGCCTGTGGTATAGTAACGATCATTTAATGGTTACAATTTATAATTGAAACGGGAAATGCTTACCGAAGGCGAACATATTTTCCATCATACCGGTGGTCATCAAATACGTATTGGCCAGCGAATACCTTAAATCTGGGACTTGGGAGCTAAGCTTTTCTAGTAAGGCCACAGCCTCTGTATAGAATGCTTGCGCAAACCGCCGAGCTGGCTCGGAACAGTTACCATTGGCTCTAGCTCGAGCAAATGGGGTGCACCCGATCGGTGGAACGGTTAAGATACCTAACTTTCGGGCGCCAAGCTCGTATAGAGTCTTGAAGGTGAGTCAACAATAGATGCTAATAGTTAGTAATGATTTAAGGCACAATAAGTGAAACTAAAGAAGGGCCAAATGGTACGTGACAAACCTTTAAATGGTATTCATATGTGGATACAAGGGTGGCATTGAACTCCGGTATGGTCATTGGTGGTCTGGTGATGTTAAGCAGGTACTCGAAGATGTCATTGCTGCCAACGCTGATAAGAAAGAATGCTTTGGAAAGAATGGCATCGGTAGCTGCATCACTGGCCGTCATATTTGTGATATTTGATCGAACGGTTGAGAATTGTTGGATCTGATCCCCCATGGATATGACCTTTCTCTGCAGGTCATAATGTAAACCTTCAGATTTATTTTCCCTCATTCAGAGAATTTCACAAGAAAAATAAATAAATATTTGAAACATGGGTAAGAGATGGATATTCCTTGACGATGACATGGTGGCAATCGGCTTGAGGTTCTAGCATTCTAGGATGCAAAATCATGGCATTATGCGAAGTGGACTACCGATTGCCCAATTAGTATTTTTTAACGTCTAATTTTGTTTTCACTCCTCTATTACATTGAATTTGAGATTCAATCTCTCTACTTCAATTTAACATTATTTAATTCTTTTAGGTTTATATTATCATTACTAAGTCCAAAACTATGATATGATTTTTCATTGTTATTTAATCTTATAATCATGTTCAATCAATCATGTCAGATTAAATGTTTAAAGTCTACTACTATTTCTCCCAACGGTTTATTATTTGTTTTACACAAGAAAACACTTCTCTCCATGAACTTCATTTATATATAATCTGGGTTTAAAGAGGCATAATACAGGCAATAATATGGGATTTTCTCACTCTATATAGGCAAAAATATAATTAATGTTTAAAGGGGAATTAATTGTAGGCAAAAATCTTAATGTGGAGTTTTGACAAAATGCTCACGTATTGATACTGTCCAGTACTATTCAAAATACCGGATCCTCCAGAGGCAAAGTTGGCGCCCTTTAGTATATTCTTCCTGAAAGTCGACGGATCATTGACAAGCTGGAGAAACGGTGGTGGACTCCTCCGCAGACCCAACAGCCTCACTAAACAAAACCATGTCATCAATAATTAGCATAAAGGAAATGGAAACAAAAACCAATCACTTGAATTAAACAAATGTTGGATATTATTGTACCTATTTCATCAGCAGTGTTAAGACCATTGCTGAACCTCCCCGTTGGCTCCGAGTAAGGGAAATCAATGCCGTTGAAATAGAAATCTGCCTTTGCGAGGCATTCAGGTATGTAGTTATTAGTCCCAACATCAAGGGTTGAGTCCCCGAAGATGTAGACAGCCGGCGGTTCTGTTGTCGCCTCTGCCAAAGCTACTGCAAGTAGTGACACCAAAACAACAAGGAAACATGAAATGTTCCTCTTTGCCATGAGATTGAACTTGTTATGCTCCCTTCTGGACTTTCTGATGGAATATCCTTGAAAATAAAAAACTTGGGTCGTGTAATTTATATGTTGAACGTAATTTGTGAACAAACAGGTAATGATAAAAGCCTCGTTGTTCCAACCTGTAAAGACTATTATTATTCCAGGCGGTATATCCTAAGCAAATGAATCCCACGCACGAAGTAGAATAATCCCAAATGAAATTCTTCGTTTTAAGAAAAATACAAAAGCAAATTAAGTTATTTATTACGGAAAAGGTACTATTGCACTAGATTTATCTCTTGAGAAGTTTTCGTGTTACACCCCTTACATTTATTAAAAAAATTCAATAAAACCTCATCCAATTATCATAAAAAAGGAAATTAGGAATTTTTACATAAAAACAAACTTGTAGGTGGTCTTATCATTGGCATATATGAAATATATTCGCAAGCATTGTATTGTATATATAGTCATTTCAAAAATTACCGATCCAGTTGAGAGAATTATGTTGTGCTTTTCACCCAAATCAGGAAATATAACGTAATAAATGACAAATAATTTATCATTATTGATTGGTGGAAAAACTTAGGTGGCAAGGCTACATGTATATATATGTCTATCTTAATTAGATTTTAGCTGCTTCGAGTATATCATCCTCTGTATTGGTATAAACAATGCCCGTCATTTTCAACCCACCCTTCATGCGTCCAAAATATGAATATCCCAAACCATGAATTTCCTTTTGCTTTGCTGGATAGTCTAGAGATCAGTATTCTTATAGTTGTGAGTAAAACTTTTAGCCGCATCTTTGTTGTTTCTTAAATTAAATTATATTAAAGTAGATTTCTTTTCGTATATTTACAATCATTATCTAGTAATGTAATTTGGCAATCAGTTTTGTGCCAAGATATCACTGGACATTATTTGCGTCATTTCTTTTCCTATTCATTTACAAGTGTAGGCTGTAGAGCTAAGAAAGTTGCCTGGAACTTTACTTGAAATTTGATCGGTAATCTCTAACAAGTTTAGAATTTAAATTTAAGGGATAGTTATAAATTTATTTATAAATGTTGATTTAATATGTAATTTAATATATGAAGTTAATTTGAGTCGTGGTTCACATATATCTATATATGGAATTTTGATTTTGATTCATTTGTAAACATTTAAAGAAATGAATATATATATTTATTTTCATATAAGATTAATATAATTGTTTGTTTATGTTGGGTTAAACCAGAATTATGCAATGAACAAGAAAGAAAAAAGAGAAAAATTAGAAACAAATATTTACATGGAGAAACCCCTCTGAATAGGATAAAAAACCACGAGCAAATTTTTTTTACTAAAACGGAAAAAATCGAAAAAGGAATACAAGATGAATTAACAAACAAACCCGAACCTGAAATAATACAAAGTTCTCCCGAAATTTCCCAAAACTCTCTCTTAATTATGTTGTTGAATCAAACTCTTTAGGATTATTAAAAATCCTATTTATAGGTTAAAATTTGTGACTAATCTAATTAAAATATCCTAAAGGTATAAGAGTTCGATTGGGAAAAGATAGTTGGGCTTAACTAGGAGAAGAAACCTGGCTTAGTAGGGAACACGTTGCCACATCGTGACGTAGCATATTGCCTCGTCCGGACGTCCTTCTTTGTGTCATTGGGACGTGACGATTCTTCTAGTTAGGATGTAGGTTCTTCCTTGCCATGTCGTCAACTCTGTTTCATCTGAAATGTGAGGCACACTCCACAGTTTATGCAACATATCAATGTAAAATAGTGTTAATTTGATAATATTGTTAGTAATTTGTGAAATTTGAGTCAAATTAAAATTTCATGTACAAAATTACAAAAAATCAAAGTTCATGTATGACATTGTTCATTGAATCAAAGTTCATGTATAGTTTTGATATACATTATGGGTTTGCTTAGTTGAGTGGAAATGTAAAAGGCTGGAAGGAGGGAGTGAAAATGTGGAAATAAAATAAATTTTGATTGTAATTGGTAGGAAAAATAAAGTGAGAGAAAAGAAAATAGAAAAGATGACCATTTTTCATTCTAACGTATAAAAACCAATTCTTATAAATTGGAATGATAAGAGAAGAGAAAATGAGAGATGGGTGTATGTTAGTTCAAAATTATGTATTTTCAAAAGTTTTATTTTCTTTCCTCTTATTTTCAATTCTATCAAACAATCAATGAAAAGAAAATGTCAACTTTTTTCATCTTTCCTTTCCTATCAAGCATACCTCTATGAAAAGAAAAATTATTTTTAGAGAACATTCTCTATTTTTTTTTTGAAAATTGAGAAACACGTTTGGTAAATGAAAATAGAAATTTATTCTCAATAATGAAAATAGTGAAAACACAATTGGTATGTATTACCAAAATATTGAATTGTGTTTTTAAAGACGATGAAAATTTAAAAAAAAAGTTTAAATGTAATAAAAATAAAAAAAAAGTTGTTTAGGATTCGAATTAGGGTAAATTTGATGCATAAAATGAAACTTAAAAAAATCACTAATTTTCATTTTTTTTTCATTTTGCCAAAACATTTTTTTTGAAAACAATGAGAACATGTTTTTTTTTTTACAACACGTTTGGTTGAATGGGATGGAATAGAGCTATAATAGCATTTTTTTGTTTGGTTGAATGGAATATATGTTGTAACAGCATAAGAAAAAAGAATTAAATGACCAAAATACCTTTAGTAGAATTTTTTTAGATAGATGATTATTGTTATTGTTATTGTTATTAAATTTTAATAAGCTTATTATTAAATATATTTTAATAATAAATAATTTAATTATATTTTATCATAATTATTATTAATACAATTTAATAAAATAATATGTAATTTAATAACATTCTTAATATAATTATTATTAAAATATGAATTCATAAAAATCATAATATATAATATTACAAAAATAATATATAACCCACTATAATAGTATATTTTATGGCATTCTATCATGTCATTGTACCTTCCAAAGTTACCAAAACATAACTAATACAACCATGATTTTTAATGATCAGAAAGAAATCTTCTCACCCATTCCAATCGCACAGAAGAAGGTAAACTAAAGAAAATGAGCATTTGCGTTGGATGGTCTGGAATTTTGCTCAGCGCACGATAGCGTTCATCCTCAGTTAATCCTTCTACTTCACATAAGGTCGGATATAATTCTAGAGCACTTTTTTGAATGGTCATTTCTGACTTTTGTTGAATTAGCACTTCGGAGGCAATGCTCCTACTTATTTCAAGGCCAACAGTCTGTATGTTTTCCCCTAATAACGTGATAGCATCAGTAAATAAAGTAAAAGAAATTTGTTCACTTGCATCAGAAATATTTTTTTTTCTTCTTTGAAAACGTTGAATCATCTTGGTTTCTAGATGGTTGCGGTTGTGTAGCTGAGAAATCAATCTCATCCAAAGAAACACCAATTTCGCATCCATGGTAATCGTTTATTTCTTCATGAATATTTGCAGTAGCTACATCCTCAACATCTACAACAATCACAAATACAAATACTTTTAACATATTTATTCACAATTCATGCAAATATATATAAATATAATATTATTTCAGTAATTTAGATTATGGATTCTAGTATTTTTTTGAGCAAAAAGCGACCACAAGGGTCAACACAATTTATTACGTAACATCACTAAGAACAATATTGTGGATCTTCTTTGGATAATCCATGTCAAAAAGCCATGTTTTATCTTCTCTACACATTTTAGTACAAATAAAATTAGCTACTTTATTACAAGACTGATTTGACCAAATTAATTTAGCCGACTTAAAGTTGTTGAAGGCAGCTTTACACACCTTGATTCTAGCCCCGATAATGGTAACGTCCGTTCTACAACTATTTATGATGTTAACAAGACCCACATGGCCAGTTTCAAACAACACATCGCCATTAATATTGAGATAACCGACCAACTCAATGCTTTTTTCAAAAGCAATACATTCTGCCTCCTGAACTGACATTTTTGTGTAGATGAAACCCCTTCCTCGGCACAAAACCGCTGTTATCTTGAATGATAACTCCGTACCCTATTCTGTTACCATTCACTGTTGCGTCGAAATTTATTTTAACATAGCCTATAGGAGGTTTATCCCATTGTTTCATATCATCATTCTGGGAGAGCACATGTGTATTCAACAAATTGTAGATTCTGAATTCTTTGCCAAGGTTGCTAGCTCTATCCCAAATAGTATGCGTTTTGTCTTCTTTACCCTTGAAAATGAAATTGTTCTTACTATTCCAACAATTCCATAAAATGGTTATCAAGTCAGCCATTACTCTTTTGTCTAAAAATCTCATCATATTCTCCAGCCAATCTACACAGCTATCATAATGCTCTGTCATAGCTCTCATATCCCACCCTCCTATGGAAAGGACTTCACGAGAAGTAGGGTAGTCTCGAAGAGCATACAGCAAAGTTTCATTCATGGCTCCACATCTCGGGCAGCTTTGGTTTAAACCGATTCTGATGGAAGAAATTTTAACATTTGTAGGAAGAATCTCATGACCAACTCTCCAAGCAAACACCCGAATTTTAGGAAGAGTATCAAACTTTCATATAGACTTCCAATAGAACCTATGCGGTCTGAACCCTATTTCTTTCAGGAGAAGCCATGAATAAGCCGATTTTGATGTGAAACAACCATGAGGATTGTGGAACCACACAATTCTGTCTCTCTGGCCCGCATTCCCAATGGGTAGATTACAAATTTTGTCTCCCCAATCTTTCCCATTCATCAAATAGACTTTATCAATATCCCATTTTCTATTATTCACCAACCAAATATCTCTAACACTATTGACCTCATGGTTAATGATATTTAGAATGAAGGTATTCCCATTTAAGTCTTCAATACCCCAGTTATCAGCCCTAATATTAATACAATCTCCATTACCTACTTGCCAGCTGAAACCTTTTTTTAACTTTTCCGCAGCAGCAGCTATACTCGCCCAAGTAAACAAAGCTTTGTTCAAACGTTTAGCATTAAAAATATTATCATCGAGGAAGTACTTGGAAGACAGAACTTTAAAACACAGGGAATCTTTGTTGTTGATGAGTCTCCACATTTGACAATCCAAGAGTACAATGTTAAAAATCCACATATCACAATACCAATACCCCCTCATCCTTTTAGGCAGGCACAAATTCTTCCACGAGAGCATCGACCAATATTTTTCATTTTCCTTTCCAGACCACCAAATTCTACTTATCTTTGATTGAAGCTCCTCGATCACAATCTTAGGGGCTAAGAAAATAGACAATGCTTATATAGGGATAGATTGTAACACCGTCTTTATAAAAATCTCTTTGCCTCCATATAAAAGTAATCTTTTAGTCCAGCTATTTATCCTACAAGAAAATCTGTTAGTAACCTCAAAGAAAGATTCTTTTTTTCTTTTTACCAATAGGAAGGCTTATGCCTAAGTATTTTTCAAACTTCTCCATAATTTTCATTCCAAGGAATCCCCAAAATATCTTCTTTGATCCCTCGAGGGTGTTAGGGCTGAAAAGAACCATAGATTTTTCATAGTTTATTTCTCGATCAGAGGCTGTGATAAACCATAAAAGTAATACATTTTAATCTCATACTTATCATGTTTTTGGATGATTTATTATATAATTTAGTGAATTTGATGCTTCTAATCCTTTAATTTCATGTTTCCATACTTAAGTGTGTATAGGGGAACAAAAGGAGAAGAAAACGGGCCGAAACGAACTAAATGGGCTGATTTAAATATCCACACGGCCAAGACCATTTCCACACAGGCTGAGCACACATCCGTGTGAGCCACACGGGCTTGCCATACGCCCATCTGGCAGATCGTGTCGATATCATTCCCTATTTCCCAAACACATGGAAAAAGCTAATTTTTAGGGTTTCTGAGCATTCTAAAGTCTATAAATACACACTAGAAGAGGACTTAAGGGGACACATGGAGTAGAAAGCAGAAATTACTCGAAGAAAGCCATTGGAATCATCTCGGAAGCAGATCCACTTCAAGATTGAAGATCTCCCTTCAAATTTCTCTCGAAGTTTATTTGGGTTTTTTTATGTCTTGTTGTTTTTCTAAATTTGAAATGTTTTCCTTTTACATTATGAACTAAACTCCCCAAATACCTAGGGAGGATGAAACCTACGATGAATCTTATTATTTAATTATCTGAATTACACGATAAATACTTATTCTTGTTCTTAATTATGTGTTATTAATCATTGCCTTAATACTTCCAGGATATTTATCCAAGTTTGATGTGCTTATTCAGTAGAGCAAAAGTCCCTGTTTAAGAGTAGATCTAACATAATTGAGCGAAGTTGATTGCAATCCTAGAAATAAGACGACATAAATCTACTAGATTAGAGTCAAATTTAATAGGGGAATCCATAAATTGAGTTAATGCGATGATAGGGGTTTTAATTAGAAAGAGATTTTAATTAATCAACCTAGAGTCAATTGCTCTTAGTCTCGAAAGATATATTAACATAATTTAGGGATTTCTACGAATCAAGACAAGTGAATAAATCGTTTGATTTAGAGTCAGAATAATAAGTGAAGTCTAGGTGGATTCTTTCCTGGGTATTGTCTCTCTCATTGGTTTTCTTAAGTATTTTCCCAATTCGATCTCTATCGCGTTCATAGTTAATTAGTTTAATTTTTAAATTAAAACACTTGCTTGAATTATTAGGCTAAATAATAGAAAGATAGTTAGTACTAGTACTTTTAATCATTGTGGATACGATATTTCGGACTTACTATAGCTATACTACTATTCGATAGGTGCGCTTGCATTCGTCAAAATAGTAGTTAGTTTCGTGATCCATCAATTTTTAGCACCGTTTTCGAGGACTAAAATATTAGGAACACTTAATTTTTTATTACTTTAGCCATTTTTATTTTTGTTTTTACTTTAATTTACTAACTTTTTCTCTTATTTGCTTCTGGCAGGTTCTTTTAGTTTATGACTAGAATAAACCATTTAGGACCTCTAGTATTTGATAGTGAAATTGAAAGCACAGCTCGTAGAAATCGTAGAGAAATAAGGCGGAGTCTACAGTATATAGAGGAAGAACAAGAGGACGATACCAATATTACCGAGGAGATGGCTGAAAATCAGAATAATCCGCTACCTCCTGTAGCTGCCGTGAATCCTGTAGACTAGAATCATGCTCCTCATACTATGTATGACTATGCGAAGCCTAATTTAGCAGGGGCCGAATCCAGTATTTTGAGACTTTCTATTGCTACAAATAACTTCGAACTCAAGCCGAACACAATTCAGATGATCCAACAGTTTATTCAGTTCGAAGGTTTGCAAGATGAGGATCTAAATACTTATTTGGCTAACTTTCTGGCGTACTATAATTCTTTCAAAATTAATGGCTTTTCTGATGATGCCATTCACCTTCGGTTATTTCCCTTCTCATTGAGGACTAAAGCTAAATAGTGGTTGAACTCTCTACCACAAGGGTCCATCACTACATGAGAGCAAATGACCGAAAAGTTTCTATTGAAATACTTTCCCCTAGTCAAGACGGTAAAGTTGAGGAATGATATCTCTTTCTTTGTGCAAATGGACTTAAAGACCCTATACGATGTATGTGAGGGGTATAAGGATTTATTGAAAAGGTATCCTCAACATGGGTTATCCTTATGGTTACAGGTTCAGACTTTCTACAATGGTTTGAACCCTTCAACTAGATAACTGATCGATGTAGCCGCTGGCAGTACCCTAAATAACAAAACACCTGAGGAGGCTTATGAGTTCATTGAAGAGATGTCACTGAATAGTTATCAGTGGCAAGTTATGAGGACAAAATCGATGAAAGCGGCCAATGTTTTTAATATTGATGTAGTTACCATGTTATCGAACCAGGTAAAACTTCTGAGTAAAAAGATTGATGGTTTATATGGTTCTACGCAGGTACATCTGGTGATGTAATGCAGCACAAATAGAGGAGAGAACTTTCTAGAAAGTCAATCCTACAACCCTAGCACAGAAGATGAACATGTTAACTATATAGGTAAAATTCTAGACCTCAGAATAATCCCTATAGTAACACTTATAATACAGGTTAGAGGAACCATCCCAACTTCTCTTGGGGTGGTCAAGAAAATCAGAGACCACAACCCCCTCCAGGCTTTCAACCACCTTACCAGCAGAAAAAGAAGCCGAACCTTGAGGAGATGTTGACGAAGTCTATTTTGGTGTCAGAAAATCGCTTCTAAAACACCGAAACAGCACTTAAAAATCAGCAAGCATCGATTTAAGGGCTCGAGAATCAAATGGGCCAGTTGGCTAACATGATTTCAAAAAGACCACAAGGTAGCTTGCCAAGTAACACCAAAACTAACCCAAGAGAACAACTTCATGCAATTACAGTAAGAGATGAAGAAGGGTTAGTTAAGCCTGAACCAGAACTGAGGCAAAAGACTGTGGTAGGTAAAGGTAAGGCTGAGGTGAGCCATAGTGAGCAGAAATCGATAAGTAAAGAGTATAAACCTCATGTGCCATACTCTAATGTGACAAGGAAATACCATACCAATAAGAAATTTGGTAAATTTCTTAAACTCTTGAAAAAGTTACATATTAACTTACCATTTATTGAAGCTTTTTCGCAGATGCCCAACTCAGTTAAATTTTTAAAGGAGCTTTTAGCAAACAAACAGAAGTTAAATAATGCGTCGCACGTGGAGCTAAATACAGTCTGCTCAGCCATTCTACAAAATAAACTACCTAACAAATTAAAAGATCCAGAGAGTTTTACTATTCCTTATTTAATTGGTAGTTTAAATGTGAACAATGCTTTGGCTGATTTAGGGGTAAGTGTTAATGTCATGCCCTATAAAATGTTTAAACAATTAGGTCTTGGGAAACCCAAATAAACTAGGATGAGTATCCAATTGGCAGATAAAAATATTAGATTTCCTAGGGGTATTGTTGAGGATGTGCTTATAAAGATTGATAAATTTATATTCCCAGTTGACTTTGTTGTTTTAAACATGGATTAGGATAGTGACGTACCCTTAATTCTAGGTTGGACCTACCTTTTTAGCAACTGCTAGAACGATTATTGTTGTTGGTACAGGTCAACTCATACTTTATGTAAGAGATGACACGATCACTCTTCAGGCTTGTAATTCTGCTAAAATATCTAGCGATCGAGATGATATTTCAAGTTCTGTTGATGTTAATAACATTATGGCTCAACATTCTTTGCAGGAAACACCTCGAAGAACCATTATAGAGCCATGGTCTAGCTCAAGCGTCAAAGATGGAACAATTCATGAAGAACGAAGGCTTCAAATCGATGAACTAGACGAATGGCAGTCACATGTCAAGGAGAAACTGAGAATGCACGATGAACCAAAGCGACGCCATGATAAGCATAAGGATGAAACAAACCACTTCAAAGCTCGGGAGCAGGTATTGTTAGATGAACTCGGCCCTCGATTAACCACTTCAGAGCTTAATGCAAACGGAGTGACTCCTTTTACGGTACTCAATATCTTTCCATATGGTACAATCGAGGTAATTCATTCTCATTTTGGTACTTTTAAGGTAAATATTACTCGACTTAAACCTTATTTGAATGAAAAAATTGATAGCGAGAAAGAGGAGTCTCGACTCCTCGAACCACCATGACTATGTAAATACGAGGTAAGTCAAGCATAGACTTTAAATAAGCACTTCTCGGGAGGCAATCTGAGTACTAACACTGCTAATTTTCATATTTTTACTTTATATTATTTCTTTAAAAACTTAACTAAATAGTAAAATGCAGGTTTTTAACCTACACAGCTTGGATACACAGGTGTACCCTAGGCCGTGTCATTTAATATGGGCGTGTTGATGAGTTACATGGCCGTGTGATATGGCCGTGTGCTCCACACGGCCTAGATACACGGGCGTGTCCTTAGCCGTGTGGATCTTAGGACTTAGTTTTTTAAAATTTTAAGAAAATTGACAGAGAGGTACACGGCTTGGACACACGGGCTTGTCCTAGGCCGTATGAAAATTGGAGCTGAATTTTTTAATTTTAAAACAAGTTAGAGAGTTACACGGGTAAGGCACATGGCCGTGTGTGAGATCACATGGGCGTGTGGGAGGCCATATGGGCGCAGGAGAAACGAATGAGATTGCACACGGCCATGTGACATGGCATGGACACACGGACGTGTCTATGACCTTGTGAAGACTGGGTTTAAAAAAATTTAATCGCACAAGGGCAAAACAGAGACTACACGGGCGTGGAAGAAGCGAACAACATTGCACACGGCCGTTCGACACGGCCGTGTGAACCACACAGCCTGGACACATGGGCATGTCCAAGGCTGTGTACAGGGGTATAAATATTAAATACACATAGGTTAGAACGAGACCACACGGACGTGTGACACGGCTGTGTGGCCCAACATGGGGATCACACGATTGTGTCCCAATTTAAACCCTAAATCCCCTTTTCATTTTTTCACTTTTGTCTTTTTCCTCCCATCTTCTTCAACCCCTAGTCGCCGCAGCCCTCTAACCCCCAACTAGTCCGGCCACCATCACCCCCAACTGCCTCAGTTTCATTTTTTTCCTCCTATTATTCCTCGTCCCAACGAACCAGCCCGTACCATCATCCTCACTTCCCCCTCGATGTACCCCATTTCCCGCTCCATACTAGTGCCCCCACTCCCTCAAGTTCCCACTCCCACAGTTCAGCCACCATTCCCAGTCAATCACCCCTTGAACCTCCGATCATCCCCCATCATCGGTTCTTTTTTTCCCCTTTTTACCCTTCTTTTATTTCAGTTTTGTTAATATTAATAATTCTTTATTTATTTATTATTATTATTATTATTTTATTCCAGTTTATTTTAATTAGGTTTATTAATTTACTTCTTGCATTATTCTTGCTTATTATTCAGCTTATTGACTATTGAGGTTATGATTAATCTTGTGTATAGAACATTCTTACCATTTGACTTAATTTTATTTTCTTTTTCTTAACTTTTATTTTTATCCTGCAGTATTGTGTCTGCTTTTTGTTTAGTTGATTTTTTTGGTGTCTTAATTTTTAGTCTTATTAATCTGCCTCTTCATGTGCACTACTATTAGATTTTTATTTTGTTGTAGCTTGCTATTCATTAGCTTTATTATGTCAATTAGGCAAGTTGTTGATATTTACTGAGATTGTTTTTTTTTACTCATATTCGCTTGCCTATATTATGTTAGTTATTTTATTTAATATTATAATATTATTTGATCACTTTCACGCACATACACCATGACAAATACACAAGGCAAATCTAAGGTAGCCGTCATTGCTTCGAAAAAGCGAAAGGCCGCGGTGGGACCTCCTCCTCAAGCGCATCCGCCGAGGTCCACCACCCCTATCTCCAATTTTCAACGGGCCCCTAGGAGGACCTATACCATCTCCATCGAGTGCGACAACTCAGTCTAGGCCGATGTATTAATTGGGACACGTTGGAGCAGGTCCGCCTAGCTGACGATGTTCGCGCATTCATCACTACAGCTCCGTGGGATAGATTCTTTGCAATTGTCGAACCCACCTACATGGAGTTTACATTGGAAATCTGTGCGACGTTCTTTGTTTAGCAGGTCATGACGGTTCACGACAAGCCAGGTACCATCACCTTTCGACTTGGTGGTTTGGTGTGCCAAATGAGCGTCCCTGAGTTTGGTGCTTGATAAGCCTCAAAAGTAACATATTTTAACCCTATGCTTGGAATATTTTTGGATGATTTATCATAAGATTTAGTGAATTTGATACTCTTAATCCTTTAATTTCATGTTTTATATCCAGATGAGCATAGGAAAGTGAAAAGTGCAAGAAAAAGGCCAAAAATAGACGAAATAGGTTTATTTCAGTACTACACACGACCCAGACACTTCCACACAGGTAATCCACATGCCCATGTGAGACACACGGGCAGACCACATGCCTGTGTATCATGACTGTGTCGACTTAAAACCACGTCAGAATTGCACACGGCCTGAGCACCATCACACAAGCGTACCACACGGTCGTGTCCCTGTCGAGACCTATTTTAATTCTACTCGGAAAAAGGCTAATTTTGGGCATTCCAAAGTCTATTTAAACATACAATGAGAGGATCTAAGGGGGATATGCAGAGTAGAACACATGAATTACTCGAAGAATGCCAACGGATTCAGCTCGGAAGCAGGATCTCCTACAAGACTAAAGATCTCCCTCCAATTTCTCTCTCGAAGTTTTTGGGTTTCTTTATGTTTTGTTATTTTCCTATTTTTGAGATGTTTTCATACTACATTATGAACTAAACTCCTAAATACCTAGGGAGAATGAAACCTAAGACAGATCTTGTTATTTAATATTCTGATTTAATGATAAATACTTGTTCTTATTCGTAATTATGTTTTCTTAATTCTTGTTTTAATATTTTTAAGATATTGATTCAGGTTGATGTGCTTGTTCAGTGGAACAAAAGTCCCTGTTTAAGAGTAGATCTCACCTAATTAAGCAGAGTTACATGCAACCCTAGAAATTGAGAGACATAAATCTGTCGGGTTAGAGTTAAATCTAATAAGGGAATCCATAGATCGAGTTAATGTGACAATAAGGGTTTTAATTAGAAAGAGATTTCAATTAATCAACCTAGAGTCAGTTGTTTTTAGTCTCAAAAGAGATATTAACATAATTTAGAGATTTCTACGGATCAAGACAAGTGAATAAATCGTTAGATTCAAAATCGGAATAATAAGTGAAGTCTAAGTGGATTCTTCCTTGGGTATTATCTTTATTATTGGTTTATTCGATTACTTTCTTCACTCTCTATCACGTTCATTAGTTAATTAGTTAGTTAATTTTAGATTAAAATAAATCCCTTATATTTTAAGCTAAATAACAGAAAGAAAGTTAATACTAGTACTTTTAGTCCTTGTGGATACGATACTTTGGACTTATCGTAACTATACTACCATTCAATAGGTGCGCTTACCTTAGCCATGATCGTAGTCTAGTTTAGTGGTTCATAAAATGATCATCAAGTTTCTGGCGCCGTTGCCGGGGACTATGATATTAGGAATGCTTGATTTTTATTACTTTAGTCATTTTTTATTTTTATTGCAATTTATTTTTGTTTTATTTTAATTTACTAATTTTTCTTTTATTTGCTTCTGGCAGGTTCTTATAGTTTATGACTAGAAGAAACCTGTCAGGACCACTATTTTTTTACAGCGAAATTGAAAACACAACTCATAGAAATCGTAGAGAAGTAAGGTGAAGTCTACAGTATATAGAGGAAGAGCACGAGGACGACACCAATACTACTGAAGAGATGGCTAAAAAACAAAATAATCCGCTACCTCTTATGATTGCCGCAAATCCAGTGAATCAGAATCCTGCTCCTTGTACTATGTACGACTATGCTAAGCCTAATTTAGTGCTGAACTGAGTATTTTTAGACTTGCAATTGCTGCAAATAATTTTGAACTGAAACCTAACACTATACAAATGATTCAACAGTTTGTTCAGTTTGATGGTTTGCAGGATGAAGACCCAAATACTCATTTGGCCAACTTTTTAGAGTTCTGTGATACTTTCAAAATAAATGGTGTTTCTGACGATGTCATTCGCCTTTAGTTATTTTCCTTTTCATTACAGAATAAGGCTAAACAGTGGTTGAACTCGTTACCACGAGGGTCAATCACTACTTGGGAATAAATGACCGAAAATTTTTTGCTTAAATATTTTTCGCCGGCTAAAATAGCTAAGTTGAGGAATGATATCTCTTCTTTTGTGCACATGGATTTAAAAACACTTTAAGGTGCATACAATGATTGATTGAGAAGGTGCCCTCACCATGGGTTACCTTTATGGTTACAAGTTCAGACCTTCTATAACGGTGTGAACCCCTCAACTAGGCAACTGATTGATGCAGCCGACGGTGGAACCTTGAACAACAAAACACCTAAAGAGGCTTACAAATTTATTGAAGAGATGTCACTAAACAACTATCAGTGGCAAGTCATAAGAATGAAGCCGACAAAAGCAGCTGGTGTTTTCAACCTCGACGCGGTCACTATGCTATCTAACCAGGTAGAACTATTGAATAAAAAGATTGATGGTTTGTGTGATTCTACTCAGGTACATCCAGTGATGAAGTGTGATTCAAATGGAGGAGGGATGCACAACACAGATTATCCATCCTTCAACCCCAGCATCGAGGGAGAACAAGTCCACTATATGGGTAAAAATTCTAGACCTCAGAATAACCCTTATAGTAACACTTACAATGCAGGTTGGAGGAACCATACCAATTTTTTGTGGGGTGGTCAAGAGAATCAAAGGCCACAACACCCTTCAGGTTTTCAACAACCACCTTACCAACAGGAGAAAAAGCCTAACCTTGAGGAGATACTTACAAAATTTATCTCGGTGTTAGAAACCTGTTTTCAGAATACCGAAACAACACTTAAAAATCAGTAAGCATTGATTCAAGAGCTCGAAACTCAAATAGGTCAGCTGAACGACCGCAATGTGGCTTACCTAGTAATACAAAAACTAACCCAAGGGAGCAACTCCATACCATCACTGTGCGTGACAAAGACGAGTTAGCTGAACCAAAATCTGAAACGAGGCAAAAAGCTATGGTAAGCAATGGTGAGGTTGAGGTGATGTGAGCCCTGATGCTTAAATCCCTAAAAATCAACAGAGACACGGGCTTAAAAGAGGATACACGGACGTACGACACTGCCGTGTAGACCACATGGCCTGAACACACGGGCGTGTCCCAGGCCGTGTGAAAACTGGAGCTAAGTTTTTAAATTTTAAACAAGTCAGAGAGCTCTACGGGCAAGGCACACGACCATGTGTTCGGACACACGAGTGTGTGGAATACCACACGGACGTGGGAGAAGCGAATAACGTAGCACACGGCCATACGATACGGCCGTGTGAACCATACAGTCCAGACACCCGGGCATCTCCAAGGCCGAGTGGGCCAATATTTTCCTTGACAAACATAGGCTAGAATTCGAGACACACGGGCTTGTGACACGGCCATGTGACCCAACACAGAACGTTACATGACCATGTCACCTTAAAAGCCCTAACCCCTAGTTTCTTTTTCATCTTCTTCTTCACTCAAAATCAACCCTAGCCACTGCTCCCATTTTCCCCACTCCTGCCACGGTCACCTACCCCCATTTCGTCCCTCATGACTCCCTCCCTAACCCTCTCTTCCCCCATTCCCCTCATCTTCCTTCCCTCACCCATTTCTTTTCCCCTTTCTCCTTCTCATCCTCTTCCCCCACCTTGTCCTGCTCACACCCCACAAACCAGCCTCGTTCAAATCGCCGCACCACCACCACACGGCCAAAACACGACCCACCTCCCCTCTCCTCCTACGCACAATGCCAACCTGAGCAGACCCCACCCTCCTCCAACTATCTCCCATCAGTTTCTTGTTATTCCCTAACTTTTTCTTTATTTTTGTTTCATTTTCATTCTTTATTTCTTTATTTTCTTTCTTTAATTCTTATTTGTTATTTTATTTTATTTTCAGTGTACTCATTATATGATTCTCAGTTGTTAATAATTTGTTCACCATTATTTATTCCTATTCTAGATAATTAGTTGTCGAATATGTTAACCTTCATTCTCATGCTTAGTTTTCATTACAATCATACGGTTTATCTCACTATTTTGATTTAATTTTGATTATTAATTTTTAACTCTTTGCTCATTGGTTACATATTCTTTGCCTACTGTTCTTCTTCTATTTTTCTTTATCTTTAGCTTAGAATAATTTATTCAGTTGACTTTTTGTTATTTTACTTTCCAGATTTTTATGTTTCTTTATCGTTTAAGAGTACTTTTTTATTTTAGGCCTACTTGATTTTTTTTTAATTTTGAGTACTACTTTATTTACTTTCTTTTACTTGTGTAAGTGCATTACGACGAACACACGCGACAAGTCCAAAGTAGCCATCCCCGTTTCAAAAAAATAGAAGGGTCCTAGCGCGACTTCCTCGAGCGCCTCACCGAGGTTCGGCATCCTTATCTCAGATTCTCTACGGGCTCTAGGAGGAACTGTACCACCTTCATCGAGTACAACCCCTCGATGTGGGTCGTTGCATAGATTGGGCTGCATTAGAGTAGGTACGTTTGGCTGGCGATGTGCGCACTATTATTACCACAGCCCCATGGGATAGATTCTTCACCATCGTCGAGCCCACCTATTCGGAGCTCACTTTAGAGTTCGGTGCCACATTTTCAGTCCAGCAAGTCATGTCAGTCCATGACGAGCCAGGCACTATCACCTTTCGCCTTGGTGGGTTGGTGCGGCACATGAGTATTCCAGAGTTTGGTGCTGCTTTGGGACTCTACACAAAGGAGTTCATGAGCGCCAAGGACTTTTTCCACCACTGGAGCAGTCCTCAACCCTTACCCTAGTAGGTCAGATGTCCCCTCATGGCATTTCGACCATAATCCATATGAGGATGATCAAGCGGCGACGTGGAGTGGACCCCCCACAGTACAGATTAGTCTAGTCTGATAGTCAGCATGACCTAGAGGACTTCACTGATGATGTTTCTCCCTAACACGAGGACTCACCACCGCCTCCACCATCGAGTCATCGACATGCTCCCTCTGCTGTTAGCTCTCTAGGAGTATCCTCCGGGGAGTTTACTAGTTTCCGTCAGTACTGTGCTCAGAGGTTCGACAGTATTGATGCTACTTTACAGCAGATCTGTCAGTATCTTCATATCGTTCCTCTAGTGCCACCGACTCGTGACACAGATCAGTCTGATGATGAGGACCATTGAGTTCATTTATCTTTATGTTTATTTTTATTTTTATGTTTATTTTTATTTTTATTTTTATGTTTATTTTTATTTTTATTTTTATGTTTATTTTTTTTTCATATTTTGAACTTTATTTCAATTATTATGGTTGTTTCTTAACGGGTAACCCTTTAATCTTCTTCAAGCATTGTGTTTTTTTCTTATCAGTTGCTCAGAATTTTGCACTACCCCTATATTTATCTACAACTCCGTTTTCACTAGTATGGGAAATTCATCCACCATTCAAGGCAGTTTCAATCATTTCCCTATCTTATGATATTTTGACTCTATTATGATTTATATTTGTTTGTACATTGAGGACAATGTACATCTTAAGTGTGGGGAGGTTATTTATATGATTATTTGAAAATCTCTGACTTATGCCTTGTGGCTAAGTAATTTGCTCATATTACTTTTAAAATGAACTCTTATTAATTTGTGATTTTCATTGATATGTTTTAGATTAAATTCATAGATACTTGTGCATTGATGGTTTAAACTTTAAGATACTAGAGAATTAAGCTTGACAAATCTATTTTTCGGAATAAAATTTTTTAGGTTGTTTCCCTAAATTGAGGTATTACCTTGAAGTTTGGAAATTGCAAGATTGACATCAAAAGCCATATTTTTTTTGAGATTTTGAGCCTTTAGAGCATACATTTTTTCGTGCTCACTTTATTATTGGTTATGAGTGTGTCAATATTGAATTGTTATTCTAGAACTTGCTTCGATTATACATGTCGAGACCAAACCTTTGATTTGATATACTGAGATGAAAAAGGCATCTAGGTTTTAACCCACTTACCCAACAAAAAGCCTACCTTCATAATTAACCCTTAGTGAACCCCTTTGAGCTTAACAAAATATTTCTTAATTTACCCTAAATTTTAACCCCTACATCATACTTTTTGATTCGTTGAGAATTTTTCCTATTTTATTGATCCCCTTTTTATTGAGATTTGATTTGGTTAATTGCCTAACTATGTTCTTTTATTTTAATTGTATAATTTTCTCTCATTATTCATTCATTCATTTAAAAAAAATGAAAAAAAAGTATACATATATGTTGATTATTATTAGTTCTTTGTTTTGAGCTTAAGTTTTAATTCCATATTCTGATAAGAAGCTCATGTTTATCTTTAATATAGATGTAATTATTTAGTGTTAGTTTATTTTTCTAGTTAGGTAATTTATCAATTCAATCTCGATTCTAACCTTCTTTTTCAGCCTTTTTCCACACCTTTAACCCAAGCCCCATTACAACCCTGCTAAAGGCCTTTTGATTTGTGTACCATCTCATTTATAGTGGTGGAGATTTGATTTTCATGCAAGCCTATGGTAATAACTTTTCATGTTTGACTAATGATTGCTTCATTGTTGAACCTTAAACACTTTGAGTGATTTGAGTGAATCTTTAGTGAGGATGTCAACTCTTGTCGATTTGGAATTAAAAGTAATTATTTAGATAAAGGGAAATACCTATGATTTTATGATTAAAATGCTCAACTTGGATTGTTTGAAACTTTGATGTTCTTTTAGTTGAATTCTCAATGTATGATTATTTGTGAATTATTTCGAAACATTATTGATAAGAATTATAAGTTAAGAAGAATGCATTTTAATTGTGAGTTGAGGATTTTGCTTAAGGACAAGCAAATGCTTAAGTGTGGGGATATTTGATAAACCTCAAAAGTAACATATTTTAACCCCATGCTTGGCATATTTTTGGATGATTTATCATAAGATTTAGTGAATTTGATGCTCTTAATCCTTTAATTTCATGTTTTATATCCAGATGAGAATAGGAAAGTGAAAAGTGCAAGAAAAAGGCCAAAAACAGACAAAATAGGTTTATTTCAGTGCTACACACGGCCCAGACACTTCCACACGGGTAATCCACACGCCCGTGTGATACACACAGGCAAACCATACGCCCGTGTGTCATGACTGTGTCGACTTAAAGCCATGTTAGAATTGCGCACGGCCTAAGCACCATCACACGGGCGTACCACACGACCGTGTCCCTGTCGAGACCTATTTTAATTCTACTCAGAAAACGCTAATTTTGGGCTATTATGGGCATTCCAAAGTCTATTTAAACACACGATAAGAAGATCTAAGGGGGAGTAAAACACATGAATTACTCAAAGAATGCCAACAGATTCAGCTCGGAAGCAGGATCTCCTGCAAGATTGAAGATTTCCCTTCAATTTCTCTCTTGAAGTTTTTGGGTTTCTTTATGTTTTGTTATTTTCCTATTTTTGAGATGTTTTCCTACTACATTATGAACTAAACTCCCTAAATACCTAGGGAGGATGAAACCTAAGACAAATATTGTTATTTAATATTTTGATTTAATGATAAATACTTGTTATTGTTCGTAATTATGATTTCTTAATTCTTGTTTTAATATTTTCAGGATATTGATTCAAGTTGATGTGCTTATTCAGTGGAGCAAAAGTCCCTGTTTAAGAGTAGATCTCACATAATTAAGCGGAGTTGCATGCAACCTTGGAAATAGGGCGACATAAATCTACCGGATTAGAGTCAAATCTAATAAGGGAATCAATAGATCAAGTTAATGCGACAATAGGGGTTTTAATTAGAAAGAGATTTCAATTAATCAACCTAGAGTCAGTTGTTTTTAGTCTCAAAAGAGATATTAACATAATTTCGGGATTTCTACAGATCAAGACAAGTGAATAAATTGTTAGATTCAGAATCGGAATAATAAATGAAGTCTAGGTGGATTCTTCCTTGGGTATTGTCTTTATTATTGGTTTATTCGATTACTTTCTTCACTCTCTGTCATGTTCATTAGTTAATTAGTTAGTTAATTTTAGATTAAAACAAATCCTTTATATTTTAGGCTAAATAATAGAAAGAAAATTAATACTAGTACTTTTAGTCCTTATGGATACGATACTCTAGACTTACCGTAACTATACTACCATTCGATATGTGTGCTTGCCTTAGTCGTGATCGTAGTCTAGTTTAGTGGTTCATAAAATGATCATCAGTGTTGCTTTGGGACTTTACACATAGGAGTTCATTAGCGCCGATGACCTTTTTCAGCTTTATCGGCATATTAATCACTTGCTTTCGTGCTGTTGGACTAATCTCACAGGTGGCCTGACAAACTATGATGCGAGTCGCTCAAAGGCGACTTCACTCCCACGGTGTAACACCTCCTAACCCCAAACCGTCCTCAAAATAGGGTTACGGAGTATTACCGAACCTATCAGACATATACAATTAATATACACATAAATACCAACACAACCAGATACACTCATAATTTTCCAAATTTAAACATTTACATATTATCCAATATTTAATTGTATTTAAATATCAAATATCATCAAATAAATTAATTTCATGCTAAATTAACCAAATTCTATTACATATCATAACCAAACCTAAATCTAAGATGCACGGTAGATTCAAAAAGATTAGTTTATTTGTGTTATTTATAATATTCGTGATATTATTAGTATTTTCGTAATATTATTATTAATTATTAATGATATTCTTTATTTTTATTTTTTTATTAGAATCGAAAAGTTTAATTAGAATAGAAAAGTATAATAAAAGTTTAAAAAAATAAAAAAATATTGCATTCAGACAATCATACAATATGGGGTAGTTTGAATTCTTATTGAGGCTTTTTCTTCCTAAATTATTTATTTATTTCATATAGCATATAGAAGGAAATTGATTTCATATAGAAAGTATAAATAGATTACTATGTATCGACTGAACCAATGACTATTCATGATTCCATAATTGAATCAATGCTCCAAACTAGAGGAATGTTATGGTAAAACTTCGTTTGAAACGATGTGGTAGAAAGCAACGTGCGACTTGAAGGACATGATCAGCTGTGGATGTCAAAACCCACCACTTTCCGTTATGTAGAAATGAAGGTGTTTTTTTCTCGACATCCTTTGTTCTATTATAATCCGTCTTTTTGTTGGGTTGTAATGTAAATAGTACAGGATGGAGCTCGAAGAGAAACATCCATTTTTCAGGGGCAAGGATCTAGGGTTAGTTAATGGAAATCAATAAGTTGGAACAACTTCGTAAGTCTATTTGTGATATAGAAATCGAAAGGATCCGATTCAAACTATTTTCAAATCAAAAAGAAAAGTTGTTGGAATTGGTAAAACTCTTTCGATCAAAAGTGTATCATGCGGGAATTAATCGTTCATATGATTCTTTGATAGAAAAAAAAAAGAGAGAAAAAAGGGCATGTTGCTGCCATTTTTGAAATGATTTAATATCGCCGAAGTAATGTTTAAACCCAATGATTCAAGGAAAAGATAAAAGATCCTAGAACAAGGAAATACCCTTTTCCATTTTCTCAACAACTAGATTAAAATGAAGAATCAAAATAGATTCTAAGCGAGACAAACAAAAAAGGGGTTAGAGACCACTCAATAAAAGAATGCCTAAGGTTTCTTTTTGAGCATTTTGAGAGTTATTTGACTTGAGTTATGAGAGTACGAATGCCTTTTTCTTTCTTTTTTTCGAAAAAAAAGACGAGGTTAAATGTCTAATTGATTTGCTGGTTTATGGATCTTTTTGACATGCTAATTCCATACATTATAATTCCATACATAGACATAACTTTTAATTAATCATTTTTTTTATTTCATACTTACATTTACAATTTCAAAATGACACACACATAAGACACCCTAGGTACATGCCATTACCAATAATTAACACACTTTACCTTAATGAATTCGTGATCGGCCTAGGATGCTGATTCAACGTTCTATCTTTACTTAACCTGCGCAAGGAAACAAACCGTACGCTGAGTATGGGTATACTTAGTGGTATTTTTATAATCCGAACATTTAATAATAAAACAAATACTTAAGATCATAATAACAATTACAATTATTCGATTATTTATTTCATAGATAAATTTCAACTACTTACCATATAAATTTTATACAAATCATATAATAAACACAATAACATAATTATTCATTTCTTAAATAGATCCATTATTATTTACTCCATTCTTCTCTTACTAAATGGTATAGCTTTCCTTAATTTATTCACAATTCAATATCAATAAACTATATTCAACTATGCATTTATCAATTATATTCCATTTTAATTCATTTCAATAACAGTCAATTTCTTTTATATCATATCAATTTACTATCTTTGATAGCTTTCACTATATATATATGATTCATATATCTCAAATCACATTTCAATTCATCAAGTGACATCATATATCATCAATTCGAACTCCAATCATTTCATGAACCTTTGGTTCATATTTTCAATCTCATAACTAAATTTTCAATTCTCAATTCAATTTCTCGTTCCATTTCAATAGCTTGATCAATCAAATTTATTCGATTTATCTTTCACTCATTTACCCCTATTAACAAACCCGGACTTTGACGGATACACGATTCCAACCCAAACACACCAGTACGGCACATTGTGCCTAAAACGGTACATAGTACCTGATCAGTATACGACACATAAAGTGCCTAAAACGACACACGAGGTGCCTAAAATACGACACATAAAGTGTCTGATCGGTAAAGCTGGCAAATCCCGCATACTTCCAGATCCTATGGCATGCCAATTATATCCGACTCAACCCGACTAGTTAATAGGGTATTTCATTCACTTTCTCAATTTAATAATTCTTTCATCAATAGATCATTCTGATAATCACATATATTCATCCATTTTCACAATTCATACAATTTCATTCAATTCAACAATATATTTCAATTATTCACATTAATTCATAATTCAATACAATTCAATTCACTTTTCAATATCAAATATTCAAATATCACAATCTCATATATTCATATCAATTTCCTCATATTTCCAATCAATATATTTTTCAATATAACATTCATTCAATATTCGAATTTTTACATAAATCATGTATATTATATAATTCAATCAATATAAATTCAATCAAAATAATTTCAATCAATATAGATTCAATAAATTCATCGCATACCAAAATCAATCCATTCCAATTGTAAAACATCATAATTCTAACACTAACAATTTCCATATGTATATAATTATAACAAATAATGACTAAGTTCGGATTATAGAAATACAAACCGTATTTTCTCGAGCTAACTCCCGTTGTCTTTGCCATTTTTCCTTGCTTAACTGAGATTTCCCGAGACAACATTAACTACGGGAATTAAAACAATTCATATTCGTTAATTCACTACTAATTTATATCTAATTAATACAAATTTTATTCAATTTCTACTTTAATTTCAATTTAATCTTAACTAAATTCACTTACTTTTTTTTCTATCTCAATTTATGCCTAATGTTCGTTTGGTTGCAACTCCCAAATTTTCTTCATACTTTATCCAGAATTATTACTTTGATGCTCTAGTTTCAACAAGAGCTTCATATTTCATCCGGATAACTTAGTTCTATTTTTTTCTTCCTGTGTGAAAAAACCCAATAAAACTCTTGCTAGTTGAAAATTCATATAATTATTTCATACTTCAATTCTATTCATTTTCTTCCATATTCATCCTGACTATCAAGTATTCACAATATAACCCTAATTTAAAATTTCTTTTAATTTAATCCCTCTAATACAAAACTTATAGCTTAACTTACAATTTAATCCTTTATTAATTCTAACTTAAAATTTATTCAATTCCATCCCTAATTCATCTTTTTCTTCAACATGAACCACACTTAGAAATCTAATAACTTTGAAAATTTCGACTTAAAACAAGTAGTATTTATCTCTAGGATTCCAAAAACTCAAAAATCATAACAAAAGGGGCTAAATTGACTTACCAAATTAACTTGGAACCTTTAAAACCTTATTTTTCCCTTTTTCTTTTCTTCCTTTCTCCCTTCTCTGTTTCGTCCCCTGCTATTCTGTTTATTTCCTTCTTTTTATTCTTTTATTTCTTTTATATATATATAATGACAATAATAACTATAATAAAAATCTATTTAATAACAAATATTTATTTAACACTTGTACCAATCATTTTTATACACTTGCTTTTCTTTTATTTTATATATATATTTAATAATTCAATAATATACATAATTCAAGAAAAATCTTGATTTTTCTTCCATTTACCGCCTCATTTCATGGGTATGGCTTTATTGCCATTTTGATCCTTTTTATTTTCTATTACTTTAAAACTAAACTTTCACACTATATTCAATTTAATCTTTTATCCAATTATCCTTAATTAAGCTAAATTTACTTAATTAAACTTTAACTAATCACTCACTTAACTTCGTAATTATTGTTAATAAATATTTTCTAATCCATTTTTCAGAAACAGAGACCCGAAAATACACTTTTCCTATAACCTTAAAGTTCGGGTTGTTACACACTGGCTCTACGGTACTTTCACGCTCTTGTAGCTCATACATTGATAGGTAGGAGAGAGAGCACAGGAGTCATAAGTAGGAGAGAGAGCATAGGAGTGGTTACTTATGATGCCTATTTTCTGTAGAGCATAGTTGCCAGACATGTTTTGGATTTTGCGTACTTCATCGCGCTCGCCTTTTGCCATTAAATTGAATGCCACAAGGAGGGCCCCATCTATCTAAGCCCTTACATGACTCACCCCGCTCGACACTTCGGTCTTTTCAACACACCAGAACAGCCGTCGACACTTACCCTAGTCGGTCAGATGTCCCCTCAGGGCATCTCAAGCGTGATCCACGTGAGGATGATCCAACGGCGACTTAGAGTGGACCCCTCTCAGTACAAACTATTCTATTCTGATGCTCAGCATGACCCGGAGGACTTCACTGATGGTGTTCCTCCCTATCACGAGGATCCAACACAGCCTCCACCATCGAGTCACCGACATGCTCCCTCTGCTGCTAGCTTTCAAGGAGTATCCTCCGAAGAGTTTACTAGCTTCCGTCAATACTGTGCTCAGAGGTTTGACAGTATTGATACAACTTTGTAGTAGATTTGTCAACATCTTTATATTGCTCCTCCAACACCACCAGCTCGCGACATTGATCAGTCTGATGATGAGGACCATTGAGTCCATTTGTCTTTTGTCTTATTTTTATTTTTCTTTTTATTTTTCTTTTTATGATTATTTTGTCCTTATATTTTGAACACTATTTTAATTATTATAGCTGTTTCTAATGGAGTAACCCTTTTAATCCACTTCAGTATTGTGTTTATCTTCTTATCAGTTGCTCAGAATTTTGCACTACACCTACACTTATCTACAATTCCGCTTTTCACTATTTTGGGTATTTCATCCAATAATCAGGGTAGTTTCAATTCTCTTCCTCTCTTATTATACTTCTGTTTCTATTGTGATTATCTACTTTTGTACATTAAGGACAATGTACATCTTAAGTGTGGGGAGGTTATTTATACGATTATTTGAAAATCCTTGAATTATGCATTGTGTTTAAGTAATTTTCTCATATTACTTTTAGAATGAACCCTTATTGATTTGTGATTATCATTAATGTGTTTTAGAATAAATTCATAGGTAATTGTGCATTGATTATTTAAACTTTAAGACATGAGAGAATCAAGCATGATAAGTCTATTTTCAAAATTAAAATTTCCTAGGTTGTTTTCCTAAATTTAAATATTACTACCTTGAAGTTTGAGATTTGCAAGATCGACATCAAAAACCATTATTCTTGTGAGATTTTGAGCCTTTAGAGCATACGTTTTTCTTGCTCACTTTATTATTGGTTATGAGTGTGTTAATATTGATTTTTTATTCTAGAACTTGCTTCGATTCTGCATGTTGAAACCACACATTTAGTTTGATATACTGAGATGATAAAGGCACCTAGGTTTTAACCCACTTATTACATTAAAAGCCTACTTTCATAATTAACCCCTAGTGAACCCCTTTGAGCCTAACAAACCGATCTTTTATTTACCCATTAATATTAACCCATAACTCATTTTTTATTCATTGAGAATTGTTCCCATTTTATTGCCTCCCTTTTTGTCGAGATTTGATTTGGTTGGTTGCCTAACTATGTTCTTTTATTTCAGTTGTTTAATTTTCTCTTATTACTCATTCAAAAAAAAAACATATATGTTGATTATGTTTATTTCGAGCTTAAGTAGTTAATTTCATATTCTGAGAAGAAGCTCGTGTTTTTCTTTAATAATTTCGATGATGTAATTATTCAGTATTAGCTTATTTTTCTAGTAAGGTGATTTATCAATTCGATCTCGATTCTAACATTATTTTTTAGCCTTTATCCACACTTTTAACTCAAGCCCCATTACAACCCTTTAAAGACCTTTTGATTTGTGTATCATCTCATTTATAATGGTGGAGATTTGATTTTCATGCAAGTCTATGGTAATAACTTTTCATGTTTGACTTTTGAGTGCTTAATCTTTGAACCTTAAACACTTTAAGTGATTGAGAGAATCTTTTGTGAGGATGTCAATTCTTGTAGATTTTGAAACAAATGTAATTATTTAGATAAAGGGAAATACCTATGTTTTCATGCTTTAAAAATGTTTGACTTGGATTGTTTTGAATCTTTAGTGCTCTTTTAGTTGAATTATCAATGTGTAATTACTTGTGAATTATGATAAAACATTATTGATGAGAATTATGAATTGAGAAAGTTTAATTCTAATTGTGTGTTGAGGATTTTGCTTGAGGACAAGCAAACGCTTAAGTGTGGGGATATTTGATAAACCATAAAAGTAACACATTTTAATCCCATACTTAGCATGTTTTTGGATGATTTATTGTATAATTTAGTGAATTTGATGCTCCTAATCCTTTAATTTCATGTTTCTATACTTAGGTGAGCATAGGGGAACAAAATGGGAAGAGAACGGGCCAAAAACGGATAAAATGGGCTGATTTAAAGATCCACACGGCCAAAACCATTTCCATACGAGCTAAGCACACACTAGTGTGAGCAATATGGGCTTGCCACACGCCCATGTGGTAGACTGTGTCGATATTGCTCTTTGTTTCCCAAACACGTGAAAAAAGCCAATTTTTAGAGTTTCTGAGCATTCTAAAGTCTATAAATACACACTAGAAGAGGACCTAAGGGGACACACGGAGTCGAAAGTAGAAATTACTCGAAGAAAGCTGTTGAAATCATCTCGGAAGCAGATCCACTTCAAGATTAAAGATCTCCCTTCAAATTTCTCTCGAATTTTATTTGGGTTTTTTAATGTCTTGTTGTTTTTCTAAATTTGAGATGTTTTCCTTTTACATTATGAACTAAACTCCCCAAATACCTAGGGATGATGAAACCTACAATGAATCTTATTATTTAATTATCTGAATTACACGATAAATACTTGTTCTTGTTCTTAATTATGTGTTCTTAATCCTTACCTTAATATTTTTAGGATATTAATCCAAGTTTGATGTGCTTATTTAGTGGAGCAAAAGTCCCTGTTTAAGAGTAGATCTAGCATAATTGAACGGAGTTGATTGCAATCTTAGAAATAAGACGACATAAATCTGCCGGATTAGAGTCAAATTTAATAGGGGAATCCACAGATCGAGTTAATGCGATGATAGGGGTTTTAATTAGAAAGAGATTTCAATTAATCAACCTAGAGTTAGTTGTTCTTAGTCTTGAAAGATATATTAACATAATTTAGGGATTTCTACGGATCAAGACAAGTGAATAAATCGTTTGATTCATAATCAAAATAAAAAGTGAAGGTTAGATGGATTCTTTCCTAGGTATTGTCTCTCTCATTGGTTTTTTTTAAGTATTTTCCCAATTCGATCTCTGTCTCGTTCATAGTTAATTAGTTTAATTTTTAGATTAAAATACCTCCTTTAATTATTAGGCTAAATAATAGAAAGATAGTTATTACTAGTACTTTTAATCCTTGTGGATACGATATTCCGGACTCACCATAGCTATACTACTATTCGATAGGTGTGCTTACCTTCGTCGAAATATTAGTTAGTTTCATGATCCATCAAGCAAAAATAAACTTTCTAAGGATGTTAATAAAACAATCAACATCACTCTTTTTGTTGCACACAAATAGGAGTGCATCATTAGCAAAAAAAAAAATGATTTATCCTTGGACATTTCTGCTAGCATGGATACCTCTAAGTGCATTACTGCTTTTAGCTTGAATAAGTATCCTAGAGAAGGCTTCCATGCAAAATAAAAACAGATACGGAGAAAGAGGGTTCCTTGGCGGAGGCCCTTCTCAGGAATAATAGTCTCCGATAACATATTACTACACTTAATTAAGTACTTCACAGAACGAACACAAGCCATAATTTTTTCGGTCCACCGTTTGTCGAAACCCATTTTTCATATAACCACATCGATGGAATTCCATTCCACGCAATCGTACGCTTTACTCATATCAAGTTTGATGACGCAACCTTTATTAGGCCCATTTCTAGCACTTTGGAGATAGTGAAGGAGCTCGTGCGTGATTAAGATATTGCATGAATCATTCTCCCTAGGATGAAAGAACTTTAATTTTGACTTATACAATCGCGAAGGATAGCTTTTAACCGGTTTGCCAATACCTTAGCAACAATTTTGTAGATGTACCTGTACAAACTTATAGGGAGAAAATTAGTCATATCATAAGGATATCTAATTTTATGAATTAAAATAATAATGGTTTCGTTAACTAAAGAAATATTCTCCTGTCCATTAAACGCATCCAGCCAAAACCTCAAGATATCCTTTCCTACAATGTCCCAGTGCTGCTTAAAAAAACTTCCAGAGAGACCATCAGCTCTAGGGGCTTTACTAGGGCCATCTGTTTGATGGCTTGAAGAAATTTAGTCTCTGTATACTCCCTTGTAAGCCAATCATTATTCTCCCTAATGATACATTCCCTGATAAAACCCAACTATTGCCGGTGGATATCGTTGCCATTTGACCGAAACAAGTTCCAAAAGTAGTTCTTAGCCACATTATAGATATCCTTGTTATTTGTGACCCAATCACCATGACCATCTTTAAGGTTATCAATCCTATTTTTTTTAACCTACTAGTAGCTTTTGCATGAAAGTACTTAGTGTTTCTATCATCTTCCTTAAGCCATTAGGCCCTCGATCTGTGCACTCATATTTTTCCTCCCGAGCATAAAGATAATCCAACTTGCGACACGTCTCTTTCAATCTCTTAACACTGTCGTGTCAATGATTTTGTTAATAATATCCTTTAGTCTGCTAATCTCTCTCTTTATTTTCCAGTGTTTATAATGCTACCAAGGAATTAGAAACTTACGAACCCTATCCAGCTTATAACTGTAGTTTCCCTCTACACTATTCCAAGCATTACTAATAATGCTCTCGCTCTTATTTTCCTTCACCCAACATTCCTTAAAACGAAACCGAGTCCTATTATCAATAGGGTTACTTTTTGGTTCACGGCCACTAAAATAAAATAAATAGCATCATGATCTGGTTGTGTTTGCCTCACGACATTAGACACAATAAAAGGATGTTTTTCCACTGTAGGGACTGTCGTAAGAAATCTATCAAGCCTCATTTTTATCAACCTATCACCATTCCTACTTTGACCTAGGTGAACCAACTACGATCCAGCTTAATATCCACGAAGGCTAAATCATCCGTCAAATCTCTGAAATTATTGATATGCTCCCTCACAATCCTACGTCCACCCTCCTTTTCAGCATCATTCAACATTGCGTTAAAATCCCCTCCAACCACTCATTCTTCTTTGACCACAGCTCCCACTCTTCGAAGTATATCCCAAGAGCTGCTCCTCTCATTTGGATTAGTATGCCCGTAAAAACCAGTGACCCGAATGTTTTTATTACTGCCCATTTTAACAATAGAATCTATATGATGTTTAGAGTAAGTTTGTATGGTAATGTCAACCTCATCCTTCCACGTCATCACAAGACCCCTACTGCGGCCTTTGGAGTTGACGACAAGCCCGTTTTGTAACATGCATCTATTTTGAACTCTTTGAAATTCAACAGCATTCATTTTAGTCTCACATAAGAAAATGATATTAGGGTTGTTAGCAATTATAAGTTGCTTAAGTTCCCGAATTGTCGCAGGAGACCCCAACCCACGATAATTCCAACTTAAAAAACTTCATTGATCTTGGCAGGGTTGTTCAATAGCCGCCGCCTTTGCTGGTGTCAATCGATCCTGCAGTTTCCTTCGAACCATTCTACTTGGTCTTTCTTCAGTTAAATCCCCATTACTTCCTCGGCTCTCTTTCTTTTAGCCTTTATTTTGCCTGTTCCATCTCAACGTATTTTTATAATCTGTTTTCATGATGTGTGCTCGATTCTAACTCATCTTCCGTGTTTTTGACTCGTTTCTTTTCGTTTTGATAATTAGGCGCATTTTTCCCTATCCCACTATAAGACCTTCCAGATAACTTTCTTTCAGTCTCTTTATAATCTTTGATTAGTTCTATTCTATTTTTTAGCAACCTCCTGTTTTGGTTTGTAACTCCTATGGATACTATTAGCTAGTTCTTATATTGAAATTCAGACTTGTGGGTCTTGCTGTTTACCTCCTCCTTTTTATATTTTTGAGTTGTATGACCGATCAGACTGCATATATAACAGAATTTAAGCAGTCGTTCATACCGAATTGCACAGACTAACTCCACCCCTTCTTTGTCAACATAGTGAACAACCCTTCGCAATAGCTTATGAATATCAGTAATGATTCTAATACGCATATATTCTATCCAACCACCATCTCTATCACGCCAGTCTATGGCTAACACTTCCCCTATCGCGTTACCTACTTCCATTGTCATTTTCCTATCCATTAAATTTATTGGAAGATTTGAGATACGGACCCAGAAAGGTGAGAGATTAAAGTCATATTCCTTCATCTTTTTATCTTTAACAAAGGGGACCATATTAAACAAACATTGATTAAACAACCGAGGGGATAGGTTTAGAATTCTCTTCCTATCTTCTTCAGTACTAAATTTTACCAAAATGATTCCTTCTTTAAGGGACACAAAGTTAACTTCCTTTTTTGTAAACCATAGAGACTTAAAGACCCGATACATAGCCTCTCTGTTAACTTTTTGTCCGTCATTAATTTTCCAATAGCCCAGTTTACGAAACCTTTGGAATTTCCCAAGTTCTCATTCGTACTAACAACTCTCATTGCCTCCTCTACTGAGAATTTTAGATTCGTCAGCATTGAACTTATAACATCTTCCATGTTTGGCTACAATGACCACCTAAAAAATCAACTAAGTCCCCTAACCCCACCGGACAAAGATTTGACTATCCCTAACCTACCTCCGCCGAAAATCCAACCACCACCAAAGTCACAGAACCTAAAGAAAGAAACACAAAAATGAAACACAGAAGGAAAAAAAACCCTAATCTAGAGAAAGAAAAAAAAACCTAATACTTTAAACAACGTAAAATCAAAAGAAATAAGAAAAAAACCCTAGATAAAATGACAAAAGCTAAAGCAATCAAAAAAATATTTAAAGATTAACATAGAAAAGTCAAAAGAAAAGAAATTCCATATGAGTTTTAGAATGTGACGCATCTTGGATGTATTGCATGAATAACATGTAAAAACATGCAACAACCCAGAAGACAACAAGTAAAATAATAAAGAAAAATGCAAGAATTGCATCACTTACAACCCTTATATGGTGGTCAATCACACCACACGAAGTTTAAGACAGACTTAGAAATTTAGGACCATCCATATAATCTCCTTTCTGACGCCTTGGAAAACACGTCACCGCTGTACAAACTATCCCACCAATATCGGGGAAAATCATCAACTCCCAACCATCCAATTATTATTTTTCAATAGAATAAAGATGGGGACCACGATCAGAAACAAATAAGAAAACCAAATCTCATAATCTTCGGAGCAGAAAAGTAAAATTGTTGTAACGCCCCAAAATTTTTAATTTTGTAATTGTGAAAATATAATATAAATATTTGTCAGCTTTAGTGGTTATGTGCTCTGGGAATGTTTGGGATATCCCAAGTTTAAGCCTTTGCTTGGGAAAATTTTGGTATTTTGAATGAATTAGGCCTCACTCTTATCCAGTAGGCTTTTATTTGATTGTTGGTAAAAATATATCAGAATGGGCCTGTTGATCTGGTGGTTAAGCGGAGTGTTAGTCTGCAAGAGGTCTTATGTTCGAGGTTATGCAGGGAAATTAAAATTTTTTTTAGGCGTGTGGCGTGGTGGAGTTTAAATTAAACTGGACTGCTGAGTAGTTGTGTTTTAGTGGGTTAATAGGGAGTGTTTTTATGAGATAACTCGGGAGAAGTTATCAAAATAAGATTTTCTTCTTATAAGTTTTCTATTTTCTTTTTTCCCAACAAACGTTAGACTTTTGTTTCTCTGCTGTTTCTCTGCTGTTTCTTCTTCCTTCTTGTTCACTTTTGGTTTTTGTTCCCTTTTGGCCGAATCTTATTTCTTCTCTTTCCCATCTCTTTTCGTTTTCTTGATCGGTTCATCTCTTGCTCTATAGCCAAAATTCTCTTCTCTTTTCCCTAATCTTTTCGTTTCTATATTTTTTTTGCAAGTCATCTCTTTAGGTGCAACTTTCAACTTTATCTGTTTCAGTAAGTGGAATTTTTACCCTTTGTTATCGTATTTCGATTAGGCAATTAACAAAGGGTTCGTTTTACTCTCGTTTAGGAGTGGTTCAAAGGTTTTAAGCGGATATTCTAGTGTTTAGAGATTACTGGTTATCGGATTCGTCGCGGTAAGTTTTTGAATAGTCGTTGGTTTAATTTCTCGAGTTTTATGTTAGGGATATTTGGTTTGATTGACGAATTAAGTGATTAATTAAGGGATATATTGGTCAAATAAAGGTTTTTGAAGGCTTGGGTTACTTTGCACAGCGAATCGATACCAGGTGTGTACCCGAAACACAGAAAACGGGATTCGACAAGAAGCCGAAATTTCTTGCGATCGAGAAATAAGAGAAAATGATGTGAAAAATTGTAGAGAAAGGAAATAAGGGTATTATAAACTTGGAAATCAACATTTTGCACTAAAATAGTTTTGGACAGCAGCAGCAGTCTAACTTTGAAAAATCATTAAAAATGATGGAAATTGAGTTAGAGGCTGAATAAAATATTAAATTAAATTTTATTGAGTCTAGTTTTTCATGGAAGAAACAGTGAAAGCAATGGAATTGTAAATTATGAGATATAATAAATTTTGTGAGACAAGATCAGAATGATTTCGAGTTCCCTTGTTTTGACTTTGGAAAATCATCAAAAATTGTAAAAAAATAATTATAGGTTTAAATTTATATGTTTAAATCCTTAATGAGTTTATTTTCAAGAGAAACAAATAGAAACATCATCCAAATTCCGTACTAAGAGATGAATATTTTTTATTAAGGAGAGGTTGAAGCCGTCAAACAGCAGAATAGGGATAAATTTGAAGATTTTACTGTACTTATTTGATAAACTATAAATTCTGAAAATTTTATGGTAGAAAGGTATTTGAGTCTAGTTTCAAAAACATCAAGCGGATCTTAATTTAGAATTATGTAGCTCAAGATATAAATAATTTAGTGACGATGACTCAAGTAGACAACTTTGAATGAACATATAAGTAAATAGTGAAAACATATATGAATATTTAGCTAGCATGGGTTACATTAAAAATGAATCACACGGCCAAGACCAATTTGGGCCGTGTGGGCCACACGGGCTTGTGAGCCTATTTTTTTGAAAAGTTGTCTGAGGTTGCACGAGTCATCCAAGTTGACTGTGGACCTACTGAAGGGTCGCTAAGCCCTACTTAGACCCCTATATGGGTGATCTTTCTGTTTTATTTCTGTACCGAGCATGAATTATGATATCTGAATATATGTACTGTAATTGCATAATAGCATGACATCTTTTGTATGTTGCATTGCATCGGAGTGGATTATTGTTATTTGGAGGAAGTGTCTGAAAGGCTACTAAGCCTGTTATCTGGCAGCTCTGCTGCAAATTTCTGATTAAGTGCCGCATTTCAGTACAGCATGGTGTGTAGGGATGGGTAGGTTGATTTAATCCCCACATGGTGTGTAGGGATGAACGAAGATGGTGTGTAGAGGCTGATGGGCAGGATTTTGATTTTCTGCTATTGCATATTGTATCTGAGATGGGTCAAGGCCCTAAATTATATCTGAGACTGTATCCGAATGGGCCAAGGCCCAAACTGAATCTATAATGGGCTCAGGCCCTAGACTGTAATTGATTATTTTCTGATGTGCATCTGTATGTATGTTTTCTGTGGGGATAACACACTGAGTTTGCGAAAAATCACCCCTTTTTCTGTTTAATTTGTACAGGTAATCCCCAGACTTAGGTAGATCGGTATAGCGGAGGGCTTGACGGTGACCACCACTACTGAATTGCTGTATTATAGCTTTTGATTTTATATTATCTTTGGGTATCTATTATTGTAATGTTGGGATTTTGGACTGTTTAGTTTAAATTGAGATTTTATACTATTTTTATGGATTTTTAAACTGCAACTCAACAAAACACTGTTTTTTCTAAAAACTAAGATTTTCAGTTTCGTAAAATAATTGGTTTCAAAAGCTTCTGCTTAAAAGACATGTTTTAAGGCAAATCAGCTAGTTCACATTTTTTCAAATTAAATAAAAGTCAATTAACTGGAACGGTTTTAACTTGTCAATCTCGATTTCAAACCCCATTCTATGTGACATCACTAGATTCGGCCATAACGTTTAGGCCAAGCTTAGGGTGTTACAGTTGTATTATGGATTCTAGTATTATTCATATTATCAAGGGTTTAATTGAATAAATTAAACACTAAAAATAGTTCAGAAACCATTCAGGGACTAATCTAAACAAATCATATAATTCTAGGTAAAACTGTAAAATCTAAAAAATAGGGTAAAACTGTAAAATTTGGAAAACAAAGGCAAAACTATAAAATCTAGAAAATATGAGAAAAATTATAAAATCTGGAAAAAAAAAAGAGGTAAAATTGTAAAATTTGGAAAAAAAGGGGAAAAATTGTAACATCTAAAAAATAAAGATAAATTTGTAAAATAAAAGGGCAAATCTATAAAATTTGAAAAATAGGGGACACATGGCCATGGGGCTGGGCTGTGAGGCCCTATCTTAGGCACAGTTTTTCCTAAATTCACTTGAAAAAGAACACACACCTTTCAGCGAAATTTCAAGCAACACCCCTCTCATTCAAATCTGGTCTGATGCACCTGTAATGGGTCCTTCAAATGACTTTGTACACGGGTTAGGGTTTGTTTTCTAAGATTGATCTAGATTCAACGATATTAATGAAAGATTCATCAAGGATCGTGAAAGATCGACTATGTCACACCCTAAAATAGGGCCTAGGAGTTTTAGGGGTATTTTAGAAATTTTAGCCTTAGAGTATTTGGAATTCTATGACATGGCATATCGGTAATTTTTTCAATTATGGTTTTTAGAAAATTAAATCAATTTTTGAAATTGAGTTTTAAATATCTTTAATTTTAGAAAAAGGACTGATTTGTAAAATAGTCAAAATTATGAGTTTTTTAAGAGACAATTAGACCACAATTTAAAAACCAACCTATTTCTTCCTTCCCACCTACATTTTTTCATGTTAACTCTTCCCCAAAACTAGTGTGGCCGCCCCTTGACTCTCTTTTGCTATTTCAATCAATTTTGAACTCCAATTCCTATTCTCTTTGATTTCTATCACCCTTGAACCTTAAACCTATATAAAAGACCAAGTAAAACACTCAAAATCATCATAGTTTTCTCAATTGTCAAGCTTTTGGGTTTTTTGAGTTTTTGATCAAACGCTCAATTTTTCATCAACTAAGGTAATGATTCATCTTCTTATTAGTTTTAAATGTTATTTAGTCTTTAAAACGAAGTTTTTAGCCATTAAATTGCAAGTTTTAAATAAAAGCCAAAAATTGGGTCATTAGTGGTGGATTTTGGGATTTTGTATAAAAACATGATTTCAAAGTGTTTTTTGACTTGTTTTAACATGATTAGAAGGTTTTTTTTAACTTACTTTGAAGTTTCCTTAAAAAATTCTTAAGTTTTAATTAATTTTCAAAAAATAGCCATAAAACATGTTGAAAAAGTAGATACTATGAATTGTGTATTTTATTGTATTTTAAAGGTTGGGAATTAATTGTAGGTGAATTATAAGATGAACATAGTTGGTTTTAGGCGAAAAGATTAAGTATAGACCGAGATATTTGAGTTTTAAAGTTTGTTATGTTATAAGTTTCGGTTACATGAGAACTTAGTTTAGGCTTATGTTTTGTATGCTTGTAATGAGTCCTTGACTAATTTTTGGATGCATTGTTGTGTGAATTTGTTATGTTAAAGTTTTGGATTCGATAGAACCTTCTATGAGTAGAGATAAATGCAAGGAAAAGCTAGTTTGAACATTTGGCTTTTCGGCGAAAGCGTAATTGGTAAGTGTTTGGAATAATTACTTAAAGACATGATTCAATGCATTATTTGGGAATTTAGTAGTAGCCTAAACCCTTACTCTAAATTACCTATACTATCTTGTGAACAATGTGCTTATGTGAACGTGAATATGTGAATTGAGATGAGATGCTATAACATGTGATATGTGGTTATGATAATCGTTGCGAAAGTGCAAATGTGTACATGTAATGTATATGTTAAATGTTAGTGACAGTGTTTTGCCAAAAATGCAAATATGCAGTGATAGTGCACGAATAATCAGTAAGTGATATGTGTTTGTTTCAGATATTTTGGCCTTGTGATCTTGAAACCATTGGATATAGTTGACATGCCATGGGATTGTGAGTACTCACCTATATGTACAGTGATTTTGGGTGTTGAGGACAGGGGACATATTGGAGGGATAAGGGAATGTGAGCTAAGCTCCATTCAACTAGACATGTGAGGGGAAATAAGGAGAGTGTAAGCTTTATGCTTCACTTTTGGGACATGTTTGACTCTAGTTTATGTTTGGTGTGTTGGAGATCCATATATCCAATAAGTGATGATAGAGCTTACTTTTATATTTTATAATTCAAGTGCCAAATTATCTTAAATTATGAATGTCTGTGTATTGTGATATTTGTTTATATGACATGTGACCATTATGCAATGTTATTGTGACATATGCACTTTATCTATTTTACGTAAAGCCCCCTGTAAAATAATTTCGATTTTCACAAATATCCACATTCAAATTATCTCTCAAGTCAATTCCCAGCTCTACGATTTCTCAAAATTTATCAATAAACTAGATTTCTACACTTTACTATTTTATCAAAACATTAGTTATAAAATACTAGCTAAGAAAACAAAATGAAAATATTTAAATTCAGTTTACGACATAATATTATATATATAAGCCTAGGTACATGCCATTTACATCAACTATAAACTAAACTCTTCACCAACTTTATTTGAGCTGAACTTCAGTTCTTCCGATGCTGCTGGAACATTCTAACGAATTTAACTACCTGCACACGGAAAAATAGAAAAACCGTACGGTAGCAATTTTTATGCTCAGTGGTGCTAATATCATATAAATCATTACATAAGTATTGGACACAAATTAATTGATAGAAATAAACTAAACCATGATTAAAAATATCATTAATAACATCAAAATAAAAGAAAATTCTAATATTAATAAACTTTAATATTTTAATATTGACAAATCAAATAAAGAAAATAAACTTTTTAATTAAATTCAAAATCGCGTAATTAATTTAATTTTCACATTATGAAAATTCAAATAAATTCAAGTTTTGTTTTTACTTTTCTTTCAATTTAGACCCTGTACTAAAGTTTAGACTCATAACCAGATACACGAATCCGCCACCTCGAGTTGTTCGGCAACGATGGCTATCAAAGTAGTCTACGACCCTCTGGGAATTAGGGCTAATAATAATAACAACTGACCAACTTGGTCTTTTCTCCCTCGACCCTCTGGGAATTGGGGAAATCTAAATTCTCTGACATATTGACTCCATTTCATATCCATTTCAAATTCTATTTTCATATAATTCTCATTTCAATTCTGTTACATATTGAAATCACATATCGCCTAATGTAAAATAGGCTTCCAATTTGAGACATATTAAATATTTTCTTGCTCAATCATCTAAAATCATAATACTCAAATCCAAATCATAATCATGAATTTGCTAATTTAATCTTATGAAAAATATAATATTCATCTTGAAACATAATTTTATAAATATTAACTAAATTATTCAAGCTCATCTAAAACTCATAAAAATAAAATAAAATTATTCAAGGTCATCTAAAACTCATAAAAATAAAATAAAATAAAATAAATATAACTAGTCATATTAAATTAAATATTCTAAAGCTTTATGTAATGAAAATACGATATTAGCACAAACTAAAATTTTAATCGCTTTACTTCTTTTCTTCGCCTTTCTCCTTCAAGATGTTCACTTCGTTTTTAGCTACAATAGGAGCTATTCAATACGAAACAACATCATTTATCTATTGTAAAACTAAAACTAATAAAAACAAACTTAAATATGCATAATTATTCATATTGACAACTTAAGTTTTCTAGTTCGAAATTCGCATATCTTTCGACTCGATTATCCGTTTTCAATTCCGTCTTCACCAGAGTACTCACTGCTTCACAAGCTATCATTTAGCACCAATATTACACAAAGTGACCAATGTTCTCTACTTCTCCTTTAACATGGCCAAATATACCAAATAAACTTTTCATCCGTTTTTGAATCTTTTTCACACTTCTAACAAGTTAGAACTCATCTTCTAGTAATTTCCTATCTAAAAATATATCTATTTCACTTAAGTTTTCTAAGCTTCCATCAATGTCCTTTAATAACAACTTCCAAAATACTTTATAAAACAAAAAAAAAACTATTGGTATATATATGTAAAGTAAGCTTCAAAGATTCAAAATCTATAAAAAAATTGAAGAAAAAACCATACCTTAAGCTTGAAATTGAAGAAAAATGATGAAAGAGGTTTTCTTTTTCTTTTTTTTTTCGGCAAACTTTGGTGAGAAAGATGAGAAAGAACTTATCTTTCTCTTTATATATATACATATATTAATATTTAATAAATTACTATTATTTTAAATAAAATGTTAAATAATAATTATTTAATGAAAATATCATTTAAAGCCATCATGAAACTTTTGATTTTGTTTAAGTAATGATAAAATTGCCATTAAGTCCTTTCCATCAAAATAAAATAGGATAATTGCACTTTAGTCTCTATACTTTTCTAATTTATTCAATTTAATCCCTAAACTCGATAACGAATTTTTAACTTAACCACATACTCCTACTAATAATCCTCTGTGTTTTCACGTCTGACGATTTTCTCTAAAAACGATCACAATTTCTTATACTACTATTTATTTATAGATCACTTATTCAAGGACTTTTACCATAAATATTCTTTTTCTCTTTTTTTTTTAAAGTGGGGATGTTACAGAAATAGTAATTAGGCCGTTGAATGATTATTTGTCAAAGTAATTGATGTAAGATGTTTAGGAACTAAATGGAATAGATTAATTGCTAATATATGCTACGTTTTTGAGGTTTAGGGAAGGGGCGTCAATAATTGATTTTAAAATCGATACCTCTTTGTTTTGAAATGTCCAGGAAGTCAGAATAGAGATTTTGTATCGATATATTTGCTCGAGTATCTATACTCGGGGTTAAAGTATCGATATTTCATGACAGGTACTGATAAATTTTGAGACTTTGGGTTTTTAATCAAGAAACAGAATGCGAGTTTGGAATCATTTTTCCAGGTGGTATCGATACCGCTTAAAGAAAATATCAGTACCTTAGTGTCAGTATCAATACCTAAGTGACAGTTTTTGAGATTTTGTTAAATGGACCTTATGTAATGACCCGATAGTCATGGGTATCGAAAAGTGAATTTTTGGGTATCCATTTTCGTAAAACAGACTCGTAAATATTTATTAAAAATATTTATGAAGCTAGTTGAGAAGTTAATTAGGTTTTGGTTAGGTGAATTTGCATGAATTAAGAGTAATTAGGTATAAGGACTAAATCGCATAAAAGGTGAAAGTTGAATTATAGATTAAAGAAAAATTAAAAGGACTAAATAGGTAATTATTCCAATTTTATTGAATGAGGCGGCATAAGTGTATTTATTTATAAAATTTAAAGTTAAAATATATATTATAATATTATAATAATAAACCTTAATGTTTAAGTATATATATTATATTATATTAATAAATAAAGGATAAAGAAATAGGAAAAGGGAAGAAAGTGAAACGAAATAGAAGGAAAAAGAGAGAAAGAAAATGGAGAAAGCTAGGTTTTTAAGGGTTTAAAGTTCAATTGGTTAGTTAATTTAGTCCATTTTCTTGTAATTTTTATATTTTTGAAATCCCGGTATTAAATATTACCCGACCTATGTCAAAATTTTAGAAATTATTGAGTTTTTAAATGTTGTCTATGTTGAATAATTAGAGTATTAGGGACTAAATTGATAGATTTTTAAGTTAGAAATGAAAAATGATTGAATTATAAAATAAATTGTAAACTTTGAGTATTAGGGACTAAATTGTGAAATTTTCAAAATTTAGGGAATTAAGTTAAATTAGAGAGTTAAATCTAGTTTAAAGTGGAAATTGAATGAAAATGTAGAATTAATTGTGAAGAAATAAGGTTAGTCTCGGTTTAGGGACTAAATTGGAATTTAGGCAAATGTTGAACAAAAAAATTAAAGTATTCAATGTGAAATTGAATTGTATTGTATTGATGAATTTTAATTGTTTTAATTTCCGTAGCCAATGTTCTGCCGAAAACCTCGACTAAGAAAGGAGAAGATAAAGTCGACGTGGAATAGCTCGAAAGTTCTGGTTTGTATTTCTATAATCCGAATTTAATTATTAATTGTTGTATTTTGATTAAATGTTTATGATAAGTAGTTGAAGCGAGTATTGATATTTTGATATTGAATTGAATTGAATTGAATTCATATGTGTATGTAATTATATGAAAATTGATATTGGATATAAATTGTTATTGAATTGTGAAATTGAAACCCTATTAACTGTATCGGGCTGAGTCGGATATAGATGGCATGCCATAGGGTTGGAAGAGTTCAGGGATTTCTTCAACTTCGAATCGATAAGACACTGAGTGTCCAATTATTACTTCGGATATATTCGATGAGGCATTGGGTGCCAATTTACTTCAGTTTAGCCGATGAGACACTGGATGTCAATTTATTACTTCGAATTATCCGATGAGGCACTGGGTGCCAAATTGGTGTGTTTTGGTTATATTTGTGTATCCATCCGAGTCCGAATTGTGTTAATAGGGGTAAATGAATAACAAATTTTTATGATTGATATTGAAATAATATGGTATGAGAAATGGAAGTGAAATAGTGAATGAAAAATAGAATGTGAAATATGTTGCAAATATATGGAATATATGAGTTTTATACTCATGAAATGAATATGGAAAGGATAATGCAATTGTATAAAGAAATGTGAAATAAATTGTGAAAAGCTATTTATATAGCAAGTATGTGAATTGAGATATTTGTGAAACAAACGAAATATGATATGATTATTGTAATAATTAAATAATATATATTTATATTTCAATCGTATATTTGTAATTTCTTATCTTTAAATATTCGGATTATAGAAATACCACTGAGTTTTTACTCAGCGTACGATTTTGTTTTTCATGCACAGGTTAGGTACTTAATTTTGATCGCCGATTCAACATCCAACAATAGTCCCGATCTCAAACGTAGTGATATTTTATCTTTTTTTGTGTCGGCATGTACCTAGGGTGTCTAAATAACAATCATTTTGTGAATTGATTGTAAAGTAAACGGGATTATAAGTTTAATATTGGTTGATTACATACATATAATATGTGTTTATGTTTGAGGCCATGTTATGACATGTTTAAGTTAATGTTTAAATGAACATGGATTAAGCAAAATAAATTGAATTTGGTATGGTTATAAATTGGATTTGAAAAATGTTTGAATGGTATGAAATGATGATATAATTGTGGTACCTATGAGGGTACATTGGTTAGGCACCTAAGATGTTTGTTTGATATGATTTGGATGAGTTTGATTGTGTTTTGAATTGGTTAAATGAATGATTTTTGAGTTGCTTATTGTCTAAGCTTGCAAGGAATGGTAAACTTGTTGTTAAAGGTACATTTTGAGTCCACACGGCCAGGACACACGGGCGTGTGTCCTATGATTCTTTGAAAAATCTTGATGTTTTTGGAAAATTTTCTTAAGTACCCGGTTTAGTCCCGATTTGTTTCTATCACATATTTTAGGCCTCGAAGGCAACAATTTGATTAATTTATTACATGCATGCTAAATGATTTGAAATGTTCGTATTTGATCTTTTAAGTCCAATAATACTCTATAACCCTGTTCTGGTGATGAATAAGGGTTAGGGGTGTTACACATTATGCATGCTTAATTAATATTATAAGACTATTTGATGTATGGTTAGCATGTAACATTGATAACTAACAAGTATAATAGACTTAAATCCTAACGGATAATACTATGAAATATGTTTCTTTTAGAATGAACTTTTACTTGTTGTATATGACAAGAGACGGTAGTTTGGCATCTCGATATTCGGCTTGGTGTCTAGGCTAGGTATGGGGTGTTACAGACTAATTGATTTGAAAGATCAATATTGACTACAAATTCTACAAAATATTTAGGGTCCTAAACTTTAGATTGAGATGCACTTATCGAACTTGATGAAATATGAATTAAACAATTGGTAGAAAATCGATTTATCGAGGATTGATTTGATATTGAGAGAAAAAAATAATTTTAGCAATGGAATGACCAATTTGATGAAAAGAAAAGAGGGAGAATTCAAGTTGAAATAGAAAAAGAATCAAAATCCTAGGGTAATTTATTTTAATGTAATTTTCATCCTAAGTTGAATGCTAAAAATAAAAAGAGAAAAAAATATGGGAGAGGTGTGGTTTGAACTGAAGACTTCTAAGGGATGTAGAAACTACTCAACCATCAAGCCTAAGACTTATTTCTCACTTATGTATTTCATCCTGCCCCCTATATTTTAGGGTGTTGCAAATTTAATATGTGAACAACGAATTTACGATAAAAGTTTAATGAATGTATCATGAGATGATGAAATATGCATAAAGTATTGTAAAAGTGTAATTGTGAAAAAATATGAAATTTTTATGATGACAAAGACTAAATTGTTAAACTTGAAAAAATATGTGGATGAAATAATAGAAGTGAAATACATAGAAATTTGATATGTGAAACAAGATATTGAGATAAATTATGTGATTAAATTGTAACAAGAAAGAAAATTGATTTAATATGATTAATTAGTAAATATTGACTTTTACGACAAAAATAGATTAAATGGAAAAATTATGAAAGTTTATAAAAAAACATTTGATAAGCGAAAATGTTAGTAGAGAATATAAAATCATGGTGCTTTAATCGATGTTCAGGTCGGGTATGGGAGTTTTACAGTGAGCAGAGCATTATCAATTTCGAAAGTATCTTACGAAACAAAAATTAGTAAGAAATTTTACGAAAATAATGGGATAATTTTATGTTAACTAGAAAATCTTTTATGTTCACTATCTTATTTTACATGAAACAATCTGTAAAATTTTTCATGAGCCTTTAAATAATTTTTACATAATGAATAAACATAACTTAAATCAATAAATGGTTCGTGATTAGACCAAATTTTCTTTTTTATGTCAAACACGGTTACAAGATAAGTTCAGAATGTTTCATATTGGTCCTATATATTATTAATACATTGCATAACATAAAAGAAATTTATACCATCTACTATTACCATAAACCGAGTAAAAACATAAAATACCATTTTAACTAAGAGCGGGATAAAATGAAATAGTAATCATAATCAAAGCATATATGTGAATAATAAAGTAAAAAAGAATGTATCAATTATGATAAAGGGGAAAGTTCTATATATATAAGTTGAGAATCAAGATTTATGTATTCTTCTTCAAAATGTTTAGGTTAAAACTGGATGGAGTTAGAAAATTTGGGTTATAGGTTTAATTTTTTAAACTTTAAAATGTTTATAAAAATTTTATTAAATAATGTATAATATTCTTTTTATTGTTTTTTCTTTATTTCACTAGTAGACTTTTTTTAAATGTTTTTTTTCATTATTGTTAAATATTTAGAATAAAGAAACCTAAGCCTTAAACACATAAAGGTTTTACAAAGCTGATATACGACTAGTAGCTTTCTTTCGTAAAAATAAAAATCACTAAGTGCTTTTGGGATCATGATAATGCAATATATTAAAATTTCAAATATAAGATTCACAACAATTTCACTAGTAACAATAATTTTTATATAAAAAAATGCTAAATTTTTAATCGATATTCAAGAAAGTCAAGGTTATACATTCAGTCGATCCTAATTTTTTCAAGAATTTGTATTAATTAACCTTTAAAAATTATTACCTAATCATGATGGTAGGAATCTCATACAAAATCAATATCTCAAAATCATTCAACAAATAAAAAATTAAATCTGACATAAAAATCCTAATTTAGCATAAGAAAAGCCACAATCCAAATTTTCTACATATTAATCAATAAAGATTAATAAGAAACAAAAATTGTTACCAAATTTAAGAGATCTATTTGAATGTATCGAAAGATTGAATATATATTTTGTAAAAATTCTAGAGTGTTTGTGAGAGAATAAGAAATTTTATGAGTTTTAGTAGAAAATAAAAGGTAGTAGGTGGGCAGAAATTAATTTATTTTTATATAAAAAATTGTTTTCTAATTTTTGTGAAATTAAATTATTTTAGAATTAATACACCAATTATATATAATTTTTGGTAATTAAAAAGAAGCCAAACAAAAGTTAGGCTAAAGGTATGTGGAAACTGTTAAGGAATAAAACTATTGTGGCAGTTAACACTAGTTTAAAACAGTTAGTAGTTAGCAGTAATAGTTATGATAGTTAAGGTTGTTGTAACTAGTCTTGGCAACTTGTGTATATATACCAGAGTTTGATATCTGGTTTAATATCAATAAAAGATTACTTTTCAGTCAACATGAATAGTTTTCATGAATCTCAACATGGTATCTAAGCTTTAAAAAAAAATTTTAGTGTTCTCTCATGGCAACAGGGGTCGTTTCTGGTGATGATGATAAAAATCGACAGTCCATCAACTTAGGTGTTCCAGCGGGTGGTTTTTCTCCTGGTTCGACTTTTGGTATTTCGAAAAAGATTCAACAATTTCCTAAACATGACACTGTAAAACCTGGAGAGCACAATTTTCTTTTATGGAAACAGCAAGTTTTGTTGATCCTTGAAGGCTATGGGCTGCATAGTTTTGTTCTTGGCACTGTTAGTGTTCCTCTATAGTCGATTGTTGATAGCAATGGTAATCTTGTTCCCAATCCTCACTTCTTGTTTTATAAACAACAAAATAAATTGTCAGCTTCCTGGTTTTTTTCCACCATTTATGATGATGTTCTTGTTCATCTCACTGATGCTCGATCTAGCTTTGATGTATGGAGTACTGTTGTTAAACGCTTTGCTTCTAAGTCTACTCTGACGATTTCTACTTTGAGACATTCCCTTTATTCTAAACAAAAAGGTCAGCTGACCACGAAAGAATATTTGGCCAGGATTAAAAATCTGTGTGACACTCTTGTGGCTGCTGGTAGTGTTTTTTCAAAGCAAGAACAAATTAGTATCATTCTTGCAGACTTACTAGTGGAGTATGAGTCAATTTGTATTGTAGCATCTGTAATGAGTGTTCCTCTTGAACTTCTTACTAAAATGCTTACTGATTGTGAAACCCGACAATAAGATCTAGTTTCTACCATATCTTTATAAGCCAATGTTGTTTAGCACCATGATTCTGGTGGTAGTAATCGCTGTCAGTCTGATAGGGGTACCAGACCACCTTACAGGGGCAATGGTAGATCATCTCGCAATAGAGGTTGAGGTAGGAAATTTGTGCATAATAAGCCTCAGTGTCAAATTTGTGGACGCATTAGTCATACTGCCTAGTGGTGTTATTATCGGTTCGACGAGACTTTTGAAGGAATTGCTGACCAATCCATACAGGCACATTTTCATTAGTTCCAAGATCCCTCTTCTTGTAGTCATGCTTGTTGTTTTCAAAAAGGTTCTGTACAAGAATCTGGTCTGCAAGTTAATTAGGTTTATGTTAAAGGGCAGTTTTCTTCGAGTTCCTCAACTGCAAAGATTTGGTACCTAGACTCCGGTGCTTGTAACCAGTGATCTGAAAGTTTGCAACATGTCACTCAGTACACAGGTAACAACAAGCTTTTTATGGGGAATGGCATATTAGTTCCAGTGGATCATGTTGGCTCCAGCTCTTTTACAATTGACAGTAGAGTCTTTCATCTAAGAAATGCTTTGTATGTACCTGACATTTGTAAAAATTTAATGTCTCTTGCTCAATTTGCAAAAGAGAACCAAGTCTACTTTGAGTTTCATGCTTTTCGTTGTTTTGTGAAGGATACCAAGACATGAAACATCCTGTTGGTGGGCCGCATTCATAATGGTTTATATCAGTTTGATCTTTCTCACACTCAGGGGTACAAATCTGTTTCTTCAACTCCAGCCACTGTTCATACTGCTCGTTTGGGACTTCCAGCTTCTAGTTGCTCTAATTTTGAGTTATGGTACAAACGTTTGGGCTATCCAACAGGCTCAAGCAGTGGTTCTCGGGCTCAGTCTCAGTTTCAGCATCAACAGGCACGAGTTCCTATTGTCTTCTCTTCCTTGCCACGATCTGCTGTTGGTGTCTCACCTATGAACGTTTCTTCTCCTCAACCAGAATTGGCAGCAATGTCAGATGCCAGTAGACCTTTTTTTTCTCCTGCTCTTCCAGATTCTGTTCCTATACAGCCTACTTCTCTGCATTCTAGATCGCCTGGTGTCAATACAAATGACAGTAGGCCAGCGTCTCTTCCTCTCTTTCCTACTACTATTTCATCAACTAACTCATTCACGTCTCGGTTGGCTTCCAGCAGTCCCTTGCCAGTTGGACACTTGTCAGCTTCTATTGTCAATACTCATCCTATGAAACTAAATCCAAGAATGGGATCTTCAAACCTAAATTGTTTTCAGTTGAGCTAGGAGTTCCTGAACCTGTCACGATTGAGTAGGCTTTTACCCACAAAGAATGGAAACTGGCAGCTCAGCAGGAGTATGATGCATTGCTGAATAATAAAACTTGGGATTTAGTTCCCTTACCTGTCAATAGGAGGGCTGTAGGCTGCAAATGGATATTCAAAGTTAAAAGACTCTTGGATGGCACCATTGCTCGCTACAAAGGTAGACTAGTTGTCAAGGGATACCTTCAGGAAGCTGGTATTGATTATCAAGAAACTTTCAGCCCTGTTGTAAAACCTACTACAATTCGCGTAGTCTTATCCTTGGTTGTGAAGTTTGGTTGGTCGCTAAGGCAAGTTGACATTAACAATGCCTTTTTCAATGGGGATTTGTCAAAAGAGATTTATATGGTGTAGCCTCTAGGTTTTGAGCAGAAGATTGGTGATCAAACCTTGGTATGTCGTTTAAAGAAAACCATGTATGGCCTTAAATAGGCTCCTCGAGCTTGGTTCTCAAAACTAAGGGATTTTTTATTTGCTTCTTAGTTTGTTTTAACTAAATCTGATGGCTCCCTTTTTGTTGGAAAGACTGAGGGTGTGCTCCTGTATGTACTTGTCTACATAGATGACATCATTGTCACTAGAAATCATCAAGGTAGTATTGATGACTTTGTCGCCACCTTGGATACTAAGTTCTCTCTGAAGGATTTGGGCTCTCTCGATTACTTCTTTGGTATTGAAGTTCTTCCCACCACTAATGGCTTATTTTTGAGCCAACGCAAATATATCCTTAAGCTTCTAAGCAGGGCTCGTATGGATCAGGCCAAAGGTTCTCCTACACCCATGGCTTCTTCAACTAATTTGTCTCAATATGTTGGAAGTGCAATTGAGAATGAGTCTGAGTACAGGAGTATTGTGGGGGGTCTATAGTATGTAGTCATTACAAGACCTGACATTACTTTTGCTGTAAATAGAGTTTGTCAGTTCATGCACAAACCTCTTGATCAACATTTCAAAGCTGTGAAACGCATCCTGTGCTATCTCCAGAACACTGCTGATTATGGTCTTATCTTGTTGGCTATTCGGATACAAATTGGAGGTCTGATGTGGATGACAGGCGGTCTACAACAGGATTCTGTGTATTTCTTGGAGGCAATCCTATTGCTTGGGGATCTAAGAAGCAGCAAATTGTTACCAGGTCAACTACAGAAGCAGAATATAGAGGGCTTGCTCATACGGTCACTGAGATAGTCTGGCTTGAATCACTTTTAGCTGAATTGCATGTTTCCCTGAACAAGAAGACTGCTGTCTGGTGCGATAATTCTGGAGCTGTTGCTGTCTCAGCTAGTCCAGTATTACATTCAAAATTTAAGCATGTCGAATTGGATATGTTTTTCGTTAGGGAGAAAGTTGCTGCAGGCACATTAACTGTTAGACATGTTCCAGCCAAGAGAAGGTAGCAGACATCTTTATTAAGCCTTTGTCAGCTCCTCTTTTTACAAGGTTTCTATCGTGTCTTAAGATAGTTGTCAAACGTGAGCAAAAAACAGAGATTAAGGAGATGGAGGCATGTTAAAAAATAAAACTGTTGTGGCAGTTAACAGTTTAAAACAGTTAGTAGTTAGCAGTAATAGTTATGGTAGTTAAGGTTGTTGTAACTAGTCTTGGCAGCTTGTGTATATATACCAAAGTTTTATATCCGGTTTAATATCAATAAAAGATTACTTTTCAGTCAACATGAATAGTTTTCATGAATCTCAACAGAAACTGGTAATTAATTCTAGCAGAGTCTTGCTTCAGGGCTACTCGTATCATCTCAGGACTTTTTCTTTGTGGGGTCAATTGACCCTACAACTATCAATGTGGCTCCGTCACGAGATTAATTTATAAATTTAATCTTTGTATATTTTTAATTTAAAGAGTTTAGTTCAATTAATATTATTTTTGGTGGTTTTTATTAAAATTAATTAACTTAATAAGTTTATTTTTTATTAATTATATGTAACGTGACATTAGAACAACCTAATTACATGTTAAATTTACATATTTAAAGGAAAATATTTTTAGAATTTTAACTATTGGGACTAAATTTTAAATTTATTAAAATACAAAGACTAATAACATATTTTAACCAAATATTTAATTATAACGTGAATAACTGCAATTTTGACCATCACCTAACAATACAACGTAGAAAGTTTTGTGGAATATCAGTTGGGTTGGGTTGACTGTTAGGAGTTGGACCATAGAAATCGTGTGGTCCAGTCTCCATCTACCAGTCTCAATCTTCTATAGGTGAGGGAGGTCTCCAACAAAAGTATCCACGACTAGTTAAGATAAATTGCCCACCACAATCTTATGTAGAACCCTCTTTTAAGATTTTAATTACTTCATCAAACTTTAATACTAATTAATTTAAACCTACAACTTTCTTACCATTTATTACTTTTTTAAGGTATAATGTTAAATTTTTACTCTAATCTTTCCTCTTTTTCTTTTCATTAGATATTAACTTTTTAACTTTTAATCAATTTCATATATTCTAACTTAAAAATTGATCGGATTATTAAAATTTGAGTTAATATAATTTTTTGTCCTTCAATTTGGCAACTAAATTTACTCTGAAATTTGTACGGTGTTTGTTCATTTTAATTCTTAAAATTATATTAATCCTTAAACTATAAACAACATTGGCGCGGTAGTCAACAAAGCAATTCACATGTACTTTATTGACGTGGATAAATTTTTAAAATTTTTTATTTTTTTTTCAAATTTTTTATGAAGTATATATAAATTACCATATGGGATGCTACATTAACATTATTAAAATTTAAACAATTTATTTTTTTAATTCAAAATAATAATTTAATTAAAATTTAAAAAATAAGAATCAAAATGATACATAAAATAAAAAGTGAGGAGCACTAAATTTAGTTGCTTTTTCATAAATTGATGGTTGTGGGACAAAATCCCAAGTTAAAATCATATAAAATATAAAATAAATATATATTAAGTGTTTAAATATATTAAATTTTAATAAAATAATTTTCAGATTTATCTGTTTAAATTTATGTTTTGATTTTAAAATTTAAATCAGATAAATAAAATTACACTTAAATTAAATGATACAAATATTAAGATAATTTTTATATCATATTATATTATATTATATTATATTTTGAATTGGGCTTGAGGTTAAAGAGTGAAAGCCCATAAAGATATGGGGCTGTATACGGATTGTCCGCCGATGTATCTACTTAATAAATAAATAGCAGCTTACATCATCCAATTGCATTTGCAGCTTCATGTTTTATTTCTGTACCAGCTCTCTATTTTTTTAGTTTATCTGCAATCTTCCCCAAGCTGTATTATTTTCCCTTTACGTTTCTAGTAAATAGTTTTGGCTTTGCCTATTTCTATTCTACTGTCACTTTCCCTAGAAAAAATTATCTTGCTAGCAAAAGAGACAAACAAGAACTTTACCAGGAAAAACAGAACCAAAATAGGAGCATTGTGATGCAACGAGTGGTGTCATTTAATGTTTTGATTTGATTTGAAATTTTTTTGTTGTTGGGAGGATTTGTTTGGTGACCATGGTCATTGGTATATGCCGTTCCTTTCGCGATCGAGCTCTCGACCGATGTTATCACTGCTTCTCTTGCCTCTCCGATCCTGGTACTCTTTTTTTATTTTTATTTTATTTTTTATCTCTGCTTATTTCCCGAAAAAGAGAAAAAGGTGGGAAAGCGTTTTACTGTGTTTTTGCCGTGCGAGTGTCATGTGAATTGCGGTTAATTAGTTAATTACTTGTCAATTTCTCAGTTTTTTTTTTTTTGTTTTAGTAAGCATGGTCTTTCCTCTTTTTTTCCACGGTTAAATTTCCTCATTTTCTTTGTTCTTTTTTTTTTAATTGAATTTGATTTTATTGTTGGGTTTTCAGCACGGAGATCATCGTTGGTTTTGAAAGTGACATTAGTGATGCTGCATCTGGTATACGTTGGCATTCTTTTCCTTTTCGATAGTGATTTGATAGATAAAACGAAAAAAGAACCCTGGTATGTATGGTATTCCATTCGATGCTATTATTTTATCTTAGATGAAAAGTTAAGAGTTGGATACCTTTATTCCACCTTTACATTAAATGATTGTTTCCACCTCAAACTTCTACTTTTATTGCATAATGATATCTATGAAGAGAACTAGGCTATAAGCATAATAACATTTAAATATTTATGAAGCAATATTACTCATTCTGCTTTTACTTGACGTTTTAAAGTTATTATTATTATTATTTTTCAAATTCACTTGCTTTAGTTTTTTCTTTTGCTGTTTTTGATGAGTAATTGCTTCATAGCTTTGAACCTTCAATTTAATTCTTTCTCCGTTTTCCCAGGTACACTGCTTTATATTTGTTGTTGTTTTTCGCCGCATTGGTGCAATACTTCATTACTTCTGGTTCTTCTCCTGGGTAAATATCAGTCCACAATTACTGTCGAGATCAAAGTTTTAACTGTATAATGTACGCATTACATTTTCAATCTGATATGTTCGTTCCCTTTCATGTTTTTCTACTTTTAGTTATGTCCTTGATGCAATGAGGGTCGTTAATGAGACAAATGTGATATGTAAGAAGTCATCAATGGCCAAAGTAAGCATTTTTTTTCTTTTATTGTTCCTTGTCAATTCTCTCTCTTCCATCCTCCGGAAGTTAGAACTAAATTATTCTGGATATAGTCAGAAACAGAATTGGATATATACATGGAATCTTACTAATCTTGTTCTTATAATGTTTAAGCAAAGACAGACTGCTTCAAGCAAAAATGGAAGCTTGCCTGTAGAAGGGTGTCAATCAGGAAGAAATTTTCAAGGGACTGATTCTACTTCTTGGACAAAGTTGGTGATGGACATGTATCCCCCTGGAACATCCGTTAGGTGTGTAAAACTTCATTGATTTTTTGATAGATCTTTCAGTTTCTTTTTTTAAGGATTTATGTTTATGAATCTTCATGGGTGCCAAGAGCCAAATAAGTTAAGCTATCATGGTATTTTCTGTTGTGTTTCACTTGTTGCTCTTGCCTTTTACTTACCATTGTTGCTTTTATATACCCAACTCAGTTGTGGACTTAATTTTAAGTTAATTGCCTTGCTAGTTTAATTTCATATCGTGAAGCAAGTCTACTAAACATATGACATGAATATTGGCTTTCTGTTTGAGTTTAATCTAATTTTTATCATTCAAACCATCAAGAAAAAGTAGAAGGAAGTTATGGGAAGTTTATAGAAATTACAGAAATTCTAACTTTGGTTTGGATTTTTCAGGTCTTGCATTTGCTCCTATTGTAATGTTGAACAGGTATTGAGATTCTATGTTTATGTCCTTCATATGATACAGTTTTTTTTTTTTCATGAATCAAGATTTCTTGGTGACATCTGTTTATTTTTGTGTTATTTACCTTGATGGTGGATGCTTATTCTTGGCTTTGTATAAAGTCTAGCTCAAAAAAAAGCATGTGTATGTATTTTTTGCTTTGTTAGTGGCATGGAGGTCCATGTACGCAGGAAAAAATGTTAAATTGAGTCATTATTGTAGCTTTTGATTGGATCTTCATTGCAAAAATTGTGTAAATGGTTGTTTCTAATCATCCAGCTATCTTTTTGTGTAAAGAATTCTATGAAGAGTTGTTTCTGATTGTCCACATTACATGGCATGTGGCTGTTACTTATACTATTATTGCACAATTGCAGCCTCCACGTGCGAAGCATTGTTATGATTGTGATAAATGTGTTCTTCACTTTGATCACCATTGTGTATGGCTCGGAACATGCATTGGCCAGGGTAATCACTGTAAATTTTGGTGAGTCTACATCATGTTGGACATGTTCTTTATGACTTTGCCTATATCTTGTGCCATTATATATGTTTCTATGAAATATGTTGCTAAAATGTAATTAAAAACTATGAAGGGAAAAACACTTATCCAACTTTGAAGAGGATCCCCCCTTTCTTTTCTTTTCTTTCATATCTGGATCTATTTTGAACTGTTTACATGCATCCAACTTCAGTTCATTCCTCGAATAAAATGAATTTGTATGCATGCTGGTATTCTTCTGCCTACATTACCAATTTCATATATTTGAAATATATATTTTCCTAATTTTGAACCAAATTGTTTTATTGTTTCAATTTGTAAATTTAGGTGGTACATTTGTGAAGAGAGTGCGCTGTGCCTCTGGACTGGCATCTTGTACATTACATACCTGAAGGCCAACATATCAAGGGCCTGGTATGTTATATTATGATAGCACCTTTTCTTTCTTACGTGTTGGTATGGCAGTACCAAATTTTCTAGTATGACTCCACTATAGTTTGCTACATGTTGATTTTTTTGACTTTTCATTCTGTGTTTGTGTGGTTACATCTTCTTTCTTTTTTGGTTTGGGAAAGAGCTTGTATATTTACCTGAATCTGAAATTTGACATTGAAAACCTTTGTTGACAGGTGGAATGATGCTATCGCGATTTTACTATTGATTCCCTTGTCAATTTTTATTGTGTTTCTACTCCTCCTCCTATTTTTTCATAGGTAACTTCTGTTCTTTACTTGTTTTGAGCATTGAATTTAAGATTTGGTGATTAGTTTTTGTGTTACTGTTCCACAAGCACTGTTCAAATATGGGAACCTTTATTATTATTATTATTTTATTTTATTTTTTTTGCAGCTATCTTATTCTGACAAATCAGACAACTTATGAACTCGTTAGACGCAGGCGAATCCCATATCTAAGGTAAGCTGGTGCTTTTATTCACTTCATACTGCTTGGCATCATCATGTAAATTGTCAATATTAATGAGAGAAAATTGGGATGTAAATGGGGGTATGAATACGGGCTCAGAAAATTTGCCATTCTTCTGATATGCAGGGGGATTCCTGAGCGAGTATATCCTTTTAGTAAAGGAGTTTGCCACAATTTATACGACTTCTGTTGTGGTGGAAGCAACATATACAGTTTGGAACCTCTGCCCTCAGCTCAAGAGCTTGAAGAAAAGTCAAGGCCCTACACTTGCTTAGATGTTTTAACATGCCGTTGCTGCTGACATTATAGGGCAATATATCATTTACCATATCTATGAACTGATTCTTTACCCGCAAAATTTTAATGTGAGGTTGTGTTATGTATCATATATCTAGATATGGTTGGCTGAAGGCAGAGTTGCTTGTCGGGTTTAGATTTATACTTCTGATGTTTTAAACTGTGTTAGATTTATACTTCTGATGTTTTAACATGCCGTTGCTGCTGACATTATAGGGCAATATATCATTTACCATATCTATGAACTGATTCTTTACCCGCAAAATTTTAATGCGAGGTTGTGTTATGTATCATATATCTAGATATGGTTGGCTGAAGGCAGAGTTGCTTGTCGGGTTTAGATTTATACTTCTGATGTTTTAATCTGTGTTAGATTTATATTCTAACTATTATTTGATAAGGCTTGTTACCCATGTCATCTTCCATTACCAGAAACAAAAAATTGACATCAACTAAATATGATTATTATATCTTCTATTTCCTTTCTCAAGGACAGTACATACAGAACAAATGCATTCATAAAATTGTATAATAATATCTGAATCTCAATAAAATTGGTTACAAGCATCTGATTTTCATGGTAGTGATTTGCGATACTTGAGAGCTTCAAAACGAGCTGCCAGATCATCATAATCCGGCAATTTTGGGTGTACACGGTGAATAGAAGAATCCTGTTTCTCAAGAGAAGGTACTGGTGGTGGCAGATCAGTGCTGCCAACAGGATAATCTTCAATTTCTATTTCTTCATCACAATCTGATTCATCAAACTTTATATCTGAATGTGCAGCAGGGGCATGATTGTAGCTGTGTCTCCTACAGGTCTTTCCACCTCCATTGTTGCCGGGTCTTACATCCTCAGTACTTGGAGGGTTGAACGTCCCAAAACTCCGAGATTCATACATTCTCCTAGTTCCAGGAGGAGAAGTTGGAACAGATCCTCGAGCAGCGTTGCCTACACAACCAGATGCTTCACTAAATAGATTACTCTCTCGGTTGGCCAAATATGCAGCAGCTTGTGCGGCAGTAATTGCTTTTTTTGCAGATTCTTCTGCTGCTTCTGCAGCTGCAACCGTGTCTTTAAAACGATTATGGCCCTCTTCTCCTCTGCCACATTATTTTTAGTAAGAACAAAGAATATAAACAAGTTAGAAACAGTTGATGGTGAAAATTTTTGATTGAAAACTGACCTAGAGCAGAGTTTCCTGGTCATAGACTCTTTTGGTTCCGGACAATGATTTGTAGCAGGTTTCACAGGTAAGCTGGTTGCACTAACGAATGTACGTGGCCCCTCCTAATCAATTAGAAAAGCACATTAGTTTATATTAGAACGACAAAGAAATGAGCTTAGAATGAATGGACTTGTGAACTAACAATAAGCTCTTCAGGAGGCTTGAGCAGCTCCTTTTCTGATTCAGTTGTATCCCATTCTATGTTGTGATCCTTAGCTATTTCCTTCATGACTTTCAATTTTGCTTCACCTGTAGGAGTTTTAACTGAGAGCTTGTCAATCAGCTGTAGGAACAGAGACAAGCAAAGGCAATGTCAGTAATCTCAACAGCAAGCTAAATTTGATATCCTACAATGGAGCAATCATGATAAAAGAGAAAGCTAACCAAGCGATTAACACCGCAGTTGGGCCGCAGATCAGTGGCAGCAGCTACAAAATCTCTTCCGTATTTCTTCTCAAAAATGTTTCTAATTTCTATTAGCTCTGGAATCTCAGCACATCTTGGGGCCGCAAATATCAAACTAGCAATTCCTTCTTTCAGATCAGCAGGGCATTCCCTGTAATAGTTGGACTGCTTTAGTAACATTTTATTTTATGTAAAGAGAAAATCTATAGAAAGTACCCATGGTGTCATCAGGCTGCCTCACCTACGCTTCTTGATGATGGAAAGCCTGGCTACCACTAACTCACAAAAGAGCTCAATGAACTCATTTGCAGCTAAAACATTTTGTTCTCTCATGACATGTTCAACCTAAACATCCATTCCCAATATAAGAAGCAAAACAGACAAAGATAAACAGGAGGACTTTTAAATCTATATATATGATGGTGTAATGCTACTAATGGTGAACTAAACAGTAACGCAAAATGAATACTCGAATGCGGGCGGTGGCATCTTGACCAGACTGAAGAAGCAAGGCGATGTCACGCCTCATTTGTTTCAGCACTACTTGTCTCTTGTTCCTGAGTAGCTTTATCCTTGCAACCGCCATTTTGGCAGCCGTTTTGCTGGATAAATAACAAGAGAAACGAAACAAAAGTAAAGAAATGGAAACCCAGAATTGAAAAAAAAATACTCTTTTTTTTTTGGTTTTTAAGGAAAATGGAGGGTACCATTTGGAGGAGTTGAAGCCATTGCCGAAGAGAGAGAGCGTAAGCTTCATGAGCTTCTTGGAATGTGCAGTGGCGGCAGCCGCGACCGTCATGGCTTGCACCCTTGGCCTTGCAGAGGATCTAAGAAAAGAAGAAGAAGAAGAGTGTCTATTTGTAACGGTTGGATTGGCAAAAAAGGCATTGGGATACACTGTATTTTCAGCAATACTTAAATCCTTTTCATTGTCTGGGTCCCACTTTCTTCTACAGCGACCAATGTAACCGTTATGTGATTTGATACGTGGGAAGAATCCGATGGGGATCCTATCAGCTTTTTGGGCTTCAATTTGGATCAAAGAAGCCCATTTTCCAATGTCAAATGGATTTTTAATTTTGAATGTTACTGGGCCTTCACTCACTTTTTTTATTTATATAAATTTTCTAATAAACCGAACAAGAAGAATTGGAAGTTTTTATTTCTTTCTTCTTCAAATATATTTTAATGAAATAGCTTTTTTTTTAATTTACAAAAATAACACTGGGAACTTGATGAGGTGGAAAAATGTGGTTTGTCAAATGTTAAAAGAATTAAGATGTTTTTTGTTTGAAGTTAAACAATTCTCTATGATAATGAATCATATCTTTAATTGATTTGGTTGAGTTTCTGTTCCACTCATATAAAAGGCATGGGTTAAGCTTCATAAAAGTATCATGGACACAATTCTCCAAAAAAATATAAAATTACTTCAAAACTATAAAAACTTTTAAATTTTTTAAAAATTTACTTTAAAAAAAATTTAAAACAAATTTAAACAAATAATCATCAAAGTTCACTCTAAAGTGATTTTTTAAATAATTATAAAAAATATAAAAATATATTTAAAATTATTTAATAATTATAAATAATGATTAAATTTTTTAAAATTCATATATACATGCATGTTTAAAGAAATCAAACATACCCATATATAATATACACAGATATCTTTTTAATCCAATTGATATTTTTAGTTAATCAAGTTGATAAGTTCTATTTTATTAATTTCTTATAATCGTTAATAAATGTTAACTAATTTTCTATAATTATTTAAGAAATAACTTTAAAATAAACTTAGACAAATGGTTGTTGAGGATTATTAAAAATTATTTAGTTTGGAGATTTTTTAATTTTTAAATATTTAATAATGTGGCAAAATGTATCAGACCAGAATGAGGTACGCCTAGTACACCACGTGTAATTATCCGGTTGCTTCGTTAGACACGTCATTACTAAAAATAGAAATGGATGGAAACTTTAAGAAATTGATTAGTTTAGACTAAATGTAATCCAAAAAGCTGATGACTCAAATGGAGAGGATGGATGGAATAATCCACAAGAACCATACATAATATAGTTATATCAGATTAGTTGGAGTTATGAACATAAGTTTGAGAGATCTGCTCCGCAGTCTCTAATCCTTTCGTCTTATCACTTTCTCCCATATATCATTTCTGAAGTCTAAGAAAAATTGGAAAAAGAGAAATTTACAAGGTCTCAAATACCAAAACTGGGGGAGAAACTATTAAATCTCAATATCAGCAGAAGATAAAACACATGATATTTCATTCTATAACAATAATTTTTGTGTAATGTACAATTGGTTGGAGTTTATATAAATAAATAAAATATCCGAGGCATGTCCTCTAAAATTTGGATGCCTCGGCACAACAAATAGAATTGGGAAATCACTATTGAGAGATGATGTTCAGGAGAGAGGTCCTTGCTTTGATCAACTGCCTAAACACGCATTCCAAACGATTCTCTAGGCCTTCAATCCCACTTTCCAACTCCACCAATCTTTTATGAGCCATCTGCAACTTCTCAACATCGCAAGTATGTCTGCGAAGTGCAGCATCCACGCTTTCCAATTCATTTACATTCTCTTCACACGATATTACCCCCTTGTGCATCATCAACTTTGACACCACAGACCATCTTGTTTGCTTTGAGGAAACTGTTGATGACAAAAATGAGAAAAATAATTGCAAGATTGAAGCACTGATTGCATTAACTTGTGTTAGGACTCGAATCACAGCTGAGAAATGATGATACTGCTCCTCGTCCTGGTGCTGGTCCAGGAGGAGTGGTGATGCTCCAAGTTTGTTTCCCATTTGCTTCAACTCTGTGATCAATTTCTTTCCTTTCACTGCAGCAAAATTGACTTTTAGCGGCGTTTTTTAATGTCTTTAGCGGAATTTTTACAAGTGTCACAAAAAACGCCATTAAAGGTCATAAAATTTTAAAAAAAAATAAAATATTATAAAGGTCATAAAAAATTATATAAAAAGCTTAAAATTCATTATCAAAATATTGAGAAGAATAATATTCATGATATAAATATAAAAATTTTCTATTAAAATTCATTATCAAATTAAATTTTCTATTAAAATTTTAACTTTAAAACTACATACAAAAATTAAAGAATTTAAATTTAAAATTTAAAATAATAAATTAATAACACAATTAAAATCCAAAAGTTAAAACTCAAGTTATCTTAAATATTAAAATAAAAATAAAAATTTTGAATCAAAACTAAAATAAATAATAAAAATGAGATTAAATATAAAGATATCAATAAAATAAGGTATTATAATGAAATTACTTAAATGAAATAAGGACTTAAATCATAACCATATAAAATATAAGATTTGAATATCCATTCCCATGTGAAATATCAACATTGATTATTTAAATTGATTAAGCTGCTAATGAATATTCTCTTTTCTAAGTCAAAATTACAATTCGTTTTTTTGCTTCTTTCAACTCAAATAAAAATAAAAGGTTGAAAACAAAACAATTAAATAAAAAATAGAATAATTAGTTGACACGAGATTATTATTAAATATATGCAAATATGCAAGTAGACTATTACAAAACTAGGCGTAGTTTTTGATCAACTAATTAGGTAATCCTACTGCAGATTCTATCTATAATCTGCTTAACTAACATACAAACATATGGCACTCTAATACTTTTTTGCAGATAAAATATCTGAAACTCACACCTGAATTCGGATTCAGAGCACATACGGTGTCAACTGCATGTTGATCAATATCATTCTTATTCGCTGCTGCAATGCCTCCCACATGCATTTGTAGGGGTAGGAGCCAGCCATTATGTGCCTTCTGCAAATTGTTCTTGGACTGCAATCTAATGTAGTTGGTTTTTCCTGTTCCATTTGCCACCAGTCAAAACATAAAAGAGCTATATTATGGTAACTCCATCAGCTTACATAGTAAATTATAGCTCGCATGTTTCAAAGGTATGATTCAATCAGTGGGGATTTTGGTAAAATAACAGTCGTTGAGAAGGCAAATTGATGATAAATTAGATAGGAGCAGAGAATACATACTATATTTTATCTGAACAAATGTTCCTTTCTTCAAATATATTGGAATGAATAATGATTAATTTGCATCATCAACGCTAGTGAAAATCCATAAAGAACAAAAAAATGATAGTTAGAATGTAGCATAAAATTAGCTTAATTCTGCTGGGCAAAATTAGACAACTGCATCCCAAACACCATCACTAGAGATAATCATCCCTCCACTAGCAGTAGACAACTACAGAAAATAGGCTAGTTGGTAAAAGAAAAAAATTAATAACAATCAAGAAAATGTCTTCTAATTTTAGATAAAACACTAACTCGTTCAAGCAGACCCTTTTAAAGAAAACTGATTAAGAAAGAAAATTCCAAATGCAAAAGCACTTCAACGTGCAAGTATAGGACACATGAGGATACGGATATGAAATTAATGGCTCTACTATGGAGTTAATGATCACAAATTCAGAAATGTTACTGGTTTGGAAGTTCGAGGAACTCCATTACAGGCAAGTACATATCCAATCTCTTAAAACAGTGGCAAAAAATTAACATATAAAACTTATGCTAAGATGAACAAGGGTTGTTGAGTATTTCAATTTAAAATCTGTGGAAGACCGAAACGCAACAGCTGATAAAAGCAAATCACATTTTAACGAGGCAAAGATGAAGCATAAGCAGTACCTCTCTTTCCTTGATTTCTTCCTTGAGAATAAGCTGCACTAGTATTTTGAAACAGGTAGCAATGAAATAAGTTCTTGGGTGAGACCCCGACTTTGTGTTCCAACACTGTCCCCTAACTCAAGTAATTCCTAAAGAGATAAATATAATCATGAATGATTAATAAAAAAAAATAAAGAAACAATTCACAAATGCTAAATTATTGTGTTTTAACCTAATAAAATTAAGCAACGATTTCAGCTAAGTCTAAGGATGAGTATGGACTGGTTTGGATTGGTTTTAAGGAATAATCACATCAAACCAAAATATTTTGGTTTCCGAAATTTTGAATTCAAATCAATCTAAATTATAACAAAAATCAAATAAGCAAATCAAAATATTTAAATGAGATTGTAAGGAACCTATAATGAATAAAGAGGATGACCATGGAACAGGACCAGTATATAAAATAAAGCAGATATAAATAATGTTTATATACAATGAAAATTAGACTTGAACCAAAAATTCGTAAATTAAAGAAAGTTTATATACTCAATTACTCATGAACAAGCATGAATCAATGGTGAAGCTTGGAGAGTACTGGTTTGAAAAAATGTCAAAAGAGTTTTGAGTGTCAGCATATAGGAAAAAATGTCAATTGTTGTTAATCTATTCATGAATCCACTGATCTTTATTTACAAATAAAAGATTAGTAAGCTTGCAACATATATTAAACTCATAACCATACAACGATAAGAAAAGAAAAAATTGACTTCCTAGTTTCTCACAATAACTTCTCTTATATATTTCAATCTTTTAAATATCTTTGTGATTATTTTATGAATCAATTCGCATGTTTAATATAACATTAAGAATGAAAGCGGGTAGATATAACAAGACCTACCATTTTTGGATGTGTCCTGCCAATCCTTCACCCAAAATTTTCCTAGTCTAAATTTCTAGAATTTAGTAACATTAGGGGAATAAATGATAAACCCTCATAAGGAAGGTTGGTTTTAAGGGCTAAAATGGAAACGCGTAAGTTAAATATAAACACTTACTTGTAAATGGCTCTTAACATGGTAAAGATTGAGTCCATCTAAATCCATCAGGTCCAGAATAGTCTTCGGTGTCGCTTCTAAAAATAAGATTTATGGTCAGTTCTATGGATAATTAACAGTTAATTCGCTTACCAGCAGCAACGGCAGAGCCCCACAGTAACTCTAAGAATTCAGTACTATTGAGAAAAATATATACACGGTTGAGTTTCAGAGACCAGAAAGCACAAGCCAAAGTTCAGTTCATGCATGAGGACTACCCGGTAACACATGTCATCCAAAACAGAAGAAACAAGCATGAAATTCTCTAGTAGCAACTTACAAAAGAGCCTGAACAGGATCCAAATTTAAATCACAAAAGAATATGGAAATTACATATAGGCAATTACACAAACAACGACCATAAAAGCAATAAACTAGTAGTTAAGAAGAGGTGAAAGGGTAAAAGAGAAGCTTAACATACCTGAAATAGAAGAAGAAAACTGTGAAAAATCAGTTTTAGTGCTTATCGACTACCTGTTGAGTTTGAGACAGGAAAGATTTTTAGAAGACCAAACTTTATACAAAAAAGAACTTAATCAAAGTATATAAAAGAGTACCAAAAAAAGCCACAATTAATTTATATAGCTTGTTATGACCTGATTTTGTTTCTTTTCTGTCAAATAAATATTTAATAAAATGAAAATCTAATTTCTATATTCAATCCATTATTTCGATTTTTAGGATTCATTAACTCAAATACTACTTTCTGCACTTCAAATTTTATTATATTTACTACTAATATATAATAAAAGGCTGCATTCTGTAATAAGCCTGTAAGTTAGAGAACCATCAGAACAAGAACAAAAATATATACTGCATAAAAGGCTGAATCACTTCAGTAAATAAAGCATGCCTTTGAATATTTAGGATCCACTTCAATTGCCTTAGTAGCATCCTGTATGGCACTACCATACTCTTCCAATTTGGTGTGAGCAAGTGAGCGATTAGCCCAGTACACTACATTCTGACTATTTAGCTCTATCGCCTGCGTGTACAAGTCAATAGCCTGACCATATTTGTGTGTTGAATAAAAGAAAGAAGGTGAACGTTGTTATAAGAAAAGAGGACAAACTCAAATTACCAAATGAGCACTCCTCCCATGAGTACAACAAAAGGATAAAGCTGACAAGAAAGAACAGAAAACACCGATTAATCATTTAAGCATACATGGAAGGAAGAAAGAAACACAATGAATTTACAGAATTACCATTGCTAATGCCAGTAACATGCTTCCTTTTCTTGCCTTAACGATCTTATGGACATTGCTTATACTGCAATAGCAACCATACAAGTACATAAGAGAAGCTTATGCGGACACTAAAAGACAGCAGTACTATGAACAAAAAATAAATGTAGGATAGACTAAAATAAGGTGGTCTCATGCATGGAAACCTTGGCCTCTGCATTACACATGAAGCTATGAGTTGAAAACAAAAGGGGAATTGATAATGACAATGCAATTCGATCATTTAACTCAGCCTAATAATCCATAGCTCTAGTATAAGGCTACAAGCCAACAAGAAGCCAAAAATGAAAGCATGAGAAGCTTCAGCTCTCACATTGGACTACTAAAGTGGACAGTTTTCCACTAAAGGTCAAAGAATAAGTAATTCAAAGCACTAGCGTGAAACTACAAGAGTGCCAAATAGAAATTATAAGAAGCTTCAGCCATGAAAGTTGAAGTAAATTTTGACCATTTAGGATGCAGATAACCACTTACTTGCAAGCCACTGTAGGTAAAATAGCAATTGGTGTCAACAAATACACAGCAGCTTTATATGTTGGAAGTTCTGGAAAAAAAAAGGTGAATAAGTAATAAAATAGTCAAAGAAAAATGGCAAAGCAACAAGAAATCCAATATAAGGTGCTAACCCTTTCTTAAACAAAGAACTTACCATTAACATAAGGTATCCAACTCAAGAAGGGTATTGATTGCTGAAATGGCTGAGCCCACCACTGGGCACCTGGAGGGGAAAAAGGTAAGCAATCATAAAACGTGAAACACAATAATAATAGAAGAAAAGAATTCAAAAGAAGTTTCAAATTTTTTATACGTAGAACACAAGTAATATAAAGGTTTAGTACAGACTGTCAAAGGCACCCCTATAACATCGAGTGAGGAAACATACCAACAATTGCTGTCATAAAGTGCAATCCATATATCAGCGCAAGACCCTCAGTCGGCCCATTGACAATAGAAAGGATAAGTGCATTGGTGAAATAGCTGCAGAAAATGACACAACAGAAGTATCAGCATTGGTAAAAGAATGTTCCACTGCATGCTACAAAAAACCACATTAGAAACTCCCTTCTAAAATTTTATGTAGAAAGAATGGAGACATTCGAGAGGAATACATATCAAACAGAATATTTAGAATACCTCAAATATACATCACGAAGTTATCACAAAATCCTTTCAAAAAATTACCTAACATTGAATAAAGTTTGATAAAAAGAGATTGAAAACAAAATTTATAAACCCTCTATAGAATAAACCAAGTAATTTAATAACTGCAAAGTGTATGGCAGGATTTCTTAGAAGGAATACAAAATACAAAACTAATTTACTCTTTTTATAACTTACTGTTCCCATGTAGCTCCATAAAATGGTATAGATAAAATTACCCAGAACCAGAAACTGTCCCCTCCGCACATGGCAGTGCTCCCAAAATCCATGGTTTCGAACTGAAAAAGAATCAATATTGTACAATGGCAGAATTTTATTAGACATTGTTATGTAATGAAACAAGTTAAATACATACCGTACTAGCAAGTGCATCACACCCTGCAATATTTCAAGACCACCAAAAATAATTACTCCATCAGAAAATTTTCTAATAAAAATAGCAAAGGATGGAAAGAAGAGATTATAAAGTGAACTTACCATGGTCAAAAAGTTCTCCAAGTAGACTCGAGGAGTTTGTTCGTCTAGCTTGTTTCCCATCTACAGCATCAAAAGTCTAGCAAGTAATTACTAATATGTGAAAAAGATCCCATACTTTGAATACATTGCCAGAGAGAAAACATTCACGCTCATCCCCCTTCCCCAAAACACCAAGGAAATAAAGAAAGAATAAGGTGGAGGTATAAACCTGATACAAAAATAGAAGCAACCCGTGTGCAAGATGAACCCATCTTGGCGGAGGTGAATCCAAGCGAGGGGAATAAACCTGAAACAGTAATACAAATAAAAGAATTGAATGGAATCCTAACCATGCATTTTGTTTTTATTCAATGATTCTTCAACAGTCGAAAATTTGCGGGTGGGTTTGTCAATCTTTCATCGAAATGAGTGTGTGGAAGTGGGAATGCGAATGGGAACGAAGTAGCAAACTGTTAGTAGGGACTTGAGACAGCTAGGGTTCCTTCGATAAGAGCTTGGAGACGCTGCTAGAGAGTTTCTTGATTGAAAAGAGCAACAGAGGGGTAAGATTGGGGGTGTTTTGGCGATACCGATTTTAGGGGAAAAATTAGGGGTTTGGGCTAAATTTTGGGGATAAAATAGCGCCTGTTTTTAGGTGAAATAATTTTTTTGTGGAGTTTTTATAAAAACCGCCCGTTAACTTTTTGTGGCGTTTTTATTAAAAACGCCACCAAAAATCATTTCATTTTAAATAAAATGACACCATTTTGTTATACTAATTTTTTTTATTTTATCTGTTAAAATTTATTAGTTAAATGATTTTATAAAATATTTATTATTATTTTTATAAATTGGTTTTTATAAATAAAAAACTAAGTACTCTAAAAATAAATATCGCATATTTTAATAATAAAACAAATAATTAAATGGCTGTAATTAATTATTAAGTTAGAATTATCCAATATAAGCAATCAATCTCTCACATATCAAATTTCTATTAAAAATTAAGACGTTAATCATGATTTTATATTATTCTTTTCCAATCTAATCTCCATTTCATTAGAGATATTTCTTCCTAACTAAAATATGACTATTTTGCTAGATGTTCGATGTGGAATGATTTTAGTTTTTGTATTTCATTTTTATTTGTTATAATTTGGTCCTATCCATATCAATCTGTTACTTTTATTTATTTATTTATCAATTTTTTAATTCTAATATTTAAATATATCAAATGGTTTAGATTAAATATTTTTAAATATAAAAGTATTAATTGATTGTATAAAATTCCATCATTTAACAAATCTTAAGTAAACTTTAAATCCTAAACCATTTAATATATATAAAGCCTAATCCTTAAGTAAACCTAACACTTAACCCTTAACCCCTAAGCCTTAAACCCCAACCCTTAAACCATAAACCATAATCCCTAAACCCATAATCCATAAACCTTAAAATAATAACTCATACACTTTAAACTCTAAACCATATACCCTAAATCATAAACCCTAAACTATAATGATAATTAATACTATCTCTTTTATAATTATATAAGAAAATATTTATCATATAAATTAAAAAACACTAATTAATCTAAACCCTAAACTCCTAATCCCTAAACCCTAAACTATAAATCTTGAAACATAAACCTAAACCCCTAACCCGTAACCCCCTAACACTTAAACCTTAAACCACAACCCTTAAACCACCCTTAAACCATAATCCCTAAACCCATAATCTATAAACCTTAAAATAATAACTCATAAACATTAAACCCTTAATCATATACTGTAAATCCTAAACTATAATGATAATTAATTCAATATTTTAAAATTAATACTATCTCTTTTACAATTATATAAGAAAATATTTAACATATAAATTAAAAAACAATTAGTCATATACCAGAAATCTTTAAAATTATTTTAAATAATAGTTTTTTAATTTTTTAATTTTTTGTGGCGTTTTTCAAAAAATGCCGCTAAAGTTAAGCGCCGCTAATACTTGATCTTTAGCGGCGTTTTTAAAAAGCGCCGCTAAAGCCACTATTGTTAAATTTTTTGGGGCGTTTTTGTAAAGCGCCGCTAAAGATCGAGCACTAGCGGCGTTGTCTGAAAAGCGCCGCTAAAGGTGAACCTATAATGGCGTTTTTTAATAAGTGCTGCTAATGCTCGATCTTTAGCGGCATTTTTTAAAAACGCCGCTAATACTCGTTCTTTATTATCCTCAATGCTCGAATCACCCTTTCTCCTTCGGAGAGCTGATTGAAGAGCATGAACATGTTCCTTGATTTCATACATGTTATCCCTTGCAATGCCACAAATGTCCAAAAGCCTCACAGATCCATTCATCAACACATTTCTCATGTTGATGATACTGGGAGAGGACTTCTTGTGTCGAAGGCATGCTGAGAAGATCATTCATGCGTCGGTACAAGTCTTCCAATCCCGAAAGACATGTAAAAATCGATTCACATGTGGTCAAAGGTGATGATGCTTCCCATAGCTTTGAGCCTGTTGAGCTCATCTTCGATTCTAAGGGTGGTAGGATGTGACCTTGAAGGCAAGCTGATTGATCTTACATGGTGTTTGCCACCCATGTTTTGTTTTTTTTAGTTTGCTCTTTTTCTTCTTTCAGAGCTTGAGAGTTTGAGATGGTCACTGTCAAAATCAAACAAGGGAATATCTATTTATATAAATATTGAATGCTATGTTATGCCAACGTGAGCAATCATGTGAGCCAGAATGGGCATTGCCCCTTTGAGTCCGGATACCATGTCACGTCATTCACCAAAATGATGAAGAATATGTATGCATGCATGAGGTGTCATGTTTTGGCTGCAACCTGAAGAGTTTGCCTCCCTGCCTGCTTGCCACATTTCCCAAATTCCCAAAGTTTAAAAACTGCAACAGTTGTCTCACTTTCTACATCTGACTTTTTATTTGTTAATAATATTTTACTATTGTTTTTCGGTTACTCTTCTTTTTTTCTTTTTCTTACAAAAGTAAAATTTTAAAGATTAAAATATAGTAGAATCCCTTAATTTTATACATTTAAAATTTAGTAATTATATTTTTAATTTTATGAATTTATTCTTTTAATTTCTGAATTTAAAATTTAAAATTTAATTAATTTTTAATAAAATTAAATTTTTTAAAAAGATTATACTTTTTTTTTATATCTTATGGCGAATAACATACACTATTTTAGATCAAATTATAGTTATGGTCTCACCACTATGTTTAAATTTAGAATTTAGTTATGTACTTTAAATTGATATAATTTGACCTCTAAAATTTTAGAATATTATTAATTAATTCAAATAATTGTCACATTTTATTATTTCTGACAGAATGTTGAGCTTGATTTTTTTTTTAAAATACTCGTTCTAATTTATTATGCCGAAATAAATTTCCTTTTTATGTTAGAAATATGCTTTTAATTTTTTTTCATGTCAGCACTTTAACTCAAACAATTAAAATATTAATAATTTAGACTAACTAATATTATTATAAAACTAAATAATTAAATTATGTAAAACTAAAATATAAAGACTAAATACTAAGTATGTGCATAATATAAGGATCAAAACTGTAGTTTAACCATCATTTTATAATGGCTAAAATAAATAAATATTTTACACGTGTCGTGAAGAGAAACCTTAGGGCATTCCTTTTATAAATACAAATTTAAGACAAAAAAAAAGAAAAAAAAAACCTCCGTTAGAATATCCTCACCATTTTAATTGAAATAGTTGAAGAGAATAAATATTTATATTTACAAATCTCATTATAAGAGTAGAATATCAAATTAAAATACAAATACTGAATTTCAAAAGTAATGATAATAAAGGGATTAGAATTGAATTTTGACAAAAAAAAATTGAGCAAAGACACATGGAGGCGTTGTGTAAGCCTTCCTTGGTTATATAGATTTCAATGTTAATTACAACATAGGGGATTGCATTAATACTTAACAAGGGTGTATTTGTACAGTACATTTTTTGTAATTACAATCCTTGTAATTATCTAAATATGTTTGATTTATAGAGTGTAATTACATCATAATTTGATATATTATGTTTAATAATATAATTCGTAATTATAAATTATAATTATACAATTATATAATTTATATATATTTTAAAAAAATAATTACTATAAAAAAATTATCAATACGATAAAATTTTTTTCTAAACGAGTAATAAAAATTTAAATAAATCAACATATATAATATATTAGTCTAAGAAAGTAGTCAATAATACGATTATTAATAAAAACAATAAGAAAATAAATATTATAGACAATTTTATTTAATTGTTCTAGTATTCCATATTTGTTGGACTATATTGAAAAAATCAATTTGGAAAAAGTGGAATTAAGCACAATGGAATTTTAAAAATTTTCTTTAAAGCCGACCGGTTGAGATGTTTATATCAATAAACCCTTTACCTGAATAGTACATGTGTTTTGGATTAGACAGAATAAGTTGTTCTTGGCTTTTGACCACTTGATCTTCTCTACTATCCTTGACCTTGGTTTGCTAGAGTGTGGGCATTATTCGCAAACCGATGAACACTTTAGTGAAACTTTGAGGGCTAAAAAATCGAATATCAACGTATATGAGATGTGTGTTTTAACCTAGCCCCTAATATATATTTATAGAGAAAAATAACAACAGTTTTAGTTGAATAAGTTGTAATAAAATAATATATTTTAATAGAAAAAATCAACTCCTACTAGGACTGTATAAGGTGGGGGTGGCGCAAGCCTTCTTTGGGACTAGGGTTTGCTACCCCTCCCTATAAAATCAGGCTTATTTGGGCCTCATCATTTACCAGATCAATTATACTTGTTATTCGGTTTTTAAATTAACTCATAAAATTTTTTTAGCCTAACAATTAAAATTATTTATTTATATAATTAATTGATTAAACTAATTAAATTATTTCCCAGCCTAATTCTAATCCCCTTAAAATTATGATGACTGTATTGTATTAGAATTTATGAGAAAATAAATTTAGCCAACTTATTTAAAATTAAATATTGAATATATTGTTTGATAAATGATAATATAATCTTAAATGAAATAAATTAAAATAAAATAACAATTGAATTTATTCTCTATTAAGTGATATGTAGGTCCCTATGTACCGGTCCAATTTTCAGTGGTATTGAAAAATGTGGTTTCAAAACCACATTCTGTAAACCGAGTCTGTAAATATTAAATATGAATATTTATGGAGTTGTTATAAAAATATATCAAAGACTGGCCAAGTAATTTTATCAAATGAATAATTAATTAAGGCCCAGGGACTAAATTATAAAAGTTCAATCGCTATAGAGTTTTAATTGACTAAAGACTTGAGGATTTAAATAGCAATTAATCAAAGGGTCAAAATGGTTATTAGATAAAAATAGGAGAAAGTGGATGATGATGGTATAATCCACTAAGATTAATTAATGTTATCGAAACCATTCTTTTGAAAACGGGGATCGACTTTGTTTGAAAGTGAAAATTAAAACGGGAGTCGCCACCAATCTTTTATTAGGTGTGATCGGATCACCTTTGTTTTAATAAATCAATTTTAGTTTACTAAAACAGGGCCTTTGGTCTATGAAACTTGAGAGAATAAGTTCGGGAGTCGGTTACGTGCGAGGAAGGATTAGCACCCTCGACATGCCCAAAAATTGGTACCGAATTGATTAGTTAGTGTCTTAATGTCGAAAATTAAAAATCGGGAAGGGACTTGAAATACGGTCTTTTCTATTAATACCGATTTTAAAATTCTTGAATTAACTTAAATCGATTTGTTTAAAGATTTCCTTATCTCGAGATATCGGAGTATCACATCCCGTAAGTTAGGACACAATACCATGAATTCCCGAGCACAAGGTTGTCTTTTAATTTAAATTGAGTTTCGTGTGTTTTAAAACTCGAAAAGGATATTTAGCTATTTAGAAATAACGAGAAAATCGAAATCCCGTAAATTAGGGCACAATTCCTTGATATCTCAAAATGCATAACATTGCCTTATTTGGAAAATTTCGTTTTTGAGTAGTAGCGAATATGGCATTTGAACGACGTACATTATTTGTTTGGAATAAAAAAAATCAAGCGATTCAAGTCGGGCAAGTATGTTGGGTTAATGTATCATATGATTTAAACTAGATAAAACAAAAATATAACATAGAGTACGTAATAACAACACAAATACAATATTATACAAGCAAATGGCAATAACGAAAATACGAATAAACTAATTATACCATACACAATGGCAATAATCACATAACATATGTAACTTGAATACTAATCATTAATAATCAAAGACAAGTGAATTAAAAATATTATAACGCAAACTAAAATGACTAAAACGTAAAACAAATTTCAAAATAATTAATAAATGAATTTAAAATAAATAATGAGAAAAGAAATTTAATCAACAATGTACAAAACAATTTAAAAATAGAATATATGTACACACATATATATATAGTAATATAAAATAGACCAATATAAAATATATGCATAAAGCAAGTTAAAATAAATAATAAGAATTTAAACAAACAATACATTAAAATAAGTTGGAATAGATGTAAAGTAAATAACATATAAAATATTTTAAATAACACATAGGTGAAATATTATTTTTTTTAAAAGTTAATAAATGGATTAAATAGATTTAGGACATGGTTGAAAACGAGTTAAAATTTAGGGTACAAAATTATAAATACTAGAAAGTTAATCAGGGACCTAATCAAAAACCGAACGAAATCTGAGGGTTAGAATTAAAAAAAACAAAAGAAAATTGGAAATGGGGGCCGATTGAATGGAGTTGCGAATGGAAAGGACTAAACGCACAAATATCCCTTTTAGGGAGAATTCACAACCCCCCACTACACTCACGGTACCTTTTCTAATGATTTTAAAAAAGTTTCCTACTTTTCTATTCTGCTGGTCCCTTTTTCAAGAGAAAAAAAAAACCAAAAACTCTTTCCTTCCCCCTTTTCATTTTCACTTCTCTGAAACAAACCTCTCTCTCACCAAGCTCAAGTGAGAAAACTCCTATTTCGCCCTCCGAGTACTCGTCCCCCTCTTCTTTTCCATGGCCTAAACGAGAAACCTGAGGGGTTTCGTGGCCCTTTTGGATCGGGGAATCTCCGATGGGGGCGGGACGCGAAGAATAGGTAAGTTTTCAGCCCCTCTTTTGTTTTTTATTTTTATTTTTTTAAAAGATTTAACACAGAAAATAACATAAAAAAATCTAAAGAAAGAAAAAAAAACCATGGAAAGAAAATATGAAAACAACCTTTTTTGTTCTCTTTTTATTAATAATCTGTGTAATACAACCCCCTTTTTTGTATTTGAAAACAAAACTCCCTTTTTGTTTATTGATTTGCAGTAAATTTGAAAGGAAACTAAGAAGAAGTTAAAACGAAATGAAAACAAATAAAATGAAATCGAAGATCCACCTTTCTGCGTTTTTTCTCTTGATTGCTAATGTTTTTTTTTTGGATTTTTTTTTGCTGGAATTTTTTGCTCTTTTTTTTTTTCAAATGGGAGAATCCTCTCTTTTTTTTTGTGTGTGTGTTCCTTTTTCATTTCTACCATTTTGCTTGTTTTTTATGCCATTTGCAGGTAGTGAGTGAAGAAGGAACAACCACCCATGTTTTTGGCCTGAAAATCTGGGAAGTGGGTGTCCCAAATCATGTAATCTGTCTGAAGGACCAAATCACAAATGCAGCAAAACTTCTGGTGCTAAATGTAATTTTTAGAAAATTTAGGGTTAAAATGTAATTTAAGGAAAGTTTAGGGGTCTAAGATGTAATTTTTTTGAATTTTTTTTTATTTTTTATTTTATTTTTTTGAAATTTTGGAACTTAAACACGAATTCTAGTCGGACAAAAATTTAGTGCTTACAGCTGCCCCTCTTTGCTCATCATTGTGAAACAAGGATAGTGCAAAGACTTAAAAGCACTAAATTTTGTTCAAATGTCCAATCTTTATTCTTTATTGAAAAACAAGAAATTGAAAATAGCTCGGGATGTGACCCGAAGTTCAACTCACCTCTTGAATTATGAGTTGATCTTTGAAAAAGCAAAAAAAAATTGAAAATATCTCAGCGTGTGACCTAAGGTTTAACTCACCTCTCGCAATATGAGTTGATTTTTTTTTGAAAAACAGAAATTGAAAATACCTCAGGGCGTGATTTGAGGTTCAACTCACCTCTCGCAATATGAGTTGATTGTTTTTTTTGAAAAGTAGAAATTAAAAATACCTCAGCATGTGAACCGAGGCTCAACTCACCTCTCGCAATATGAGTTGATTTTTTTTGAAAGACAGAAATTGAAAATACCTCAACGTGTCTTGAGGCTCAACTCATTTCTCGCAATATGAGTTGATTTTTTTGAAAGACAAAAATTGAAAATACCTCAACGTGTCTTGAGGCTCAACTCACCTCTCGCAATATGAGTTAATTTTTTTGAAAGACAGAAATTGAAAATACCTCAACGTGTCTTGAGGCTCAACTCACCTCTCGCAATATGAGTTGATTTTTTTGAAAGACAGAAATTGAAAATACCTCAACGTGTCTTGAGGCTCAACTCATTTCTCGCAATATGAGTTGATTTTTTTTTGAAAGGCAGAAATTGAAAATACCTCAACGTGTCTTGAGGCTCAACTCATTTCTCGCAATATGAGTTGATTTTTTTGAAAGATAGAAATTGAAAATACCTCAATGTGTCTTGAGGCTCAACTCATTTCTCGCAATATGAGTTGATTTTTTTTTGAAAGGCAGAAATTGAAAATACCTCAACGTGTCTTGAGGCTCAACTCATTTCTCGCAATATGAGTTGATTTTTTTGAAAGACATAAATTGAACAGAAATTGAAAATAACTCAACGTGTCTTGAGGCTCAACTCACCTCTCGCAATATGAGTTGATTTTTTTTGAAAAATAGAAATTGAAAATATCTCGGCGTGTGACCCGAGGCTCAACTCACCTCTCGCAATATGAGTTGATTTTTGAAAAACAGAAATTGAAATTACCTCAGCGTGTCCTGAGGCTCAACTCACCTCTCGCAATATGAGTTGATTTTTTTGAAACAAAAATAAAAACATCAGAATACCAAAACATGTTATCTGGTGGAACTCAGGTGTCTTTTTAATTCAGTACAGCTATCATTACGTCCTCTCACTCTACTGGAGTACCTGTAGATGTCATGCATAACGTTATCATGATATGCATATGTTTGTCTTAAATGCCTTTATGCCTACATGATTATGCTATGCGCCTTTGGCATCTTTGTCTTATGTCCTTTTTCATCACAATTTTTTTTGTGATGATCTACATTCATTTCTTCGACTCTTGACTTTCTATTTAGGCCCTGTACCCATCCTCAAGTTTTTACAAGTAATCAACATTTCTCAGATGCCCCTGGTCGAACTTTTTCCTTACCTTGAGACTCTTGTACTTATCAAATTCTTATCCGGGTAATGCTCAACATTTCTTTGTCTAGAGTATGTCATTTCACATTTATCATTTAAATAAACCACATAATGAGATACATGAAAATGGTCAGGTAGGAATAAAGGGATACCTCACATTTATTTATTTCAAATGTAGCAAACAAAGAAAATTAACCAATGATAGTGAAAAAGTGTCATAAAGAGAAAATGGATCGCATTCAACGGATACAAATGCTCTAGATATTCAACACATGAACTCTTCCACGTTCCTTATCAAGAATCTTTTCAAGCATGGCTTCTTGCGTAGAAGATTTTGAGCTACTGAAAAATGCTTCAAATGCTGTAGTCTCACTATTTGACCCACCGTTCAACCGCGTTGATTTTTAAACCCGGGTTTGCTTCATTAGAATGCCCTTTCGAGTTTTCATTCTAATCCTTTGTGTTAATCAAGACGCCCTTTTCGGGTTTTCACCTTGATCCCTTTTTTTTGAATTTTTTTATTTTTTTTTCAGGCATAATATTTCTTCACAGTATCTGAATTCACTGGATTCGGTAACTCCTTCCCATTCATCTTAGTGAGAATCAAAACTCCGCCCAAGAATGCCTTCTTTATGACGTATGGTCCTTCCCAATTTGGTGCCCATTTTCCTCGTAAGTCCTTCTGTATTAGAAGAATCTTTCTCAGTACGAGTTCTCCTTCGTGGAATTCTCTTGGCCGTATTTTCTTTTCATGGGCCGCGATCATTCTCTTCTGGTACATCTGTCCGTGACAAATTGCCTTTAAACATTTTTCTTCGATGAAGTTTAACTGGTCATATCGAGCTCGAACCTATTCTGCTTCCTCTAGTTTCGACTCTATTAAGACTCGTAAAGAGGAGATTTCAACTTCGATGGGTAGCACAGCCTCCATTCTATAGACCAGAGAGAAATGAGTTGCTCCCGTAGATGTCCGTACAGATGTGCGATATGCATACAAAGCAAATGGTAGCTTCTCGTGTCAGTCTTTATATGTCTCGATCATTTTCCCAATAATCTTCTTAATATTCTTGTTGGTCGCTTCAACAGCTCCGTTCATTTTCGGGCGATAGGGCGATGAGTTATGATACTTTATTTGAAATTGCTCATACACTTCCTTCATCATCTTGTTGTTCAGATTCAAAGCGTTATCTGAAATGATTCTTTCAGGCAAACCATATCGACAAATGATTTCTTTTTTCAAAAACCTGTAAACTGCAGTCTTCGTCACATTGGCAAATGATGCGGCTTCTATCCATTTTGTGAAGTAATCAATAACCATAAAAATAAATCGATGTACATTAGAAGCTTTTGGGGTAATTGGCCCTATAACATCCATGCCCCACATAGAAAAAGGCCACGGAGAAGTCATGACATGCAGGGGTGAAGGGGCTACATGAATCTTATCACCATAAATTTGACATTTGTGGCATTTTCTTGCATAACTAATGCAGTCACTTTCCATCGTCAGCCAGTAATAACCGAGTCTCATAATTTTCCTAGTCATAGTGAAACCATTGGCATGCGTTCCACAAGTTCCTTCATGGACATCTTCAAGTATTTTTCTAGCTTCAGCATCACCCACGCATTTCAATAGCACTTGATGTTTTCCTCTTTTGTATAGGATGTCCCCATCAAGAACGAATCCAGCTGCCATTCTTCTAATTGTTCTTTTGTCGTTCTCATTTGCTTGTTCGGGATACCTTTGATTCTTGATATATTCTAAGACATCATGGAACGATGGTCGTCCATCTGGCTCTTTTTCAATGCTGAAACAATGTGCAGGGACTTCATATATGCTCATTTGAAGAGGCATTATTTATGTTTCTCTGTTTTCTTTGAACATTGAAGCCAAAGTGGCCAGAGCATCAACCAATTGGTTTTCTTCTCGTGGGAAGTAATTAAAAGTTATTTCTTCGAATTCTTTAATCAGCTCTGCCACTAGATCACTGTATTTAACCAATTTTGAATCCCTCATTTCTTAATCTCCACATATTTGGTAAATCACCAATGTTGAGTCTCCATAAACCTCTAAAGTTTTGACGTTTCATTCAATAGCTGCACAAAGTCCCATGATACAGGCCTCATATTCTGATATGTTATTGGTACAAAAGAAATTCAGTCTGGCAGTGAACGGATAATGATTCCCGTCTGGTGAGACTAGGATTGCTCCAATTTCATTCCCCAAAGCATTCGACGCACCATCAAAACTCATCTTCCATGGCTTCTCTTTTGATGACTCGAATTCCTTTTCTGTGATACACATTAAGTCTTCATTTGGAAAATCGAATCTCAAGGGCTCATATTCCTCTGTCATTCGAGTCGCTAAGAAATCAGCTATTGCGCTCCCTTTTATCGACTTCTGACTTATATAGGCAATGTTGTATTCCGATAGGAGGATCTGCCATCGTGCCATTCTTCCTGAAAGTACCGGTGATTCCATCATGTATTTTATTGGGTCCAGCTTTGAAATTAGCCATGTCGTATGATACAACATATATTGCCTGAGTCTCCGAGCTACCCAAATCAGAGCGCAACAGTATTTTTCAATGGACGGATACTTTGCCTCATATTCAGTGAACTTTTTGCTGAGTTAGTAGATCGCCTTTTCTTTCTTTCCTGACTCGTCGTGTTGCCCCAGTACGCAACCCATTGAATTTTCAAACATAGTCAAATACAATATCAATGGTCTTCCCGGAGTTGGCGGTACTAGTACTGGAGGATTAGACAAATATTGTTTTATCATATCAAAAGCTACCTGGCATTCTTTATTCCATTCTCCCGGGTTATGTTTTCGAAGAAGCCGAAAAATTGGGTCACATTGGTTGGTAAGTTGAGCGATGAATCGGGCGATGTAGTTTAACCTCCCTAAAAATCCTCTGACTTCCTTTTGTGTGTGCGGAGGTGGCAACTCTTGAATGGCTTTTATTTTATCTGGATCAACCTCGATACCTCTTTCACTGACAATGAAGCCTAGCAATTTTCCCGAGGTAGCCCCAAATGTACATTTGGCCGGATTGAGCTTCAGTTGGAACTTTCTCAGTCTGTCGAAAAACTTCTTCAGGTTCACTACATGCTCTTCTTCTCCTCGGGATTTAGCGATCATATCGTCTACGTAGACCTCTATTTCCTTATGCATCATGTCATGAAATAACGTCACCATAGCCCTCTGATATGTTGCCCCAGCATTCTTTAACCCAAATGGCATCACCTTGTAGCAGAATGTTCCCTCATTGTTACGAAGGTAATTTTTTCCATATCCTCAAGGGCCATCTTGATCTGATTATACCCCGAGAATCCATCCATGAAAGAAAACAATAAATGCTTTGCTGTGTTATCCACCAACGTATCAATGTGTGGTAAGGGAAAATTATCTTTAGGATTTGCTCGATTCAGGTCACGATAATCCACGCACATTCGTACTTTACCGTCTTTCTTTGGTACCGGGACTATGTTAGCCACCCATTCTGGATATTTGGAAGCTTGTAAGAAACCCGTATCGAATTACTTTTTGACCTCTTTTTTTATCTTCAATAGCATCTCAAGTCTCATCCTTCTTAGCTTTTGCTGAATGGGTTTGCATTCTGGTTTTAATAGGAGTTTATGGACCACTACATCTTCATCCAATCCTGGCATGTCCTGATATGACCATACGAATACATCTCTGTACTCGCGGAGCAAAGCAATTAAATTATGCCTAGTGCCCTCTGAAATAGAGGTCCTAATCTTCACTTCTTGCTTCCTTTCTTCAGTTCCTAAGTTTATTATTTCAACAGATTCTTGATGAGGCAAAATCTGTTTATCCTCTTGTTCCACCATTCTTAGCAAGTCAGGAGACGAGACATAGTCTTCAGTATTTTCTTCGGCTTCGAATTCTCCTAAACAAACAGCCTTCTCAAAATCGATTTCAGGACTCGTAACGGGTTTGTTCATGCTGTTGACATCTGAGCACCTGAAAGTTGAATGAAAAAGGAAACTATAAAGGGGCATTCCAGTATTGGAACCAACAAACGAAATGTTATGGCATGGCATGAGGCAAATGTAAGGATAAGCTATAAAATGAGAAAATGATTATGAAATTAGTGATAATACAAAAGATCGTGACAAAATGCATCTTCATTGATATTTATTTGAATGATAAAGAGTGAATACAGGCTCTTACAAAAGAATTCTATTATGTCTAAGGACACAATAGAATATTAATATTTGAGCATTACTCTGAAGACTTATAAACTACAAGAAGGTCCTCAGCAGTCCAATTGTTCAACATGAAACCCGGGGGACAAAGGCGTATCCTTGAGATATCTTTACTTGTGTCAGCTCCTTTGTCAATAACATTTATACTGATGTTCTGAAAACCCTTTTCGATCATTAACATTATGCCTTGTGCATTATCCTGCCTTGGGTATATCATTCCCGCAGACGTAAATGTTATTGACAAAGGAGGGAATTCCATAGGCTCACGTTCTGGTTCTCGGCCTAAGGTTCTCGCGATCATTCTTTCTTGATCTTTCTTCCACTGTCTTCTTCTTTGACGCATGTCTGGCTGGAACCCCAAATCGTATCAAGCTTTGTGGTGCACTGGTTTTAGAGCCCTGACTATTCCTTGCAGATATCTCCTTAAACCTCTTCTCGCTCGAGCTCCCCTTCCTACAGTCAACTTGACACCCATTCTAGTATTTCTCGACAATTTAGGCATGGGAATTTTGTTTCCCTCAGTGACGAATATGGCATTGACGAATTCAAGGGATCGGAAGGAGCATTCCACTGCGTCCTTGCTCACTTCAAGGTATGGCGCATCAGTAGAGATAGATGCGACAATGTCTTCTTCTCCCTCAACAGTGACCAAACAACCATCAATGATAAATTTCACCTTTTGATGAGGGATGATGGGACCGCTCTAGCAAAATGGATCCAGGGTCTTTCCAAAAGGCAGTTATATAAGGGTGTAATGTCCATGACTTGGAACTCGACATCATATATGTAGGGACCCACTTCTAGAGGGATCTCAATCTTTCTTATGGTTTCACGCCTTGTCTCGTCGAATGCCTTTACCGTAGAATGACAATGCCTTAAATGGGATAGATCTATCGGAATTCTAGAAAGCGTGGCCAAAGGCATAACATTGAGTGCCGACCCATTATCGATGAGCACATTCGGTATTATGTAGCCCTTGCAGCGAGTCGTAATATGCAGTGCTTTCACTGAGCCTCTACTGTTGGGTGGTATTTCATCATCACTAAAAGAAATGAAATTATCCGCGTTTAGATTATTCACCCATTTGTCAAGCTTCTCAACGGATATATTATTTGCCACGTAATCTTGATTCAACACCTTCAGGAAAGCGTTCCGGTGTGGCTCCGAATTTAATAGCAGAGATAAAATCGAGATTCGTGCTAGTTGCTTATTCAATTGTTCCACCACATTGTATTTACTGTGTTTGATAAATTTCAAGAACTCCTGTGCTTCCTCCTCATCCCCAGGCATTTTAGTTTCCTACATCGGTGGAATTTCTTGCTCGACTTCGGCCTCATGTATCACTGCTTTCCCTATTTGCTTCCAGTCACTGTTCTTTTTCACCGGTTCGACCTCTTTCGAATAACATCTTCCACTACGAGTGAAATGACCTACCTCCCCAACACTTTCAGTCATGGCTTTGGGTTTTTCATCTTCAGGTGTGACGATATTGACGTCGTATTTCCATGGTACGGCTTTGTCGTCCTTGTACGGGAAAGGAGATAGTACTTCGATTATCATTTTTGGTTTCATCGGCTCCTTTGTTGCGTCATAATAAATTACCAACGGTCGATCCGCGCTATAAGGGGGACCTGATGACTGGTTGTCAGAGGCGCATATTTCTTTTTCGTTGGCCTCTTCTCTCTTATTAAGGACCTTAATCTCCTTATTATCCATCCGGTCTTGAAGCAACCTTTTAAATTCCTCACACGACTGAATATCGTTTCCTACAATTCCATGAAAATTGCAAAAACCTTGACCTTCTTCTCCGAGAATTCTATCGGGGTGACAAAGCAATCCTTTCTTAACCAATACCTCCTAGATTTTCTGCAGAGGCGTCCTTATTTTCGAAACATATCTTCTAACTTTCCATTCGTCATCTTTCTCCACTGTGCTCACATTTCCTTCGGTATGGTTAGGGAACGGGTTCCCAGTTGCGTTACTGGCACTATCGAATCGTAGGATACCTGCGTCAATGAGCTCTTGAACTCTCCTCTTAAAGGCTAGGCAATTCTCCGTGGAATGCCCCTGGTTCCCGGCGTGGTGTACACAGCTAGCGTTTGAATCGTACCACTTTGGGTATGGAGGTTTAAGGGGTGCCATGTAGTGGGGAGAAATCAGCTATTTCTCCAAAATTTTTTGGTATAATTCCCCATACGACACAGGGATGTGAGTAAATTGCGGTCTCTCGGGATTAGGCCTTGCTAGTCTTGGTTCGTTTTCGGGCTGGCTTTGAGTAAATACCATGTTTTGTGGGAATATGGTGACGGGTCTTTGGTTGTTCGTGGCGTATACGGGGTAGGAAGGAGGGGGTCCTTGGTAGTAAGGGGTTTGAGGGGGATAATAGAAATTTGGAGGTGGATAATTTCGAGGTCGGGGTTGGTTTGGATATGGATTAGGGGTATAACGGCTTCCCATTCCCACCATGTGGGCTTCTGGTTCTTTCTTCTTCATAGGCGCTACCCTTTTTGAACATTCTGAACCTTCCATTCTACCGCTCTTGACGGCATTCTCTATGAGCTCACCGGATATTACAATATCCGTAAAATCCTTCGTGGCACTTTCCACTAGTTTGTCATAAAACGACTCTTTTAAGGTGTTGATAAAGAGAACGGTGATCTCCGTTTTTGTTAATGGGGGTTCCACTTGGGCCGAGACGTCCCTCAATCTCTACGCATATTATCTAAAGGTCTCTAACGGCTTTTTCTCCATCATTTGCAAGGTCATCCAGTCTGGCACAATATCCGATTCATGCTTGTACTGCTTACAGAATGCTAATGCCAAATCCTTCCAGGATCGGATCTTTTCCCTACTAAGCTAGTTATACCACCGAAGAGCCGATCCTGCTAGACTATCTTGAAAACAATGTATGAGTAGCTTATCTTCGTTCACATAGCCGGTCATCTTCTGGCAGGACATGATGAGATGTGCTTTTGGGCACATTGTCCCATCATACTTTTCAAAATTAGGCACCTTGAACTTCGGAGGCAAAATTAGATCGAGAACCAAACTGAGTTCTTTGGCACCTAGTGCGGAGAAGACTTCAGTGCCTTCTATCACTTTGAGTCTTTCCTCTAGACTCCTATACTTTTCATTTGCATCATGATTATCTAATTTCAGCCTAGCTATCTCTGCTGGGTCGTCCAAATCTGGAACTAATGGATTAGCAGGACTAGCCCCTAGGTTCGTCATGAACATTCCTTGTCCCAAGTTAACAGGTGGTGCAAGTCGTTGCTCCGGGCCTGTAGGTTCCCATTGAGTGTATCATCTTTATGTGGCTTGGGTGTGCGATGGAGTAAATCCTGGCAGATGGGGCGGATCTTGATCGAGATTACCCCTTAACCGTGGTTCCACAACGTCAGGGTTCATAGGTCCCTTTCCCTTAACTAAAGCTGACATCATTTCCATTATCTTGGCCATTTGATCCTTTTGTTCGAAGGATTCTTCTCGGGATCTCACCATTAAGTCTCTTGTCTCTTGCTGCGATTTGGCCAGTTACTCTTGTAATTCCATTTGAATTCTTTCCATCCTCTCAATCCTTTCGTTGAATTCGGCCTCCATTACTCTAGCTTGTCGGCGTGTTCTATACGAATGACGTGGTTCCAGTCTTGTGGTATTACAACTGCAAATTTTATGTTTTAACCTTAGCAAATAATTATGGGACATGTACATGCAATGAATGAATGCAAAAAGAGGCGTTGATTCCAATTCAATTTCATTAGAAGAACTTTACTAGAAGAAAAATTTCTTTACATAGAACAGATGATTACATATACGACTTCGCCCTAATGCCCAAAGTCTTAACTTTCTTAAGAAGCCAAGCTAAGCTTCAGCCTCAGTTTGATTCTGACTCATACTTCAAACTCAATATATCAGCCTAAACTGCCAAGGTTTGCAAGTGATCAGCTACCTCCCGAACCTGAGCTATAGCTTCGCCCATGACATAGTCTCTATCTTTAATCTGATTTTGAGAGTGGTGAAGCTGTTCTCTGTAATGGTCGTTGTTTGTCTCAAGAAGTTCCACTCGACTTTTGCTATCTCGCAGTGCGGTCTCGAGTTCTTCTATTTTCCCTTTCAACTCTTCAATCCTGCTTAGACTAGCCTTCAGTTTAATTATCAAATTATGGCTACGATGTTGCTGAAGTAATCTTTCCAATTCAGCCACCCGAGCTCGTAAATTCTCCTTATCGTTTTGGGTTTCTAACAAACTCTTCTTCAGAGTGTCCTCTCGTACTGGGGCATCTTGAAACCCTTTCTCCCAATGGTCGGCTCTAGTCTTTTCCTCTTTAATCTCTTGACGCCATTGTTCTGACGTTTTACCTAATCCGGCAGTTTTTATCGTTATACGAAGCTTCTTGTAATCAGTTTTCAGACTATCTAAATCTTTCTCGGCCTTATTCTTTCCTTTCCTTAACTTCTCGGCCTCTAGCTTGTAGATATCGACGTCTAACCCCAACTTTATTTTATCTTCTTCTAGCTGCTCTATCTTCTTCCCCAACTCCGAGTTTCTTTTCTCAAAATCTTACTTAATGATCTCTAACTCGGATGGGATGATCCGTAAATGCTCCTCTATCGGTTGAGTGTTCCCTTAATTCTGCCTAGGGATGTTGTCGTTGACTCTCCTACCCCACCACCATTCATACTCAGGGGTCGTCATCAGGCCTGCGGTGAATCCTTTCATTCTTCGAGTTTGGTTCCATGCATCTGATATCTCGCGAACCCTCTTCTTATAATTGTTGTCTTTATAGGGGAACTCACATTGTGCCAACACTTGTGTCACCGATATAAACTGCCTTGATCGATACTGCCTTAACATCATCAGTGGAGCGTATCCAACGGCTCCCCATATTCCAGCCAGAGAGACCCAGTCAAAATCACCGCACCTATATAAGATCTCATTAGGAATCAACCATGGAGCCCTCCATTCAACGTCTTCGGCTCGTAAATTTTGGAGAATAGTTATCCACCTCTCTTCGGAGATGTCGTCCTGCCTCGATGTGACCACTAATTCTCTTAATGGGAAATAATCCTTAGAGAATACCCGATAGGAGACCTTCTCCACCTTCCAAAAATGACTATGGAACCAAGCTAAAAGAAGCTGTGCGCAACTAATAAATCTTCCTTCGCCCGCTCTACGGCATGCATTCAAGGATCGAAAAGTTTCTGCTAGGATTGCCGGGACGGGTGTGGTACCTTTATCAAGTCGATTGAATAAATTTGAGACGGCTTCATCTATGTGTCCAAGTGCTTTAGGAAAGACAATCAAACCGTAGATGCTTAAGGCAAAAACATCAACCTTTTTCTTTGAATCTGGGTGTGCAAGGATCAAGTCCCTCAAATTCCTCCAAGGAATACATTTACTATCCCCTTTTTGCTTGATGCGGGCCTTAACCCGTTGTTCGCTCATCCCTGTGATATTCATCAACTTCTTCAAAAAGGGAGGGACATTGACAGGTCTTGAATAAGCCCTATCAGCCTGAATCTTCGAGCAATTAAGTAACGCCATATATTCCTCCACCGCAGGTACTAAATCAACTCCTCCGAAAGTGAAGTAACTGTAAGCGGGGTTCCAAAATTGCGCGAGGGCCCGAAACAAGTACTTGTCCACTTTTACATCGAGCAAATAGGGTAAGTCACCGTAGTTACAGTAAAAGAGTTGTTTGACTTCGCCATTCCAACTATTCCATATATCCTTTAACTCTTGTAGGTCGTTCTGAGTCACACTGATACGAGTGAAATCCCATAACTCTGATTCATATCCCTCGGTCAAACTATCTCCTTTCTCCTGTTGCGTTCTCTCAGACCACACTCGGACGGCCGCATTATCCTCCACTCTATCAAGAAATCCTTTTTCCATGCTAAACTCTTCTAATTAGTAACTGAACGTAAATCACCACCCTTTTATGATGAAATGTCATGCGAAAATAATCAAAATACAACAAGTCAGTATTATATACAAAGCATAGAATTCAAAACAAATAAGGAGTAAATAAGCACCTAATCAGGTAACCACTAGGGTTCGGTATGGTTCTACCTAGGGTAGGCTCCTATGGCTCATTACATGTAGTTTGGTTCTAAAGTAAAGGTACCTGAACCAGCAGATTCCTCGATCCTCACCCATTATAGGTTCATACAGACCGAGTTCGATTCAGGGGAATACATTTCCCTACGGTCATACGGAGGTGAAAACCTCACGAAGGCGCAGGTACGGATGTATCCCGAAAGCGATCCACTATCCTATACAGAGGTGAAGACCTCACGAATGAGTAGTTTTTCACTTCCACTTAAGAGGGTGAAATTGACCAATGATGCGATATGCAAAGATCCCTCAAAGAATTAAACCACTTAAAGCAAGCATATTATGAAGTGAGTCGCGAAAATAACAGACAACATGCAATGCAGTAAATTTAAAACCGATTTTCGATTTTTGACAAAAGAAAAAAAAATCAATTTAAGGCTTGACTCTCAAGGTCCCTAGTGGAGTCGCTAAGCTGTCGAAACCATTCTTTTGAAAACGGGGATCGACTTTGTTTGAAAGTGAAAATTAAAACGGGAGTCGCCACCAATCTTTTATTAGGTGTGATCGGATCACCTTTGTTTTAATAAATCAATTTTAGTTTACTAAAACAGGGCCTTTGGTCTATGAAACTTGAGAGAATAAGTTCGGGAGTCGGTTACGTGCGAGGAAGGATTAGCACCCTCGACATGCCCAAAAAATTGGTACCGAATTGATTAGTTACTGTCTTAATGTCGAAAGTTAAAAATCGGGAAGGGACTTGAAATACGATCTTTTCTATTAATACCGATTTTAAAATTCTTGAATTAACTTAAATCGATTTGTTTAAAGATTTCCTTATCTCGAGATATCGGAGTATCACATCCCGTAAGTTAGGACACAATACCATGAATTCCCGAGCACAAGGTTGTCTTTTAATTTAAATTGAGTTTCGTGTGTTTTAAAACTCGAAAAGGATATTTAGCTATTTAGAAATAACGAGAAAATCGAAACCCCGTAAATTAGGGCACAACTCATTGATATCTCAAAATGCATAACATTGCCTTATTTGGAAAATTTCGTTTTTGAGTAGTAGCGAATATGGCATTTGAACGACGTATATTATTTGTTTGGAATAAAAAAAATCAAGCGATCCAAGTCGGACAAGTATGTTGGGTTAATGTATCATATGATTTAAACTAGATAAAACAAAAATATAACATAGAGTACGTAATAACAACACAAATACAATATTATACAAGCAAATGGCAATAACGAAAATACGAATAAACTAATTATACCATACACAATGGCAATAATCACATAACATATGTAACTTGAATACTAATCATTAATAATCAAAGACAAGTGAATTAAAAATATTATAACGCAAACGAAAATGACTAAAACGTAAAACAAATTTCAAAATAATTAATAAATGAATTTAAAATAAATAATGAGAAAAGAAATTTAATCAACAATGTACAAAACAATTTAAAAATAGAATATATGTACACATATATATAGTAGGTAAGGAATAAATAATATATATAAAATAGACCAATATAAAATATATGCATAAAGCAAGTTAAAATAAATAATAAGAATTTAAACAAACAATACATTAAAATAAGTTGGAATAGATGTAAAGTAAATAACATATAAAATATTTTAAATAACACATAGGTGAAATATTATTTTTTTTAAAAGTTAATAAATGGATTAAATAGATTTAGGACATGGTTGAAAACGAGTTAAAAATTGGGGTACAAAATTATAAATACTGGAAAGTTCATCAGGGACCTAATCAAAAACCAAACGAAATTTGAGGGTTAGAATTAAAAAAAAACAAAAGAAAATTGGAAATAGGGGCCGATTGAATGGAGTTGCGAATGGAAAGGACTAAACGCACAAATATCCCTTTTAGGGAGAATTCACAACCCCCCCATTACACTCACGGTACCTTTTCAAATGATTTTAAAAAAGTTTCCTACTTTTCTATTCTGCTGGTCCCTTTTTCAAGAGAAAAAAAAACTAAAAACTCTTTCTTTCCCCCTTTTCATTTTCACTTCTCTCAAACAAACCTCTCTCTCACCAAGTTCAAGTGAGAAAGCTCCTATTTTGCCCTCCGAGTACTCGTCCCCCTCTTATTTTCCATGGCCTAAACGAGAAACCTGAGGGGTTTCGTGGCCCTTTTGGATCGGGGAATCTCCGATGGGGGTGGGACGCGAAGAATAGGTAAGTTTTCAGCCCCTCTTTTGTTTTTTATTTTTATTTTTTTAAAAGATTTAACACAGAAAATAAAATAAAAAAATCTAAAGAATGAAAAAAAAAACCAGGGAAAGAAAATATGAAAACAACCTTTTTTGTTCTCTTTGTATTAATAATCTGTGTAATACAACCCCTTTTTTGTATTTGAAAACAAAACCCCCTTTTTGTTTATTGATTTGCAGTAAATTTGAAAGGAAACTAAGAAGTAGTTAAAACGAAATGAAAACAAATAAAATGAAATCGTAGATCCACCTTTCTGCGTTTTTTCTCTTGATTGCTAATGTTTTTTTTTTGGATTTTTTTTGCTGGAATTTTTTGCTCTTTTTTTTTTCAAATGGGAGAATTCTCTTTTTTTTTGTGTTCCTTTTTCATTTCTACCATTTTGCTTGTTTTTTATGCCATTTGCAGGTAGTGGGTGAAGAAGGAACAACCACCCATGTTTTTGGCCTGAAAATCTGGGAAGTGGGTGCCCCAAATCACGTAATCTGTCTGAAGGACCAAATCACAAATGCAGCAAAACTTCTGGGGCTAAATGTAATTTTTAGAAAATTTAGGGTTAAAATGTAATTTAAGGAAAGTTTAGGGGTCTAAGATGTAATTTTTTTTGAATTTTTTTTATTTTTTATTTTATTTTTTTGAAATTTTGGAACTTAAACACGAATTCTAGTCGGACAAAAATTTAGTGCTTACAAATGTTAAATTAAGTAAACTAACTTGATTATTCTTTAATTCAACTATAGATATATGTTAAGTTAGTGGAAAAATGTCATCTTTGTCTTCCACCTATTTTCTTGCCGTCCAAGGGAAGAAGAAAACCTAGAAAATTTTCATGACATTCAACCATAAATTGAAAGGTAAATTTAAGTTATTTTCTTGTATTTTTGATAGATTTGAGGTCATGGGAGCTTGATTTAGCTAGCCCATGTACCAATTTGTGAAACCGTTAAAGTTTTAGAAAATTGTATTTATTGATTTCTTGAAGAGTTAGGCTTGAAATTGATAGATTTTAAGCTTAGATTATGAAAAGGACTAGATTGTAAAGTTAATTTAACTTATTGTTAACTTGGTTACATTAGAGACCAAATTGAATAAATGTTAAACATTTCAAGAAATATGTTAGAAATAGGAAGTATAAGGTCCCAAATGAGAATATATGAAATCAAATTTTAATTTGAAGCTAGGAATCGAAAGTTATGCTTATCTCGAGTTCAGAGACCAAATTGAATACAATGTAAAATATGAGGAAAATCAAAAAAATGAATTTATATAGGTTCATGCATATCATAACATTGTATGAAAGTGATTAGTATTGATTTGCATATAAAATAATTGTATAGATCAAGATTTGGATCAAAGTGGAGCTAATAGGGGAAAGGCAAAAGTTATGAATTAGTCCTTGAAGGATCCACTCTTTTCACATTTTGAATAGGTAGGTTCATATGGAACTTACTATATTATTTTATATGATGTGCAATTTTTATGTTTTATTTCATTTATATGTTTGGATATAATTAGAACATCAGTGAAATTTGAATGTATGGTTAGTAATGGACTAAATTGAAATGTTATGTGATCATATTATGTAATAGTACAAAGTACAAATGTGAAAGTTGATTGATTATAGGGCATGCGAATGAAAATATTTGATCATGTACAAGGTAAAATATGAATTATGGTTGATTACAAGGATTCGTAATGATATATATATGAAAATGATGCCCATGTGAACTTAGTAAAAGCTTTGGATATGATTGAGATGCCAATAGAGTTATACGCGTGCTTAATCAGAAATTTTACATGTTATAACGAGATTTAGCATCTTTTGTAGATTATCGGGTTATATGTAACATAATTTTAGCCTGGATGGGTAAACTGATGTAATTTCAGCTTGTGTAAGCAATTTATTTCATCCGTGTATTCAAGTTTGTTTTACTATAGTTCCATCAGGCGAAATTCATTGAATTGAAATGGAAAAACTTAAAATGTATTGATATGAAATGATATATGTTTATAGTTTGTTACGTGACATGAAATTTCTTTGGAATTAATTGATATTATTCACGATATGCAAGTATATCTAACTTATTTGATTGTTAATGTTGGTAAGACATTTTGGCAAAGATAGCCAAATTGTATGCCAAAGTGATAGGTAGTTGTTATTCTTATAAATGATCAAGGTAAGCATAGTATTTCCATTTGAACTTATTAAGCATTCTTAATGCTTACTCTAGTTGTTTCCTTTCCTTGTAGGTTGTCACCTTGCGCAACTTGTCGAGTTGGATCAATGGGAAGCACATACTATAAAAAATGGTAGAATTATTTTATTTAGAGTCCAAAGTTTGTGGCATGTGTATAGAGGCACCTTAGTGTGAAAATGATCATTTTGGATAGTTGATTATATGGCAATTGTGGCATGGTTAAATCTTTGTAATATGATTTCCTTTTGACTTGGTAAATGTATAGCACTAATCATGTTTCATGCTAGTATGAGTGATGATATAAGCTTATATGTTTTGACATGTGGAAGATTACAAAATGAAATAAATAAGATAGCTAGGTTAATGAATAGTTGGAATTGGTATAATTGAATGTTATGCTTGAAACATAATTGGTATATGTTTGTTTTGGCTTTAACTAAGGTCATATAAGTGCTTGGTGTGTAAAAAATGTATAGGTAAGCATGTGATGAACTTGAATGACATAATGATATGTAATAAATGTCATGTTAAATGCTTGTATTCAAATTGTTACAAACTTGGTTTAGCATGTTTTGTCAAGTGAATAGGTACCAAATGTGCATTTTTCCAAAAACAGAGACACCGTCATGACCTCGAACCCTAATGTTGCGACATAGGGCTGACAGTGAGTGATGTCAAGACGTCGATACAGCTGAAGTCATGACGTAACTCACTGAGTTGATGATGTGGCGACGTGGAAACCATGAAGTTCCGATGTCATCCCAAAATTTTAAAAACTTTACAATTTGGTCCTAATGCACCATCGAGTTAATAAAAGAGCTCTCGTATGCTCGTGTGTGACCCAAAAATGATTAGGTAACATATTATATATGAAAATGATACTTTTTTATATGTTCGAATGATCGTATGGTGTATAATTGTCTGTAGTTGCTCTGGCAACAAATGTAGCATCCCATAGTAAGAACCCGACAACCAAGTCGGGAAAGGGGTGTTTCACCCTATCTACTTATCATTTTCTACATATTTTTATAGAAAGTTTTATTTAGTTGTTTTTATTGTGGGTTATCAAACTAGTCTAAAAAATTAAGTTGCCGAAAATATTAACTTTCAGTTGATTAATTTTTTTCAATACTTTATCAAACAGGGGTTAAATTAATTTAATTTCCATTTTGAATTCTAATTATTTAATTAAAAATAATTTGATGAAATTAATTAGTTCTCGAGTCATCTCTTGTTCATTGCGAGAAAAAGCATTTACTGCGGATACATGCGATCTATTTCTGTAGTTCATCGTTTCAAATTTTTTTCCTTGTTATCAATTAATACAAACCATCAAGGTTATACCGAGCTAGCGGAGAGACCAATTGGCTATATATAATTTTCAAATAATTTGTAATTAAATTTCTATGCTTCACCTATTAATTATAACAATATTTAGTCATGGAGTCATTCCACTAAAGTATCATGCCTGAGCTCTCCCTATTAAATACCATTATTACTTTGTTAAGTGCTCGTCCAATTACCTTGTTATATATGTGTTACCTTCATAGGACATCTTTAATCTATTTGGAATAAATTTGTTCCCCCAGTAAAATCCTATTTTATCTCATAATAACCATGGCATCTTTCTTCATGAAAAGTCAATTACTAAAAAATAGTAATTAAATAACTCGTCTTAAGACAAATAACTCGTGGCCATGTTACTTTCTATCTATTATGTAATGTCAATGAAATAATATCATTTATCTTTTATTGGGTTATGAATTCCTCTATAGTAAATGAAGCTATGTCATGCAGAAGTTGTAATACTCAATGTACAAATTTTCGATTCTATTACCAATTTAACTATAACACCTTATACCCGACCCAATCACCGGGTCCGAGCTACAATGTGTCACATTCATCATCGGAGCAACTACAATTGAATTTAATACAATTGATATCATTAGGCATACATATTACAAGAGTTATAAGCAAATAATAGGACAAATAATCATTCTCGAGTCTTATATGAGCTTACGAAAGCTCTAATGCTAACTCGAGACCAAACCAGGATCAAATTGTAAAAGATTAAAATTACAGGATTGACGTCGTGATGTGTGGGAGTTCTTCGTTTTGACGTAACATTTTGTTTTGGTCTCGTCAGGACGACGGAGTTCCTTGTCTTGTTGTGACATTATAGGTTATTTCTTGTCGTGACGTGGTACGTTTGACGTCGTGATATCACATACTATTTTTGAAATTTTAGTGTGCACAAACCTGCAAATTTTATGGGCATCATCATATACCCACTCACCCTAATAGTCAGCTATTATAAGCTACATTTCAACACCATTCTAAACATATCAATTACCTTAACTATACTAGGTTAATACCTTATCATTCATAACCTAAAAAACTAATGCATTATAATCACAAACTTATACATACATACATACATACATACATACATACATACATACATACATACATACATACATACATACATACATACATACATACATACATACATACATACATACATACATACATACATACATACCATTTAGATCATTTATGAAAAATACATAATCAACTAATATTTAACATATCAACCATTCATACCATTTAGATCATATATGCAAAATACTTATAAACAAAATATGTTCACTTAGCCCAATTTACACCTTATCATGTCAGCTTCAAAAGATACAAGAATTTAGAAGCAAAACAAAACTTGACCTAACTTAGGTACATGTCATATTTAAATCAAAAAGAGATATACAATCTTTGCTGAGTCGGGAATTGTCCACTTGATGCTGGAATTAACTTGTCACTCACTCGAGAATTTATTAACTTGCGCACGAAGAAAACAAAACCGTACACTGAACAATACACTCAATGGTAAATCTATGATTCAAACAAAATAATTAACTTATGAATCATGTATACATTCAATTTATAATCTAATTCCATACAATTCTATGTAAAACACTTCCATTTTCACAAGGCAAGTATACAACTAGTTTCATTTGTAACTCATTAGATTTGCATACAAGTTAACAATTTCTCAACAATCCCATAAACTATTTGATTCAATTCAATCACTATATCTAATTACAATTATATTCATAATTTTTCATCTTTAACATATATTTATATACACATACTTCTCATCTTATACCACATTTTATATCGATTCTGAGCCTATCAGCTCATTAATGCACAACCGGTCCCTAGGGCTCGTTTTCAATTCATTTTGCCTACTGTATTTCCATTTCATATATATTCCTCTACATATCAATCAACTAATTAATTCATTTATAACCCTATTAATCACCACAGACTTAGAGCGGATACACGGATCCGTCACTTGGGGTTGCTCAGCAACGATGCCGCTATCAAGTACATATAACCACTTCAGATTACCCAGCCACAATGGCTTTCACAAATTGATTATTTTTTCACCTCGGGTTGCCTGGCCATGATGACTTAGAAATACAATCTACCACCCTGGATTTCAAAAAAATGATGGCTTTCAATTGATACTCTAACCCTATGGCATGCCAACTATATCCGACTTGATCTGACCAACTAATAGAGTATTCAACTTCCAATTCAGTACATATAGTTTAATTTACAATTTATCAGCATTTCATAATTTCAAAGCATATAAAATATGTTTCAATATAATTTCATGCAATTATCATATATCAAGTAAATCATAAAATGTTTATTTTATTCAATTTAGTCCTTATCTCGAAAATTGATCTCAAATACATCAATCGACTCAAGTAATTACCAATAACTCACCTCAAACTCCATATAATGCAAAATGATATGCATATGTGGAAAATAAATAGTTCCCAAATCATAGAAATGCAAATTGACATTCCGAGCTACTCATCGATGACTTTAGATTTTCATTTCTCTCTTGACGAATTTGGGTAGACGTTAGCTATGAATTGATATAGAACATATCACACTATCAATAATCAACCAATTCACAATCAATTATCAATTTATACAAATTTTGCAATTTATTCAATTTAGTCTTTAAAATTGGGACTAACCTAACTTTCAATTTATAACTTCGAATTGAAACCTACTTGTACAAATACCCATTAGGGACCTCCTATTTCTTATTCCTACTATCAATTTTACATTTTGTTCAATTTTGTCCCTAATATACAAAACTATCAATTAAGCTTTACAATTTAGTCATTTTCTTAAACTAAGCTTAATTTCTATCAATTTAACACCTAAAACTTTCAATTCTCAACAATATCAAGTTTCAAAACTTTAAAATTTTTACAAATTGGTACATGAGCTAGCTAAATCAAGCTCCCATGTCCTCAAATCTATAAAAATTACAAGAAAATAACCAAGGACTTACTTGAATTTTAAAGCTAAAAGCTTGAACCTAACAAAGATAGCTTCCTCTTCTTGTTTCTTTCTTTGTACATTTTGGAAGAGAAAGAAAGTTGATTGCTTTCCCTTTTAATTTGTCTTTTATACTATACTTAAATGGTTAATTAACATAATTAACCTTAATTTACTTATAAACCTTATTATAAAATTATTAATTCCAAAACCTTACAATCCACTAACTTAAGATCTAACATGGTATATTTTCTGTTTTGAACCTTGGGTTAATTGCATTTTAAGTCATCAAGCCATTTTATAATTAAAAATATATAGCGATTGGACTTTACAATTTAGTCCCTAGCCGTAATTAATCACAATTTCAACTCAATTGACTAACCAAATTTCAGTTCACCTATATAATAACTCCATAAATATTTTTATTTGATATTTAGAAGCTCGGTTTACAGAAATGGGGTCCCAAAATCATAATTTTCGGTACCATTAGAAACTTGGTCGTTACATTAACTAGGGCTATCAATACATCAAAGCGTATGAGCCATGTACACATTGTTTGTCATTTACTTATGATTAAGGTAGCGACACTATGGATGTGACAAGCAAATAAATCCATAAATGGATGTAGGATTTATTCAACTTGGGTCCTATCTAATGTATTGTTAGTCCAGACAATCACATATATGTCTATACTTTCTAGGATCATCTGCTCCAATCCTTAAGACAATGTATCTGCTCATTTGGACTTGATAGATGACATATTAGTATTTTAATTGATTTGTTCAGTCTTGATTAGACTAAAGACTTGCTTTATATTATCTACTAATATAAATTATCTTCTCACGTTATGATCCGTCCACATATACAAAATATATTAATGATAATGATAGAGTTTTATTAAAGCAATTTACTAAAAAAATTACAAGTACATAGACATAATCACTACACTAAAGACACTAGATCCCAATAGTCGCTTACTCGTCCTAGTGGAATAGTTGAAGTCATATTTTACATTCTCATATCCTCTACATGTTTCTTAAAACTCCTTGTTGGAGTCTTTATAAACGAATCCCCAATATTATCCTGATATGCGACTTTAACTACCACCACTATCCAAAGAAAGCTCTACTCTTCGTTGCACTCTATCGTCATAACTTATTATATTAATATTATCGATAGATTTCTCCTTATTCTTGAATTGCGTTTTGTTTCCTATGCTTTTTTATTTTTACTCTTGCTGCCTTTCTCCCTAGGTTTGTGTTGTTAAAATATCTTGAAAATGGAAGTTTGCCCGTTGATGGAAATATTGGCTACATGGATGCTATAATTTACAAATGGAAAACTTGAAGAACTTTGATAACATTTCTTGCCTTAATTTACAAATGTGTAGACACAAACAAGCATGCAATGAGTTTCTCAACGAGTTTTATCCATAATCATGCCATATTCCAAAGTAAGTTCATCTATTCAATAGATAATGATTCATATGGAGTGTTCCTAATATTATTAGTTTCAACTTGATGGGATCAATTTTTGAAGGTGATTCTTGATTTGAGAAACTATTAAATAAAGGTAGTAATGATTTTTTTTTATTTTCTATTATTTTTATTCTCCATTTAATTTTATTTTACCTTTTGATCTCTTAAACTTGTATTTTGATAATTTTTTTGTTAAACTTGTACTTTGATAATTTTCTTGTCAAATTACATGGAAGAAATTCAAAACACATGCCAGAATGATCCAATGACGTAACTTATATATCATTCTATAACAATAATTTTTGTGTGTAATGTACAAATTGGTTTGAACTCAGATTGGAATAGAAAATCTCTGGGCATGTCCTTTAAAATTTGGATGCCTCAGCACAAGAAATAGATTTGGGAAATCTCTATTGAGAGATTATGTTCAAGAGAGATGTCCTTGATTTGATCAACTGCCTAAACACGCATTCCAAACGCTTCTCTAGGCCTTCAATCCCACTTTCCAACTCCACCAATCTTTTGTGTGCCATCTGCATCTTCTCAACATCTGAAGTGTGTTTGCAAAGTGCAGCATCCACGCTTTCCAATTCATTTACATTCTCTTCACACGATATTACCCCCTTGTGCATCATCAACTTTGACACCACAGACCATCTTGTTTGCTTTGAGGAAACTGGTGCCGACAAAAATGAGAAAAATGATTGGAAGATTGAAGCACTGGTTGCATTAACTTGTGTTAGGACCCGAATCACAGCTGAGAAATGATGATACTGCTCCTCGTCCTGGTGCTGGTCCAGGAGGAGTGGTGATTCTCCAAGTTTGTTTCCCATTTGCTTCAACTCTGTGATCAATTTCTTTCCTTTCTTCTTCATTTGCTTCCTGAATTTAGTGTAGTTAACAATGTTATCCTCAATGCTCGAATCACCCTTTCTCCTTCGGAGAGCTGACTGAAGAGCATGAACATGTTCCTTGGTTTCATACATGTTATCCCTTGCAATGCCACAAATGTCCAAAAGCCTCACAGATCCATCCAACAATTCATCAACACATTTCTCATGTTGATGATACTGGGAGAGGACTTGTTGTGTCGAAGGCATGCTGAGAAGATCGTCCATGCATTGGTACAAGTCTTCCAATCCCGAAAGACATGTAAAAATCGACTCACATGTGGTCAAAGGTGATGATGCTTCCCAAGCTTTGAGCCTGTTGAGCTCATCTTCGATTCTAAGGGTGGTAGGATGTGACCTTGAAGGCAAGCTGATTGATCTTACATGGTATTTGCCACCCATATTTTTTAGTTTGCTTTTTTTCTTCTTTCGGAGCTTGAGAGTTTGAGATGGTCTCTGTCAAAACCACACCAGGGAATATCTATTTATATAAGTATTGAATGCTAAGCAATTCTAATGTGAGCAATCATGTGAGCCAGCATGGGCTTTCCCACCTTTGAATCCGGATACCATGTCACGTCATTCACCAAAATGATGAAGAAATATGCATGCATGCTTGAGGTGTCATGTTTTGGATGTAACCTAAAGAGTTTGCCTCCCTGCCTGCTTGCCACATTATCCCAACTTCCCAAATTATAAAAAATAGTAGCAGCTGTCTCACTTTCTCAATATGTGGCTTACCTGGTGTGTCTCCATTTGTAAGAACCTTATAACAGCAAAAGGTGCTTATTAATAGTATTTCTCGAGATTGAGATCTAGATCTGTTACATAAACCGAATGGCAAAGTGTAATAGTTTATTAGGATATTATAATTCCAAGATCTTGATAATAGCATAATTGGCAACCCTTTTTATGCTATTATATTGTGTGCACGAGTGGCTTGTACTACTCTTGTCTCCATCATTTTGTTTTATTTGCTCGCCCATTGGACGTTGTTTAAAAGCAACCCACCTTTTTTCTATCTTTTAAGCCATCCATGGCATATCTAATTCGGGTAATAAGGTAAGACCACGTATTGCTCTATGCCAACACGTGTGCCAATAATAAGGAGTGTAAATCATTGATTTGCCTTTTGTCATCACAGCTGTTGCTCTTTCCATGAAAATCTGGAAATTACCAATCCTCCACTAGTTGGTGGGCTAGCTATATTTAATTTTGAATTTTCTTTTTTAAATATTTAAAACTTAGCCTTCATTTTTTTTGGAAAAAAAAAACCTAAAAGAACTGACTAAAACAAACAGTCAAACACCCTACCATTCCAATAATTTCTTAAAAGACATTTAACATCTAAGCTACTACCCTTAAAGAATGCCAAATTATTGATCGGACTATAACTCAACTTATTGATATTTTAATAATTTTTGAAAGATTTCAAGATAATTTTTAAAATACGAATTCTTATTTTTAATTCATCATAAGTTGATACTCATATTTAACTTTTTATAATATTTAATTTAATTTAATGATTATATATTATGTTATTATTTATTAACGATTTGCTACACTTATCCATTTTCGGGAAAAATAATTTACCATTACACCTTTTACGCTTTTAAGGCAATCATGCCATGGTACAAGAGAAGAAAATATTCAATGATAAGGCCTAAGGGGCTGGTCTTGTCTCTGCTGACTGCCTTTGTATTCTTATAGATTTAGCCTTAGCTTAAGTCTTTTGAAATTATAATGAAGATGTTTTATGCATTCAATTATTAAACAACCATACGAAAGCAAAATGGAGAGAATTATAGAAGTCTAATTCTATTTGTATTATATATCCAACTTTCAACTAAAGTATAACTACACAACAATTTGGCATCACTGATGAGTGATGATGTTGAGAAAAGTGACCCTGTTTTGAACTAGACACCTAAAAACGCAATCTAATCCAGTTTCAAAGCCATCAATGGTGGCACCAACAGCCTTCAAAGTCCTCTGCAACATCTCGACTTCGACCATGCCACCGCCATTCTTCAACTGTCCGTTGATGGAGTAGAAAGCAAGATCGACGGCCCCAACTTCATTTATCACCTTGTGCTCTCTTTCAGATGAAAGTAATGGAATCAATTTTGTAATCTTTGACCATCCTCCAACCCTTGTCTTCATCGAAGGAACTGACAGGAAGAACAGGAGAGATTGAAAAACAGAGATGGTAATGGAGGTTGTTTCTCTTAGGACTTTGACCACCATTAGCAGATGAGGGTCTACATCCAAGGGTGTGGACGAGGAAACGAATCTGCGTTCTAATTTCTTCAATGCTCCAAGGCACTTGGCTACTTCCTTTTTTACCGTCTTCCTGAAGTTGATGTAAGCTGCAATTTGAGTTTCAATGCTTGAATCTCGACGCCTTCGGCGTAGAGCCGATTGAAGGGTTTGTACATGTTGTTTCATCGCCAACAATAGATCCCTAGCTTTGCCACAAGTGTCTAGAAATGTGACGGACTCATCTAATGCCTCTTCTACGAGTCTCCCGTTTTGATACTGAACAAGTGTTCTTTGGGTTTGAGGAGAGGTGATGGTTTCTCGGACACAGTTATACAAATCTGCAAGGTCAACTAGACCAATCCGAATGGTCTCACCGGAAAAACCAGCAGTACTGGTTGAAACTGAGGATGTTTTCCAGGCTTTTAGATGGTTAAGTGCGGCTTCAAGTTTAACACAAGTGGGATGGACCCTGGAGGGTAAACTAATTGACCTAACGGGTTGATGCACATCAGAGATGGGAGGTAAGGCTGCCATTTTTTAGTTACTTTACCAGTTCTGAAAGCTTAATTTGCAAATGATTCGCTAACTTAGCTATTTATAACAAGGGAAACCCTTGGCATATTCGCGTCAAGGTAACTAAACGCATGTGATGGCGTTGTGGGTGACCTAACTTTCTGTAGTATTTTAAGGCAACACCAGGTAACCCGTAATTCTTTTTTAATTCTTATGGTCATAAGATGGGCAACGTTAACGAGATGGAATATTTAGACAGCAAACACAGGCCAATACTCTAACTGCATGCCTCTTTGCCTCTCCAATAGTACCATGTTCTCAATTAACAATAAGTCATTCTGATTCTTTGATGATGATGATAATAATTACTCATATATATACATGTTGATGTTTGAAATTCATGTCTTTCTTCAAAGAACCAACAGCGAGTTGTACCGTCATAGACTAAAGAATATTGGGTTACCTTAAGATAAGATGTTGGAGCATTAAAAATATTAGCCCTAGTCCTTGAACGGAATCTATGGGTAATGGTTGTTACTGTGCAGTTGGTGTCCAAAAGGAGACAAGGAAGCATGAAGCAGAAGATTTTCATTTATCTTGGGAACTGAATAGAGATTATTATTTATAGTTTAATGTCGTATAGTTTTTTGAATGTAACAAGGTCCGGAAAGACATGCAAATTGAGGTCTTGTGTGTTGGCTTTGTAAAACAGAAGTGGAGAACCTGAAGAGATGAACAACATTAGCGGTTGCTTTAGTTGAGGACAAAGGGTGATCTGTAAGGAGTAGATTATGTATGATAAGGTTGCAAAGCACATGCCCATCTAAGAAGAGGAAAGCAAAGATGGGTGTGCAGCAGATGTTTCAGGCAGTCGGTCCCGTAAGGCACGAGGCATACATTAACATGTGAAGGAACTGAGTCCAGAGGTCACTGATTTTTTGTTTCTCAAACATGTGATAAGGCTGGAGAGTTGTGCAGAGAAGCACCTGGCTTAACAAAGTGAAGCAAACGACATTTTTTCTTCTTTTTTTATTTATAAAAAACAAGAGCATGCATGAGCCATGATGATCCGTGGGGTGGCTTTATTCTTTTTAACATTTTCGCTTTGTCTTCTTTGATTTGGCTGATGTATCGCCTCTTATCAGGTCATAAACTAAATTATGTACTATATTAAAATGGGAAACAAAATATTGAGTTTAAAACCAAACTTAAACATGTATACATCATGTTAAACATGTATACATCATGTATCATGTTAAACATGTATACATCATGTTAAGATTATTGAATGTAATACAATTATTTATCATGGTATTAACATAAATTTTGAGTCAACGTTGTGTTAATTTATAATATCAACTCAAAATAAAGCGTTAAGTAAGTGGTAAAGTTTTATCCATGAAAATGTCATGGGTTTAAATCTTACCATATGTAAATTAGTTATTGGTTTTTCTTTGAATATATAAATAAAAAAAGACTAAAGTACCTTAGAATAACATATCTTATTTTAAATATGAAATGACATTTTCATAATTTTCCTAATCGAGTTGGTGCCCGATTGACTCATGACACCAACTCAGTCAAATGTTTTAATAATTAAATAATAATAATATGGTTAAGTGGTAAAGTTTTTCTAGCCCAAATGTCATGGGTACAAATCCTATTATAGTATATTAATTTATTGGTTTTTTTTAAAGATAAAAAAATTAAAATACTCTCAAATAATATAATTTATTTTAAATGTAGAATTATATTTTTGTAAGATCCTAACTGAGTTGATACCCGATTAACTTATAAAACCAACATTATTATTATGGAAGAGTATGCGTACTACCACTAATAACATTAGGGGTGTGCAAAATTCGGGTAAAACTGAAAAAATCCGGTTAACCGACCGAATTTGGTTAATCGGTCGGTTAACCGAATTAATTGAGTCGGGGGTTGGTTAATAATTTTTTGAGTTTTCGGTTAACGGTTAATTCGGTTCGAAACCGGTCGGTTAACCGAATATTTTCGGTTAATCGAAAATATTAATAAATAAATTTATAATATATAAATAATCCACTATTTATTCAAACTCAATTCAACATAAACCCAAATACCCAATCTAATATATATTAACCCAAGTACCCAACCCAACATAATTATAAAAATTACAAATAATGTAATAAATAAAAATAAAAATCTAAAAATAAAAATAAAAATATAAAAAATATAATTTTATAAAAATAATTCTGTTAATTCGGGTAATTCGGTTAATTCGGTTAATTTTATACTTATTTTAACCAAAAATAAAAAAAAATATATTTTTTGATTAATTCGGTTAACCGACCGAATTAACCGAAAAAATTTTGGTTCGGTTAATTTTTTTGAAAAAATTTCGGTTCGATTAACGGTTAAAAATTTTAAAGGGTCGGTTAATTCGGTTAATGTTATTTCGGGTCGGTTAACCGATTGAACACCCCTAAATAACATCACACAATATTGAAAAAACAAAAAGAAAATATTACTTATGAATAAATAATATTCTTGTAATCTTTAACATATTTTTAATTTCTTTAAATATTATTAAAATATTTTATTTATTTATTTTAAAAATATGATAAAATGAGTTTGCATAGAAGAGGTTGCATGAAATACTTTAAGAAGAGGTGGCCGCTCATTTCCTAAAATCAATGGCCAGTGTCGGATTGCTACTTGCAAATTTATATTTTAAAAATATATAATTATTAGTTGTTGGATATGTATCATCTGCCGACTCTAAACATCCATCTTCCCCCACTTGTCAGGTCGGCCATTCATTTTTCACTAATAATCAAATAATGAGAGGCATTAGTCGTTAGCCGGTAGCCCATAATGGATCATCTAACCTGAATTAATGATTAATTAATTTATGTACCTGCTGCCTTGTTTTTGGAGAACCACCTCCTAATTCCATGATTAAAATTGATGATGCTATTATCATTCAAACTCTTTCTACATGTTTTCAACAAGAGAAAGATATATTAAATTTAAACAAACCAATGTTTGTCATGTGTAATCAGCAAATTAATTATATAAAAAAAATACTATCTAAGATAATGAATTTAATATCAATTCAAGACCCAAATCAGTTGCATGTGGCTAAATTAAAACCCCTGGACTTGAATATATTGCATCCTCATCCCTCAATAATTTCATTCCGCATCACTGCATGTATTTGTCCAAACATAAGCTAGGTTAGAGAGGATGGCTTACGTGGATCTATCTTTCCCCTCACAACTCTATGTATTTATGTATTCCAAGTGGCATTTAAATAAATTAAGAATATTAATTTTCAAAGTTTGATTCCAAGAATAATTGAAGAAGAGAGAACCTTTGCATGTTTTGAGATGACGATGCATGGTGATAATGCCAACGATGCCCTCCGTCAATTGCCCACGTTGCCAACATGACTCAAAGTCAATGCATTTCACTTTTTTTATTAAAAGAATAGAGATAAGTAAAGGTAGTAATCACTAATTACTTAATTTGAGAGGTGCTTTATTGGTAACAAGTAAAGGTTGTAACTTTAAGATGTTTGAGGAGGAGGATTAACATTTTGAATACAAAGTATTTCTAGCTTGTTAGTTAGGTTATGTTCTTCTTCAAACGAAACTCACCAACCTAATTTAACATTTGCATGCCTTCCTTCACTTCAAATTGTTTGAAACTCTCTATTAAATATCTATGGAATATGACAACTTGCTGTTCCTTTAGGTTAATTGATCGTGAAATGAAATTTTAGACATATATATTTGTTAGCCACTTTTGTTTTAGTCCCTTACGTTATCATTTTGTTACGAAATGATCACTTTATTGTTAAAATTTGTTATCTCCCAAATGATAGTCTGACGCGACACTTAAAAATAAATTTTAAATGTCAACGTGAAAGGTCCAACTGAGATGAAAAAAGTTAATTTCTTTTTATGAAAATAGAATACAAAATTTTGCCCTAAAACTTAATTTTCTCCAATTTAAAAAGAAGCAACAGTTGATTTTTTTTTTGTTACAATCGGAGAACAGAATAAAAAAGCAGAAGGACATAGAAGAAAAAGAAGAAGAAATGGACACTCCAACCTTTATACCTGCTTGCTTTTGTGGTTGCCCATAATATACAAATAAACAAAGGGGAAGCATGTATTTTTTGTCTGTCACATATACAAAAAAAAAAAAATCTAAACCCAAAACTCAGGTAAATAACAAAACCCCATTACCTACTATAATCCATGCATGGACCTTCCATTGAATTGATTATTTGTTCTTCCATTTTGAATAAAAAAATTCAACCGATTGATGGAGCAGTCAATTTGATTTCTATTGTTTCGATTCAACAAAGATGACTATGAAAATGTATGGTTTTTTCAATCAAAATGGAAACGAAAACTAAAAGAATAAGGAGACCAAGGGTTCTTTTTTTCTAGTCCAAGGATTAATCCAATGCATTGATTTTGATTATTTCAAGAAACTAAATTAACTTTTTCCTTTAATTAATTAACAAAATTCAATTAATTAAATTTATTTAATTAAAAAATCAATTAATTTACTTGGCTGGACATCCACGTTGGAATTTAAAATCCATTACTGTCGTTTGGGAGGTAATAGATCTTGACGGTAGAGTGACCATTTTGAAACAAACGATAACGTAATATTTCAAACATAAGTAACAAAAGTGACTATTTTGGCAATTTACCCTTTTTTTATTCATTGCACTCTCAATGAAAGATTCGGGTTCGAACTTTAGAGATGTTATTGGGAAATGTATTCACGAACTCTAAAAGAATTTGTCTCTATGAACCGTAAAACAGACATAGAGGATACTTGATAATACCAAGAAAATATAATTTGAAACAAAAGACCCATCATGCTACACCCATCATCTTTCATCGAAGCTTAATACTTTTGCCGATAGAATGTCCTATTGCAGGGATTTTTATTACATTTATTCTTCTCTATAACAAAATTTTTGGATATTATAGAAATGTAGTTGTTATATCCTAGTAACAACATTTGATATTTAGATTATATTTGAATTTTAAAATTTTTAATTTTAAAATTATAATATATTAATAATATTAGTTAGTGAACTTTTGATTATATCTTTAAATCAAATTACATTTATTAACGGTTATTCTCATTTAAGAAAATATCATTAATATATTTTTATATAAATTTTAAATATTTTAAAAGTTAAAATACTTCACTTAAAAATAAAATTAATTTTACTAAAATTTGAAACATGAGGTTGTTACAAAAAAAATAATTTAATATTGGTATTATAGATGAAATGTAATTGTAGAAATGCCTATTATAGAAATCACTAAATATATTTTAATCCCTTGAGTTTCTATGTTTAATTAAACAATAAATTGGGATCCTCTTCAAGTTTAGCTCTTTGGAGATTTTTTATTTCTCCAATTAGAAAAATAAATTTATAAGCAAAACTTATCAATATTTTTATAATTTTGATTTGTATATAATAATTTAATTAATCTATAAATTTCATTAATCATCAACTTGATATAAGTTAATCATAAATTATTACTTGATATAAACTCAATTGATATATATATTTAGAGGTGCTCAATCGGTTAACTGATCCGAATTATCATTAACCGAATTGACTAATAGGTTAATCGTTAACTGAAATGAAGTGAAACGAAATGAAGTATTGAGTTCGATTTTAAATGTAATTTTGATTTGATCATTATAATAATTAATCCCATCGCTCATACTACCTTAAATCTTGCGGAACCAATCTCACTATATATCTATACAAATGGATATTTTGAATCTAAAGTGAAGTATAAATATGATATTATAATAAATTGCCCTTCATTAGATTTCAACACGATTGTTGTACAATCGTATCTCTCACAAAATCTGGTTCATGAACAATGACCAATCCTTTAAAATACTGATGCCATGAACAATTAACGAGGTGTACAATTGTGTCCTCGACGTGTAAGGATATTGAAGTAACGACACCCTGTTTCTGATTAGGCATCTAAACAGGCAATTTGAACCTGCCTCTCACCACGTTTTTGTTTATACATATCGGTAACTCTTCCATCTACGTATAACAAAGCAATTTCATGCCGAAGCTAGGCCAATCATTGACCACGTGATGACACTTTACAATCGAAAAGATGCTTGTAGCATATCTAGCCAGCAACCTACAATTGTTTATCATTCTTTCAAGTTACGTTTGAGAGATGAACAATGTATGGTGTCAAATCGCCAACAACTCGTACAGGCCGTGTAAGCCGTATGCTGCCTTGCCTCCTCAATCATTTCCTCAACCACTGTCACGTCCTTAAAATTAGTTTAACGGTCTGGCAATTTCATGATCCAGAATCTTACATTTATGTATATAGGGCGGCCACGACATACAACAAAACCCCATGAATTCTGCAACAAATTGTATAGGCCACCTGCTGAAAAGACAGATTGATGGTTTGTTGAAGAAGGCATTCAATTTTTACAAGCTTGGAAGATGATTAATGTAAAACTAAATAGAAACAGTAGAATAACAAAGCTTAGTGGTTGAGAGAAGGGCAAAGGGGCGGCAGAGTGTAATACCGTGATGCAAAAAGTGTAATACTGTAATGCAAAAAATGGCATGGTTCACATGCTCCGTTTCATAGTCTAGGGAAAGAAGCATTGATTCTCCTGATCATTAATTAATGGGGGCACTATTGAAGTTACCAAATGCATTGTACTCAACCAAAAACAATGTTGTTTTTTTCTACCTTTTGTCCAATAGTTTAATTTAGGAAAATGTTGGTGTTTTCCTTAATAACCTGTCGTAAGTCTTATCTACATACATTAGCAGAAGCAGAGGACATCAATCTACCATAAATTTTGTTGTCGAATTTGGATGTAGGTGGACATCTTTTTTTTTTTAACGTATGCCCAAATGCCATCCGCAAATGAAGATCGGAAGAGGGTGAGGGTGCCAAGATTCTTTTTAGCGACTAAATCCACCATATCCGCGGTTGTCGTACCATAATTTTGAACGGTGCTTTTCTTTTAATATTAAATTTTGCAATTATGTTTTCCTGGATTACAAATCTAGAAATCTACCTTGGTGGTACGTACGGGGTCCTGCTTAGACTTGATTTCATTCATCAAGCTCACCAAGATATTGTTTGTACAGCTAGGAGCTTATATGCCTCAACAAAACTACACGTGATTATGCCTCAATAAGTTTCAAATTAACTGATGTGATTATGGTAATTAATTATGATTAATATCTCTCCCTCTCAATTTCAAGTTCATAATGACATCAAATTAATCTCGTTGCAACATTAACTTTAAAATTGATCATAATCTTTTGCAATCATATAGGGTAATCAGCAAAAACATTAAAATGAATTCTTAAATGATTGATTTCACCAAAAAGAAAAAAGAACTAAAAATTTGTAAAGACTTCAAATATTATTACAAAGTCGCACATATATAAATGTTGTCCCTTAATACATAATTATCTCATTTAGAACAATTTAATCAGGTCAAATCATCAATATTGAGCTTCTTGGTGAAGTAAAATATGTACACTAATGCTAATATAATTAGAATGGAATTATTATAGTTCGGTAATAGTACGAATTAGGCTTATGAACATGTAGGTTCAAGACTACTTGGAGTAAACACAAAATCAATTACTCCGGCTCAACAATTTAATATCACTTTGCACATTTTCTATAATAAAAGTCTTTAATTTAACATGTCAAAATGTTAGGCGTCAAATTTCAAGAATTGAAATCTTTTACTTTTCTAAGGGGTAGCACTATTAATAAATTTTTTAAATTAGATTCTAATATTTAAATTAGATAAGAAGAAAAATTAAATTTCTAAAATTAACAAATTTCAAATATACGGAGGATGCAGTTGAATTAGACGACTAGATTATTATGCCAATAAAAATAGGTGAAGTGGATGTGCTGCTTAAATTTGATTTTTAGACCCAATTGTTTATCAGCCCAAAAAAATCATCTCAGGCTGAGGATCCTTATTCTGGGCCAGCCGAAAGGAATATCATATTATAAAATAAGAGCCAACATAGCCTTACAAAACCCACGTACACTAGATAAGCAAATGAGAGACGGAGGGTCGAGAGCGTTGTCATTTCATTTTACATGATTTCTGGATCCGGTTGTGTGTGAGGAGTTAGACGACTGAGTACAGATGCCTCTGCTACCGCATCGGGGTCCTTCAAGAGATCACATTTATTGCTTCTCCTGCTGGATTATGGTTGTGGTTGTTGACAAAGTCAAGGTCCAGGTCAAGTTCAAGATATTTTTCGACAAAGAAATTAAAAAGTTTTTGAATTTGAATTCTTTAACATTTTATGCTGATGTCAAAGTTTACAAAATGAGACCACAAAATATTGTTTATTTAAACAAATACATTAAAAAAAACTTTTATCTTTTACCACATATCACAACTTTATTGATTTTAGAAGACAATCTAATTAGTTCAGTGATTAAAACTTGAAATTTCCTACTAATATTTTTATTGATTTAGGGTAAGTTTGGATAGGCGATGTGTTTACTTGCGATTAGTGTAAAAACAGCAGTGGCGATGAGATTAGATACTGTACCACACACCATCGCCTATCCAAATCCACCCTTCATCTTTTCAGTTATTCTCTTAGAGTGGGTAAGGCAATGTTGGAAAGTGGAATAAAAGAAATAAGTTTTAAAAAAGGTTTTGGTAAGAAAGACAAGAAAAATATTAGGATTGAAACTCACTTTTACTATGATTTTTTTTGCTTTTTGCTTTTGAGCATTCAACTTATATATACTATGAAGGCCCCAAGCATGAGTAACTTAGAAGGTATTTCAACTCAAGTGACATGTCCTTCTTGAAATTTTCAAACAAATTTAGATTATTTTCCGTAAAGATCAAATCGTCCACATAAAGACAAACAACCAAGATACCACCACCATCATTCATCTTGATGTAAAGAGCATATTCATGATGACACTGTACAAATCCATTACCTTGAAAGTACTTTTCGATGTGACTATACCATGCTCGGGGTACTTATTTCAACCTATATAGTGTCTTCTTTAGCCTTAGACATTTATCTCATTGCCTGTTGACTTTGTATTCCATGGGTTGTTGAATATAAACTTCTTCTTCTTCTAAAAACCCATTAAGAAATGCCGACTTTATATCAAGTTGATGTATTTTCCACTTCATTTAAGTCACCAAGGAAATAAGTAAATAAATTATTTCAATTCGAGCAACAAGTGCAAATACTTCACATAATCAATCTCATACTTTTGCTTGTAACCTTTAGCAACGAGTCTTGCTTTGTATCTTTCAAATTCTCCACTTGGATTCTTCTTTTTCTTGAAAACCCACTTAACTCCAATAGCTTAATGACCTTTTGGAAGTATTGATAACTCCAAATGTTGTTTTTCTCATTAGATTTGATTTTTTCATCCATAGCTACTTTCTATGTTTCGTTTTTCATAGCTTCTTCTAAGTTTAGTGGCTCACTACCTACAAAAAGGTAAAATAAGTCATTAATAACTTCAGTAGAATCATACAAATCATAGATACTTGTCATTTTTCAAGGTTTTTTAATCGAGCTTTCTTTGGAAATTTCTTCATGGATAGGAGCAGGTGAAGATAGAGGATTAACATCTTACACCAATGCCATGGTCTCCTCTTCTTCCTCAGTATATAGAAAGGAATCATAAGAATGTTCTTCTTGGACCTCCTAATTCCAACTTTTCTCATTCATCAAGCTTAACATCTCGACTTACAATAATCTTTCCCTTGCTTGGGTTGTACAACTTGTAGCCTTTAAAATTTGAGTCATAGCCAATGAAAACATGTTTTAAACTTTGATTGTCAAGATTCAATCTTTTTTGATTGCTACATATGCATAAGGAATGCTACAAACACTCATAAATGACTACAAATACTACAAACATTCATAAATGACTAACACTTGGCTTTCTTCCACTCCATGGTTCATGAAGAGTTAGATCATTCATATTCTTCGTTGGTGAGTTACATAATAATAATCCTTTCTACAACTATATTTAGACGGTTACATAATTTATAAAATCATTTACATGTTTCATGACTAACACTTGGCTTTCTTCTTATACTAAACATGTTTTGAACTTTACAATATATCCTTTTTACAACTACATTTGGATGGTTGCATAATTTATAAAATGAATCTCTACATTACACCACTACCACAACACTGTATGCATAATAATCCAACGTGTCCCTTCCTTGGCGTATTCTTGGCAACGTCCCTCCAAACGCAACCTAACATCAATACCTGAAACATAAAGATAGCATAAATAAGTTCAAAGAACTTAGTGAGAGTTGAAATAAAGCATCTTAACGAATACTTATAAAACTAAAAGATCATCCATGCCAATTGCTCTTTTAATTCATTTACTGGCTTGGGCAAATACCATCACAATTTCAAACTTATACTTATACTTATACGCTAATTACTACACTTCTACTCTTACCCGTTCTTTATACTATTAAACTGAATTGCAATCTTTCCATTCCTTTCAGTACTCTTATATTGCTTAATACTCCAACAAAGATCTTTTCACAGTACATTATATACTGATCATATCTCCTCACATACACTTCTTTCATAATGGTAATTTACAATTTTAAATATTGGGCGAATAATTTCACGTTTGAAATATACCTATACAATTTACATATTGTCAACTCTTAACCAAATAGCATTCAGTTCAGTCTCAATGCTTGCTATATACTGACAAAAAATTATCTGAACCAAAGTATCAATATGTCCCGAATAATGGAACTACTCAGATTCTACAATTTCAAGGTAATACCTAGTTTACTCAGATATGGCAAATACACTTTTCATATATACGGATTTTCATTGCTATTCACGAACATCTTCTTCTATCTTATACAATTACACACAGGTCTATTTCCCTCAGTCAACTTCAATTATCTTATCCTTATTATCATCTGATCAAAATTATACTGAATTTACCATACAACAGTCACTCACTTTATTTCATACTTAAAAAACTAAGCACATCAAAGATCCAAACATAATACACCATCAGACTATACCAAGAATACACCTCAAAGGAAAACATACGATAAAAAAATATGCCATAATGAAATCATACAAAATACGCCACAAATGTGACATAAAGAGTCACGTATCTATTGTCCTGGTGGACTTCACAAAGTGTGCCATGATTTTCTTGTAACAACTTGATTTTTAGTGGTGACAGAATAGTGGTTTCGGGACCATAAATTTTTTTCTTGTTGACTCTTAAATATTGTTTTTAGAATATTTATAGAGTCATTTTAGTCATTGTAACTGCCCAATTTTGGGGCTAGTCGAAACAATGGATTCGAGACCACGAATTCAACACAGTAAAATTTATTTTTATTATATTTTTATGGTCTACGGTTTCACAGATGATTTTGTGAAAATTTCGTTCGAAAATTTTGACGTTGGGTAGCCAATTTAGTAAAAAGGACTAAATTATAAAAAGTGCAAAAGTTGAGTTCTACATGCTAGAGGTGTCCAATTGCTATGAGATTTTAAATTAGAGGTCATTATATGATAATTAAACCATTTGTTAAGTTAGTGGACAAAAATGGACATGGTGAGATAAAATTTTAACGAAAGGCATTAAGGGAATTTTGGTCATTTGGTAAATAAAAGAATAAAAAGGGAAAATCAAGTCAAAATTTGCTCATCTTTCTTCTACCTTGGCCGAATTTCATAAGGGCTCCATAGCTAGGATTTCTTCAACTTTCAAGCTTGATTGTAAGTGCATCCTAGCCCCATTTTTAATATTCTTTACATTTTTGAAGTCCTCGTAACCCGATTTACCTATTTCTACCATTATTTTGAAGTAAGGTTCATGTTTAAAAATTTTTCCATGTGTGACATGCTTGTATTTTGATGTTTGATGGAAGATTTTGAATGTTTAAGGTGTGATAAACAATTTTTACTAAGTGATTTTTAGTAAAAATGCATAAAAAGGAATTATTTATAAAAGTTGTGAAAATGGGTGGTAGAAATGTGATTTAATGAAAAATGTGGGCTATTATGAATATGATTTAGGTTCGACTAGGCTTGGGTAACAAAGAAAATAGATACATTTCATTTTACAAGCTTAAGGACTAATTTGTAAATATGTCAAAGTTTAGAGGCAAAAATATAATTTTGCCGTAAGTTGATTTTTGGACAGAATTAAGTAATGTGATAATTAAATAAGTTAATTTTTCTATTATAGATCAAGAAAAATGAAGTTAGGACCTTGATCGGGGGAAAAACAAGGTTATTGACGATTAGGTCCATTTCCAACTATTTTTTACCGAGGTAAGTTTGTGTGTAAATAACGCAACGTTATATTATGTATTTAATGCTTAATATTGCATAAATTGTACAATTGTTTTTATGGACATATTCAACTAAGTTTCGACGATGAGAAAATCCCGGTTGAACCTTAGGAATAGATTAGGATACAAGTGACATGTCACTAGGAAACCATGTGTTACGTGATCTAATGAATCCGGGTGCTAGTCGTGTACGTCCTACTAGTGGCTGGGTAGTCCGGCATGTGTTGCGGATACTGAAAGCTTGTGTGAGCAGCCCGTGTAGTTACGTCTTGACTGACAGCTTGTGTGAGCAGGCCTGTGATTAGCTCGTGTGTGAACCCATGTGTTATGAGATATGAGGTAGCAGCTACGTATGTGGCACTTATGTGTGAGACCTTTCGTGTATCCAATAGTATTCCAAGTGTTCAACAGGTAATCCGAAGAGTATGTCAAAGATGACAAAGTATGTGACTATGTTACAAGTTGGTACAGGTATGTATGTAAAATTCATGAGTATGGACTTTAGTATAAGATGAACTCTTGGTAAGAATGCAAATGAGTAAGTTATGCCTAAGATACATGATGATATTTATGTTAACTTATGTTAAGTAGTTATATATTTAATGAATGATTTATGTTGCTTATTATTTGCATGCAAACTTACTAAGCTTTAAAACTTACTCTTATTTTCTTTCCATTCCTTATAATATCGCCAGGCTAGCTTGGGGATCGAGGAACATCGGAGCTCGATTCACACTATCAAACTATTGTTTTGGGTATACTTGGTTTCTATATTTTGAGTACGTCATGTATAGGGACTTGGTCATTTTGTTATGTGTTATATTGGTTTAGCCAAATGTATTAGCATTGTAATGGTTAATGATTCATTTTGTATATGGCCATTGGAAGTTGGCTAATATTAATCTTATTGGTCCTTGGTATGTTTATGTGATGAAGCTTATCATGAAGATGAAATTGGCATGAATGGAAAAGAAAGTATATGATGTTAATGCATGATAAATGTTAGCATGTGCGAATGATGTATTGATATCTTGTTGTGGCTGATTTGGTTGTATGTGTATGCTTAGATTGGTGTGGCTTGTTGTTGTGTAGGTTGGGACAAGTAAATGTGGCAAAATGGCTTGGTAAATAGCCTTATTTTTGCCCACACAGGCAGAGACACGACCGTGTGAAGGACACGGCCTAGGGACATGGGCGTGTGTCTGGGGCGTGTGAAGTCTGCATTTATTTTATGAAAATTTTCAAAAATTAAATTTGCCACATAGCCTAGCACACGGGAGTGTGACTTGGCTTTGTGACTTCCTTGGGTGCATGACGTAATAAACAGAGAGTTATACGGGTTAGAGACACGGGCGTGTGTGACCACACTGCCTACCCACGCGGGCGTGTCCCAAGCCACACGGGTGTGTGACGCTTGTTTTGATGAAAAAATTTCTAAGTATAGAGAAATTTTCTAAAGTTCTCGGTTTAGTCCCGAACCACTCTCAATGTATGCTTTGAGCCTCGTAGGCTCGTTTAAGGGATGATATGAATATTTTTGAAAAGTTTTAAATTTGAGTGGAAATTCATGTCTCGATTTTGAATGTTTGTTTGAGATTAAGTCCAGTAATGCCTCGTATCTTGTTCTGGCGTTGGATACGGGTAAGCAGTGTTACAATCGTAATAAAATTTGGTCAAGAAATTTTAACGTTTAGATAGCTAATTAATGAAAAATGACTAAATCATAAAAAAAAAGTGTAAAACTTAGTAATTATTACATTTAGATGATTAAATAGTTTAAAAGTTAATTGAGAAAGGACCTATGTGGTAAATTACCCATAAGTATTTTGGTTGGACGACAACTTGAATAAAATGATAAAAAAAATTAAACTTTTAATGGTAAAATTATAAAAAAGTTAAAATTAAATAATACAAATTGAATCAAAAGGCTAAATTCTTCATTCTTTTTCTTCTTCATGGCCGAAACTCACATTAATGACCTAGGAAGCTTTGTTCATCTTTTATCCGTTCATTGTACGGAATTTGACCTGTTTTCTTGTAATTTTTATGTTTTTGAAATCATCGCAATTAGGTCCAGCTAGCCCGTACCTTCTTTTTAATTCTTTTAAAAATTTTGGAAGTTTGAATTGATGAATATTGAATGTTTTTTATGAATACCATGTATTTGGAATTTTGGTTGTGTTGTTTGATAATTTTGTAAAGTGATTTTTTGTTAGATTTTGATTTTAGGATTAAATTGTGAAAATGTTAAAATTTTAGGGTTTTATAGTAAATTTAATATTCATTAGGGACTTTTTAAGGGCCTAGTATATTTGGATAGAATTTTTACTTGAGAAAAATGATTAATTTGATGAATTTCAGGTTAAGGGACTAAATTGCAAAAATTGTAAAGGTTTGGGGAATTGTGTAAATTTAAAAAATAAAAGGGTATTAATTGTAAAATGGATTGAAATGTAAAATATAAGCTGATAATTGAGAAATTTTACATTTTAGATTAAGATCTCGTAGATACTCATGGAAAAGGAAAAATGGCGAAATAGTCTCTGAACTTCTGCAACTATTACAATTAAGTCCATGTAAGTTCGTACGGTTTAGAATTTAATATATTTATGAATTGTTGAGTAAAATAACATGCTACAACATATATATATATTAATTGTTGTTAATGAATGATTATTTGATATATACTTTTGAAATTTGATGCTCGGTTTGGATTGAACGCGGGATAGAGTACAGTCGTGATTTGGTGTGTTATGAGGGTTTGGAGTAGAGATGACTTTGGAGGGTTTGTATATTTATATTACCCGAGTAAATTGAGGTTTAGTATTTGTTGCGAACTCTCGTATTATACTCTTTATTTGGTGTGTTCAGGAGGGACTAGCTTTTTGAGCATTGGTGTGTTTCAGTTGGATTGGCTCGTGTGAGCATCTAGTATGTTTTGGTTAGATGACGATGTACTAAGCTTCTTATAGCTTAATTCTGTTAATCTTGGTTTTTTTTTGTAGATACTCGGAAGGTTCGACACTGAAGTCACACTATCCAACTTAATTTCGATAGTTTTTGGAACGCCTTTTTCAGTTTATATGGCATGTATTATGAATGTATGTCTTTATAAGTGGTTTGGATGTGTGTAATGTTAAGTATGACTTATGTTCATGTTGTTAACTATAAGACATATGTGAATGAAGTAGATGTTACAATGCAAATAAAAATGGTATGTGTTATTGATATGTGTATTTAAAGTACCTATGTTAGGTACATTGGTTAAGTGTGAATTTGATGAATTGATAAGTTGTGTTTAGCTTTCATTTTGATGTACAATTGTATATACTTGTGGTACTAATGAGGGTACATTGGTTAGGCATGTAATAGGTTGATTTGGTATGTTTTTGGCTTGATTAATGTCACATTGAGTAGGTATGTTTGAATGTTTGAAATTGAGGTGCCTTGTATGGCATATTGGTTGAATGATCTTAGAATTTTGAATTGGTCATTTTATGTAGATTTTGGTCAAGTTTTGATGCATGGATGATATGTACAAGAGGTTTTTAAGTGATTGCATGATTTGGTATTGAGAATGGCTTGAATTTGGGCAATTTTGTGTCCACGCGGCCTGAAACATGGGCGTGTGACTCAGTCACGTGTGACACACGGCCATGCGACACGGCCATGTGTCACCTGTAGGTTTCATGGTTTCTTTTTGAAAGTTACATGGCCTAGCACACAGCCTGGCACACGGGCATGTGAGGCCATTTCGAAGGTTACATAGCCTGGCACACGGGCGTGTGGCTTGGCCTTGTGACCTAAGTCAGAAAGTTACATGGGGAGGGACACGACTATGTGTCCCTATTTTGAAAGTCACACGACCTGAGACGCAGGTGTGTGCTCAGCCATGTAAGGCACACGGCGGTGTGACCCTTGCAGTCCAAATTTTTCAATTTTTTCTTTAACTTTCTAAATGTTTTTAATTTAGTCTTAGATTGTTTCTATAGTATTTTTAGGACCTCGAGGGCTCGATTAATGGGCATTATGAATGTATGTGAATGAAATTAGATTATGTTTGCATTGATGTATGAATTGAATGGTTTATTGTTCTGTTTGTTTAGTAATGCTCCGTAACCCTATTTCGGCGATAGATACGGGTTAGGGGTGTTATATTTCTTCCTCATGGACTTATACATAGATTCATGTATCATAATCCGCCAATTCAATTTACATATTTCGAAAGCTACACTATGAACTATCGTATAGACATATCTTGCCATGGGTTTTAACCACATGATCTTATACACATTCATGTATCGTGTTCTGCCAATCTAGTATTCATTTTATTGGAGGCTACACCATGAATGTTTCCATATCATTTAAGATGCCATGAATCATAATCACATGGTCTTACTCTTGCTTTTCCAAACGTGATCTATCGATCTTGTTAGAAAGATAGTTGTTATACCAAAGACAAACACAAAAGGAACATTCTTATAATATTCACTTATCATACCATCCATGTTTCCTGATTATTCACATTGTCCTTACGTACGTACTTACCAATCATTGTTCTTGTCAAAAGAAACTTATACATTTTATCATGGCACTAAATTTCCCCTTTTCTATACTCTTTCATTTACCAAGTATCATATGCATTTTATCATCCTTTATGTATATACTTTACTTGTAATCTACACACAAGAGTCAGAGTAAAGACTCACTTGATAACTCACTTAAACTGAATCTCGAAGCTCTATACTTGAACATCCAACACGATCCAACAATCACAACTGCTTACAGAACATAGGTTCACCATTACAACTTATTCACATACTATATATTATCATCTCAAATGCTGACAACCTTCATGTAAAACCTTGCACTTACAATCTAACTATTATTATACTTCTTAAAGACTTATTTAATCAAAATCTAACATGCAGAACTATCATATTTACTTGGAAATAGAATAACCATTGATTAAATCCAGAATAATAACTTCCAATTTAATCAGGAAAAGGTACATTTTAAATTTTTAGGAAAATAACCAGAAAGTTACATTTCTCAAGAAGAAGAAGAATCTTCTATAGAACCTGTTGTAGGCCAATTTTGACATCATACATAAAACCCACACCCAAAACCCAACTAACCCAAACAAATCAAACCCAAACTAAACTAAAACAGCCCACCTAACCACTAAACCAAACATCCCAAAAATAAAACCCTAATAGCCCAACCCGAAAATAAAACAAAAAATAATAAACCCTAGCCCTCCTAGCCACTGTCATAGCCTAACCACTGTCCCATGCCGTCTGCCACCACCACCCACCGCCACTTGCACCTGCAAACCAAAGAAGAAAAGACAGCAAATAATAAAAAATTGATGTAAAATGGCTATAAAAAGCCAAACAAAAATCATTTGTAGGGATTCGGCAATTTTGGAGAAATACAAAAAAAAGATTTGATTTTTCTTTAAGAACAAAAAACAGCAAGCAAGCAGAACACAAAAAACAAATTCGTCGCGTAAAGGTTTGATTTTTTTAGTTTACTTTTCTTTTTTCCTTGAATATACGTATATATATTTCCTTTATTTTCTTTCTTTTTTTTTTAAAAAGCAACATATATATAGATATATACAAAATACAAGAAATAAAAAAAAAGAATAAAAAAACATACCTTTTTTATTTTTCGGCCACCGTATGCGGTGGCCAGCGGCGGCGATCGGCGATGGCGACCGGTCGAATTTCTCACCGGAACAGGGACCTCTGCAGAGAGCAAAGAGGAAAAATAACTTTTTTTAAAAAAACAGAGCAGAAATGAACTTTTTAAAAAAAATTGGATTTATATAGGCCACCAAAATGACGTCGTTTTGGGACTGGCCTTAAACGCCCAAAACGACGTCGTTTCATGCTTGACCCGTGCGACTCGACCCGCTCCGCTCAGGATCCGCGTGTTTTTTCATTGGAAGGGCTAATTGCGCTTTTAGCCCTTCCGCTTTTCTGATATTTCGCAATTAAGTTTTTATGGATTTTTAATTTTGCCCCGGATTTATGCTTGGATTTCAATCAGGTCCCTTGCGATGGTACGCGTTTTGGAGGGAGGGTTTATTGCCTGATCTAGTCCCTCTTATTTGTTTGCGCATGCAATTTAGTCATTTTCTCTTTTATTTACTCCAGATTTGGCCCAAAACTTTTGTTTTAAGTTCGATTTAATCCCTTTAAGTCATTTTTGCTATTTTATTATCCCAAAAATTTTATTATTATTATTATTATTATTATTATTGTTATTATTATAACTATCGTTATTGTTGCTATCATTACCGTTGTACCATTACTATTATTATTTATACATTTTCTTTTCATGTTTACTTATATGTTAACGTTTTCATATCAAACTAATATACATGTGTACTTTTTAGCACACTTATATTATTTATACATCATCACTCCCTTTATTATCATTTCATCATTTGTATCTTTGTAAATAATTTCAAACTTTAATTATTTGTATTATTGTTATTAGTACTATTTATTATTGCTATTATTATTACTATTATTTTTATTTGCCATTATTATTATTATTTTCTACTACGCCGTTATTATTAATACTAATATTAATATTTTTATTATTACTATTATTACCACTAATATTATTATTTTTTGCTACTATTATTATTATCATTATCACTATTATTACTTTATTATTGTAATTTAATGTATTATTATTATTATTATGTATTTTATTACCATTAATTATTATTACTACTACCATTATTTTTATTAACATATTATTTTTTTTACCATATTATTATTCCTATTTTTTATATATTATTATTGTTATCAACATATATTATTATTAATGTACTATTATTTTCTATTATTTTATTACTAATATCACTGTTATCATTTTATTTATTATTATTATTATTATTATTATTATTATTATTATTATTATATTTTCATTTTCTTATTACTCATCTATTATATTTCTTATCTATTTATATTTTCATTATTATTATATTTTAGATACTATATCTATGTTTATATTTAGGTATTAATATCATTATTTTACTATTGTTATATTTTTCATATTATCATTATCATTATTATTAACATATATATACATGTGTATTTTTCATGTACATATTAGTATTTTCTACTATTATTACAAATATATTATTTCTTTTATTATATTATTAGAACATTATTTTTATTATCATTTTCTTTATTTTGAATATTATTGTTATTTTTATTCTAATATTACGTTTTAATATTTTTCATTAATTGTATAATCGTTCGCATTATTTACAAATTCCTATTGCAAATGATATTATTTTTTTATGTTTTTTAATAAATAAGGCAACGTGCCAATTTCAACACTAAGTCACTGATTTCATCGCTATGTTGGGTGGATATCATTGGCTCGTGTTAAAAACGAGACGTCCTTCTAAAAGACCAAAAATTTCAAATTCTCGTATTTTAATCGGATTGCAATTAAATATTAAATTAAACTTGTATTTTTGAGAATTAAGACAACGCGTGTTTAACAAGATACCAATTTTGGGTGTCGCGAGGGTGCTAATACCTTCCTTGTGCGTAACCGACTCCCGAACCCTATTTTCTCTAGATTTTCACGTAGACCCAAATTCGGCCTTCATTTTTGTTCAAGAATAAATTTTCTTTTCTAAAAAAGAAGATTTATTAGGTGTCTGATCACACCTAGAAAAAAGATCGGCGGCGACTCCTTTTCTCTTTAAAACCGAAATTTCATTTTCAAATTTTCAAATAATCGCCTCAACTAGCGACTAAAGCGAAATTTTTACGTCGCTACAGAACCTCTCTTGCACATATAAATATGACCCAACTTATTTGGTGGAACTTAATAAGTGTCACACATTCTCTGAGTTGTCCTTAATAATGGTTTACAGTTTCTGAATAGAACATCAATGATGATCTTAAATAATAAATATCAGATCAGTCTATCCAGTTGATTCGTAACTAGATTACCTTACGACTTAACTAGTAAGGTAACTCAAACTAACTCAAACTAACAGGGCGTGTTATACTTCTAGCGTACACCTATACCATATTACATTTTTAATTAATAATTATCTCTCTTCAACTAACAAAGTGATCTGACATATATACTTACACAATTGTTGTTATACGCCCATCCTACACGCCAAAATTAATAAATAATTGGGCAGATAGGACTTCGCTAAATAGATTATTTTTCCTACCTATTAATGCCTAATCTTTGACCCATTAGACTTGAGGTGTGACACAAAAAATTCCAAAGTCATCTTGTTCCTTAGTAAAGCAATACCCCTATGCATACGAGCCATTTGGTGCACTTGCCCTGTTGTTTCATGAGAAGTTCGAGCCAAGAAAGTTGTGAGCTCCCTCTTTCAGGTTGTAAGGTCTCCGGTTGTGCCGAATCCATTAAAAGATCGAGCAGCAGCAATGAAAGCATTGTAGGTATAAAAACCATTACTGAAACATCTGCCATGTTTTGATATTTAAGCATCTAATTAAAAAGGTCTTGAGTGATAATGCTGGCAACATCGTCGCCACCGCTAGGGAGGATAGGGGTTGGAGTGGAGCCACTACACTGGCTCTGGCAGCCAGTTCCACAATACTTAGACGGGGTGCCACACCACCCATGTTGACTGCAACATGGTCTATTTGGACATAGAGCACCTCCTACTTGTCTTCCGCACTGTTCTGCTGATGCCCCAAGGCATAACAAGAGTATTGCTACACTACTTGATGTCAAAAGAATATACAACTTTTTCGTATCCATTGATGCTTGGTGTGGATTCTCAGTTTGGGATTGAGCAAGTACGAGGGTATAATAAATATTACATGGAAATAATTGCTGGGGTTTTCTTTGACTTTCCCATTCAAAAAAGGCTGGCTGGCTTCCTTCATTTTAGTGGACCTATTACCCGATTTTAAGAACCACTCGGTTGTGCAAACTTTCAATTTCCTTGCCAAAACAAATACGATCATATTTGTTGGGTTTTTTTTTTTTTAAATTTCTTTTCGTTGTTTGTACTTTGAATGAAAAACGAAGCTGCAATGTATCGCAGACGCTTCACTTTTTAAATTAAGTTTTGAATTTTAATTTTAATTACAAAATTATTTTTTATGAACTAAAAATCCAATGAAATTTGAAATAGATTGATTTTAGTCTAGCAGTTTAGTAAATCTGGTCTTTGATTTTGAATTTTATAATTTCTTTTTTAAAATTTAAATATTTGTAAAAATTAAAATTTGTTATTTATATATAAAAAAATCTAAATTTAAACTTAAATTGAACTCGAAGAGTTATTGAAATATTCAAATAATCTCAAAATTATTTTTGAATTCAAATTATTTATAGTTAAGATTCATGTTGAAGTTTAAATCATTTCAATCTTGATATTTTTAAATTTAACAATTTTCAAATAAAATAAAAAAATATTAAGCTTAAATCTAAATTTATTCAAATCTAAAAGTACCTAATTTTAAAATAATCTAAACCTAAAATCAATTTCAACTTAGAAATTTTCTAAGTATAAAGACATTCAAACCTCTTCTAAGTATAAAGATTCAAGCTTAGATATTACTATAATAAATAACATATTTTAACTTGAAATTTATATGATTTTAAAATTTATTATAAAATAAATTTAAATAAAAAAGGTCAAGGGGCTGCATTTTTCATTCAAACTTAAACAAAAAAAAATCAGATTATTCCTTCAAGAAAAAAAATAAAGGGTGAGTGGCAAGTTGACCCAAATTTTGTTGAAAGAATCTCACCATTTAAAAGTGGCGAAATGTTTTTAAATTCGAATAGAGTTTTTTCTCCCGAAATACATAATTTTACATATTTAGTATTTTTGAGAAAAAAAAATCAATATTAACATAAAAATTCGAGTATATATGTTTCTTTTTTTCTTTTTGAGATAAGGACATTAGATCATTTTTTTTAGTATATATGTGGGGGAAATTTTTGAAAATTTATCATATGCTGTATTTAAAAAATTATGATCTACTTATTAAATTAAAATTTAGATAAATTTCAAGTTTAAAATGATTAATGATGTTTTTGGCTAAAAGCTTTGGAGAGAGACGGAGAAACAGAAACTAACTAAAAACATGATTGTTAGATATTGGTTGCAATTCAACGGTCACATCAAAATTTGCAAAATATTAAAAATTAAAGCGTAATTAATTTCTCTATTTTTTACTTTTTATTTATTTATTTTAAAATTTATTAGACAATCCTGTTGATTTGTTTATTAACTTCCACTCAATAGTGCCTTTATTCTGTTGGAGTGGGGTAGTGCAGTTCACAATTCAGCCAAAAGGCCTTTGGTTATAGCAATCCAAGTTGCTTCCGTAGTTTATACCCAAGATGTCACAGTACCTCCTGTAGAAACCAATCCTGCTAGCCACCCTGTTATCAGGACCACGACCGCACTCTAGCCCACCATTAATTATGTTAGTGATGACTCCATAACCAGGGACCCGGCCTGCTTCCGTGTCTGCACCGGACGGTCTCCATTGCCCGATGATTACGCTATGGCATGACGGTTTGTTTCCCTGTGGAGTCATCCAAAACCATATGGCTGTCTTAAAGGATATTATTGCGTTGGTGGCTACAATGTCTGGATTATTTATCAAATCTTCTCCAATGGCTCTTCCAGCTGGTCCATAGTTGTAGTTGCTGAGGAAATTGAGCCCGTTAACAACATGCACTAGTACTTCATTTGGAGAGTTATGCATAACTATAGTTTAGTTTTTACATATCCAAAACTTTAAAAAGTTGTAGTCGAGTTCTCAAAGTATCATTATTTTACTAATCAAATTATTTTGTCAACCTGATTAATTTAATAATTAAATGTCAATTCAAGTCATACGTAGAGTGTAATTAAAATATATGGATCAAATTTTAATAAAATTGTTTGTTTTTGAACACGTTATATCCAAGCTACTTATATAGTAGATACATGTGCTTAAAATTTGATCTATATGTTTTAAACATGATCCACATCATATTCGAGTTGACATTTAATGCTCAAGCTAACAATTAGGTTGCAAAAGAACCTAACTGATATAATATTGATACTTTAAGTAATCAAATTAAACGTTTTGAAGTTGGGACCAATTTAGAATGCAATTTATTATATATTATATCAATTATCAACAGATTAAGAAACTTACTGAGTCAATTGAATGGGTCCTCGTCCAAAATACAGTCTGCCAGGAGCGCATGGCCAAGAGCCAGGAGTACAGTAAGGACCTGGGTTGTTTTGTTCCCTAATAAAGCAATATCCCCATGCATACGGACCATCCGGTGCAGTTGGCCATCCACCTGTTGTTTCATGAGAGGTTTGACCAAAGAAAGCAGCGAGCTCTCTCTTTCTGGTTGCAAGGTCTCCGGTTGTGCCAAATCCATTAAAAGATCGAGCAGCAGCAATGAAAGCATCATAAGTATAGAAACCATTGCTGGGACATCTTGGATCATTTCGATACTTAAGCATTTGATTAAAAAGGTCACGAGTGATAATGCTGCCAACACCATTCCCACCACTAGGGGTTGGAGTGGAGCCACCACACTGGCTCTGGCAGCCAGTTCCACAGTACTCAGGTGTGCTGCCACACCACCCATGTTGGCTGCAACACAGTCTGTTTGCACAGAGTGCACCTCCCGCTTGTCTTCCGCACTGTTGTGCTGATGTTCCTAGGCCTTGCAAGAGAATTGCTAGACTAGTTAAAGTCAAAAGACCATACAACATTTTTATATCCATTGATACTTTGTGTGGATTTTGTACTGAACAAGTTCTAGAGGGTATATATAACTATATAGAAATAATTGCTGGATATTTCTTGGACTTTTCCATTCAAAAAGGGCTGGCTGGCTTCATTCATTTTGTGGGCCTATTACCCTAATATACGAATTTAAGAACCCATTCGGTTGCAGGAAATTTCAATTTATTTGCGGAGAAAGAGTTTCGGATAAATATTGAAATTATATATAAATTTTAATTTTGAGTCATTTTATACATAAATTTTTTTATGTTTATATATTGTATGTGTCATATAAATAATTATATTAATTTAATAAAAAAATAAATATATTTATTTTTTGGTGAAAATTTTAACGTTAACTATGGCATAATAAAAATAAAAATAATGTATAGTACGATAATACATTAAATTGGGTGACTGAAAGTGATGAAGAGTTGAGATGTTAATAAATCTGAAATTTTAATGGCATGTAGATATTATTGAAGATTTTTTTGCAGTCTATGTTCATTTATTAAAGATGAGATAATGAAGGAACAGAAATTTGACAAATTACACATCAACATTAAATTATATTTAATTAGGTCAGAGTAACCAGTTGAGATAAGTTGGCGTTTAGTTAAGATCCAAATATCTCAATTGGTGAAAGAAAAATCACTAATCTCTAATAATTTAACTTATAGTCTATTAATTTACTTTCTCCTGAGATATACGGGTTTGTTGTGTAAATTAATTTTATAATTTTAATTTTGTTTCAATTTATTAATGAATTAAAAAGGGATGTAATTATAAAATATTTTTAAAAGTGTTTAATTAATTTAAAATCAATTATATTACTATTATTTAATCTTAAAAATATTAAATTATTAATAACTTTTCTATAAGTTATTTATTATATTTTGTTCAAATAAATCTCAAAAACTATATATAAATTATGGTTTAATATGCAATTGTATAAATAAATTTTGATTTTGTGTAATTTTATACATAAAATTTAAATTTGACCAAATTTTTGTAAATTATTAACACAATTATTGATATAATATCATTTTATCTTTAAGATAATATCAATAATATCAATTTTTTAGAGTAATTTGAAAATGATTTTTGAGTTTGAATTGATATTTGAAGGCAAAATCAAGCGGTGCTTAGAGCAACTCCAACTACTTCAAGCATTAGTAATGAAAAGTGCATAAAAATAAAGAACATAATAGATGTTTATGCAGTTCAGTTCCCTACATCTATAGGATCTTGCCCAAATAGAATATTTACTATATTAACACCTTGTACAACAATATTTTTCAAAACTATCACCAGTTTAGACTACTCACTAGATAGAAAACGAGCCATTTTTTTCTTTTTTTCCTCAAATCTATTTTTTGCGTCTATATTTTTATTCAAATCTTTCCACTTTTTTAACAGAGTCATCTAGAATCATACGCTTGTCTTGAAGGATATTATTGCGTTAGTGGCTACAAGGTCCGGATTATTTATCAGATCTTCTCCAATGGCTCTTCCAGCTAGTCCATAGTTGTAATTGTTGAGGAAATTGGGTCAGTCAACAACATGCAACATACAATAATATTAACAATGTAGTAGGTACACGTGCTTAAAATTTGATCTATATGTTTTAAACATTATCCACACCATATTCAAATTGACATTTAATGTTCAAACGGATAATTGATGTCGAAACCATTCTTTTGAAAACGGGGATCGACTTTGTTTGAAAGTGAAAATTAAAACGGGAGTCGCCACCAATCTTTTATCAGGTGTGATCGGATCACATTTGTTTTAATAAATCAATTTTAGTTTACTAAAACAGGGCCTTTGGTCTACGAAACTTGAGAGAATGAGTTCGGGAGTCGGTTACGTGCGAGGAAGGATTAGCACCCTCGACACGCCCAAAAAATTGGTACCGAATTGATTAGTTAGTGTCTTAATGTCGAAAATTAAAAATCGGGAAGGGACTTGAAATACGATCTTTTCTATTAATACTGATTTTAAAATTCTTGAATTAGCTTAAATCGATTTGTTTAAAGATTTCCTTATCTCGAGATATCGGAGTATCACATCCCGTAAGTTAGGACACAATACCATGAATTCCCGAGCACAAGGTCGTCTTTTAATTTAAATTGGAAATCCGTGCATTTCAAAACTCAAAAGGATATTTAGCTATTTAGAACCAACAAGAGAACCGAAACCCCGTAAGTTAGGGCACAATTCTTCAATGTTCCAAAATGCGAAACATTACCTTATTTATTGAAATTAGTAAAAACATGAATAAAAATCTTTAAAGTAATGAACAACAGAATGATATAAAATAGGCGGGAGACAAAAATAAACGAGTTGGAAATACATTGAAACAAATAATAAATATGACAACAATATTAAAACAATAACAATGCATGCGATATATTAAACGTAATAATAGTATCCAATGTGAAATAAAAACAACGAATATATACATAATAAAGATATTAAGAGTATGTACGTAAAATATATATATATTTATAAATAGTAATAGTGTTAGAAATATACTATATATAGTGTTTGAAGTATATACATAAAATAGTGAAAATATAACTAGTAATGTTAAGATATATATAATATATACATATGTATAAAATAGATATAAAAAATATGTACATAATATAGTGTAAAAATACATACATAATATAATTAAAATATATACATAAGATAACATGTAGAAAAAAAATATATAAATAATATAGTATTAAAGATATATACATAAAATAGTATAATATATATATACGTAATATAGAATTTAGAATATACCTAATATGTTAAAAGAATATATATATAATATAATATTAAGAAATATAATAATAACAAAAAAGAGAGGGAGAGGTGGGTGATTTCTGGCTACAAGGCCGGTCACCGTCCGGTTACCGGACCGCCGCCGGCTACCGTCGGTGCCACCGTACACGGCAACCGGACCTCAAAAAAAACTTTTTCGGTAAAAATGGGAAAGCTTCCTCCTTTTATTTTTACTTTCGTATAAAAGAAACAAAATAAAACTGAAAGGAAAACAATAAGCAAACAAAGAACTTAAAACGAGAATAGACCAAGAAACCTCTTTTGCTTTGATATTTGATTAATCTCAAAAAAAAAACTAGCCTCTCCAAAAACTAGCCTTTACAATAACTCTTCTCCTTGATTACTCTCAAAATACCTCTCAAAAATCCTTTACAATAACTTTCTCCCCCAAAACTTCTTCCTCCCCTAAATACAAAATATGAGAAGGCTTATATAGCCATTTACAAAATATTTTTTATTGTTTATATCTTCATTTGTAGGTACAAGTGGTGGTGGAGCAAGTGTGGCTAATGGAGTAGGTGGTGAAGCAAGTGTAGCTAGTGGAGTAGGTGGTGGAGCAAGTGTGGCTAGTGGAGTTGGTGGTGGAGCAAGTGTGGCTAGTGGAGTCGGTGGTGGCAAAGGCTAGGATTTAGTTGAGAAAAGTTTAGGTTGTGGGCTAGGGTTTTTTTATTTTAATTTGGGCTTAGGGTTTGGGCCATTAGGGTTTTGATGTAAATTGGGCTTTGGGTAGTTAAGATTTTGGGTTTGGGGTTTAATTTTGGTGGGTTAGGTAAGGTTAAATTGGGTTTTGATGTAAATAGGTTAAAATTGGCCTACAACAGCTGCCCCTCTTTACTTATTATCGTGTAACGGGAATAAAGCAAAGACACAAAGAAAGGCCAATTTTGCCCGGTCTTACTAAGTATGGACTTCTTTGGTGCTCTTCTCATCCAGGTAGTCTCTTTCCAAACCACTGTATCTTGTTGTCTTGATCAAATCCACTGCATCTTCTGATATATGTCTTGTAGCTTCGATTTACTCCAAGGTGACTTCAAAAAGATAAAATCTTCAGCTTCAATCTGCTCTTCCATCGCTTTAGTCAGATAAAATTTGTGGTCTTCTCTTCTGCAACTTTTAGAAAGGCAAGATCTGATATCATCGATCAGCTCCACTGCAACTTCAATTAGCTTCACTGTAATTTCAGGGATATAAAATCTGTGTCTTCGATTAATTCCAGTCTTTATTCTTTACTCGGCATGTGATCCTGAGCTTAACTCATTTCTTGCAATATGAATTGACTCTTTAAAACTAGACATTAAAAACATAAATTGAAAATAGCTCAGCACGTGAGCCAAGGCTCAACTCACTTCTCGCAATATGAGTTGATTTTTAAAACAAAATTTGTAAAACAGATTTTGAAAATACATCGGTATGTGACCCAAGGCTCAACTCACCTCTCGTAATATGAGTTGATTTTTGCAAATCATAAATTGAAAAAAAAATCAATTGAAAATACCTCGGCGTGTGATCTGAGGCTTAACTCACCTCTCGCAATATGAGTTGATTTTTTTGACAAACATAAATTGAAAAAAAAAAAGAAATTGAAAATATCTCAGCGTGTCTTGAGGTTGAACTCACCTCTCGCAATATAAGTTGATTTTTTGGAAAAACAAAATTTGAAAAACAGAATTTGAAAATACCTCAGCGTGTGAGTCAAGGCTCAACTCACCTCTCGCAATATGAGCTGATTTTTTTGAAACACAGAAATTGAAGAACAGAAATGGAAAACACCTCAGCGTCTTGAGGTTCAACTTACCTCTCGCAATATGAGCTGATTTTTTTTGAAAGACAGAAATTGAAAATACCTTAACGTGTCTTGAGGCTCAACTCACCTCTCGCAATATGAGTTGATTTTTTACAAACAAAAATTGAAATTACCTCAGCGTCTTGAGGTTCAACTCACCTATCGCAATATGAGTTGATTTTTTTGAAAAAAAGAAATTGAAAATACCTCAACGTGTCTTGAGGTTCAACTCACCTCTCGCAATATGAGCTGATTTTTTTTAAAGACAGAAATTGAAAATACCTCATCGTGTCTTGAGGCTTAACTCACCTCTTGCAATATGAATTGATTTTTGACAAACAAAAATTGAAATTACCTCAGCGTGTCCTGAGGCTCAACTCACCTATCGCAATATGAGTTGATTTTTTTGAAAAACAGAAATTAAAAATACCTCAACGTGTCTTGAGGCTCAACTCACCTCTTGCAATTTGAGTTGAGTTTTGACAAACAAAAATTGAAATTACCTCAGCATGTCCTGAGGCTCAACTCACTTCTCGCAATATGAGTTGATTTTTTAGAAACATAAATTGAAAAAACGAAAATTGAAAATACCTCAGCGTGTCCTGAGGCTCAACTCACCTCTCGCAATATAAGTTGATTTAAAAAGCAGAATTTGTAAGGCAAAAATTGAAAAAAAGAAATTGAAAATACCTCAACGTGCCCTGAGGCTCAACTCACCTCTCGCAATATGAGTTGATTTTTGAAAAACAGAAATTAAAAGCAGAAATTGAAAAATAGAAATTAAAAATACCTCGGCGTGCCCCGAGGCTCAGCTCACCTCTCACAATATGAGTTGATTTTTGAAAAGCATAAATTGAAAAAAAGAAAATTGAAAATACTTCAGTGTGTGACCTGAGGCCCAACTCACCTCTCGCAATATGAGTTGATTTTTTTGAAAGATAGAAATAAAAACATCAAAATACCAAAAGATGTCATCTGGTGGAACTTAGGTGTCCTTTCCTTTGATTCAGTATAGCTATCATCGAAATCTCTTGTTCTGCTGAAATACATGTATATGTCATGCATGATGTTATCATGAAATGCACATGTTTGCCTTAAATGCCTTTATGCCTACATGATCATGCTATGTGCCTTGGGCTTGCTTGTCATATGTCCCTTTCCGTCATGATTTTTGATGATCTGCGTTCATTGCTTTGACTCTTGACTTTCTCTTCAGGCCCTGTACCCGTCCTCTAGCTTCACTACTAATCTGCGTTTCTTAGATATCGCTCTTTTGGCCCTGGTTAAACTTTGTCCTTGCTTTGAGGCTCTTGTACTTATCAAATTCTTATCCGGGTAATGCTTAGCACTTCTTTGTTTAGAGTATGTCATTTCACTATTTATCATGTAAATGAACCACATAATGAGATGCATGAAAATGGTCAGGTAGGGACAAAAGGATACCTCACATTTATTCATTTCAAATGTAGCAAACAAAGAAAGTTAATCAATGATAGTAAAAAAAATGTCATAAAGAGAAAGGGGATCGCATTTCAACAAATACAAATGCTCTAGATATTCAACGCATGAACTCTTCCACGTTTCTCAATCAACAATCTTTTCGAGCATGGCTTTCTTGCGTAAGAGATTTCGAGTTTTCAGAACTGCTTCAAATACTGTAGTCTCTCTGTTTGACCCACCGTTCAAAACGCCTTGCTTTTTAAGCCAGTGCTTGCTTCATTAGAACGCCCTTTAGGGTTTTCATCCTAATATTTTGTGTTAATCAAGATGCCCTTTTCGGGTTTTCACCTTGATCCCTCTCTCTTTTTATTTTTTTCTTTTCTTTTCTTTTTTTTAAGATGCCCTTTTTCGGGTTTTCATCTTGATTTTCCTTTTTTAAGCATAATATTTCTTCACAGCATCTGAATTCACTGGATTTGGTAACTCCTTCCCATCCATTTCAGTGAGAATCAAAGCTCTGCCCGAGAATGCCTTCTTTACGACATATGGTCCTTCCTAATTTGGTGCCCATTTTCCTCGTAAGTCCTTCTGTATTGGAAGAATCTTTCTCAGCACGAGTTCTCCTTCGTGGAATTCTCTTGGCCGTATTTTCTTGTCATGGGCCGTGATCATTCTCTTCTGGTACATCTGTCCGTGACAAATTACCTTTAAACGTTTTTCTTCGATGAGGTTTAACTGGTCATATCGAGCTCGAACCTATTCTGCCTCTTCTAGTTTCGAATCCATTAAGACTCGTAAAGAGGGGATCTCAACTTCGATACGTAGCACAGCTTCTATTCCATAGACCAGAGAGAAAGGAGTTGCCCCCGTAGATGTCCGTACAGATGTGCGATATGCATGCAAAGCAAATGGTAGCTTCTCGTGCCAATCTTTATATATCTCAGTCATTTTCCCAATAATCTTCTTAATATTCTTGTTGGCTGCTTCAACAGCTCCGTTCATTTTCGGGCGATAGGGTGACGAGTTATGATGCTTTATTTGAAACTGCTCACACACTTCCTTCATCATTTTGTTGTTCAAATTCAAAGCGTTATCTGAAATAATTCTCTCAGGCAAACCATATCGACAAATGATTTCCTTTTTCAAAAATCAGCAAACTACAGTCTTTGTCACATTGGCAAACGAAGCAGCTTCTATCCATTTTGTGAAGTAATTAATAACCACAAAAATGAACCGGTGTTCATTAGAAGCTTTTGAGGAAATTGGCCCTATAACATCCATGCCTCACATAGAAAAGGGCCACGGATAAGTCATGACATGAAGGGGCGAAGGGGCTACATAAATCTTATCGCCATAAATTTGACATTTGTGGCATTTTCTTGCAAAACTAATGCAGTCGCTTTCCATCGTCAGCCAGTAGTAACCGAGTCTCATAATCTTCCTGGCCATAGTGAAACCATTGACATGTGTCCCACAAATTTCCTCGTGGACATCTTCAAGTATTTTTCTGGCTTCAACAGCATCTACGCATCTCAAGAGTACTTGATATTTTCCTCTTTTGTACAGGATGTTCCCATCAAGAACAAATCTTGCTGCCATTCTTCTGATTGTTCGTTTGTCATTCTCATTTGCTTGTTCGGGATACTTTTGGTTCTTGACATATTCTAAGATATCATGGAACCATGGCCGTCCATCTGGCTCTTTTTCAATGCTGAAGCAATGTGCAGGGACTTCATATATGCTCATTTGAAGAGGCATTATTTCTGTTTCTCTGTTTACTTTGAACATTGAAGCCAAAGTGGCCAGGGCATCAGCCAATTGGTTTTCTTCTCGTGGGAGGTAATTAAAAGTTATTTCTTCGAATTCTTTAATCAGCTCTGCCACTAGATCACTGTATTTGACCAGTTTCGAATCTCTCACTTCCCAATCTCCACGGATTTGGTATATCACGAAGGCTGAGTCTCCGTATACCTCTAAAGTCTTGATGTTTCGTCCAATTGCTGCATTAAGTCCCATAATACAAGCCTCATATTCTGCTATGTTATTGGTACAAGAAAAGTTCAGCCTGGCAGTGAGTGGGTAATGGTTTCCTTCTGGTGATACTAAGGCTGCTCCAATCCCATGCCCCAATGCATTCGATGCACCATCAAAGCTCATCTTCCATGACTTTTCTTTTGATGACTCACATTCTTTTTCTGTAATGCACATCAAGTCTTCATCTGGGAAATCAAATCTCAATGGCTCGTATTCCTCCGTTGTTTGAGTTGCTAAGAAGTCAGCTATTGCACTCCCTTTTATCGACTTTTGGCTTACATAGACGATATCATATTCTGATAGTAAGATCTGCCATCATGCCATTCTTCCTGAGAGTGCAGGTGATTTCATCATGTACTTTATTGGGTCCAACTTTGAAATTAGCCATGTCGTATGATACAGCATATATTGCCTGAGTCTTCGAGCTACCCAAACCAGAGCGCAACAGTATTTTTCTATGGACGAATACTTTGCCTCATATTCAGTGAACTTTTTGCTGAGGTAGTAGATCACCTTTTCTTTCTTTCCGGACTCATCATGTTGCCCCAGTACGCAACCCATTGAATTCTCGAACATAGTCAAATACAATATCAATGGTCTTCCCGGCATTGGTGGTACTAGCACTGGAGGACTAGACAAATACTGTTTTATCTTGTTAAAAGCCACTTGTCACTCATTGTTCCATTCTCCAGGATTATGTTTTCGAAGGAGTCGAAAGATTGGGTCGCATTGGTTGGTAAGTTGAGCGATAAATCGGGTGATGTAGTTTAATCTCCCTAAAAATCCTCTGACTTCCTTTTGCATGCGCGGAGGTGGTAACTCTTGAATGGCTTTTATTTTATCTGGATCAACTTCAATGCCTCTCTCGTTGACAATGAAGCCAAGCAATTTTCCTGAGGTAGCCCTAAACGTACATTTGGCCAGATTGAGCTTTAGCTGGAACTTTCTCAGTCTGTCGAACAACTTCTTCAGGTTCACTACATGCTCTTATTCCCCTCGGGATTTAGCAATCATATCTTCAACATAGACCTCTATTTCTTTATGCATCATGTCATGGAATAACGTCACCATAGCCCTCTGATATGTTGCCCCAGCATTCTTTAACCTAAATGGTATCACCTTGTAGCAGAATGTTCCCCACATTGTTACGAATGTAGTTTTCTCCATATCCTCAGAGGTCATCTTGATCTGATTATACCCCGAGAATCCATCCATGAAAAAAACAATGAATGTTTTGCTGTGTTATCCACCAACGTATCAATGTGTGGTAAGGGAAAATTATCTTTGGGACTTGCTCGATTCAGGTCATGATAATTCACGCGCATTCGTACTTTGCCGTCTTTCTTTGGTACCGGAACTATGTTGGCCTCCCACTCTGGATATTTGGAGGTTTGTAGGAAGCCAGCATCAAATTATTTCTTGACTTCCTCTTTTATTTTCAACAACATCTCAGGTCTCATCCGTCTTAGCTTTTGTTGAATGGGTTTGCATTCTGGCTTCAATCGGAGCTTATGGACCACTACATCTTCATCTAATCCTGGCATATCCTGATATGACCATGCGAATACATCTTTGTACTCACGGAGCAAAGTAATCAAATTATGCCTGGTGCCCCCTGAAATAGAGGTCCCAATCTTCACTTCTTGCTTCCTTTGTTCAGCTCCCAAGTTTATTGTTTCAACAAATTCTTGATGAGGCAAAATCTGTTTATCCTCTTGTTCCACCATTCTTAGCAAGTTAGAAGATGAGACATAGTCTTCAGCATTTTCTTCGGTTTCGAATTCTCCTAAACAAACAGCCTTCTCAAAATCGATTTCAGGACTCGTAACGGGTTTGTTCATGCAATTGATATCTGAGCACCTGAAAGTTGAATGGAAAAGGAAACTATAGAGGGACATCCAAGTATTGAAACCAACAAACTGATTGTTATGGTATGGCATGAGGCAAATGTAAAGATAGGCTATGAAATGATTATGGAATTAGTGATAATGCGAAAAATCGTGACAAAATGCATCTTCATTAATATTCATTTAAATGATAAAGAATGAATGCAAGCTCTTACAAAAGAATTCTATTATATCTAAGGACATAACAGAATGTTAACGTTTGAGCATTACTCTGAAGACTTATAAACTACAAGAAGATCCTCGGCAGTCCAATTGTTCAACATGAAACCCGGGGGACAAGGGCGTATCTTTGAGACGTCTTTATTCGTGTCAGCTCCTTTGCCAATGCATTTATACTGATATTCTGAAAACTCTCTTCGATCATTAACATTGTGCTTTGTGCACTATACTGCCCTGGGTATATCATTCCCGTAGACGTAAATGTTCTTGACAAATTAGGGAATTCCATGGGCTCCCATTCTGGTTCTCGGCTTAATGTTCTCGCGATCCTTCTTTCCTGATCTTTCTTCCACTGCTTTCTTCTTTAACGCATGTCCAGCAGGAACCCTAAACCGTATCGAGCCTTGTGGTGTACTGGCTTTAGATCCCTGACTATTCCTTGCAGATATCTCCCTAAACCTCTTCTCGCTCGAGCTCCCCTTCCTATAGTCAACTTGACACCCATTCTGGTATTTCTCGACAGTTTTGGCACCGAAATTCTATTTTCCTCAGCGACAAAAATGGCATTGACAAATTCAAAGGATCAGAAGGAATATTCCACTGCATCTTTTCTTACTTCAAGATATGGCGCATCAGCAGAGATAGATGCGATAATGTCTTCTTCTCCCTCGACAGTGACCAAACAACCATCCATGATGAACTTTACTTTTTGATGGAGAGAGGATGGAACTGCTCCAACAGAATGGATCCAGGGCCTTCCTAGAAGGCAGTTATACGAGGGTGTGATGTCCATGACTTGGAACTCGACATTGTAAATGTAAGGGCCCACTTCTAAAGGGATATCAATCTTTCCCATAACTTCACGCCTTGTCCCATCGAATGCCCTTACCGTGGAATGACAGGGCCTTAAATAGGACAGATCTATCGGAATTCTGGAAAGCGTGGCCAAAGGCATGACTTTGAGTGCCGAACCATTATCGATAAGCACATTCAGTATTATGTAGCCCTTGTAACGCGTCGTAACATGTAGTACTTTCACGGAGCCTCTACCATTAGGTGGTATTTCGTCATCACTAAAAGAAATGAAATTATATGCATTCAAGTTGTTCACCCATCTGCCCAGCTTCTCCATGGATATATTGTTTGCCACGTAAGCTTGATTCAACACCTTCAGCAAAGCGTTCCGGTGTTGCTCCAAATTTAGTAGCAGAGATAAAACCGAGATTCGTGCTGGTTTCTTATTCAATTGTTCCACCACATTTAATTCACTGTGTTTGATAAATTTTAAGAACTCCTGTGCTTCTTCCTCATCCACAGGCTTTTTAGTTTCTTGTACGGGTGGGATTTCTTGCTCGACTTCGGCCTCATGCATCACTTCTTTCTCTTTTTGCTTCCAGTCACTGTTCTTCTTCACTGGTTCGACCTCTTTCGAATAACATCTTCCACTTCGGGTAAAATGACCTACCTCTCCAACATCTCCAGTTATGGCTTTGAGCTTTTCACCTTCCGGTGTGACGATATTGATGTCATATTTCCATAGTATGGCTTTGTCGTCCTTGTACGGGAAAGAAGACGGTACTTCGATTATCATTTTTGGTTTCACCGGCTTTTTCGTCGCGTCGTAATAAATTATTAACGGTCGATCCGCGCTATACTTCTCTTTCGTTGGTCTCTTCCCTCTTGTTAAAGACCTTAATCTCCTTATTATCCATCCGGTCTTGAAGCAACCTTTTAAATTCCTTACACGACTGAATGTCGTGTCCTACAATTTCATGGAAATTGCAAAAACTTTGACCTTCTTCTCCGAGAATTCTATCGGCGTGACAAAGCAATCTTTTCTTAACCAGTACCTCTCAGATTTTCTGCAGAGGCGTCCTTATTTCCGAAACACATCTTCTGACTTTCCATTCGTCCTCTTTCCCCACTGTGCTCACATTCCCTTCAGCATGGTTAGGGAATGGGTTCCCAGTTGCGTTACTGGCACTATCAAACCGTAGGATACCCGCGTCAATGAGTCCTTGAACTCTCCTCTTAAAGGCTAGGCAATTCTCCGTGGAATGCCCCTGGTTCCCCGCGTGGTATTCACAACTAGCGTTTGGATCGTACCACTTTGGGTATGGAGGTTTAAGGGGTGCCATGTAATGGGAAGAAATTAGCTGTTTCTCCAGAAGTTTTGGGTATAATTCCCCATACGACACAGGGATATGAGTAAATTGCGGTCTCTCGGGATTAGGCCTTGCTGGTCTTGGTTCGTTTCTGGGCTGGCTTTGAGCGGGTACCGTGTTTTGTGGGAATATGGTGACGGGTCTTTGGTTGTTCGTGGCGTATATGGGGTAGGAAGGAGGTGGTGCTTGGTAGTAAGGGGTTTGAGGGGGATAATAAAAATTTGGAGGTGGATAACTTCGAGGTCGGGGTTGGTTTGGATATGGATTAGGGGTATAACGACTTCCCATTCTCACCATGTGGGCTTCTGGCTCTTTCTTCTTCATGGGTGCTACCGTTTTGAACTTTCTTGACCTTCCATTCTACCGCTCTTGACGACATTCTTTATAAGCTCACCGGATATTACAATATTCGCGAAGTCCTTCGTAGCGTTTCCCACTAGTTTGTCATAAAACGACGTCTTTAAGGTGTTGATAAAAAGGACGGTTATCTCCGTTTTCGTTAGTGGGGGTTCCACTTGGGCTGAGACGTCCCTCAATCTCTACGCGTACTGTCTAAAAGTTTCTGACGGCTTCTTCTCCATCATTTGTAAAGTCATCCGATCAGGCACCATATCTGATACATGCTTGTACTGCTCACAGAATGCCGACGCCAAGTCTTTTCAAGATCGGATCCTTTCCATACTAAGCTGGTTGTACCACCGAAGAGCCGATCCTACTAGACTGTCTTGAAAACAATGTACAAGTAGCTTATCTTCATTCACGTAACCGGTTATTTTTCGGCAAAACATGACAAGATGTGCTTTTGGACATCTTGTCCCATCGTACTTTTCGAAATCAGGCACCTTGAACTTCAGAGGCAGGATTAGATCAGGTACCAAACTGAGTTCTTTAGCACCTAGTACCGAGAAGACTTCAGTGTCTTCTATTACCTTGAGTCTTTCTTCCAAATTCCTATACTTCTCTTGAGCCTCGTGATCATCTATTTTCAACTTGGCTATTTCGACTGGATTATCTAAATCTGGAACTACAGGATTGGCAGGGGTTGTTCCGGGATTTGACATAAATGTTCCTTGCCCTAGATGAGCAAATGGCATAGGTCGTTGTTCCAAGCTTGTAGATTCCCCTTGAGTATACTCTCTTTGTGCTACATGGGCATGTGGTGGAGTGAATCCTGGGGGATAGAGTGGATCATGGTCATGATTAATTCTTGATTGAGGTTCCATACTGTCGGGGTTCTGCATGGGTCCTTTTCCTTTGACCAAAACTAATATCATCTCCATCATTCTAGCCATTTGATCCTTTTGTTCAAGTGATTCCCCTCGAGATCTTACTATCAAATCCCTCGTTTCTTGTTGTGACTTAGCCAGTTGTTCTTGTAATTCCTTCTGGACTCTTTCCATCCTTTCGATTCTTTCATTGAACTCAGCCTCCATTGCTCTAGCTTGTCGACGCGTTTTATACGAATGGCGTGGTTCCAGATTTGAAGTGTTGCAACTGCGAATTATATGATTCTAACATTAGCGAATGATTATGGGATATGTATATGCAATGAATGGATGAATGAATGCAAAAAGAGGCGTTGATTCCAATTCAATTTCATTAGAAGAACTTCACTAGAAGAAAAATTTCTTTACATAGAACGGATGATTACATATACGATTTCGCCCTAATGCCCAAAGTCTTAACTTTCCTAAGAAGCCAAGCTAAGCTTCGGCCTCGGTCTGATTCCGACTCATACTTTAAGCTCAATATATCAGCCTGAACTACCAAGGTTTGCAAGTGATCAGCTATCTCCCGAACCTGAGCTATAGCTTCGCCCATGACATAGTCTCTATATCTAATCTGGTTTTGAGAGTGGTGAAGCTGTTCTCTGTAATGGTCGTTGTTTGTCTCAAGAAGTTCCACTCGAATTTTGCTATCTCGCTGTGCAGTCTCGAGTTCTTCTATTTTCTCTTTCAACTCTTCGATCCTGCTTAGACTAGCCTTTAGCTTAATTATCGAATTATGGCTACGATGTTGCTGAAGTAATCTTTCCAATTCAGGCACCCGAGCTCGTAACTTCTCCTTTTCATTTTGGGTTTCTAACAAACTCTTCTTCAGATTTTCCTCTCGTACTCGGGCATCTTGAAATCTTTTCTCCCAATGGTCGGCTCTAGTCTTTTCCTCTTTAATCTCTTGACGCCATTGCTCCGACATTTTACCTAATCCGGCAGTTTTTATTGTTATACGAAGCTTCTTGTAATCGGTTTTCAGACTATTTAAATCTTCCTCGGCCTTGTTATTTCCTTTCCTTAACTTCTCAGCCTCTAGCTTGTGGATATCGACGTCTAACCCCAACTTCATTTTATCTTCTTCTAGCTGCTCTATCTTCTCCCCCAACTCCAAGTTTCTTTTCTCAAAATCTTGCTTAATGATCTCTAATTCGGATGGGATGACCCGTAAATGATCGTCTATCGGTTGTGTGTTCCCTTGATTCTGCCTAGGGATGTTGTCGTTGACTCTCCTACCCCACCACCATTCATACTTGGGGGTCATCATCGGGCCTACAGTGAATCCTTTCATTCTTCGAGTTCGGTTTCATGCATCTGATATCTCGCGAACCCTCTTTTTATAATTGTTGTCTTTATAGGGCAACTCACATTGTGCCAACCCTTGTGTCACCGATATAAACTGCCTTGATCGATACTGCCTTAACACCATCAGTGGAGCGTATCCAATGGCTCCCCATATTCCAGCCAGAGGAACCCAGTCAAAATCACCGCACCTATATAAGATCTCGTCAGGAATCAACCACGGAGCCCTCCATTCAATGTCTTCGGTCCGTAAATTTTGGAGAATAGTTATCCACCTTTCTTCGGAGATGTCGTCCCGCCTCGATGTGGCCACTAATTCTCTTAATGGGGAATAATCCTTAGAGAATACCCGATAGGAGACCTTCTCCACCTTCCAAAAATGACTTTGGAACCAAGCCAAAAGAAGCTGTGCGCAACCAATAAATCTTCCCTCACACGCTCTCCGGCATGTATTCAAGGATCGAAAAGTTTCTGCTAGAATTGTCGGGACGGGTGTGGTACTTTTATCAAGTCGATCGAATAAATCTGAGACGGCTTCATCTATGTGTCCAAGTGCTTTAGGAAAGACGATCAAACCGTAGAGACTTAAGGCAAAAACATCAACCATTTTCTTCGAATCCGGGTGCGCAAGAATAAAATCCCTCAAATTCCTCCAAGGAATACATTTACTATCCCCTTTTTGCTTGATGCGGGTTGCAACCCATTGCTCGCTCATCCCCGTGATATTCATCAATTTCTTCAAAAAGGGAGGGATATTAACAGGTCTTGAATAGGCCTTATCAGCCTGAATCTTCGGGCAATTAAGTAATGCCATGTATTCCTCCACCGTAGGTACTAAATCAACTCATCCGAAAGTGAAGCAACTGTAAGTGGGGTTCTAAAATTGCGTAAGGGCCCAGAACAAGTACTTGTCCACCTTTACATCGAGCAAATACGGTAGGTCACCGTAGTTACAGTAAAAGAGTTGTTTGACTTCGCCATTCCAACTATTCCATATATCCCTTAACTCTTGCAGGTCGTTCTGAGTCACATTGATGTGAGTGAAATCCCACAACTCCGATTCATATCCCTCGGTCAAACTATCTCCTTTCTCCTGTTGCGTTCTCTCAGACCACACTCGGACGGCCGCATTATCCTCCATTCTATCAAGAAATCCTTTTTCCATGCTAAACTCTTCTAATTAGTAACTGAACGTAAATCAACACCCTTTTATGATGAAATGTCATGCGAAAATGATCAAAATACAAGAAGTTAGTATTATATACAAAGAATAGAATTCAAAGCAAATAGTGAGTAAATAAGCACCTAATCAGGTAACCACTAGGGTTTGGTGTGGTTCTACCTAGGGTAGGCTCCTAGGGCTCATTACATGTAGTTTGGTTCTAAAGTAAAGGTACCTGAACCAGCAGATTCCTCGATCCTCACCTATTATAGGTTCATACAGACCGAGTTCGATTCAGGGGAATACATTTCCCTACGGCTATACGGAGGTGAAAACCCCACGAAGACGCAGGTACGGATGTATCTCGAAAGCGATCCACTATCCTATACGGAGGTGAAGACCTCACGAAGGAGTAGTTTTTCACTTCCACTTAAGAGAGTGAAATCGACCAATAATGCGATGCGATATGCAAAGATACCTCAAAGAATTAAACCACTTAAAGCAAGCATATTATGAAGAGAGTCGCGAAAATAACAGACAACATGCAATGCAGTAAATTTAAAATCGATTTTTGATTTTTGACAAAAGACAAAAAAATAATCAATTTAAAGCTCGACTCTCGAAGTCCCAGTGGAGTCGCCAAGCTGTCGAAACCATTCTTTTGAAAACGGGGATCGACTTTGTTTGAAAGTGAAAATTAAAACGGGAGTCGCCACCAATCTTTTATCAGGTGTGACCGGATCACCTTTGTTTTAATAAATCAATTTTAGTTTACTAAAACAGGGCTTTTGGTCTACGAAACTTGAGAGAATGAGTTCGGGAGTCGGTTACGTGCGAGGAAGGACTAGCACCCTCGACACGCCCAAAAAATTGGTACCGAATTGATTAGTTAGTGTCTTAATGTCGAAAATTAAAAATCGGGAAGGGACTTGAAATACGATCTTTTCTATTAATACTGATTTTAAAATTCTTGAATTAGCTTAAATCGATTTGTTTAAAGATTTCCTTATCTCGAGATATCGGAGTATCACATCCCATAAGTTAGGACACAATACCATGAATTTCCGAGCACAAGGTCGTCTTTTAATTTAAATTGGAAATCTGTGCATTTCAAAACTCAAAAGGATATTTAGCTATTTAGAACCAATAAGAGAACCGAAACCCCGTAAGTTAGGGCATAATTCTTCGATGTTCCAAAATGCAAAACATTGCCTTATTTATTGAAATTAGTAAAAACATGAATAAAAATCTTTAAAGTAATGAACAACAAAATGATATAAAATAGGCGGGAGACAAAAATAAACGAGTTGGAAATACATTGAAACAAATAATAAATATGACAACAATATTAAAACAATAACAATGCATGCGATATATTAAACGTAATAATAGTATCCAATGTGAAATAAAAACAACGAATATATACATAATAAAGATATTAAGAGTATGTACGTAAAATATATATATATTTATAAATAGTAATAGTGTTAGAAATATACTATATATAGTGTTTGAAGTATATACATAAAATAGTGAAAATATAACTAGTAATGTTAAGATATATATAATATATACATATGTATAAAATAGATATAAAAAAATATGTACATAATATAGTGTAAAAATATATACATAATATAATTAAAATATATACATAAGATAACATGTAGAAAAAAATATATAAATAATATAGTATTGAAGATATATACATAAAATAGTATAATATATATACGTAATATAGAATTTAGAATATACCTAATATATTAAAAGAATATATATATAATATAATATTAAGAAATATAATAATAACAAAAAAGAGAGGGAGAGAGTGGGTGATTTCCGGCCACAAGGCCGGTCACCGGACCGCCGCCGGCTACTGTCGGTGCCACCGTACACGGCAGCCGGACCTCAAAAAAAACTTTTTCGGTAAAAATGGGAAAGCTTCCTCCTTTTATTTTTACTTTCGTATAAAAGAAACAAAATAAAAATGAAAGGAAAACAATAAGCAAACAAAGAACTTAAAATGAGAATAGACCAAGAAACCTCTTTTGCTTTGATATTTGATTAATCTCCAAAAAAAACTAGCCTATCCAAAAACTAGCCTTTACAATAACTCTTCTCCTTGATTACTCTAAAAAAACCTCTCAAAAATCCTTTACAATAACTTTTTCCCCCAAAACTTCTTCTTCCCCTAAATACAAAATATGAGAAGGCTTATATAGCCATTTACAAAATATTTTTTATTGTTTATGTCTTCATTTGTAGGTACAAGTGGTGGTGGAGCAAGTGTGGCTAATGGAGTAGGTGGTGGAGCAAGTGTGGCTAGTGGAGTTGGTGGTGGCAAATACTAGGATTTAGTTGAGAAAAGTTTAGGTTGTGAGTTAGGGTTTTTTTATTTTAATTTGGGCTTAGGGTTTGGGTCACTGGGGTTTTGATGTAAATTGGACTTTGGATAATTAAGATTTTGGGTTTTGGGTTTAATTTTGGTGAGTTAGGTAAAATTAAATTGAGTTTTGATATAAATGGGTTAAAATTGGCCTACAACAATTGAATTGACAAAAAAAACATAATTGATATAATACAGATACTTCAATAACTCAAATAAAAAGTTTTGAAGTTTGGACCAAGTACAGTTTATCATATATTATATCAATTATCAACAGATTAAGAAACTTAATCAATTGAATGGGTCATCGTCCGAAATACCGCCTGTCAAGAGCTCCTCATGCATACGGACCATGTGGTGCAGTTGGCCATCCACCTGTTATTTCATGAGAGCTTTGACTAAAGAAAATTGCGAGCTCCCTCTTTCTAGTTGTAAGGTCTCCGGTTATACGAAATCCTTTAAAAATCCAACAGCAGTAATGAAAGCATCCTAAATATAGAAATCATTGCTGGGACATCTTGCATCATTTCGATACTTAAGCATTTCATTAAAAAGGTCTCGAGTGGTAATGCTGCCAACATATTCACACCACTAAGGGTTGCAATGAAGAGACGACAACACTGGCTCTGGCAGCCACGTCCACAGTACTCACGTGTGCTGCCACACCACCCATATATATATATTTTTATGATTTTTTTAAAGACTAATTTGAAATTTTAATGCTATGCATATATTTTTGTAGATTTTTTGCAGTCTATGTTCATTTATTAGAGATGATATAATGTACAGAGAAATTTGACAAATTACGCATCAAAATTAAATTACAGTTAATTAGATGAGAGAAGAAACTAACGTTATCATTAAATTTTGGTTACTAAGTGAGATAAGTTGGCTTTAGTTAAGATCCAAAAAGTCAGTATCCATCTTAACTATATGTATATTAAATATAAGTCAAGTCTGATATTATATCAATTGGTGAAAAAATAAAAAATAAAAATCAATAATCTATAATAATTTAATTTATAGTCTATAATATATAAAACTATTAGTTTACGTTTTTGTACGATATACGGTTGTGTATATTTATTTTAGATTATTTTTTATAATATTAATTTTTGTTTAAAATCATTAATAAATTAAAAAGTGATGTAATTATAGAATATTTTTAAAAGTATTTAATAAATTTAAAATCGATTATTTAATATTAAAAATATTTTATAATTTTATATTTTGTTCTATTTTAATGAATCAAATTAACTTCTATTGGATTCAATTTTATTCTTAGGATAATATTATTTAAGATAATATACATATAAAATAATTGTAGTAGGCCAATTGTGTCGTGGCCCTATTCACAATAAAAATAATAACTAAACAAGACCAAAAAAAAATTAATCCAAATATTAACAGTCCGTCAAAATCCAATTACATAGCCCAAGAAATTCAAGGCCCGAACAGCCCAAAACATGTTAGAAACAAAAAACCCTAGGGTTTCTGCTTCTTGCGCCGCAGCCAGGCCCCAACCCGCAGCTCCGTACGCTCTAGCACTTCAGCAGCCACGCCCACGCCTCCATACGCCAGCACACAGCCCCCATACACGCGCCACGCACACCCCGTACTTGCAAAAAGGGACGAACGAACAGCAAAACAAAAACAAAAACAAAGATATTGTATTTTTTTGATTATTTCTATCATTTTTATCCCTTTGGCTATAAAGCCAAGGGATTTCATCTTTGTAAGGTTACGCACACAAGATATCAAAAAAGAGCATTTCGAAAGCAATTTTTAAGAGGTGTTTTCATATTCCTTTTTGGATTCTTTCCTTTTTTTCGATTTGTTTGCAATATTTCGCATGAGAAAAATGGAAAAATACCTGAAACGATACCTATGCAAGCCCAAATATCTCAGAAGTATGGAGATACGGGCGAGGGTCGAATGGTGTTGAAGCATTTCCCTTCGAATTTTGCTACGTTTTTTAAGAATAATGTTGGATTTAAAGGTTTTTTTTTAAAAAGAAAGAATAGCTTACCAGATCTCTATGGGCGTGGCCTTCGTTGGCAAGATCTGGACACTGCTAGTGCACCATCGATCATCAAGTTAGATGATGGTTTGGCGGCTGCTAAATGAAACCCTAGCAAAAATCAAAATTTTGGTTCATTTGAATTAAAGGGTTTGCTGTGTTTTAAGAAAGAAATAAATGAAAAGAAGTTTTAATGGTTGATTTAAAAATGACGCTGTTTAGGGGAGGGGGTCTGCGGGTCGACCCGTTCCAGGACCCGAACCCGCGCCTTTGTGCTTCAAATGGGTTATTTGTGATATAAGCCCTTCCCCTTTTACGTTGCATTTCAATCAGCTCATATTTGCATTTCTTTTGTTTTTTTTTAAATTTTCCCTGTAATTTGCACATGTTTGCACTTTGGTCCGTGCTTCAGCGCTACGTTTTAGGGTCAGGATTATTTCCAGATTTGGTCCCTGCGCATTCGCACATGTTGCATGCTGGTCCCCTTTTTATTTTAACAGTTCATTTTGTAATACCCCGAAAATTTTTACAGTAAAATATTATCCGTGATATAGTAAAATAAGGAAATAAAGTGACAAAAAGGGAATTTTTGAGTGATGTCAATATTGAGAAGTATATTATGATATATTAATTCAAGAAAGGACTAAATTGCAAAGATGAGAAAAGTCTTGTTGCACAAGATTAAATACTCAAAATTTAAGGGGTTGAAGTGTAAATATAAAAAAGTTGAAGGACTAATGGTGCAAATATTTTAAGGGTGGAATGATCTAGAAACCAAGAAAAATTGATGAATTAGGACCAAATTGAATAGGTAAAAAAATTATGAGGGACTAAATCGCAATTTTACCAAATTAAATGATGACTCAAGGATGGAATTCTAAAAGATCATTAAGGGCAAAATGGTCAATTAGTAAGAGAGAGAATTCTAGAATGTAATGATTATGTTGATGATATTTTAAATTAATTAATTAGATAAATATTATTTTATTAATATTTTATGATATGTTTATTATTATTATATTATTATTTATTTAGTATAAAAGGAAGGAAAGATGAAGAATTATCAACACATTTCCTTTCCCATGCAAACTAACGTAAGATAAGAAGAAGAAAAGAAGTTTGCTTTCTTTACAATTTAGTCCTTCCATCAAAAATTCATTATTTTTACCTAAAAATTGAAAGAATTTCCATAGCCATCAAGAGAGAAAGATAGCAAGGAGATGATGGGGAGCAAGAATATCAAGTTGGATTCAAGAAATCAAAGCTGGAGGAGAGAGAAAAATCAAGTTAAAGATTGAAGTCAATAAGAAAAGGTAAGTACATCAAGATTTCAATATGTTTTTAAGTTTGTTATTATTGATAAAGCATGGAAATAATGTTATAGTAGAGTTTTCTTACATAAGGTCCTATGTTCTTGATATGTTAGTGAAGAAAAAATAAGAGAAAGTGATGAGAAATGGTGTAGAAAAAGAAAATAAGGATGTTATAACATGGTAATTAATATCTTGTACCAAAACAGATTTGGACAGCAGCAGTAGTCTAAATTTGAAAAATCATCAAAAATTGTAGAAATCTAATTACAGAATGAATAAAATATGAAATTAAAGCTTATTAAGTCTAGTTTCTTATAGAAGAAATTATGTAAGCAATGGAATTCTAAATCATGATATATGATGAATTTTGTGAGACAAGGTCAGAATGATTTCGGGTTCCCCTGTTCTGAATTTGTAAAATAAAAAAAAATTGGATAAAAATAATTAGGGGCTTAAATTTATATGTTTAGAATCTTGAATGAGTCTATTTTCAATAGAAACAAATATGAACATCATTCGAATTCTGTACAAGGAGATAATTAATTTTTAGTGAAGAAGGGTCACAACTGTCAGACAGCAGAATAGGGGTAACTTTAAAGAATAAACTGTACTCATTTACTAAACCAAAAATTCTGAAAATTTTATGGTGATAAGATATATGAGTCTAGTTTCAGGGAAAATTAGCGGATCTTAATTTGGAGTCCTATAGCTCCAGATATAAATGATTTAGTGACTATGACACAGATGGACAGCTTGAATATTCATAAAAGTAAATAATAAAGATTATAGATAATGTTACTTACAAGTGTGCTACATACATCAAGGATGTGGAATGGAGAGGAGGAGGAGGAAAACATATATGAATATTCATTAAGCATGGCTAATTTGCATATTTTAGGCTTAGGGACTAAATTGAATAAAAGTAAAACTTTATGGGTAATTTTGTAAAAATGTCAGAAATGACCAAATTGCATGAAATGGATTATTTTATTATTTAAATTAAAAAATTGAATGAAATTATTAATTTAGTTCAAGATCGGGGGAAACATGTTTTAGGGATTAAATTGAAAAGTGTTGAAATTATGAAAAAAATTCTGATATTTTATAGAATTCATGGATTGTTATCAATATATATGAGAATAATAGCTGGAAATAAGGATTAAATTGCAAGAATTTTATTTTCCTGACTCTAAGGATGAAATCGTCATTAATTAAAAGTTTAGGGGCAAAATGGTAATTTTGCCTAGAGCATTAATTAAATGCATTAGAATATGAAATGAATGAAAATGATGATCAAATTTATTTATAAAGATCCGGACGACTCAAATATGAGACTTGATCGTGGAAAAGAAAAGATATCAGATTAATGAAATTATAAACACAAACAAGCAATGAGGTAAGTTCTTGTAACTTGAATTATATTCTTAAATGCTTGAGATTGTATGTTATTTATGTGAATATGATTTGAATGTTCATTGTATGAAAATTTATGAAACATTGATAAATTTGATAAAAGGAGAAGAAATCCCGGTTGAATGAAAGAAAAATTCGATGGATCTCTGAAAAGGAATTGACGGTAAAAAGGATCTAGCCCGGACGGGTGATCCTATCCTGATATAGCCCTCCCGAAGAATATGTGTAAAATGGATTTAGCCCGGACGGGTAATCCGAATTAGGGTCTGAATTTAGCCTGGACTGGTAATTCAGATCCAAGCTCATTAGAGTAATTGTCGTTGCAGGGGATTTAGCCTGGACTGGTAATCCCGACAATACTCTATGAGTTTATATTACAGGGGATTTAGCCTGGACTGGTAATCCCACTGTAAGGATGAGGTTCGCGGGAGTGTGCTCTCTGATATGAAATGTGTAAGACCATGGTTGAAAGATACCATGGCAACCTGAGTGTAAGACCATGGTTGAAAGATACCATGGCAACCTGATATGAAATGTGTAAGACCATGGTTGAAAGATACCATGGCAACTTGAGTGTAAGACCATGGTTGAAAGATACCATGGCAACCTGATATGAAATGTGTGAGACCATGGTTGAAAGATACCATGGCAACCTAATATGAAATGTGTAAGACCATGGTTGAAAGATACCATGGCAACCTGAGTGTAAGACCATGGTTGAAAGATACCATGGCAACCTGATATGAAATGTGTAAGACCATGGTTGAAAGATACCATGGCAACGTGATATGAAATGAACAAGACCATGGTTGAAAGATACCATGGCAACATGACAGAAAATGAGTAAGACCATAGTTGAAAGACACTATGGCATCATGTCAAAGATAAATAAGACCGTGGATGGGAGACGCTCTAACATCTGTTGAACAATTGATATTCAGGTAATATGTATCAGATGACGAATGGTTATATGAAATAATTATGAAGATAGATAAACGAAATAAGTATAAGTACATGAAATATAATTTATGTTAAGTTTGATATAAGCTATTACCGGAATAAATATACATAAAATATATGGAAATGATGGAGCATGAAATATTGATATAATGAAATGAATGATATATGCTTATGAAGAAACGGTAAGAGCATGATATGTTTCATGACATGTATATATATGATTATCTTTGATATGTTGATACAAGGAAATGATGTAATTGAGACTATTATTAAACTCAAGTGCGATATGTCGAGAAAATAGATATATCAGTGTTGAATTTATATGAGATATGTGCAAGTATACTAACAATGTTGCTGTTTGATGCTTATACAACTGTCAAACTGTTGATTGAATGGTAATATATTTATTTATATGATGCATTGAATCGGTAAGTATTTAAATTTTTTTTAGTGATCTGTAAATGGTAGTAATGCTCAGAAACCCTGTTCTGGCAGCGGATACGTGTTAGGGGTGTTACACATTTCATTTATAATTTGCCCCTTCCATTTTAATTCTATTTTAATTGAGTTTCCCTTTTTTTTATGGTTCATTATCATTTTTTAAGATACATTCAACATTTTTTTTATCCTTGTTTACTTGTTTTTTTTTTTACATTTTAAGTTTTTTTTAATGATTTTATTTTGTTTTTTAAAATCACTATTGTAATGTTTTTTATATACACTATTATACATATATATATTTTATAATAAAGTTAATTTTATTTCATGCATATTATTAATCTTATATTATTTTATACATATAATTTCTTTTAAATTTATTCTTATATTGTATTACATAATCCTACATAATATATCCTTTAAATTATTATATATGTATATATATATTTATTGATGCCTATGTTTAATCTATATATATATTACTAAATCCATGTATTTTATACCTATAGTTTTCTTTGTACATAAAAGTATGTTTTTAAGTCTATTATATATAATTTATAATAAAATTAATTTAATATTAAATTCATTATTAAGTGGATGTTCTCTTTGCAAATAATTATTTCTAAATCTATTTATGCATATATATATGTTTTTGTAAATCTATTGTGTGTATTTCCTAGGATTATATTTTATCCTGCATTCTTACTATTCTTTTATATTACGTATATTATTCAAATTTTCTTTTATTGAATGTATTTTAACAAATGTTTTTAACACTTTATATATTATGTGATTTAAAAATATTCATTCAATAACACTTATTTAAATGATTACATATGTATCTCTAGTTTTTTTTTAAAAAAATCATCAATTCATATTATATATTACACATTTATCATTATTTCAAACTTGTTTTATACCATATTGTTCTTTTAATTTTCATTTTGTTTTGTACATCTTGTATTGATTATGTTATATTAGGCTTTGTATATTATTGTGGTATATTATTGTGTGTATTGTTTTGTTTTGTTTTGTTGTGATGAATTGTTATCTTATTATTTTCGTTTTGGTATCGTTATATCAATTATTCTCCATACATGATTGAAATTGGGTTATATTTTTAGGTTAGTTATATTTAATTATTTATTTTGTTTGTTGATTAAATAAGATATATTATCCTCATTCATCAAGTATTGTATCTTATGTGTGTATATTATCCCATGATCATTTTTTTCCGTTTGGTTTACGAAACGTTGTTTTATAAGGTCCAAATCTTTGAGATTAATTCTTCCACTTTATTTCAAGTCAAATTAATGCGTTTTAAGCTAGTTTTATAATTATTCATTCAAAAATTCTTTAAAACGAAGGCAATGTTCGATGTTCGGCAATTCGGGGAATCGTGCCCTATCGTGCTGGGTTACAATTTCCCGTTTGTTCAAAATAATCGAATATTCCTTTGGAATTTTACTCATATCTTTAAAAATTCTTTAAAACGAAGGTAATGTTCGATGTTTGGCAATTCGGGGAATCGTGCCCTATCGTGCTGGGTTGCAATTTCCCGTTTGTTCAAAATAATTGAATATCCCTTTAGAAATTCACTCATGTTCTCTAAATTCTAAAATAAGGCAATGTTCAATGTCTAGAAATTAGAGGAATCGTGCCCTACTGTGTTGGGTTTCGGTTTTTCGTTAGACTAAATAATTAGGCATCCTTTTGTGATTTTCAACATATAAACTTTTAGAAGTTGAAATTTATCGTGTTTTCGAGGGTATAAAGGATCATGTCCTATCGTGCTGGATGTGATGTTGTATTCCTCTGAAACAAGAGAATTTTGACGACCAACTTGGGCTATTCAAATGTTTATAAAAGGAACCACATTTCGAAAACATTTTTAAATCTCAGACATAAGGACAGTATTTAATCAATTTGGTACCAATTTTGGGTGTAGTGAGGGTGCTAATCCTTCCTCATACGTAACCGACTCCCGAACCCGTTTTCTCATATTTACGTAGGCCAAAATTGATTTAAATGGGAAATGTTTTGTTAAGGTGACCAATCACACCAAAACAAAAAGGATTGGTGGCGACTCCATATTTCATTTTCAAAGTCGATCCACGTTTTTGTTTTCAAATTTAAAAATGGTTTCGACAATAATTATTTTTAGAGTAATTTGAAAATAATTTTTTAGTCTGAATTGTTATTTGAAGGCAGAATCAAGCAGTGCTTGGAGTAGTTCCAACTGCTCTAAGCACTAGTAATGAAAATTGCATAAAATACACAACACAAGAAATGTTTACGCAGTTTGATTTTCCTACATCTGTAGGGTCTTGCCTAAATACAATATTTGATATCTTAACATCTTGTACAACAATATTTTTCAAGCTCTAACTCTCATCAGTTTAGACTTCTCATTTTTGTACATAAGATATAAACATCTCCCCTCTATGTTTCCCCCCTAAAAATTTAGGATACTAACCAAGCCATACAATTGATTATTACAGTGAATGCATTAACTAATACATTCCTCACTAAAAAAATAAAGTGCTCCCAATCAGTACCAAAAACCTATATAAGTCTTCACAATATATAAGTGAATAAGACTTGTTAACATACTATATCTTTTACAATTAATTATCTCATCTAATTAGCAAGATAACTTGCACAAATAATATCTCCTAAACAACACAAGATAAGGCTTGAATAATCTAGATTATACTTCTTTCTATAGCTTGATTCAATTCAATCTATGAGTTAAAGGATGGTGATTGCTTCGACCCAATTCAATCAAATCTCCAAGATCTCTTGCTAAATGAAATTTGAATATTAAGAATGAGCTAGTTGATATTCCAAATAATTAAAGAAGTCAAGTAATTTGTTGCCAAAATTTACCAACTCAAACATGAGAATTTCCTGAGTACTTAGTGCTACTACCAATTGGACTGGTGCAAGTACTTCTTGAAAAACGTCTTAACAATAACAATTAATTTTATTGAATAGATAAACATTTGTAAAAATTTTATGCTAAAACTTAAATTAAAATAAATAATAACATAGATAATATATAGTTAAATAAATAAAATTTTATTTATGTTAATCAAATAGATAAATTATCTAATTATTTTTTATTTATTTAAGTAAATATCTATATAGTTTTTAAAATTCCTTGCTATTATTTGTTTTATTTTAAAACAAAATATTATTCATATAATCTAATATAATTTATTTAATTAACTATCTATTTTAAACAAAATATTATCATTTAATTAATTATTTAGAAAGTAATTAATGACATATTAATAAATTAATCATGCCATTTGATGCAATATTATGTTTGTGTACCTTGTTTTATTTTTTAGTAAATATTTGTATACCTTGTTATGTATTAGGTATATTAAATTAGTTTTGGAGACATTTTTCAACAGATGAATACCCTTTATTTTTATTATATTTTAAATTTTTCATTATAATTTCTATTACTAATAAAATTTATCAAATTTACAATTAAGAAATTTAACTTCATCGTATAACATATAATTTTTTTTATAAAATTGCTTTATCTAAATATAAAATATAATATTATTTATTAATATAATATAAATATAATATATGAAATAATTAAATATACTTAAGCATTTATATTATTTATTTTTAATTTCTCTAATATTTTTGAAACATTATAATTTTTATCAAATTTAAATATAAATACAATATATTTTAATTTATACATACAACCAAAACAGTGCATTGCACCTGTAAGAAAACTAGTTATGTATATTATTATTTAGGAATTTAAGAAGTCATTGAACTTAAAAAAATTAATTAAACCCCTTCTTTCCTTTTCTTTCCCCCTCATTTGGGCACTTGGAATGGTAAAAAATGCATAAAAAAACCTTTTTTTTTCTTTCTTCTTTTTTGAGTTATAATTGTCATGTGTTATGTTGTGATATGTGATACATGATGGGAAAAATTATAAATATTTAGTTTTATCAATAAAAAATTAATAAAACTTATTAAAATACAAAAAAGGTAAAAATAAAATATTATAAAATATTTAAAATTGATAAAATAATGTAGAAATTTTTTAATATATATAAATTATTACAAATAGAAAAATTATAAAATAAAAAAATATTTAAAAACAACTATAAAAATCATAAAAATTATAATTTAATAATCTCAAACATAATAAATAATAACATCGTCTAAATGACCCGTGATTACTCCATTATTGTGAACATTTTTTAAGGCATTACTCAACAACTGAACAGGTTTCAATCTAGATATCACGATGCTTGTTTACAACTTCTTCTCCGCCACCAACACTTTTAGGTTATTTTTTCAAACTACTTGTCAGGGCAATGGCATCATCGACAATTATAACAACAATATTCTCCCAAAGGCTGAACTTCCCTCTTACTACATCAGTCGAACAGTAAGTTGAAGGTGGAGCTAAAACGTGGTTGCACTTTAAGCAGAATAAGCTGATAAGTTTGGTGATATCCCAACTGTTGTCGTTGGATAAATTTTAGTTTTTAAATTATTGTAATTTTTATAAAAAAAATATTAATTTCTAGAATTTTATTAAAATTTATATACTTTTTATAATTTTCTAAATATTTTTAAAATTCTTGTAAACTTTTATATTTATAACATTTTTATTTTTTTAGAATTTTTAATTTTATAATTGTTTTATAATTTTCTATAATATTTTTTACAAATTTTATAAGTATTTATATCATTTATAATTTTAATTTTTTTGTAATTTTAATAAATTTTTATTTTCTATAATTATTTTATAACTCTATTGATTTTAATCATTTCCCACCACATATTATAATCATGAAATGACATATGACGAAAATAATTTAAAAAAAAAGGTGAGTCATTAACTTTAAAGGTTAACTGTTAATTTTTTCTTTTAATGTTAAAAAACTATTAAAGTTGCAAGTAAAAAGCTCTTTTTGATGCATTTTGTCGGTTTAAGTACTTAATCGAGTGAAAAAAATAAAGTAAGGATTTAATTACTTTTTTTTAAAATAAATTAAGAGCTTTTATACCCTTAAGCCTTTTATTTTTTCCTTTTATTAAATTTCTCAACAAAAACAAGGTTAATATAAAGTTAATCATCTTTTCCAAATTCCATTTATATAAATCATGTATGTCAAGTTTGATATAAATTAAATTTTCTAACTATTTATTTTATGTAAAAAAACTTCCAACTATTAAATATATATTAATATAGGCAATTTTTTTATCAATATAGTAGATGTATGGATTGATTCAATTTTTACATGATTGATAAGTACAAATACCTTGATGAACTCAAAATTGGATTATTAAAATATTAATCGTACAAAAATTAGGTAAATGTTAAAATCACTTTAGTTTTACATAGGTGTAAATAGATCTTTTTTTAATAGTTACATTTATTTAATTTCATATGACATAAATCACAAATATATAAAATAAAACTACAAATCCTATCACACGTGTATGCGTGTAGAATCATAAATTTAAAGCACACATGTGTGTTTAAAAATAATATACAATAAATAATAAAATTTGGTTTATAACAATTAATAATAATAACACATGAAAATGTATTGTAGAAGCCAAATTGCTGGGCCATTTCCAAAATACAAATAGCAACCCAATAAACGAAGCCAACACCCAGCCCATTAACCTAAACCAGCATCAGAAACCCTAATCCCACAACCCTAGCCACCTACCCCCACTCCCACTTGCCACTTGCGCCAACACCACCATGCACGTCGCCATGGCCCCGCAAGAACCAAGTAGAAATAAACAAATAGAAATAACATTTGTAATCGGTTATAAAAACCGAAAATCTCACCATTAGGGGGGATTTTTATTTTTGCTATGAAAACAAAAGATTTTCTTTCAATATAACAGATTCAATACAAGAACCATTCGAAAATATATATACTATCAGGGCTCTAACACCAAATCGGAGAATCAAATCTAAAACCTAAGGTGACTCTTTCTTTTTTTTTTCTTTACTGTTTTGAGTTTATTTTCTACATAAAAATACTAAAAAAATATTAAAACATAAAATATATGCATTATTAAGCAAAAAAAAAAGAAAAAAAAGAAAAAAAATATTTTTTGACCTTTTCGGTGGCGGCGCCGGCGCCGGCGAGCCTCCGGTGGCCGTCCGGTGACCGCCCCCCTGGCCGGATTCCCCTTCCCCTCCCTCCTCTCCCTTCTCTCTTCCCTCTCCTCTTCTTTTTTTCTTTCCCTCCCCAAATGATTTTTTTTGCTATTTTAGGCTTTATATAGCCCTCCAAAACGACGTCGTTTTGGGGCTACCTAAGCCTCAAAACGACGTCGTTTTGACATTGCCCGATCCATCCGCCCGACCCGCTAGAGGATCCGCGTGTTTTCATTGAATGGGATATTTATGCGCGAGTCCTCCCGTTTTTCAAGTTTTGCAATTAAGTCATTTTCTTGTTCAATTGGCCGATAATTCTCGCGCTTTTCGATTAGTCCGCTAATGTGCTGTGTTTTAATGGAATGGAATAATTGTTGTTTCGGTCCCTATGTTTGTGCGGCTCAAAAAGCCCATTCTTTTATTCCTTTCACATTTGCCAACAACTTGTTTTATTCATTTTAGTCCTTTTTTTTTTTTAATCTTTATAAATATTTGTTATTTTATATTTAGTATTAGTATTTATATATTATATGTTTTTTTATTTTTTTTAATATATATTTTTTTTTTTATTTTATTCATTTTATTCTATATTTTTTATAATTATATATATATGTACATTTTTTTTTTTTTAAGTATATATTTTTTATATTCATATTTTTACAGCATATATATACTTATATATTTACATTTTAATTATATACTTATAAATGTATGTACATACTTTCGTTATTTATTTTTATAATAAGATAATTTATATTTTTTTTTGTCTTTATGTAATATAATATCAATACAATGCGCATGTTATTTATATATATGTAATTATGTTTTCATTTTATAATTCTTGTACATACACATATAATATATGTATAGACATACATAGTTTCATTATATATATATCCTACATAGTTTTTTTTTGTATTTTAAATTTTTAAATCATACATGCATTTTTAAAACTTTTATAATTTTATTCTCTTTATTATTATTATTGTTTTACTTATGTTTATCTATTATTTATGGCATTATTATTTTTTTTAAAAATGTTTTAGTTTTTTTTATTTTTTATTTACTGTTATTGTATATAATTGATTTTTTATATATTTATTTTTGTTTCTGTGTTTATTTTTACTCGATTTCGTAATTGATAATTCGTCAGATCAATTTTTACCCGAATTCGTAAAAAAGGAAAATTTTGGAAACAAAAGCAATACTCGATACTTGGGATCTTCGAGAGAATTGGGCCCTAACGTGCTGGGTTCTAATTTTCTGTTGAATCTAAATGCTCGAGAATGCTCTTTAATAAAAAAACATAAATAAAAACTCATTATCGGGATTTCAATATGTTGTGTCCTAACGCATTGGATATGACACGTGGTTTCTCGATATGAGGATTTTTCGAAAGTAAAGGCAATATTCCGTATTTAGAAAATTCGAGAAATCGTGCCCTAACTTACTGAGATTCGATTTTTCTCGTTGATTTTAAGTAATCGAATATCCTTTTAAAATTAAAATAAATGAGGTTTAAATAAAAAATAAAAGGAAAGCTTACTCTCAAAAAATACAAGGTGTCGTGTCCTAACTTACTGGATGTGACATCTTGTTAATTCGAGATAAGAAGGCATTTTTCATTTTGACTTATCCAAGTAATTTTTTAAAAAAAAAAATAACGCATATAAAGAAGGACCTTATTTTAAATTCTTTTCGAGTTTTTTAATTTTCGACATAAAGACATTAAATAATCAACTAAGGTACCAATTTTGGGCGTGTCGAGGGTGCTAATCCTTCCTCGTGCGTAACCGACTCCCGAACCTTTTTTTTCTGAATTTCGTAGA